>NC_136069.1:1164105452-1164749375 GCF_964261635.1 Lissotriton helveticus | reverse complement strand
TCAGAGGTGGATCATCACTTTTGGAGATAAAATGAGCATCGTTATCGTCATTTTCATGCTTCTAGGGAGCCAAAACTCAAGATTTGGCTCATGGTTAAAAGTGACTTAAAAGGCCCAAAATGCTCACTTCGAGGGCTTAAAACGTGTTTATTCACTGCCAGAAGAGATATAAACAATAGTTAGAGTGAATTAATGTTCATGCGAGAACGTTCAATTTTTCATGCAAAACAATCGATGACCCGCGACCTGATGAAATTGCTCTGAGATGACCAAAATGGTCCGTTTTGAAAATGTTCATCTTTCAACTAATTTTGACTCTCAGAGGTGGATCATCACTATTGGAGATAAAATGAGCATCGTTATCGTAATTTTCATGCTTCTAGGGAGCCAAAACTCAAGATTTGGCTTATGGTTAAAAGTGACTTAAAAGGACCCAAATGCTCACTTTGAGGGCTTAAAACGTGTTTATTCACTGCGGAAAGAGATATAAACAATATTTAGAGTGAATTAATGTTCATTCGAGAACGTTCAATTTTTCATGCAAAACGATCGATGACCCGCGACCTGATGAAATTGCTCTGAGATGACCAAAATGGTCCGTTTTGAAAAAGTTCATCTTTCAACTAATTTTGACTCTCAGAGGTGGATCATCACTTTTGGAGATAAAATGAGCATCGTTATCGCCATTTTCATGCTTCTAGGGAGCCAAAACTCAAGATTTGGCTCATGGTTAAAAGTGACTGAAAAGGCCCAAAATGCTCACTTCGAGGGCTTAAAACGTGTTTATTCACTGCGGGAAGAGATATAAACAATAGTTAGAGTGAATTAATGTTCATGCGAGAACGTTCAATTTTTCATGCAAAACGATCGATGACCCGCGCGACCTGATGAAATGACTCTGAGATGACCAAAATGTTCCGTTTTGAAATTTTTCATCTTTCAACTAATTTTGACTCTCAGAGGTGGATCATCACTTTTGGAGATAAAATGAGCATCGTTATAGTCATTTTCATGTTTCTAGGGAGCCAAAACTCAAGATTTGGCTTATGGGTAAAAGTGACTTAAAAGGACCCAAATGCTCACTTCGAGGGATTAAAACGTGTTTATTCACTGCAGGAAGAGATCTAAACAACATTTAGAGTAAATTATTGTTCATGCGAGAACGTTCAATTTTTCATGCAAAACGATCGATGACCCGCGACCTGATGAAATTGCTCTGAGATGACCAAAATGGTCCGTTTTGAAAATTTTCATCTTTCAACTAATTTTGACTCTCAGAGGTGGATCATCACTTTTGGAGATAAAATGAGCATCGTTATCGTCATTTTCATGCTTCTAGGGAGCCAAAACTCAAGATTTGGCTTATGGTTAAAAGTGATTCAAAAGAACCCAAAGGCTCACTTTGAGGGCTTAAAACGTGTTTATTCACTGCGGAAAGAGATATAAACGATATTTAGAGTGAATTAATGTTCATGCGAGAACGTTCAATTTTTCATGCAAAACGATCGATGACCCGCGACCTGATGAAATGACTCTGAGATGACCAAAATGTTCCGTTTTGAAAAAGTTCATCTTTCAACTAATTTTGACTCTCAGAGGTGGATCATCACTTTTGGAGATAAAATGAGCATCGTTATCTTCTAGGGAGCCAAAACTCAAGATTTGGCTTATGGTTAAAAGTGACTATAAAGGACCCAAATGCTCACTTCGAGGGCTTAAAACGTGTTTATTCACTGCGGGAAGAAATATAAACAATAGTTAGAGTGAATTAATGTTCATGCGAGAACGTTCAATTTTTCATGCAAAACGATCGATGACCCGCGACCTGATGAAATGACTCTGAGATTACCAAAATGTTCCGTTTTGAAAATTTTCATCTTTCAACTAATTTTGACTCTCAGAGGTGGATCATCACTTTTGGAGATAAAATGAGCATCGTTATCGTCATTTTCATGCTTCTAGGGAGCCAAAACTCAAGATTTGGCTTATGGTTAAAAGTGACTTAAAAGGACCCAAATGCTCACTTGGAGGGCTTAAAACGTGTTTATTCACTGCGAAAAGAGATATAAACAACATTTAGAGTAAATTATTGTTCATGCGAGAACGTTCAATTTTTCATGCAAAACGATCGATGACCCGCGACCTGATGAAATTACTCTGAGATGACCAAAATGTTCCGTTTTGAAAATTTTCATCTTTCAACTAATTTTGACTCTCCGAGGTTGATCATCACTTTTGGAGATAAAATGAGCATCGTTATCACCATTTTCATGCTTCTAGGGAGCCAAAACTCAAGATTTGGCTCATGGTTAAAAGTGACTGAAAAGGCCCAAAATGCTCACTTCGAGGGCTTAAAACGTGTTTATTCACTGCGGGAAGAGATATAAACAATAGTTAGAGTGAATTAATGTTCATGCGAGAACGTTCAATTTTTCATGCAAAACGATCGATGACCCGCGACCTGATGAAATGACTCTGAGATGACCAAAATGTTCCGTTTTGAAAATTTTCATCTTTCAACTAATTTTGACTCTCAGAGGTGGATCATCACTTTTGGAGATAAAATGAGCATCGTTATAGTCATTTTCATGCTTCTAGGGAGCCCATACTGAAGATTTGGCTTATGGGTAGAGGTGACTTAAAAGGACCCAAATGCTCACTTCGAGGGATTAAAACGTGTTTATTCACTGCAGGAAGAGATATAAACATTTAGAGTAAATTATTTTTCATGCGAGAACGTTCAATTTTTCATGCAAAACGATCGATGACCCGCGACCTGATGAAATTGCTCTGAGATGACCAAAATGGTACGTTTTGAAAATTTTCATCTTTCAACTAATTTTGACTCTCAGAGGTTGATCATCACTTTTGGAGATAAAATGAGCATCGTTATCGTCATTTTCATGCTTCTAGGGAGCCAAAACTCAAGATTTGGCTTATGGTTAAAAGTGACTTAAAAGGACCCAAATGCTCACTTCGAGGGCTTAAAGCGTGTTTATTCACTGCGGGAAGAGATATAAACAACATTTAGAGTAAATTATTGTTCATGCGAGAACGTTCAATTTTTCATTCAAAACGATCGATGACCCGTGACCTGATGAAATTGCTCTGAGATGACCAAAATGTTACGTTTTGAAAATGTTCATCTTTCAACTAATTTTGACTCTCAGAGGTGGATCATCACTTTTGGAGATAAAATGAGCATCGTTATCGTCATTTTCATGCTTCTAGGGAGCCAAAACTCAAGATTTGGCTCATGGTTAAAAGTGACTTAAAAGGCCCAAAATGCTCACTTCGAGGGCTTAAAACGTGTTTATTCACTGCCAGAAGAGATATAAACAATAGTTAGAGTGAATTAATGTTCATGCGAGAACGTTCAATTTTTCATGCAAAACAATCGATGACCCGCGACCTGATGAAATTGCTCTGAGATGACCAAAATGGTCCGTTTTGAAAATGTTCATCTTTCAACTAATTTTGACTCTCAGAGGTGGATCATCACTATTGGAGATAAAATGAGCATCGTTATCGTAATTTTCATGCTTCTAGGGAGCCAAAACTCAAGATTTGGCTTATGGTTAAAAGTGACTTAAAAGGACCCAAATGCTCACTTTGAGGGCTTAAAACGTGTTTATTCACTGCGGAAAGAGATATAAACAATATTTAGAGTGAATTAATGTTCATGCGAGAACGTTCAATTTTTCATGCAAAACGATCGATGACCCGCGACCTGATGAAATTGCTCTGAGATGACCAAAATGGTCCGTTTTGAAAAAGTTCATCTTTCAACTAATTTTGACTCTCAGAGGTGGATCATCACTTTTGGAGATAAAATGAGCATCGTTATCGCCATTTTCATGCTTCTAGGGAGCCAAAACTCAAGATTTGGCTCATGGTTAAAAGTGACTGAAAAGGCCCAAAATGCTCACTTCGAGGGCTTAAAACGTGTTTATTCACTGCGAAAAGAGATATAAACAACATTTAGAGTAAATTATTGTTCATGCGAGAACGTTCAATTTTTCATGCAAAACGATCGATGACCCGCGACCTGATGAAATTACTCTGAGATGACCAAAATGTTCCGTTTTGAAAATTTTCATCTTTCAACTAATTTTGACTCTCAGAGGTGGATCATCACTTTTGGAGATAAAATGAGCATCGTTATAGTCATTTTCATGCTTCTAGGGAGCCAAAACTCAAGATTTGGCTTATGGGTAAAGGTGACTTAAAAGGACCCAAATGCTCACTTCGAGGGATTAAAACGTGTTTATTCACTGCAGGAAGAGATATAAACAACATTTAGAGTAAATTATTGTTCATGCGAGAACGTTCAATTTTTCATTCAAAACGATCGATGACCCGTGACCTGATGAAATTGCTCTGAGATGACCAAAATGTTACGTTTTGAAAATGTTCATCTTTCAACTAATTTTGACTCTCAGAGGTGGATCATCACTTTTGGAGATAAAATGAGCATCGTTATCGTCATTTTCATGCTTCTAGGGAGCCAAAACTCAAGATTTGGCTCATGGTTAAAAGTGACTTAAAAGGCCCAAAATGCTCACTTCGAGGGCTTAAAACGTGTTTATTCACTGCCAGAAGAGATATAAACAATAGTTAGAGTGAATTAATGTTCATGCGAGAACGTTCAATTTTTCATGCAAAACAATCGATGACCCGCGACCTGATGAAATTGCTCTGAGATGACCAAAATGGTCCGTTTTGAAAATGTTCATCTTTCAACTAATTTTGACTCTCAGAGGAGGATCATCACTATTGGAGATAAAATGAGCATCGTTATCGTAAATTTCATGCTTCTAGGGAGCCAAAACTCAAGATTTGGCTTATGGTTAAAAGTGACTTAAAAGGACCCAAATGCTCACTTTGAGGGCTTAAAACGTGTTTATTCACTGCGGAAAGAGATATAAACAATAGTTAGAGTGAATTAATGTTCATGCGAGAACGTTCAATTTTTCATGCAAAACGATCGATGACCCGCGACCTGATGAAATGACTCTGAGATGACCAAAATGTTCCGTTTTGAAATTTTTCATCTTTCAACTAATTTTGACTCTCAGAGGTGGATCATCACTTTTGGAGATAAAATGAGCATCGTTATAGTCATTTTCATGCTTCTAGGGAGCCAAAACTCAAGATTTGGCTTATGGGTAAAAGGGACTTAAAAGGACCCAAATGCTCACTTCGAGGGATTAAAACGTGTTTATTCACTGCAGGAAGAGATCTAAACAACATTTAGAGTAAATTATTGTTCATGCGAGAACGTTCAATTTTTCATGCAAAACGATCGATGACCCGCGACCTGATGAAATTGCTCTGAGATGACCAAAATGGTCAGTTTTGAAAATTTTCATCTTTCAACTAATTTTGACTCTCAGAGGTGGATCATCACTTTTGGAGATAAAATGAGCATCGTTATCTTCTAGGGAGCCAAAACTCAAGATTTGGCTTATGGTTAAAAGTGACTATAAAGGACCCAAATGCTCACTTCGAGGGCTTAAAACGTGTTTATTCACTGCGGGAAGAGATATAAACAATAGTTAGAGTGAATTAATGTTCATGCGAGAACGTTCAATTTTTCATGCAAAACGATCGATGACCCGCGACCTGATGAAATGACTCTGAGATTACCAAAATGTTCCGTTTTGAAAATTTTCATCTTTCAACTAATTTTGACTCTCAGAGGTGGATCATCACTTTTGGAGATAAAATGAGCATCGTTATCGTCATTTTCATGCTTCTAGGGAGCCAAAACTCAAGATTTGGCTTATGGTTAAAAGTGACTTAAAAGGACCCAAATGCTCACTTGGAGGGCTTAAAACGTGTTTATTCACTGCGGGAAGAGATATAAACAACATTTAGAGTAAATTATTGTTCATGCGAGAACGTTCAATTTTTCATGCAAAACGATCGATGACCCGCGACCTGATGAAATTACTCTGAGATGACCAAAATGGTCCGTTTTGAAAATTTTCATCTTTCAACTAATTTTGACTCTCAGAGGTTGATCATCACTTTTGGAGATAAAATGAGCATCGTTATCGTCATTTTCATGCTTCTAGGGCGCCAAAACTCAAGATTTGGCTTATGGTTAAAAGTGACTTAAAAGGACCCAAATGCTCACTTTGAGGGCTTAAAACGTGTTTATTCACTGCGGAAAGAGATATAAACAATATTTAGAGTGAATTAATGTTCATGCGAGATCGTTCAATTTTTCATGCAAAACGATCGATGACCCGCGACCTGATGAAATGACTCTGAGATGACCAAAATGTTCCGTCTTGAAAATTTTCATCTTTCAACTAATTTTGACTCTCAGAGGTGGATCATCACTTTTGGAGATAAAATGAGCATCGTTATCGTCATTTTCATGCTTCTAGGGAGCCAAAACTCAAGATTTGGCTTATGGTTAAAAGTGACTATAAAGGACCCAAATGCTCACTTCGAGGGCTTAAAACGTGTTATTCACTGCGGGAAGTGATATAAACAATAGTTAGAGTGAATTAATGTTCATGCGAGAACGTTCAATTTTTCATGCAAAACGATCGATGACCCGCGACCTGATGAAATGACTCTGAGATTACCAAAATGTTCCGTTTTGAAAATTTTCATCTTTCAACTAATTTTGACTCTCAGAGGTGGATCATCACTTTTGGAGATAAAATGAGCATCGTTATCATCATTTTCATGCTTCTAGGGAGCCAAAACTCAAGATTTGGCTTATGGTTAAAAGTGACTTAAAAGGACCCAAATGCTCACTTGGAGGGCTTAAAACGTGTTTATTCACTGCGGGAAGAGATATAAACAACATTTAGAGTAAATTATTGTTCATGCGAGAACGTTCAATTTTTCATGCAAAACGATCGATGACCCGCGACCTGATGAAATTACTCTGAGATGACCAAAATGGTTCGTTTTGAAAATTTTCATCTTTCAACTAATTTTGACTCTCAGAGGTTGATCATCACTTTTGGAGATAAAATGAGCATCGTTATCGTCATTTTCATGCTTCTAGGGAGCCAAAACTCAAGATTTGGCTTATGGTTAAAAGTGACTTAAAAGGACCCAAATGCTCACTTTGAGGGCTTAAAACGTGTTTATTCACTGCGGAAAGAGATATAAACAATATTTAGAGTGAATTAATGTTCATGCGAGAACGTTCAATTTTTCATGCAAAACGATCGATGACCCGCGACCTGATGAAATGACTCTGAGATGACCAAAATGTTCCGTTTTGAAAATTTTCATCTTTCAACTAATTTTGACTCTCAGAGGTGGATCATCACTTTTGGAGATAAAATGAGCATCGTTATCATCATTTTCATGCTTCTAGGGAGCCAAAACTCAAGATTTGGCTTATGGTTAAAAGTGACTATAAAGGACCCAAATGCTCACTTCGAGGGCTTAAAATGTGTTTATTCACTGCGGGGAGAGATATAAACAATAGTTAGAGTGAATTAATGTTCATGCGAGAACGTTCAATTTTTCATTCAAAACGATCGATGACCCGCGACCTGATGAAATTGCTCTGAGATGACCAAAATGGTCCGTTTTGAAAATGTTCATCTTTCAACTAATTTTGACTCTCAGAGGTGGATCATCACTTTTGGAGATAAAATGAGCATCGTTATCGTCATTTTCATGCTTCTCGGGAGCCAAAACTCAAGATTTGGCTCATGGTTAAAAGTGACTTAAAAGGCCCAAAATGCTCACTTCGAGGGCTTAAAACGTGTTTATTCAGTGCCGGAAGAGATATAAACAATAGTTAGAGTGAATTAATGTTCATGCGAGAACGTTCAATTTTTCATGCAAAACAATCGATGACCCGCGACCTGATGAAATTGCTCTGAGATGACCAAAATGGTCCGTTTTGAAAAAGTTCATCTTTCAACTAATTTTGACTCTCAGAGGTGGATCATCACTTTTGGAGATAAAATGAGCATCGTTATCACCATTTTCATGCTTCTAGGGAGCCAAAACTCAAGATTTGGCTCATGGTTAAAAGTGACTGAAAAGGCCCAAAATGCTCACTTCGAGGGCTTAAAACGTGTTTATTCACTGCGGGAAGAGATATGAACAATAGTTAGAGTGAATTAATGTTCATGCGAGAACGTTCAATTTTTCATGCAAAACGATCGATGACCCGCGACCTGATGAAATGACTCTGAGATGACCAAAATGTTCCGTTTTGAAAATTTTCATCTTTTAACTAATTTTGACTCTCAGAGGTGGATCATCACTTTTGGAGATAAAATGAGCATCGTTATAGTCATTTTCATGCTTCTAGGGAGCCAAAACTCAAGATTTGGCTTATGGGTAAAGGTGACTTAAAAGGACCCAAATGCTCACTTCGAGGGATTAAAACGTGTTTATTCACTGCAGGAAGAGATATAAACATTTAGAGTAAATTATTTTTCATGCGAGAACGTTCAATTTTTCATGCAAAACGATCGATGACCCGCGACCTGATGAAATTGCTCTGAGATGACCAAAATGGTCCGTTTTGAAAATTTTCATCTTTCAACTAATTTTGACTCTCAGAGGTTGATCATCACTTTTGGAGATAAAATGAGCATCGTTATCGTCATTTTCATGCTTCTAGGGAGCCAAAACTCAAGATTTGGCTTAAGGTTAAAAGTGACTTAAAAGGACCCAAATGCTCACTTCGCGGGCTTAAAGCGTGTTTATTCACTGCGGGAAGAGATATAAACAACATTTAGAGTAAATTATTGTTCATGCGAGAACGTTCAATTTTTCATTCAAAACGATCGATGACCCGTGACCTGATGAAATTGCTCTGAGATGACCAAAATGTTACGTTTTGAAAATGTTCATCTTTCAACTAATTTTGACTCTCAGAGGTGGATCATCACTTTTGGAGATAAAATGAGCATCGTTATCGTCATTTTCATGCTTCTAGGGAGCCAAAACTCAAGATTTGGCTCATGGTTAAAAGTGACTTAAAAGGCCCAAAATGCTCACTTCGAGGGCTTAAAACGTGTTTATTCACTGCCAGAAGAGATATAAACAATAGTTAGAGTGAATTAATGTTCATGCGAGAACGTTCAATTTTTCATGCAAAACAATCGATGACCCGCGACCTGATGAAATTGCTCTGAGATGACCAAAATGGTCCGTTTTGAAAATGTTCATCTTTCAACTAATTTTGACTCTCAGAGGTGGATCATCACTATTGGAGATAAAATGAGCATCGTTATCGTAATTTTCATGCTTCTAGGGAGCCAAAACTCAAGATTTGGCTTATGGTTAAAAGTGACTTAAAAGGACCCAAATGCTCACTTTGAGGGCTTAAAACGTGTTTATTCACTGCGGAAAGAGATATAAACAATATTTAGAGTGAATTAATGTTCATGCGAGAACGTTCAATTTTTCATGCAAAACGATCGATGACCCGCGACCTGATGAAATTGCTCTGAGATGACCAAAATGGTCCGTTTTGAAAAAGTTCATCTTTCAACTAATTTTGACTCTCAGAGGTGGATCATCACTTTTGGAGATAAAATGAGCATCGTTATCGCCATTTTCATGCTTCTAGGGAGCCAAAACTCAAGATTTGGCTCATGGTTAAAAGTGACTGAAAAGGCCCAAAATGCTCACTTCGAGGGCTTAAAACGTGTTTATTCACTGCGGGAAGAGATATAAACAATAGTTAGAGTGAATTAATGTTCATGCGAGAACGTTCAATTTTTCATGCAAAACGATCGATGACCCGCGACCTGATGAAATGACTCTGAGATGACCAAAATGTTCCGTTTTGAAATTTTTCATCTTTCAACTAATTTTGACTCTCAGAGGTGGATCATCACTTTTGGAGATAAAATGAGCATCGTTATAGTCATTTTCATGTTTCTAGGGAGCCAAAACTCAAGATTTGGCTTATGGGTAAAAGTGACTTAAAAGGACCCAAATGCTCACTTCGAGGGATTAAAACGTGTTTATTCACTGCAGGAAGAGATCTAAACAACATTTAGAGTAAATTATTGTTCATGCGAGAACGTTCAATTTTTCATGCAAAACGATCGATGACCCGCGACCTGATGAAATTGCTCTGAGATGACCAAAATGTTCCGTTTTGAAAATTTTCATCTTTCAACTAATTTTGACTCTCAGAGGTGGATCATCACTTTTGGAGATAAAATGAGCATCGTTATCGTCATTTTCATGCTTCTAGGGAGCCAAAACTCAAGATTTGGCTTATGGTTAAAAGTGATTCAAAAGAACCCAAAGGCTCACTTTGAGGGCTTAAAACGTGTTTATTCACTGCGGAAAGAGATATAAACGATAGTTAGAGTGAATTAATGTTCATGCGAGAACGTTCAATTTTTCATGCAAAACGATCGATGACCCGCGACCTGATGAAATGACTCTGAGATGACCAAAATGTTCCGTTTTGAAAATTTTCATCTTTCAACTAATTTTGACTCTCAGAGGTGGATCATCACTTTTGGAGATAAAATGAGCATCGTTATAGTCATTTTCATGCTTCTAGGGAGCCCATACTCAAGATTTGGCTTATGGGTAGAGGTGACTTAAAAGGACCCAAATGCTCACTTCGAGGGATTAAAACGTGTTTATTCACTGCAGGAAGAGATATAAACATTTAGAGTAAATTATTTTTCATGCGAGAACGTTCAATTTTTCATGCAAAACGATCGATGACCCGCGACCTGATGAAATTGCTCTGAGATGACCAAAATGGTCCGTTTTGAAAATTTTCATCTTTCAACTAATTTTGACTCTCAGAGGTTGATCATCACTTTTGGAGATAAAATGAGCATCGTTATCGTCATTTTCATGCTTCTAGGGAGCCAAAACTCAAGATTTGGCTTATGGTTAAAAGTGACTTAAAAGGACCCAAATGCTCACTTCGAGGGCTTAAAGCGTGTTTATTCACTGCGGGAAGAGATATAAACAACATTTAGAGTAAATTATTGTTCATGCGAGAACGTTCAATTTTTCATTCAAAACGATCGATGACCCGTGACCTGATGAAATTGCTCTGAGATGACCAAAATGTTACGTTTTGAAAATGTTCATCTTTCAACTAATTTTGACTCTCAGAGGTGGATCATCACTTTTGGAGATAAAATGAGCATCGTTATCGTCATTTTCATGCTTCTAGGGAGCCAAAACTCAAGATTTGGCTCATGGTTAAAAGTGACTTAAAAGGCCCAAAATGCTCACTTCGAGGGCTTAAAACGTGTTTATTCACTGCCAGAAGAGATATAAACAATAGTTAGAGTGAATTAATGTTCATGCGAGAACGTTCAATTTTTCATGCAAAACAATCGATGACCCGCGACCTGATGAAATTGCTCTGAGATGACCAAAATGGTCCGTTTTGAAAATGTTCATCTTTCAACTAATTTTGACTCTCAGAGGTGGATCATCACTATTGGAGATAAAATGAGCATCGTTATCGTAATTTTCATGCTTCTAGGGAGCCAAAACTCAAGATTTGGCTTATGGTTAAAAGTGACTTAAAAGGACCCAAATGCTCACTTTGAGGGCTTAAAACGTGTTTATTCACTGCGGAAAGAGATATAAACAATATTTAGAGTGAATTAATGTTCATGCGAGAACGTTCAATTTTTCATGCAAAACGATCGATGACCCGCGACCTGATGAAATTGCTCTGAGATGACCAAAATGGTCCGTTTTGAAAAAGTTCATCTTTCAACTAATTTTGACTCTCAGAGGTGGATCATCACTTTTGGAGATAAAATGAGCATCGTTATCGCCATTTTCATGCTTCTAGGGAGCCAAAACTCAAGATTTGGCTCATGGTTAAAAGTGACTGAAAAGGCCCAAAATGCTCACTTCGAGGGCTTAAAACGTGTTTATTCACTGCGGGAAGAGATATAAACAATAGTTAGAGTGAATTAATGTTCATGCGAGAACGTTCAATTTTTCATGCAAAACGATCGATGACCCGCGACCTGATGAAATGACTCTGAGATGACCAAAATGTTCCGTTTTGAAATTTTTCATCTTTCAACTAATTTTGACTCTCAGAGGTGGATCATCACTTTTGGAGATAAAATGAGCATCGTTATAGTCATTTTCATGCTTCTAGGGAGCCAAAACTCAAGATTTGGCTTATGGGTAAAAGTGACTTAAAAGGACCCAAATGCTCACTTCGAGGGATTAAAACGTGTTTATTCACTGCAGGAAGAGATCTAAACAACATTTAGAGTAAATTATTGTTCATGCGAGAACGTTCAATTTTTCATGCAAAACGATCGATGACCCGCGACCTGATGAAATTGCTCTGAGATGACCAAAATGGTCCGTTTTGAAAATTTTCATCTTTCAACTAATTTTGACTCTCAGAGGTGGATCATCACTTTTGGAGATAAAATGAGCATCGTTATCGTCATTTTCATGCTTCTAGGGAGCCAAAACTCAAGATTTGGCTTATGGTTAAAAGTGATTCAAAAGAACCCAAATGCTCACTTTGAGGGCTTAAAACGTGTTTATTCACTGCGGAAAGAGATATAAACGATATTTAGAGTGAATTAATGTTCATGCGAGAACGTTCAATTTTTCATGCAAAACGATCGATGACCCGCGACCTGATGAAATGACTCTGAGATGACCAAAATGTTCCGTTTTGAAAAAGTTCATCTTTCAACTAATTTTGACTCTCAGAGGTGGATCATCACTTTTGGAGATAAAATGAGCATCGTTATCTTCTAGGGAGCCAAAACTCAAGATTTGGCTTATGGTTAAAAGTGACTATAAAGGACCCAAATGCTCACTTCGAGGGCTTAAAACGTGTTTATTCACTGCGGGAAGAGATATAAACAATAGTTAGAGTGAATTAATGTTCATGCGAGAACGTTCAATTTTTCATGCAAAACGATCGATGACCCGCGACCTGATGAAATGACTCTGAGATTACCAAAATGTTCCGTTTTGAAAATTTTCATCTTTCAACTAATTTTGACTCTCAGAGGTGGATCATCACTTTTGGAGATAAAATGAGCATCGTTATCGTCATTTTCATGCTTCTAGGGAGCCAAAACTCAAGATTTGGCTTATGGTTAAAAGTGACTTAAAAGGACCCAAATGCTCACTTGGAGGGCTTAAAACGTGTTTATTCACTGCGAAAAGAGATATAAACAACATTTAGAGTAAATTATTGTTCATGCGAGAACGTTCAATTTTTCATGCAAAACGATCGATGACCCGCGACCTGATGAAATTACTCTGAGATGACCAAAATGTTCCGTTTTGAAAATTTTCATCTTTCAACTAATTTTGACTCTCAGAGGTTGATCATAACTTTTGGAGATAAAATGAGCATCGTTATCGTCATTTTCATGCTTCTAGGGAGCCAAAACTCAAGATTTGGCTTATGGTTAAAAGTGACTTAAAAGGACCCAAATGCTCACTTTGAGGGCTTAAAACGTGTTTATTCACTGCGGAAAGAGATATAAACGATATTTAGAGTGAATTAATGTTCATGCGAGAACTTTCAATTTTACATGCAAAACGATCGATGACCCGCGACCTGATGAAATGACTCTGAGATGACCAAAATGTTCAGTTTTGAAAAAGTTCATCTTTCAACTAATTTTGACTCTCAGAGGTGGATCATCACTTTTGGAGATAAAATGAGCATCGTTATCTTCTAGGGAGCCAAAACTCAAGATTTGGCTTATGGTTAAAAGTGACTATAAAGGACCCAAATGCTCACTTCGAGGGCTTAAAACGTGTTTATTCACTGCGGGAAGAGATATAAACAATAGTTAGAGTGAATTAATGTTCATGCGAGAACGTTCAATTTTTCATGCAAAACGATCGATGACCCGCGACCTGATGAAATTACTCTGAGATGACCAAAATGGTCCGTTTTGAAAATTTTCATCTTTCAACTAATTTTGACTCTCAGAGGTTGATCATCACTTTTGGAGATAAAATGAGCATCGTTATCTTCTAGGGAGCCAAAACTCAAGATTTGGCTTATGGTTAAAAGTGACTATAAAGGACCCAAATGCTCACTTCGAGGGCTTAAAACGTGTTTATTCACTGCGGGAAGAGATATAAACAATAGTTAGAGTGAATTAATGTTCATGCGAGAACGTTCAATTTTTCATGCAAAACGATCGATGACCCGCGACCTGATGAAATGACTCTGAGATTACCAAAATGTTCCGTTTTGAAAATTTTCATCTTTCAACTAATTTTGACTCTCAGAGGTGGATCATCACTTTTGGAGATAAAATGAGCATCGTTATCGTCATTTTCATGCTTCTAGGGAGCCAAAACTCAAGATTTGGCTTATGGTTAAAAGTGACTTAAAAGGACCCAAATGCTCACTTGGAGGGCTTAAAACGTGTTTATTCACTGCGGGAAGAGATATAAACAACATTTAGAGTAAATTATTGTTCATGCAAGAACGTTCATTTTTTCATGCAAAATGATCGATGACCCGCGACCTGATGAAATTACTCCGAGATGACCAAAATGGTCCGTTTTGAAAATTTTCATCTTTCAACTAATTTTGACTCTCAGAGGTGGATCATCACTTTTGGAGATAAAATGAGCATCGTTATCGTCATTTTCATGCTTCTAGGGAGCCAAAACTCAAGATTTGGCTTATGGTTAAAAGTGACTTAAAAGGACCCAAATGCTCACTTTGAGGGCTTAAAACGTGTTTATTCACTGCGGAAAGAGATATAAACAATATTTAGAGTGAATTAATGTTCATGCGAGAACGTTCAATTTGTCATGCAAAATGATCGATGACCCGCGACCTGATGAAATGACTCTGAGATGACCAAAATGTTCCGTCTTGAAAATTTTCATCTTTCAACTAATTTTGACTCTCAGAGGTGGATCATCACTTTTGGAGATAAAATGAGCATCGTTATCGTCATTTTCATGCTTCTAGGGAGCCAAAACTCAAGATTTGGCTTATGGTTAAAAGTGACTATAAAGGACCCAAATGCTCACTTCGAGGGCTTAAAACGTGTTTATTCACTGCGGGGAGAGATATAAACAATAGTTAGAGTGAATTAATGTTCATGCGAGAACGTTCAATTTTTCATTCAAAACGATCGATGACCCGCGACCTGATGAAATTGCTCTGAGATGACCAAAATGGTCCGTTTTGAAAATGTTCATCTTTCAACTAATTTTGACTCTCAGAGGTGGATCATCACTTTTGGAGATAAAATGAGCATCGTTATCGTCATTTTCATGCTTCTAGGGAGCCAAAACTCAAGATTTGGCTTATGGTTAAAAGTGACTTAAAAGGACCCAAATGCTCACTTTGAGGGCTTAAAACGTGTTTATTCACTGCGGAAAGAGATATAAACAATATTTAGAGTGAATTAATGTTCATGCGAGAACGTTCAATTTTTCATGCAAAACGATCGATGACCCGCGACCTGATGAAATTGCTCTGAGATGACCAAAATGGTCCGTTTTGAAAAAGTTCATCTTTCAACTAATTTTGACTCTCAGAGGTGGATCATCACTTTTGGAGATAAAATGAGCATCGTTATCACCATTTTCATGCTTCTAGGGAGCCAAAACTCAAGATTTGGCTCATGGTTAAAAGTGACTGAAAAGGCCCAAAATGCTCACTTCGAGGGCTTAAAACGTGTTTATTCACTGCGGGAAGAGATATAAACAATAGTTAGAGTGAATTAATGTTCATGCGAGAACGTTCAATTTTTCATGCAAAACGATCGATGACCCGCGACCTGATGAAATGACTCTGAGATGACCAAAATGTTCCGTTTTGAAAATTTTCATCTTTCAACTAATTTTGACTCTCAGAGGTGGATCATCACTTTTGGAGATAAAATGAGCATCGTTATAGTCATTTTCATGCTTCTAGGGAGCCAAAACTCAAGATTTGGCTTATGGGTAAAGGTGACTTAAAAGGACCCAAATGCTCACTTCGAGGTATTAAAACGTGTTTATTCACTGCAGGAAGAGATATAAACAACATTTAGAGTAAATTATTTTTCATGCGAGAACGTTCAATTTTTCATGCAAAACGATCGATGACCCGCGACCTGATGAAATTGCTCTGAGATGACCAAAATGGTCCGTTTTGAAAATTTTCATCTTTCAACTAATTTTGACTCTCAGAGGTTGATCATCACTTTTGGAGATAAAATGAGCATCGTTATCGTCATTTTCATGCTTCTAGGGAGCCAAAACTCAAGATTTGGCTTATGGTTAAAAGTGACTTAAAAGGACCCAAATGCTCACTTCGAGGGCTTAAAGCGTGTTTATTCACTGCGGGAAGAGATATAAACAACATTTAGAGTAAATTATTGTTCATGCGAGAACGTTCAATTTTTCATTCAAAACGATCGATGACCCGTGACCTGATGAAATTGCTCTGAGATGACCAAAATGTTACGTTTTGAAAATGTTCATCTTTCAACTAATTTTGACTCTCAGAGGTGGATCATCACTTTTGGAGATAAAATGAGCATCGTTATCGTCATTTTCATGCTTCTAGGGAGCCAAAACTCAAGATTTGGCTCATGGTTAAAAGTGACTTAAAAGGCCCAAAATGCTCACTTCGAGGGCTTAAAACGTGTTTATTCACTGCCAGAAGAGATATAAACAATAGTTAGAGTGAATTAATGTTCATGCGAGAACGTTCAATTTTTCATGCAAAACAATCGATGACCCGCGACCTGATGAAATTGCTCTGAGATGACCAAAATGGTCCGTTTTGAAAATGTTCATCTTTCAACTAATTTTGACTCTCAGAGGTGGATCATCACTATTGGAGATAAAATGAGCATCGTTATCGTAATTTTCATGCTTCTAGGGAGCCAAAACTCAAGATTTGGCTTATGGTTAAAAGTGACTTAAAAGGACCCAAATGCTCACTTTGAGGGCTTAAAACGTGTTTATTCACTGCGGAAAGAGATATAAACAATATTTAGAGTGAATTAATGTTCATGCGAGAACGTTCAATTTTTCATGCAAAACGATCGATGACCCGCGACCTGATGAAATTGCTCTGAGATGACCAAAATGGTCCGTTTTGAAAAAGTTCATCTTTCAACTAATTTTGACTCTCAGAGGTGGATCATCACTTTTGGAGATAAAATGAGCATCGTTATCGCCATTTTCATGCTTCTAGGGAGCCAAAACTCAAGATTTGGCTCATGGTTAAAAGTGACTGAAAAGGCCCAAAATGCTCACTTCGAGGGCTTAAAACGTGTTTATTCACTGCGGGAAGAGATATAAACAATAGTTAGAGTGAATTAATGTTCATGCGAGAACGTTCAATTTTTCATGCAAAACGATCGATGACCCACGACCTGATGAAATGACTCTGAGATGACCAAAATGTTCCGTTTTGAAAATTTTCATCTTTCAACTAATTTTGACTCTCAGAGGTGGATCATCACTATTGGAGATAAAATGAGCATCGTTATCGTCATTTTCATGCTTCTAGGGAGCCAAAACTCAAGATTTGGCTTATGGTTAAAAGTGACTTAAAAGGACCCAAATGCTCACTTCGAGGGCTTAAAGCGTGTTTATTCACTGCGGGAAGAGATATAAACAATATTTAGAGTAAATTATTGTTCATGCGAGAACGTTCAATTTTTCGATCAAAACGATCGATGACCCGCGACCTGATGAAATTGCTCTGAGATGACCAAAATGTTACGTTTTGAAAATGTTCATCTTTCAACAAATTTTGACTCTCAGAGGTGGATCATCACTTTTGGAGATAAAATGAGCATCGTTATCGTCATTTTCATGCTTCTAGGGAGCCAAAACTCAAGATTTGGCTCATGGTTAAAAGTGACTTAAAAGGCCCAAAATGCTCACTTCGAGGGCTTAAAACGTGTTTATTCACTGCCGGAAGAGATATAAACAATAGTTAGAGTGAATTAATGTTCATGCGAGAACGTTCAATTTTTCATGCAAAACAATCGATGACCCGCGACCTGATGAAATTGCTCTGAGATGACCAAAATGGTCCGTTTTGAAAATGTTCATCTTTCAACTAATTTTGACTCTCAGAGGTGGATCATCACTATTGGAGATAAAATGAGCATCGTTATCGTCATTTTCATGCTTCTAGGGAGCCAAAACTCAAAATTTGGCTTATGGTTAAAAGTGACTTAAAAGGACCCAAATGCTCACTTTGAGGGCTTAAAACGTGTTTATTCACTGCGGAAAGAGATATAAACAATATTTAGAGTGAATTAATGTTCATGCGAGAACGTTCAATTTTTCATGCAAAACGATCGATGACCCGCGACCTGATGAAATTGCTCTGAGATGACCAAAATGGTCCGTTTTGAAAAAGTTCATCTTTCAACTAATTTTGACTCTCAGAGGTGGATCATCACTTTTGGAGATAAAATGAGCATCGTTATCACCATTTTCATGCTTCTAGGGAGCCAAAACTCAAGATTTGGCTCATGGTTAAAAGTGACTGAAAAGGCCCAAAATGCTCACTTCGAGGGCTTAAAACGTGTTTATTCACTGCGGGAAGAGATATAAACAATAGTTAGAGTGAATTAATGTTCATGCGAGAACGTTCAATTTTTCATGCAAAACGATCGATGACCCGCGACCTGATGAAATGACTCTGAGATGACCAAAATGTTCCGTTTTGAAAATTTTCATCTTTCAACTAATTTTGACTCTCAGAGGTGGATCATCACTTTTGGAGATAAAATGAGCATCGTTATAGTCATTTTCATGCTTCTAGGGAGCCAAAACTCAAGATTTGGCTTATGGGTAAAGGTGACTTAAAAGGACCCAAATGCTCACTTCGAGGTATTAAAACGTGTTTATTCACTGCAGGAAGAGATATAAACAACATTTAGAGTAAATTATTTTTCATGCGAGAACGTTCAATTTTTCATGCAAAACGATCGATGACCCGCGACCTGATGAAATTGCTCTGAGATGACCAAAATGGTCCGTTTTGAAAATTTTCATCTTTCAACTAATTTTGACTCTCAGAGGTTGATCATCACTTTTGGAGATAAAATGAGCATCGTTATCGTCATTTTCATGCTTCTAGGGAGCCAAAACTCAAGATTTGGCTTATGGTTAAAAGTGACTTAAAAGGACCCAAATGCTCACTTCGAGGGCTTAAAGCGTGTTTATTCACTGCGGGAAGAGATATAAACAACATTTAGAGTAAATTATTGTTCATGCGAGAACGTTCAATTTTTCATTCAAAACGATCGATGACCCGTGACCTGATGAAATTGCTCTGAGATGACCAAAATGTTACGTTTTGAAAATGTTCATCTTTCAACTAATTTTGACTCTCAGAGGTGGATCATCACTTTTGGAGATAAAATGAGCATCGTTATCGTCATTTTCATGCTTCTAGGGAGCCAAAACTCAAGATTTGGCTCATGGTTAAAAGTGACTTAAAAGGCCCAAAATGCTCACTTCGAGGGCTTAAAACGTGTTTATTCACTGCCAGAAGAGATATAAACAATAGTTAGAGTGAATTAATGTTCATGCGAGAACGTTCAATTTTTCATGCAAAACAATCGATGACCCGCGACCTGATGAAATTGCTCTGAGATGACCAAAATGGTCCGTTTTGAAAATGTTCATCTTTCAACTAATTTTGACTCTCAGAGGTGGATCATCACTATTGGAGATAAAATGAGCATCGTTATCGTAATTTTCATGCTTCTAGGGAGCCAAAACTCAAGATTTGGCTTATGGTTAAAAGTGACTTAAAAGGACCCAAATGCTCACTTTGAGGGCTTAAAACGTGTTTATTCACTGCGGAAAGAGATATAAACAATATTTAGAGTGAATTAATGTTCATGCGAGAACGTTCAATTTTTCATGCAAAACGATCGATGACCCGCGACCTGATGAAATTGCTCTGAGATGACCAAAATGGTCCGTTTTGAAAAAGTTCATCTTTCAACTAATTTTGACTCTCAGAGGTGGATCATCACTTTTGGAGATAAAATGAGCATCGTTATCGCCATTTTCATGCTTCTAGGGAGCCAAAACTCAAGATTTGGCTCATGGTTAAAAGTGACTGAAAAGGCCCAAAATGCTCACTTCGAGGGCTTAAAACGTGTTTATTCACTGCGGGAAGAGATATAAACAATAGTTAGAGTGAATTAATGTTCATGCGAGAACGTTCAATTTTTCATGCAAAACGATCGATGACCCACGACCTGATGAAATGACTCTGAGATGACCAAAATGTTCCGTTTTGAAAATTTTCATCTTTCAACTAATTTTGACTCTCAGAGGTGGATCATCACTATTGGAGATAAAATGAGCATCGTTATCGTCATTTTCATGCTTCTAGGGAGCCAAAACTCAAGATTTGGCTTATGGTTAAAAGTGACTTAAAAGGACCCAAATGCTCACTTCGAGGGCTTAAAGCGTGTTTATTCACTGCGGGAAGAGATATAAACAACATTTAGAGTAAATTATTGTTCATGCGAGAACGTTCAATTTTTCGATCAAAACGATCGATGACCCGCGACCTGATGAAATTGCTCTGAGATGACCAAAATGTTACGTTTTGAAAATGTTCATCTTTCAACAAATTTTGACTCTCAGAGGTGGATCATCACTTTTGGAGATAAAATGAGCATCGTTATCGTCATTTTCATGCTTCTAGGGAGCCAAAACTCAAGATTTGGCTCATGGTTAAAAGTGACTTAAAAGGCCCAAAATGCTCACTTCGAGGGCTTAAAACGTGTTTATTCACTGCCGGAAGAGATATAAACAATAGTTAGAGTGAATTAATGTTCATGCGAGAACGTTCAATTTTTCATGCAAAACAATCGATGACCCGCGACCTGATGAAATTGCTCTGAGATGACCAAAATGGTCCGTTTTGAAAATGTTCATCTTTCAACTAATTTTGACTCTCAGAGGTGGATCATCACTATTGGAGATAAAATGAGCATCGTTATCGTCATTTTCATGCTTCTAGGGAGCCAAAACTCAAAATTTGGCTTATGGTTAAAAGTGACTTAAAAGGACCCAAATGCTCACTTTGAGGGCTTAAAACGTGTTTATTCACTGCGGAAAGAGATATAAACAATATTTAGAGTGAATTAATGTTCATGCGAGAACGTTCAATTTTTCATGCAAAACGATCGATGACCCGCGACCTGATGAAATTGCTCTGAGATGACCAAAATGGTCCGTTTTGAAAATTTTCATCTTTCAACTAATTTTGACTCTCAGAGGTGGATCATCACTTTTGGAGATAAAATGAGCATCGTTATCGTCATTTTCATGCTTCTAGGGAGCCAAAACTCAAGATTTGGCTTATGGTTAAAAGTGATTCAAAAGAACCCAAATGCTCACTTTGAGGGCTTAAAACGTGTTTATTCACTGCGGAAAGAGATATAAACGATATTTAGAGTGAATTAATGTTCATGCGAGAACGTTCAATTTTTCATGCAAAACGATCGATGACCCGCGACCTGATGAAATGACTCTGAGATGACCAAAATGTTCCGTTTTGAAAAAGTTCATCTTTCAACTAATTTTGACTCTCAGAGGTGGATCATCACTTTTGGAGATAAAATGAGCATCGTTATCTTCTAGGGAGCCAAAACTCAAGATTTGGCTTATGGTTAAAAGTGACTATAAAGGACCCAAATGCTCACTTCGAGGGCTTAAAACGTGTTTATTCACTGCGGGAAGAGATATAAACAATAGTTAGAGTGAATTAATGTTCATGCGAGAACGTTCAATTTTTCATGCAAAACGATCGATGACCCGCGACCTGATGAAATGACTCTGAGATTACCAAAATGTTCCGTTTTGAAAATTTTCATCTTTCAACTAATTTTGACTCTCAGAGGTGGATCATCACTTTTGGAGATAAAATGAGCATCGTTATCGTCATTTTCATGCTTCTAGGGAGCCAAAACTCAAGATTTGGCTTATGGTTCAAAGTGACTTAAAAGGACCCAAATGCTCACTTGGAGGGCTTAAAACGTGTTTATTCACTGCGAAAAGAGATATAAACAACATTTAGAGTAAATTATTGTTCATGCGAGAACGTTCAATTTTTCATGCAAAACGATCGATAACCCGCGACCTGATGAAATTACTCTGAGATGACCAAAATGTTCCGTTTTGAAAATTTTCATCTTTCAACTAATTTTGACTCTCAGAGGTTGATCATCACTTTTGGAGATAAAATGAGCATCGTTATCGTCATTTTCATGCTTCTAGGGAGCCAAAACTCAAGATTTGGCTTATGGTTAAAAGTGACTTAAAAGGACCCAAATGCTCACTTTGAGGGCTTAAAACGTGTTTATTCACTGCGGAAAGAGATATAAACGATATTTAGAGTGAATTAATGTTCATGCGAGAACTTTCAATTTTACATGCAAAACGATCGATGACCCGCGACCTGATGAAATGACTCTGAGATGACCAAAATGTTCAGTTTTGAAAAAGTTCATCTTTCAACTAATTTTGACTCTCAGAGGTGGATCATCACTTTTGGAGATAAAATGAGCATCGTTATCTTCTAGGGAGCCAAAACTCAAGATTTGGCTTATGGTTAAAAGTGACTATAAAGGACCCAAATGCTCACTTCGAGGGCTTAAAACGTGTTTATTCACTGCGGGAAGAGATATAAACAATAGTTAGAATGAATTAATGTTCATGCGAGAACGTTCAATTTTTCATGCAAAACGATCGATGACCCGCGACCTGATGAAATGACTCTGAGATTACCAAAATGTTCCGTTTTGAAAATTTTCATCTTTCAACTAATTTTGACTCTCAGAGGTGGATCATCACTTTTGGAGATAAAATGAGCATCGTTATCGTCATTTTCATGCTTCTAGGGAGCCAAAACTCAAGATTTGGCTTATGGTTAAAAGTGACTTAAAAGGACCCAAATGCTCACTTGGAGGGCTTAAAACGTGTTTATTCACTGCAGGAAGAGATATAAACAACATTTAGAGTAAATTATTGTTCATGCAAGAACGTTCATTTTTTCATGCAAAACGATCGATGACCCGCGACCTGATGAAATTACTCTGAGATGACCAAAATGGTCCGTTTTGAAAATTTTCATCTTTCAACTAATTTTGACTCTCAGAGGTGGATCATCACTTTTGGAGATAAAATGAGCATCGTTATCGTAATTTTCATGCTTCTAGGGAGCCAAAACTCAAGATTTGGCTTATGGTTAAAAGTGACTTAAAAGGACCCAAATGCTCACTTTGAGGGCTTAAAACGTGTTTATTCACTGCGGAAAGAGATATAAACAATATTTAGAGTGAATTAATGTTCATGCGAGAACGTTCAATTTGTCATGCAAAACGATCGATGACCCGCGACCTGATGAAATGACTCTGAGATGACCAAAATGTTCCGTCTTGAAAATTTTCATCTT
The DNA here is from genome assembly GCF_964261635.1 of Lissotriton helveticus. Lineage (NCBI taxonomy): Eukaryota > Metazoa > Chordata > Amphibia > Caudata > Salamandridae > Lissotriton > Lissotriton helveticus. Next base: position 1,164,725,959 of record NC_136069.1, on the reverse strand, counting down.
TCAACTAATTTTGACTCTCAGAGGTGGATCATCACTTTTGGAGATAAAATGAGCATCGTTATCGTCATTTTCATGCTTCTAGGGAGCCAAAACTCAAGATTTGGCTTATGGTTAAAAGTGACTATAAAGGACCCAAATGCTCACTTCGAGGGCTTAAAACGTGTTTATTCACTGCGGGGAGAGATATAAACAATAGTTAGAGTGAATTAATGTTCATGCGAGAACGTTCAATTTTTCATTCAAAACGATCGATGACCCGCCACCTGATGAAATTGCTCTGAGATGACCAAAATGGTCCGTTTTGAAAATGTTCATCTTTCAACTAATTTTGACTCTCAGAGGTGGATCATCACTTTTGGAGATAAAATGAGCATCGTTATCGTCATTTTCATGCTTCTAGGGAGCCAAAACTCAAGATTTGGCTTATGGTTAAAAGTGACTTAAAAGGACCCAAATGCTCACTTTGAGGGCTTAAAACGTGTTTATTCACTGCGGAAAGAGATATAAACAATATTTAGAGTGAATTAATGTTCATGCGAGAACGTTCAATTTTTCATGCAAAACGATCGATGACCCGCGACCTGATGAAATTGCTCTGAGATGACCAAAATGGTCCGTTTTGAAAAAGTTCATCTTTCAACTAATTTTGACTCTCAGAGGTGGATCATCACTTTTGGAGATAAAATGAGCATCGTTATCACCATTTTCATGCTTCTAGGGAGCCAAAACTCAAGATTTGGCTCATGGTTAAAAGTGACTGAAAAGGCCCAAAATGCTCACTTCGAGGGCTTAAAACGTGTTTATTCACTGCGGGAAGAGATATAAACAATAGTTAGAGTGAATTAATGTTCATGCGAGAACGTTCAATTTTTCATGCAAAACGATCGATGACCCGCGACCTAATGAAATGACTCTGAGATGACCAAAATGTTCCGTTTTGAAAATTTTCATCTTTCAACTAATTTTGACTCTCAGAGGTGGATCATCACTTTTGGAGATAAAATGAGCATCGTTATAGTCATTTTCATGCTTCTAGGGAGCCAAAACTCAAGATTTGGCTTATGGGTAAAGGTGACTTAAAAGGACCCAAATGCTCACTTCGAGGTATTAAAACGTGTTTATTCACTGCAGGAAGAGATATAAACAACATTTAGAGTAAATTATTTTTCATGCGAGAACGTTCAATTTTTCATGCAAAACGATCGATGACCCGCGACCTGATGAAATTGCTCTGAGATGACCAAAATGGTCCGTTTTGAAAATTTTCATCTTTCAACTAATTTTGACTCTCAGAGGTTGATCATCACTTTTGGAGATAAAATGAGCATCGTTATCGTCATTTTCATGCTTCTAGGGAGCCAAAACTCAAGATTTGGCTTATGGTTAAAAGTGACTTAAAAGGACCCAAATGCTCACTTCGAGGGCTTAAAGCGTGTTTATTCACTGCGGGAAGAGATATAAACAACATTTAGAGTAAATTATTGTTCATGCGAGAACGTTCAATTTTTCATTCAAAACGATCGATGACCCGTGACCTGATGAAATTGCTCTGAGATGACCAAAATGTTACGTTTTGAAAATGTTCATCTTTCAACTAATTTTGACTCTCAGAGGTGGATCATCACTTTTGGAGATAAAATGAGCATCGTTATCGTCATTTTCATGCTTCTAGGGAGCCAAAACTCAAGATTTGGCTCATGGTTAAAAGTGACTTAAAAGGCCCAAAATGCTCACTTCGAGGGCTTAAAACGTGTTTAATCACTGCCAGAAGAGATATAAACAATAGTTAGAGTGAATTAATGTTCATGCGAGAACGTTCAATTTTTCATGCAAAACAATCGATGACCCGCGACCTGATGAAATTGCTCTGAGATGACCAAAATGGTCCGTTTTGAAAATGTTCATCTTTCAACTAATTTTGACTCTCAGAGGTGGATCATCACTATTGGAGATAAAATGAGCATCGTTATCGTAATTTTCATGCTTCTAGGGAGCCAAAACTCAAGATTTGGCTTATGGTTAAAAGTGACTTAAAAGGACCCAAATGCTCACTTTGAGGGCTTAAAACGTGTTTATTCACTGCGGAAAGAGATATAAACAATATTTAGAGTGAATTAATGTTCATGCGAGAACGTTCAATTTTTCATGCAAAACGATCGATGACCCGCGACCTGATGAAATTGCTCTGAGATGACCAAAATGGTCCGTTTTGAAAAAGTTCATCTTTCAACTAATTTTGACTCTCAGAGGTGGATCATCACTTTTGGAGATAAAATGAGCATCGTTATCGCCATTTTCATGCTTCTAGGGAGCCAAAACTCAAGATTTGGCTCATGGTTAAAAGTGACTGAAAAGGCCCAAAATGCTCACTTTGAGGGCTTAAAACGTGTTTATTCACTGCGGGAAGAGATATAAACAATAGTTAGAGTGAATTAATGTTCATGCGAGAACGTTCAATTTTTCATGCAAAACGATCGATGACCCACGACCTGATGAAATGACTCTGAGATGACCAAAATGTTCCGTTTTGAACATTTTCATCTTTCAACTAATTTTGACTCTCAGAGGTGGATCATCACTATTGGAGATAAAATGAGCATCGTTATCGTCATTTTCATGCTTCTAGGGAGCCAAAACTCAAGATTTGGCTTATGGTTAAAAGTGACTTAAAAGGACCCAAATGCTCACTTCGAGGGCTTAAAGCGTGTTTATTCACTGCGGGAAGAGATATAAACAACATTTAGAGTAAATTATTGTTCATGCGAGAACGTTCAATTTTTCGATCAAAACGATCGATGACCCGCGACCTGATGAAATTGCTCTGAGATGACCAAAATGTTACGTTTTGAAAATGTTCATCTTTCAACTAATTTTGACTCTCAGAGGTGGATCATCACTTTTGGAGATAAAATGAGCATCGTTATCGTCATTTTCATGCTTCTAGGGAGCCAAAACTCAAGATTTGGCTCATGGTTAAACGTGACTTAAAAGGCCCAAAATGCTCACTTCGAGGGCTTAAAACGTGTTTATTCACTGCCGGAAGAGATATAAACAATAGTTAGAGTGAATTAATGTTCATGCGAGAACGTTCAATTTTTCATGCAAAACAATCGATGACCCGCGACCTGATGAAATTGCTCTGAGATGACCAAAATGGTCCGTTTTGAAAATGTTCATCTTTCAACTAATTTTGACTCTCAGAGGTGGATCATCACTATTGGAGATAAAATGAGCATCGTTATCGTCATTTTCATGCTTCTAGGGAGCCAAAACTCAAAATTTGGCTTATGGTTAAAAGTGACTTAAAAGGACCCAAATGCTCACTTTGAGGGCTTAAAACGTGTTTATTCACTGCGGAAAGAGATATAAACAATATTTAGAGTGAATTAATGTTCATGCGAGAACGTTCAATTTTTCATGCAAAACGATCGATGACCCGCGACCTGATGAAATTGCTCTGAGATGACCAAAATGGTCCATTTTGAAAAAGTTCATCTTTCAACTAATTTTGACTCTCAGAGGTGGATCATCACTTTTGGAGAGAAAATGAGCATCGTTATCGCCATTTTCATGCTTCTAGGGAGCCAAAACTCAAGATTTGGCTCATGGTTAAAAGTGACTGAAAAGGCCCAAAATGCTCACTTCGAGGGCTTAAAACGTGTTTATTCACTGCGGGAAGAGATATAAACAATAGTTAGAGTGAATTAATGTTCATGCGAGAACGTTCAATTTTTCATGCAAAACGATCGATGACCCGCGACCTGATGAAATGACTCTGAGATGACCAAAATGTTCCGTTTTGAAAATTTTCATCTTTCAACTAATTTTCACTCTCAGAGGTGGATCATCACTTTTGGAGATAAAATGAGCATCGTTATAGTCATTTTCATGCTTCTAGGGAGCCAAAACTCAAGATTTGGCTTATGGTTAAAAGTGACTTAAAAGGACCCAAATGCTCACTTCGAGGGCTTAAAACGTGTTTATTCACTGCAGGAAGAGATATAAACAACATTTAGAGTAAATTATTGTTCATGCGAGAACGTTCAATTTTTCATGCAAAACGATCGATGACCCGCGACCTGATGAAATTGCTCTGAGATGACCAAAATGGTCCGTTTTGAAAATTTTCATCTTTCAACTAATTTTGACTCTCAGAGGTTGATCATCACTTTTGGAGATAAAATTAGCATCGTTATCGTCATTTTCATGCTTCTAGGGAGCCAAAACTCAAGATTTGGCTTATGGTTAAAAGTGACTTAAAAGGACCCAAATGCTCACTCTGAGGGCTTAAAACGTGTTTATTCACTGCGGAAAGAGATATAAACAATATTTAGAGTGAATTAATGTTCATGCGAGAACGTTCAATTTTTCATGCAAAACGATCGATGACCCGCGACCTGATGAAATGACTCTGAGATGACCAAAATGTTCCGTTTTGAAAATTTTCATCTTTCAACTAATTTTGACTCTCAGAGGTTGATCATCACTTTTGGAGATAAAATGAGCATCGTTATCGTCATTTTCATGCTTCTAGGGAGCCAAAACTCAAGATTTGGCTTATGGTTAAAAGTGATTCAAAAGGACCCAAATGCTCACTTTGAGGGCTTAAAACGTGTTTATTCACTGCGGAAAGAGATATAAACGATATTTAGAGTGAATTAATGTTCATGCGAGAACGTTCAATTTTTCATGCAAAACGATCGATGACCCGCGACCTGATGAAATGACTCTGAGATGACCAAAATGTTCCGTTTTGAAAAAGTTCATCTTTCAACTAATTTTGACTCTCAGAGGTGGATCATCACTTTTGGAGATAAAATGAGCATCGTTATCTTCTAGGGAGCCAAAACTCAAGATTTGGCTTATGGTTAAAAGTGACTATAAAGGACCCAAATGCTCACTTCGAGGGCTTAAAACGTGTTTATTCACTGCGGGAAGAGATATAAACAATAGTTAGAGTGAATTAATGTTCATGCGAGAACGTTCAATTTTTCATGCAAAACGATCGATGACCCGCGACCTGATGAAATGACTCTGAGATTACCAAAATGTTCCGTTTTGAAAATTTTCATCTTTCAACTAATTTTGACTCTCAGAGGTGGATCATCACTTTTGGAGATAAAATGAGCATCGTTATCGTCATTTTCATGCTTCTAGGGAGCCAAAACTCAAGATTTGGCTTATGGTTAAAAGTGACTTAAAAGGACCCAAATGCTCACTTGGAGGGCTTAAAACGTGTTTATTCACTGCGGGAAGAGATATAAACAACATTTAGAGTAAATTATTGTTCATGCGAGAACGTTCAATTTTTCATGCAAAACGATCGATGACCCGCGACCTGATGAAATTACTCTGAGATGACCAAAATGTTCCGTTTTGAAAATTTTCATCTTTCAACTAATTTTGACTCTCAGAGGTTGATCATCACTTTTGGAGATAAAATGAGCATCGTTATCGTCATTTTCATGCTTCTAGGGAGCCAAAACTCAAGATTTGGCTTATGGTTAAAAGTGACTTAAAAGGACCCAAATGCTCACTTTGAGGGCTTAAAACGTGTTTATTCACTGCGGAAAGAGATATAAACGATATTTAGAGTGAATTAATGTTCATGCGAGAACTTTCAATTTTACATGCAAAACGATCGATGACCCGCGACCTGATGAAATGACTCTGAGATGACCAAAATGTTCAGTTTTGAAAAAGTTCATCTTTCAACTAATTTTGACTCTCGGAGGTGGATCATCACTTTTGGAGATAAAATGAGCATCGTTATCTTCTAGGGAGCCAAAACTCAAGATTTGGCTTATGGTTAAAAGTGACTATAAAGGACCCAAATGCTCACTTCGAGGGCTTAAAACGTGTTTATTCACTGCGGGAAGAGATATAAACAATAGTTAGAGTAAATTATTTTTCATGCGAGAACGTTCAATTTTTCATGCAAAACGATCGATGACCCGCGACCTGATGAAATTGCTCTGAGATGACCAAAATGGTCCGTTTTGAAAATATTCATCTTTCAACTAATTTTGACTCTCAGAGGTTGATCATCACTTTTGGAGATAAAATGAGCATCGTTATCGTCATTTTCATGCTTCTAGGGAGCCAAAACTCAAGATTTGGCTTATGGTTAAAAGTGACTATAAAGGACCCAAATGCTCACTTCGAGGGATTAAAACGTGTTTATTCACTGCAGGAAGAGATATAAACAACATTTAGAGTAAATTATTTTTCATGCGAGAACGTTCAATTTTTCATGCAAAACGATCGATGACCCGCGACCTGATGAAATTGCTCTGAGATGACCAAAATGGTCCGTTTTGAAAATATTCATCTTTCAACTAATTTTGACTCTCAGAGGTTGATCATCACTTTTGGAGATAAAATGAGCATCGTTATCGTCATTTTCATGCTTCTAGGGAGCCAAAACTCAAGATTTGGCTCATGGTTAAAAGTGACTTAAAAGGCCCAAAATGCTCACTTCGAGGGCTTAAAACGTGTTTATTCACTGCCAGAAGAGATATAAACAATAGTTAGAGTGAATTAATGTTCATGCGAGAACGTTCAATTTTTCATGCAAAACAATCGATGACCCGCGACCTGATGAAATTGCTCTGAGATGACCAAAATGGTCCGTTTTGAAAATGTTCATCTTTCAACTAATTTTGACTCTCAGAGGTGGATCATCACTATTGGAGATAAAATGAGCATCGTTATCGTAATTTTCATGCTTCTAGGGAGCCAAAACTCAAAATTTGGCTTATGGTTAAAAGTGACTTAAAAGGACCCAAATGCTCACTTTGAGGGCTTAAAACGTGTTTATTCACTGCGGAAAGAGATATAAACAATATTTAGAGTGAATTAATGTTCATGCGAGAACGTTCAATTTTTCATGCAAAACGATCGATGACCCGCGACCTGATGAAATTGCTCTGAGATGACCAAAATGGTCCGTTTTGAAAAAGTTCATCTTTCAACTAATTTTGACTCTCAGAGGTGGATCATCACTTTTGGAGATAAAATGAGCATCGTTATCGCCATTTAAATGCTTCTAGGGAGCCAAAACTCAAGATTTGGCTCATGGTTAAAAGTGACTGAAAAGGCCCAAAATGCTCACTTCGAGGGCTTAAAACGTGTTTATTCACTGCGGGAAGAGATATAAACAATAGTTAGAGTGAATTAATGTTCATGCGAGAACGTTCAATTTTTCATGCAAAACGATCGATGACCCGCGACCTGATGAAATGACTCTGAGATGACCAAAATGTTCCGTTTTGAAATTTTTCATCTTTCAACTAATTTTGACTCTCAGAGGTGGATCATCACTTTTGGAGATAAAATGAGCATCGTTATAGTCATTTTCATGCTTCTAGGGAGCCAAAACTCAAGATTTGGCTTATGGGTAAAAGGGACTTAAAAGGACCCAAATGCTCACTTCGAGGGATTAAAACGTGTTTATTCACTGCAGGAAGAGATCTAAACAACATTTAGAGTAAATTATTGTTCATGCGAGAACGTTCAATTTTTCATGCAAAACGATCGATGACCCGCGACCTGATGAAATTGCTCTGAGATGACCAAAATGGTCCGTTTTGAAAATTTTCATCTTTCAACTAATTTTGACTCTCAGAGGTGGATCATCACTTTTGGAGATAAAATGAGCATCGTTATCTTCTAGGGAGCCAAAACTCAAGATTTGGCTTATGGTTAAAAGTGACTATAAAGGACCCAAATGCTCACTTCGAGGGCTTAAAACGTGTTTATTCACTGCGGGAAGAGATATAAACAATAGTTAGAGTGAATTAATGTTCATGCGAGAACGTTCAATTTTTCATGCAAAACGATCGATGACCCGCGACCTGATGAAATGACTCTGAGATTACCAAAATGTTCCGTTTTGAAAATTTTCATCTTTCAACTAATTTTGACTCTCAGAGGTGGATCATCACTTTTGGAGATAAAATGAGCATCGTTATCGTAATTTTCATGCTTCTAGGGAGCCAAAACTCAAGATTTGGCTTATGGTTAAAAGTGACTTAAAAGGACCCAAATGCTCACTTTGAAGGCTTAAAACGTGTTTATTCACTGCGGAAAGAGATATAAACAATATTTAGAGTGAATTAATGTTCATGCGAGAACGTTCAATTTTTCATGCAAAACGATCGATGACCCGCGACCTGATGAAATTGCTCTGAGATGACCAAAATGGTCCGTTTTGAAAAAGTTCATCTTTCAACTAATTTTGACTCTCAGAGGTGGATCATCACTTTTGGAGATAAAATGAGCATCGTTATCGCCATTTTCATGCTTCTAGGGAGCCAAAACTCAAGATTTGGCTCATGGTTAAAAGTGACTGAAAAGGCCCAAAATGCTCACTTCGAGGGCTTAAAACGTGTTTATTCACTGCGGGAAGAGATATAAACAATAGTTAGAGTGAATTAATGTTCATGCGAGAACGTTCAATTTTTCATGCAAAACGATCGATGACCCGCGACCTGATGAAATGACTCTGAGATGACCAAAATGTTCCGTTTTGAAATTTTTCATCTTTCAACTAATTTTGACTCTCAGAGGTGGATCATCACTTTTGGAGATAAAATGAGCATCGTTATAGTCATTTTCATGCTTCTAGGGAGCCAAAACTCAAGATCTGGCTTATGGGTAAAAGTGACTTAAAAGGACCCAAATGCTCACTTCGAGGGATTAAAACGTGTTTATTCACTGCAGGAAGAGATCTAAACAACATTTAGAGTAAATTATTGTTCATGCGAGAACGTTCAATTTTTCATGCAAAACGATCGATGACCCGCGACCTGATGAAATTGCTCTGAGATGACCAAAATGGTCCGTTTTGAAAATTTTCATCTTTCAACTAATTTTGACTCTCAGAAGTGGATCATCACTTTTGGAGATAAAATGAGCATCGTTATCGCCATTTTCATGCTTCTAGGGAGCCAAAACTCAAGATTTGGCTCACGGTTAAAAGTGACTGAAAAGGCCCAAAATGCTCACTTCGAGGGCTTAAAACGTGTTTATTCACTGCGGGAAGAGATATAAACAATAGTTAGAGTGAATTAATGTTCATGCGAGAACGTTCAATTTTTCATGCAAAACGATCGATGACCCACGACCTGATGAAATGACTCTGAGATGACCAAAATGTTCCGTTTTGAAAATTTTCATCTTTCAACTAATTTTGACTCTCAGAGGTGGATCATCACTATTGGAGATAAAATGAGCATCGTTATCGTCATTTTCATGCTTCTAGGGAGCCAAAACTCAAGATTTGGCTTATGGTTAAAAGTGACTTAAAAGGACCCAAATGCTCACTTCGAGGGCTTAAAGCGTGTTTATTCACTGCGGGAAGAGATATAAACAACATTTAGAGTAAATTATTGTTCATGCGAGAACGTTCAATTTTTCGATCAAAACGATCGATGACCCGCGACCTGATGAAATTGCTCTGAGATGACCAAAATGTTACGTTTTGAAAATGTTCATCTTTCAACTAATTTTGACTCTCAGAGGTGGATCATCACTTTTGGAGATAAAATGAGCATCGTTATCGTCATTTTCATGCTTCTAGGGAGCCAAAACTCAAGATTTGGCTCATGGTTAAAAGTGACTTAAAAGGCCCAAAATGCTCACTTCGAGGGCTTAAAACGTGTTTATTCACTGCCGGAAGAGATATAAACAATAGTTAGAGTGAATTAATGTTCATGCGAGAACGTTCAATTTTTCATGCAAAACAATCGATGACCCGCGACCTGATGAAATTGCTCTGAGATGACCAAAATGGTCCGTTTTGAAAATGTTCATCTTTCAACTAATTTTGACTCTTAGAGGTGGATCATCACTATTGGAGATAAAATGAGCATCGTTATCGTCATTTTCATGCTTCTAGGGAGCCAAAACTCAAGATTTGGCTTATGGTTAAAAGTGACTTAAAAGGACCCAAATGCTCACTTTGAGGGCTTAAAACGTGTTTATTCACTGCGGAAAGAGATATAAACAATATTTAGAGTGAATTAATGTTCATGCAAGAACGTTCAATTTTTCATGCAAAACGATCGATGACCCCCGACCTGATGAAATTGCTCTGAGATGACCAAAATGGTCCGTTTTGAAAAAGTTCATCTTTCAACTAATTTTGACTCTCAGAGGTGGATCATCACTTTTGGAGAGAAAATGAGCATCGTTAACGCCATTTTCATGCTTCTAGGGAGCCAAAACTCAAGATTTGGCTCATGGTTAAAAGTGACTGAAAAGGCCCAAAATGCTCACTTCGAGGGCTTAAAACGTGTTTATTCACTGCGGGAAGAGATATAAACAATAGTTAGAGTGAATTAATGTTCATGCGAGAACGTTCAATTTTTCATGCAAAACGATCGATGACCCGCGACCTGATGAAATGACTCTGAGATGACCAAAATGTTCCGTTTTGAAAATTTTCATCTTTCAACTAATTTTCACTCTCAGTGGTGGATCATCACTTTTGGAGATAAAATGAGCATCGTTATAGTCATTTTCATGCTTCTAGGGAGCCAAAACTCAAGATTTGGCTTATGGTTAAAAGTGACTTAAAAGGACCAAAATGCTCACTTTGAGGGCTTAAAACGTGTTTATTCACGGCGGAAAGAGATATAAACAATATTTAGAGTGAATTAATGTTCATGCGAGAACGTTCAATTTTTCATGCAAAACGATCGATGACCCGCGACCTGATGAAATTGCTCTGAGATGACCAAAATGGTCCGTTTTGAAAAAGTTCATCTTTCAACTAATTTTGACTCTCAGAGGTGGATCATCACTTTTGGAGATAAAATGAGCATCGTTATCGCCATTTTCATGCTTCTAGGGAGCCAAAACTCAAGATTTGGCTCATGGTTAAAAGTGACTGAAAAGGCCCAAAATGCTCACTTCGAGGGCTTAAAACGTGTTTATTCACTGCGGGAAGAGATATAAACAATAGTTAGAGTGAATTAATGTTCATGCGAGAACGTTCAATTTTTCATGCAAAACGATCGATGACCCGCGACCTGATGAAATGACTCTGAGATGACCAAAATGTTCCGTTTTGAAATTTTTCATCTTTCAACTAATTTTGACTCTCAGAGGTGGATCATCACTTTTGGAGATAAAATGAGCATCGTTATAGTCATTTTCATGCTTCTAGGGAGCCAAAACTCAAGATTTGGCTTATGGGTAAAAGTGACTTAAAAGGACCCAAATGCTCACTTCGAGGGATTAAAACGTGTTTATTCACTGCAGGAAGAGATCTAAACAACATTTAGAGTAAATTATTGTTCATGCGAGAACGTTCAATTTTTCATGCAAAACGATCGATGACCCGCGACCTGATGAAATTGCTCTGAGATGACCAAAATGGTCCGTTTTGAAAATTTTCATCTTTCAACTAATTTTGACTCTCAGAGGTGGATCATCACTTTTGGAGATAAAATGAGCATCGTTATCGCCATTTTCATGCTTCTAGGGAGCCAAAACTCAAGATTTGGCTCACGGTTAAAAGTGACTGAAAGGCCCAAAATGCTCACTTCGAGGGCTTAAAACGTGTTTATTCACTGCGGGAAGAGATATAAACAATAGTTAGAGTGAATTAATGTTCATGCGAGAACGTTCAATTTTTCATGCAAAACGATCGATGACCCACGACCTGATGAAATGACTCTGAGATGACCAAAATGTTCCGTTTTGAAAATTTTCATCTTTCAACTAATTTTGACTCTCAGAGGTGGATCATCAGTATTGGAGATAAAATGAGCATCGTTATCGTCATTTTCATGCTTCTAGGGAGCCAAAACTCAAGATTTGGCTTATGGTTAAAAGTGACTTAAAAGGACCCAAATGCTCACTTCGAGGGCTTAAAGCGTGTTTATTCACTGCGGGAAGAGATATAAACAACATTTAGAGTAAATTATTGTTCATGCGAGAACGTTCAATTTTTCGATCAAAACGATCGATGACCCGCGACCTGATGAAATTGCTCTGAGATGACCAAAATGTTACGTTTTGAAAATGTTCATCTTTCAACTAATTTTGACTCTCAGAGGTGGATCATCACTTTTGGAGATAAAATGAGCATCGTTATCGTCATTTTCATGCTTCTAGGGAGCCAAAACTCAAGATTTGGCTCATGGTTAAAAGTGACTTAAAAGGCCCAAAATGCTCACTTCGAGGGCTTAAAACGTGTTTATTCACTGCCGGAAGAGATATAAACAATAGTTAGAGTGAATTAATGTTCATGCGAGAACGTTCAATTTTTCATGCAAAACAATCGATGACCCGCGACCTGATGAAATTGCTCTGAGATGACCAAAATGGTCCGTTTTGAAAATGTTCATCTTTCAACTAATTTTGACTCTCAGAGGTGGATCATCACTATTGGAGATAAAATGAGCATCGTTATCGTCATTTTCATGCTTCTAGGGAGCCAAAACTCAAGATTTGGCTTATGGTTAAAAGTGACTTAAAAGGACCCAAATGCTCACTTTGAGGGCTTAAAACGTGTTTATTCACTGCGGAAAGAGATATAAACAATATTTAGAGTGAATTAATGTTCATGCAAGAACGTTCAATTTTTCATGCAAAACGATCGATGACCCCCGACCTGATGAAATTGCTCTGAGATGACCAAAATGGTCCGTTTTGAAAAAGTTCATCTTTCAACTAATTTTGACTCTCAGAGGTGGATCATCACTTTTGGAGAGAAAATGAGCATCGTTAACGCCATTTTCATGCTTCTAGGGAGCCAAAACTCAAGATTTGGCTCATGGTTAAAAGTGACTGAAAAGGCCCAAAATGCTCACTTCGAGGGCTTAAAACGTGTTTATTCACTGCGGGAAGAGATATAAACAATAGTTAGAGTGAATTAATGTTCATGCGAGAACGTTCAATTTTTCATGCAAAACGATCGATGACCCGCGACCTGATGAAATGACTCTGAGATGACCAAAATGTTCCGTTTTGAAAATTTTCATCTTTCAACTAATTTTCACTCTCAGAGGTGGATCATCACTTTTGGAGATAAAATGAGCATCGTTATAGTCATTTTCATGCTTCTAGGGAGCCAAAACTCAAGATTTGGCTTATGGTTAAAAGTGACTTAAAAGGACCCAAATGCTCACTTCGAGGGCTTAAAACGTGTTTATTCACTGCAGGAAGAGATATAAACAACATTTAGAGTAAATTATTGTTCATGCGAGAACGTTCAATTTTTCATGCAAAACGATCGATGACCCGCGACCTGATGAAATTGCTCTGAGATGACCAAAATGGTCCGTTTTGAAAATTTTCATCTTTCAACTAATTTTGACTCTCAGAGGTTGATCATCACTTTTGGAGATAAAATGAGCATCGTTATCGTCATTTTCATGCTTCTAGGGAGCCAAAACTCAAGATTTGGCTTATGGTTAAAAGTGACTTAAAAGGACCCAAATGCTCACTCTGAGGGCTTAAAACGTGTTTATTCACTGCGGAAAGAGATATAAACAATATTTAGAGTGAATTAATGTTCATGCGAGAACGTTCAATTTTTCATGCAAAACGATCGATGACCCGCGACCTGATGAAATTGCTCTGAGATGACCAAAATGGTCCGTTTTGAAAAAGTTCATCTTTCAACTAATTTTGACTCTCAGAGGTGGATCATCACTTTTGGAGATAAAATGAGCATCGTTATCGCCATTTTCATGCTTCTAGGGAGCCAAAACTCAAGATTTGGCTTATGGTTAAAAGTGACTTAAAAGGACCCAAATGCTCACTTCGAGGGCTTAAAGCGTGTTTATTCACTGCGGGAAGAGATATAAACAACATTTAGAGTAAATTATTGTTCATGCGAGAACGTTCAATTTTTCGATCAAAACGATCGATGACCCGCGACCTGATGAAATTGCTCTGAGATGACCAAAATGTTACGTTTTGAAAATGTTCATCTTTCAACTAATTTTGACTCTCAGAGGTGGATCATCACTTTTGGAGATAAAATGAGCATCGTTATCGTCATTTTCATGCTTCTAGGGAGCCAAAACTCAAGATTTGGCTCATGGTTAAAAGTGACTTAAAAGGCCCAAAATGCTCACTTCGAGGGCTTAAAACGTGTTTATTCACTGCCGGAAGAGATATAAACAATAGTTAGAGTGAATTAATGTTCATGCGAGAACGTTCAATTTTTCATGCAAAACAATCGATGACCCGCGACCTGATGAAATTGCTCTGAGATGACCAAAATGGTCCGTTTTGAAAATGTTCATCTTTCAACTAATTTTGACTCTCAGAGGTGGATCATCACTATTGGAGATAAAATGAGCATCGTTATCGTCATTTTCATGCTTCTAGGGAGCCAAAACTCAAAATTTGGCTTATGGTTAAAAGTGACTTAAAAGGACCCAAATGCTCACTTTGAGGGCTTAAAACGTGTTTATTCACTGCGGAAAGAGATATAAACAATATTTAGAGTGAATTAATGTTCATGCGAGAACGTTCAATTTTTCATGCAAAACGATCGATGACCCGCGACCTGATGAAATTGCTCTGAGATGACCAAAATGGTCCGTTTTGAAAATTTTCATCTTTCAACTAATTTTGACTCTCAGAGGTGGATCATCACTTTTGGAGATAAAATGAGCATCGTTATCATCATTTTCATGCTTCTAGGGAGCCAAAACTCAAGATTTGGCTTATGGTTAAAAGTGATTCAAAAGAACCCAAATGCTCACTTTGAGGGCTTAAAACGTGTTTATTCACTGCGGAAAGAGATATAAACGATATTTAGAGTGAATTAATGTTCATGCGAGAACGTTCAATTTTTCATGCAAAACGATCGATGACCCGCGACCTGATGAAATGACTCTGAGATGACCAAAATGTTCCGTTTTGAAAAAGTTCATCTTTCAACTAATTTTGACTCTCAGAGGTGGATCATCACTTTTGGAGATAAAATGAGCATCGTTATCTTCTAGGGAGCCAAAACTCAAGATTTGGCTTATGGTTAAAAGTGACTATAAAGGACCCAAATGCTCACTTCGAGGGCTTAAAACGTGTTTATTCACTGCGGGAAGAGATATAAACAATAGTTAGAGTGAATTAATGTTCATGCGAGAACGTTCAATTTTTCATGCAAAACGATCGATGACCCGCGACCTGATGAAATGACTCTGAGATTACCAAAATGTTCCGTTTTGAAAATTTTCATCTTTCAACTAATTTTGACTCTCAGAGGTGGATCATCACTTTTGGAGATAAAATGAGCATCGTTATCGTCATTTTCATGCTTCTAGGGAGCCAAAACTCAAGATTTGGCTTATGGTTAAAAGTGACTTAAAAGGACCCAAATGCTCACTTGGAGGGCTTAAAACGTGTTTATTCACTGCGAAAAGAGATATAAACAACATTTAGAGTAAATTATTGTTCATGCGAGAACGTTCAATTTTTCATGCAAAACGACCGATGACCCGCGACCTGATGAAATTACTCTGAGATGACCAAAATGTTCCGTTTTGAAAATTTTCATCTTTCAACTAATTTTGACTCTCAGAGGTTGATCATCACTTTTGGAGATAAAATGAGCATCGTTATCGTCATTTTCATGCTTCTAGGGAGCCAAAACTCAAGATTTGGCTTATGGTTAAAAGTGACTTAAAAGGACCCAAATGCTCACTTTGAGGGCTTAAAACGTGTTTATTCACTGCGGAAAGAGATATAAACAATATTTAGAGTGAATTAATGTTCATGCGAGAACGTTCAATTTTTCATGCAAAACGATCGATGACCCGCGACCTGATGAAATTGCTCTGAGATGACCAAAATGGTCCGTTTTGAAAATTTTCATCTTTCAACTAATTTTGACTCTCAGAGGTGGATCATCACTTTTGGAGATAAAATGAGCATCGTTATCGTCATTTTCATGCTTCTAGGGAGCCAAAACTCAAGATTTGGCTTATGGTTAAAAGTGATTCAAAAGAACCCAAATGCTCACTTTGAGGGCTTAAAACGTGTTTATTCACTGCGGAAAGAGATATAAACGATATTTAGAGTGAATTAATGTTCATGCGAGAACGTTCAATTTTTCATGCAAAACGATCGATGACCCGCGACCTGATGAAATGACTCTGAGATGACCAAAATGTTCCGTTTTGAAAAAGTTCATCTTTCAACTAATTTTGACTCTCAGAGGTGGATCATCACTTTTGGAGATAAAATGAGCATCGTTATCTTCTAGGGAGCCAAAACTCAAGATTTGGCTTATGGTTAAAAGTGACTATAAAGGACCCAAATGCTCACTTCGAGGGCTTAAAACGTGTTTATTCACTGCGGGAAGAGATATAAACAATAGTTAGAGTGAATTAATGTTCATGCGAGAACGTTCAATTTTTCATGCAAAACGATCGATGACCCGCGACCTGATGAAATGACTCTGAGATTACCAAAATGTTCCGTTTTGAAAATTTTCATCTTTCAACTAATTTTGACTCTCAGAGGTGGATCATCACTTTTGGAGATAAAATGAGCATCGTTATCGTCATTTTCATGCTTCTAGGGAGCCAAAACTCAAGATTTGGCTTATGGTTAAAAGTGACTTAAAAGGACCCAAATGCTCACTTGGAGGGCTTAAAACGTGTTTATTCACTGCGAAAAGAGATATAAACAACATTTAGAGTAAATTATTGTTCATGCGAGAACGTTCAATTTTTCATGCAAAACGACCGATGACCCGCGACCTGATGAAATTACTCTGAGATGACCAAAATGTTCCGTTTTGAAAATTTTCATCTTTCAACTAATTTTGACTCTCAGAGGTTGATCATCACTTTTGGAGATAAAATGAGCATCGTTATCGTCATTTTCATGCTTCTAGGGAGCCAAAACTCAAGATTTGGCTTATGGTTAAAAGTGACTTAAAAGGACCCAAATGCTCACTTTGAGGGCTTAAAACGTGTTTATTCACTGCGGAAAGAGATATAAACGATATTTAGAGTGAATTAATGTTCATGCGAGAACTTTCAATTTTACATGCAAAACGATCGATGACCCGCGACCTGATGAAATGACTCTGAGATGACCAAAATGTTCAGTTTTGAAAAAGTTCATCTTTCAACTAATTTTGACTCTCAGAGGTGGATCATCACTTTTGGAGATAAAATGAGCATCGTTATCTTCTAGGGAGCCAAAACTCAAGATTTGGCTTATGGTTAAAAGTGACTATAAAGGACCCAAATGCTCACTTCGAGGGCTTAAAACGTGTTTATTCACTGCGGGAAGAGATATAAACAATAGTTAGAGTGAATTAATGTTCATGCGAGAACGTTCAATTTTTCATGCAAAACGATCGATGACCCGCGACCTGATGAAATGACTCTGAGATTACCAAAATGTTCCGTTTTGAAAATTTTCATCTTTCAACTAATTTTGACTCTCAGAGGTGGATCATCACTTTTGGAGATAAAATGAGCATCGTTATCGTCATTTTCATGCTTCTAGGGAGCCAAAACTCAAGATTTGGCTTATGGTTAAAAGTGACTTAAAAGGACCCAAATGCTCACTTGGAGGGCTTAAAACGTGTTTATTCACTGCGGGAAGAGATATAAACAACATTTAGAGTAAATTATTGTTCATGCAAGAACGTTCATTTTTTCATGCAAAACGATCGATGACCCGCGACCTGATGAAATTACTCTGAGATGACCAAAATGGTCCGTTTTGAAAATTTTCATCTTTCAACTAATTTTGACTCTCAGAGGTGGATCATCACTTTTGGAGATAAAATGAGCATCGTTATCGTCATTTTCATGCTTCTAGGGAGCCAAAACTCAAGATTTGGCTTATGGTTAAAAGTGACTTAAAAGGACCCAAATGCTCACTTTGAGGGCTTAAAACGTGTTTATTCACTGCGGAAAGAGATATAAACAATATTTAGAGTGAATTAATGTTCATGCGAGAACGTTCAATTTGTCATGCAAAACGATCGATGACCCGCGACCTGATGAAATGACTCTGAGATGACCAAAATGTTCCGTCTTGAAAATTTTCATCTTTCAACTAATTTTGACTCTCAGAGGTGGATCATCACTTTTGGAGATAAAATGAGCATCGTTATCGTCATTTTCATGCTTCTAGGGAGCCAAAACTCAAGATTTGGCTTATGGTTAAAAGTGACTATAAAGGACCCAAATGCTCACTTCGAGGGCTTAAAACGTGTTTATTCACTGCGGGGAGAGATATAAACAATAGTTAGAGTGAATTAATGTTCATGCGAGAACGTTCAATTTTTCATTCAAAACGATCGATGACCCGCGACCTGATGAAATTGCTCTGAGATGACCAAAATGGTCCGTTTTGAAAATGTTCATCTTTCAACTAATTTTGACTCTCAGAGGTGGATCATCACTTTTGGAGATAAAATGAGCATCGTTATCGTCATTTTCATGCTTCTAGGGAGCCAAAACTCAAGATTTGGCTTATGGTTAAAAGTGACTTAAAAGGACCCAAATGCTCACTTTGAGGGCTTAAAACGTGTTTATTCACTGCGGAAAGAGATATAAACAATATTTAGAGTGAATTAATGTTCATGCGAGAACGTTCAATTTTTCATGCAAAACGATCGATGACCCGCGACCTGATGAAATTGCTCTGAGATGACCAAAATGGTCCGTTTTGAAAAAGTTCATCTTTCAACTAATTTTGACTCTCAGAGGTGGATCATCACTTTTGGAGATAAAATGAGCATCGTTATCACCATTTTCATGCTTCTAGGGAGCCAAAACTCAAGATTTGGCTCATGGTTAAAAGTGACTGAAAAGGCCCAAAATGCTCACTTCGAGGGCTTAAAACGTGTTTATTCACTGCGGGAAGAGATATAAACAATAGTTAGAGTGAATTAATGTTCATGCGAGAACGTTCAATTTTTCATGCAAAACGATCGATGACCCGCGACCTGATGAAATGACTCTGAGATGACCAAAATGTTCCGTTTTGAAAATTTTCATCTTTCAACTAATTTTGACTCTCAGAGGTGGATCATCACTTTTGGAGATAAAATGAGCATCGTTATAGTCATTTTCATGCTTCTAGGGAGCCAAAACTCAAGATTTGGCTTATGGGTAAAGGTGACTTAAAAGGACCCAAATGCTCACTTCGAGGTATTAAAACGTGTTTATTCACTGCAGGAAGAGATATAAACAACATTTAGAGTAAATTATTTTTCATGCGAGAACGTTCAATTTTTCATGCAAAACGATCGATGACCCGCGACCTGATGAAATTGCTCTGAGATGACCAAAATGGTCCGTTTTGAAAATTTTCATCTTTCAACTAATTTTGACTCTCAGAGGTTGATCATCACTTTTGGAGATAAAATGAGCATCGTTATCGTCATTTTCATGCTTCTAGGGAGCCAAAACTCAAGATTTGGCTTATGGTTAAAAGTGACTTAAAAGGACCCAAATGCTCACTTCGAGGGCTTAAAGCGTGTTTATTCACTGCGGGAAGAGATATAAACAACATTTAGAGTAAATTATTGTTCATGCGAGAATGTTCAATTTTTCATTCAAAACGATCGATGACCCGTGACCTGATGAAATTGCTCTGAGATGACCAAAATGTTACGTTTTGAAAATGTTCATCTTTCAACTAATTTTGACTCTCAGAGGTGGATCATCACTTTTGGAGATAAAATGAGCATCGTTATCGTCATTTTCATGCTTCTAGGGAGCCAAAACTCAAGATTTGGCTTATGGTTAAAAGTGACTTAAAAGGACCCAAATGCTCACTTTGAGGGCTTAAAACGTGTTTATTCACTGCGGAAAGAGATATAAACAATATTTAGAGTGAATTAATGTTCATGCGAGAACGTTCAATTTTTCATGCAAAACGATCGATGACCCGCGACCTGATGAAATTGCTCTGAGATGACCAAAATGGTCCGTTTTGAAAAAGTTCATCTTTCAACTAATTTTGACTCTCAGAGGTGGATCATCACTTTTGGAGATAAAATGAGCATCGTTATCGCCATTTTCATGCTTCTAGGGAGCCAAAACTCAAGATTTGGCTCATGGTTAAAAGTGACTGAAAAGGCCCAAAATGCTCACTTCGAGGGCTTAAAACGTGTTTATTCACTGCGGGAAGAGATATAAACAATAGTTAGAGTGAATTAATGTTCATGCGAGAACGTTCAATTTTTCATGCAAAACGATCGATGACCCACGACCTGATGAAATGACTCTGAGATGACCAAAATGTTCCGTTTTGAACATTTTCATCTTTCAACTAATTTTGACTCTCAGAGGTGGATCATCACTATTGGAGATAAAATGAGCATCGTTATCGTCATTTTCATGCTTCTAGGGAGCCAAAACTCAAGATTTGGCTTATGGTTAAAAGTGACTTAAAAGGACCCAAATGCTCACTTCGAGGGCTTAAAGCGTGTTTATTCACTGCGGGAAGAGATATAAACAACATTTAGAGTAAATTATTGTTCATGCGAGAACGTTCAATTTTTCGATCAAAACGATCGATGACCCGCGACCAGATGAAATTGCTCTGAGATGACCAAAATGTTACGTTTTGAAAATGTTCATCTTTCAACTAATTTTGACTCTCAGAGGTGGATCATCACTTTTGGAGATAAAATGAGCATCGTTATCGTCATTTTCATGCTTCTAGGGAGCCAAAACTCAAGATTTGGCTCATGGTTAAAAGTGACTTAAAAGGCCCAAAATGCTCACTTCGAGGGCTTAAAACGTGTTTATTCACTGCCGGAAGAGATATAAACAATAGTTAGAGTGAATTAATGTTCATGCGAGAACGTTCAATTTTTCATGCAAAACAATCGATGACCCGCGACCTGATGAAATTGCTCTGAGATGACCAAAATGGTCCGTTTTGAAAATGTTCATCTTTCAACTAATTTTGACTCTCAGAGGTGGATCATCACTATTGGAGATAAAATGAGCATCGTTATCGTCATTTTCATGCTTCTAGGGAGCCAAAACTCAAAATTTGGCTTATGGTTAAAAGTGACTTAAAAGGACCCAAATGCTCACTTTGAGGGCTTAAAACGTGTTTATTCACTGCGGAAAGAGATATAAACAATATTTAGAGTGAATTATTGTTCATGCGAGAACGTTCAATTTTTCATGCAAAACGATCGATGACCCGCGACCTGATGAAATTGCTCTGAGATGACCAAAATGGTCCGTTTTGAAAAAGTTCATCTTTCAACTAATTTTGACTCTCAGAGGTGGATCATCACTTTTGGAGAGAAAATGAGCATCTTTATCGCCATTTTCATGCTTCTAGGGAGCCAAAACTCAAGATTTGGCTCATGGTTAAAAGTGACTGAAAAGGCCCAAAATGCTCACTTCGAGGGCTTAAAACGTGTTTATTCACTGCGGGAAGAGATATAAACAATAGTTAGAGTGAATTAATGTTCATGCGAGAACGTTCAATTTTTCATGCAAAACGATCGATGACCCGCGACCTGATGAAATGACTCTGAGATGACCAAAATGTTCCGTTTTGAAAATTTTCATCTTTCAACTAATTTTCACTCTCAGAGGTGGATCATCACTTTTGGAGATAAAATGAGCATCGTTATAGTCATTTTCATGCTTCTAGGGAGCCAAAACTCAAGATTTGGCTTATGGTTAAAAGTGACTTAAAAGGACCCAAATGCTCACTTCGAGGGCTTAAAACGTGTTTATTCACTGCAGGAAGAGATATAAACAACATTTAGAGTAAATTATTGTTCATGCGAGAACGTTCAATTTTTCATGCAAAACGATCGATGACCCGCGACCTGATGAAATTGCTCTGAGATGACCAAAATGGTCCGTTTTGAAAATTTTCATCTTTCAACTAATTTTGACTCTCAGAGGTTGATCATCACTTTTGGAGATAAAATTAGCATCGTTATCGTCATTTTCATGCTTCTAGGGAGCCAAAACTCAAGATTTGGCTTATGGTTAAAAGTGACTTAAAAGGACCCAAATGCTCACTCTGAGGGCTTAAAACGTGTTTATTCACTGCGGAAAGAGATATAAACAATATTTAGAGTGAATTAATGTTCATGCGAGAACGTTCAATTTTTCATGCAAAACGATCGATGACCCGCGACCTGATGAAATGACTCTGAGATGACCAAAATGTTCCGTTTTGAAAATTTTCATCTTTCAACTAATTTTGACTCTCAGAGGTTGATCATCACTTTTGGAGATAAAATGAGCATCGTTATCGTCATTTTCATGCTTCTAGGGAGCCAAAACTCAAGATTTGGCTTATGGTTAAAAGTGATTCAAAAGGACCCAAATGCTCACTTTGAGGGCTTAAAACGTGTTTATTCACTGCGGAAAGAGATATAAACGATATTTAGAGTGAATTAATGTTCATGCGAGAACGTTCAATTTTTCATGCAAAACGATCGATGACCCGCGACCTGATGAAATGACTCTGAGATGACCAAAATGTTCCGTTTTGAAAAAGTTCATCTTTCAACTAATTTTGACTCTCAGAGGTGGATCATCACTTTTGGAGATAAAATGAGCATCGTTATCTTCTAGGGAGCCAAAACTCAAGATTTGGCTTATGGTTAAAAGTGACTATAAAGGACCCAAATGCTCACTTCGAGGGCTTAAAACGTGTTTATTCACTGCGGGAAGAGATATAAACAATAGTTAGAGTGAATTAATGTTCATGCGAGAACGTTCAATTTTTCATGCACAACGATCGATGACCCGCGACCTGATGAAATGACTCTGAGATTACCAAAATGTTCCGTTTTGAAAATTTTCATCTTTCAACTAATTTTGACTCTCAGAGGTGGATCATCACTTTTGGAGATAAAATGAGCATCGTTATCGTCATTTTCATGCTTCTAGGGAGCCAAAACTCAAGATTTGGCTTATGGTTAAAAGTGACTTAAAAGGACCCAAATGCTCACTTGGAGGGCTTAAAACGTGTTTATTCACTGCGGGAAGAGATATAAACAACATTTAGAGTAAATTATTGTTCATGCGAGAACGTTCAATTTTTCATGCAAAACGATCGATGACCCGCGACCTGATGAAATTACTCTGAGATGACCAAAATGTTCCGTTTTGAAAATTTTCATCTTTCAACTAATTTTGACTCTCAGAGGTTGATCATCACTTTTGGAGATAAAATGAGCATCGTTATCGTCATTTTCATGCTTCTAGGGAGCCAAAACTCAAGATTTGGCTTATGGTTAAAAGTGACTTAAAAGGACCCAAATGCTCACTTTGAGGGCTTAAAACGTGTTTATTCACTGCGGAAAGAGATATAAACGATATTTAGAGTGAATTAATGTTCATGCGAGAACTTTCAATTTTACATGCAAAACGATCGATGACCCGCGACCTGATGAAATGACTCTGAGATGACCAAAATGTTCAGTTTTGAAAAAGTTCATCTTTCAACTAATTTTGACTCTCAGAGGTGGATCATCACTTTTGGAGATAAAATGAGCATCGTTATCTTCTAGGGAGCCAAAACTCAAGATTTGGCTTATGGTTAAAAGTGACTATAAAGGACCCAAATGCTCACTTCGAGGGCTTAAAACGTGTTTATTCACTGCGGGAAGAGATATAAACAATAGTTAGAGTGAATTAATGTTCATGCGAGAACGTTCAATTTTTCATGCAAAACGATCGATGACCCGCGACCTGATGAAATTACTCTGAGATGACCAAAATGGTCCGTTTTGAAAATTTTCATCTTTCAACTAATTTTGACTCTCAGAGGTTGATCATCACTTTTGGAGATAAAATGAGCATCGTTATCTTCTAGGGAGCCAAAACTCAAGATTTGGCTCATGGTTAAAAGTGACTGAAAAGGCCCAAAATGCTCACTTCGAGGGCTTAAAACGTGTTTATTCACTGCGGGAAGAGATATAAACAATAGTTAGAGTGAATTAATGTTCATGCGAGAACGTTCAATTTTTCATGCAAAACGATCGATGACCCGCGACCTGATGAAATGACTCTGAGATGACCAAAATGTTCCGTTTTGAAAATTTTCATCTTTCAACTAATTTTGACTCTCAGAGGTGGATCATCACTTTTGGAGATAAAATGAGCATCGTTATAGTCATTTTCATGCTTCTAGGGAGCCAAAACTCAAGATTTGGCTTATGGGTAAAGGTGACTTAAAAGGACCCAAATGCTCACTTCGAGGGATTAAAACGTGTTTATTCACTGCAGGAAGAGATATAAACAACATTTAGAGTAAATTATTTTTCATGCGAGAACGTTCAATTTTTCATGCAAAACGATCGATGACCCGCGACCTGATGAAATTGCTCTGAGATGACCAAAATGGTCCGTTTTGAAAATTTTCATCTTTCAACTAATTTTGACTCTCAGAGGTTGATCATCACTTTTGGAGATAAAATGAGCATCGTTATCGTCATTTTCATGCTTCTAGGGAGCCAAAACTCAAGATTTGGCTTATGGTTAAAAGTGACTTAAAAGGACCCAAATGCTCACTTCGAGGGCTTAAAGCGTGTTTATTCACTGCGGGAAGAGATATAAACAACATTTAGAGTAAATTATTGTTCATGCGAGAACGTTCAATTTTTCATTCAAAACGATCGATGACCCGTGACCTGATGAAATTGCTCTGAGATGACCAAAATGTTACGTTTTGAAAATGTTCATCTTTCAACTAATTTTGACTCTCAGAGGTGGATCATCACTTTTGGAGATAAAATGAGCATCGTTATCGTCATTTTCATGCTTCTAGGGAGCCAAAACTCAAGATTTGGCTCATGGTTAAAAGTGACTTAAAAGGCCCAAAATGCTCACTTCGAGGGCTTAAAACGTGTTTATTCACTGCCAGAAGAGATATAAACAATAGTTAGAGTGAATTAATGTTCATGCGAGAACGTTCAATTTTTCATGCAAAACAATCGATGACCCGCGACCTGATGAAATTGCTCTGAGATGACCAAAATGGTCCGTTTTGAAAATGTTCATCTTTCAACTAATTTTGACTCTCAGAGGTGGATCATCACTATTGGAGATAAAATGAGCATCGTTATCGTAATTTTCATGCTTCTAGGGAGCCAAAACTCAAGATTTGGCTTATGGTTAAAAGTGACTTAAAAGGACCCAAATGCTCACTTTGAGGGCTTAAAACGTGTTTATTCACTGCGGAAAGAGATATAAACAATATTTAGAGTGAATTAATGTTCATGCGAGAACGTTCAATTTTTCATGCAAAACGATCGATGACCCGCGACCTGATGAAATTGCTCTGAGATGACCAAAATGGTCCGTTTTGAAAAAGTTCATCTTTCAACTAATTTTGACTCTCAGAGGTGGATCATCACTTTTGGAGATAAAATGAGCATCGTTATCGCCATTTAAATGCTTCTAGGGAGCCAAAACTCAAGATTTGGCTCATGGTTAAAAGTGACTGAAAAGGCCCAAAATGCTCACTTCGAGGGCTTAAAACGTGTTTATTCACTGCGGGAAGAGATATAAACAATAGTTAGAGTGAATTAATGTTCATGCGAGAACGTTCAATTTTTCATGCAAAACGATCGATGACCCGCGACCTGATGAAATGACTCTGAGATGACCAAAATGTTCCGTTTTGAAATTTTTCATCTTTCAACTAATTTTGACTCTCAGAGGTGGATCATCACTTTTGGAGATAAAATGAGCATCGTTATAGTCATTTTCATGCTTCTAGGGAGCCAAAACTCAAGATTTGGCTTATGGGTAAAAGGGACTTAAAAGGACCCAAATGCTCACTTCGAGGGATTAAAACGTGTTTATTCACTGCAGGAAGAGATCTAAACAACATTTAGAGTAAATTATTGTTCATGCGAGAACGTTCAATTTTTCATGCAAAACGATCGATGACCCGCGACCTGATGAAATTGCTCTGAGATGACCAAAATGGTCCGTTTTGAAAATTTTCATCTTTCAACTAATTTTGACTCTCAGAGGTGGATCATCACTTTTGGAGATAAAATGAGCATCGTTATCTTCTAGGGAGCCAAAACTCAAGATTTGGCTTATGGTTAAAAGTGACTATAAAGGACCCAAATGCTCACTTCGAGGGCTTAAAACGTGTTTATTCACTGCGGGAAGAGATATAAACAATAGTTAGAGTGAATTAATGTTCATGCGAGAACGTTCAATTTTTCATGCAAAACGATCGATGACCCGCGACCTGATGAAATGACTCTGAGATTACCAAAATGTTCCGTTTTGAAAATTTTCATCTTTCAACTAATTTTGACTCTCAGAGGTGGATCATCACTTTTGGAGATAAAATGAGCATCGTTATCGTAATTTTCATGCTTCTAGGGAGCCAAAACTCAAGATTTGGCTTATGGTTAAAAGTGACTTAAAAGGACCCAAATGCTCACTTTGAAGGCTTAAAACGTGTTTATTCACTGCGGAAAGAGATATAAACAATATTTAGAGTGAATTAATGTTCATGCGAGAACGTTCAATTTTTCATGCAAAACGATCGATGACCCGCGACCTGATGAAATTGCTCTGAGATGACCAAAATGGTCCGTTTTGAAAAAGTTCATCTTTCAACTAATTTTGACTCTCAGAGGTGGATCATCACTTTTGGAGATAAAATGAGCATCGTTATCGCCATTTTCATGCTTCTAGGGAGCCAAAACTCAAGATTTGGCTCATGGTTAAAAGTGACTGAAAAGGCCCAAAATGCTCACTTCGAGGGCTTAAAACGTGTTTATTCACTGCGGAAAGAGATATAAACAATAGTTAGAGTGAATTAATGTTCATGCGAGAACGTTCAATTTTTCATGCAAAACAATCGATGACCCGCGACCTGATGAAATTGCTCTGAGATGACCAAAATGGTCCGTTTTGAAAATGTTCATCTTTCAACTAATTTTGACTCTTAGAGGTGGATCATCACTATTGGAGATAAAATGAGCATCGTTATCGTCATTTTCATGCTTCTAGGGAGCCAAAACTCAATATTTGGCTTATGGTTAAAAGTGACTTAAAAGGACCCAAATGCTCACTTTGAGGGCTTAAAACGTGTTTATTCACTGCGGAAAGAGATATAAACAATATTTAGAGTGAATTAATGTTCATGCAAGAACGTTCAATTTTTCATGCAAAACGATCGATGACCCCCGACCTGATGAAATTGCTCTGAGATGACCAAAATGGTCCGTTTTGAAAAAGTTCATCTTTCAACTAATTTTGACTCTCAGAGGTGGATCATCACTTTTGGAGAGAAAATGAGCATCGTTAACGCCATTTTCATGCTTCTAGGGAGCCAAAACTCAAGATTTGGCTCATGGTTAAAAGTGACTGAAAAGGCCCAAAATGCTCACTTCGAGGGCTTAAAACGTGTTTATTCACTGCGGGAAGAGATATAAACCATAGTTAGAGTGAATTAATGTTCATGCGAGAACGTTCAATTTTTCATGCAAAACGATCGATGACCCGCGACCTGATGAAATGACTCTGAGATGACCAAAATGTTCCGTTTTGAAAATTTTCATCTTTCAACTAATTTTCACTCTCAGTGGTGGATCATCACTTTTGGAGATAAAATGAGCATCGTTATAGTCATTTTCATGCTTCTAGGGAGCCAAAACTCAAGATTTGGCTTATGGTTAAAAGTGACTTAAAAGGACCAAAATGCTCACTTTGAGGGCTTAAAACGTGTTTATTCACTGCGGAAAGAGATATAAACAATATTTAGAGTGAATTAATGTTCATGCGAGAACGTTCAATTTTTCATGCAAAACGATCGATGACCCGCGACCTGATGAAATTGCTCTGAGATGACCAAAATGGTCCGTTTTGAAAAAGTTCATCTTTCAACTAATTTTGACTCTCAGAGGTGGATCATCACTTTTGGAGATAAAATGAGCATCGTTATCGCCATTTTCATGCTTCTAGGGAGCCAAAACTCAAGATTTGGCTCATGGTTAAAAGTGACTGAAAAGGCCCAAAATGCTCACTTCGAGGGCTTAAAACGTGTTTATTCACTGCGGGAAGAGATATAAACAATAGTTAGAGTGAATTAATGTTCATGCGAGAACGTTCAATTTTTCATGCAAAACGATCGATGACCCGCGACCTGATGAAATGACTCTGAGATGACCAAAATGTTCCGTTTTGAAATTTTTCATCTTTCAACTAATTTTGACTCTCAGAGGTGGATCATCACTTTTGGAGATAAAATGAGCATCGTTATAGTCATTTTCATGCTTCTAGGGAGCCAAAACTCAAGATTTGGCTTATGGGTAAAAGTGACTTAAAAGGACCCAAATGCTCACTTCGAGGGATTAAAACGTGTTTATTCACTGCAGGAAGAGATCTAAACAACATTTAGAGTAAATTATTGTTCATGCGAGAACGTTCAATTTTTCATGCAAAACGATCGATGACCCGCGACCTGATGAAATTGCTCTGAGATGACCAAAATGGTCCGTTTTGAAAATTTTCATCTTTCAACTAATTTTGACTCTCAGAGGTGGATCATCACTTTTGGAGATAAAATGAGCATCGTTATCGCCATTTTCATGCTTCTAGGGAGCCAAAACTCAAGATTTGGCTCACGGTTAAAAGTGACTGAAAGGCCCAAAATGCTCACTTCGAGGGCTTAAAACGTGTTTATTCACTGCGGGAAGAGATATAAACAATAGTTAGAGTGAATTAATGTTCATGCGAGAACGTTCAATTTTTCATGCAAAACGATCGATGACCCACGACCTGATGAAATGACTCTGAGATGACCAAAATGTTCCGTTTTGAAAATTTTCATCTTTCAACTAATTTTGACTCTCAGAGGTGGATCATCAGTATTGGAGATAAAATGAGCATCGTTATCGTCATTTTCATGCTTCTAGGGAGCCAAAACTCAAGATTTGGCTTATGGTTAAAAGTGACTTAAAAGGACCCAAATGCTCACTTCGAGGGCTTAAAGCGTGTTTATTCACTGCGGGAAGAGATATAAACAACATTTAGAGTAAATTATTGTTCATGCGAGAACGTTCAATTTTTCGATCAAAACGATCGATGACCCGCGACCTGATGAAATTGCTCTGAGATGACCAAAATGTTACGTTTTGAAAATGTTCATCTTTCAACTAATTTTGACTCTCAGAGGTGGATCATCACTTTTGGAGATAAAATGAGCATCGTTATCGTCATTTTCATGCTTCTAGGGAGCCAAAACTCAAGATTTGGCTCATGGTTAAAAGTGACTTAAAAGGCCCAAAATGCTCACTTCGAGGGCTTAAAACGTGTTTATTCACTGCCGGAAGAGATATAAACAATAGTTAGAGTGAATTAATGTTCATGCGAGAACGTTCAATTTTTCATGCAAAACAATCGATGACCCGCGACCTGATGAAATTGCTCTGAGATGACCAAAATGGTCCGTTTTGAAAATGTTCATCTTTCAACTAATTTTGACTCTCAGAGGTGGATCATCACTATTGGAGATAAAATGAGCATCGTTATCGTCATTTTCATGCTTCTAGGGAGCCAAAACTCAAGATTTGGCTTATGGTTAAAAGTGACTTAAAAGGACCCAAATGCTCACTTTGAGGGCTTAAAACGTGTTTATTCACTGCGGAAAGAGATATAAACAATATTTAGAGTGAATTAATGTTCATGCAAGAACGTTCAATTTTTCATGCAAAACGATCGATGACCCCCGACCTGATGAAATTGCTCTGAGATGACCAAAATGGTCCGTTTTGAAAAAGTTCATCTTTCAACTAATTTTGACTCTCAGAGGTGGATCATCACTTTTGGAGAGAAAATGAGCATCGTTAACGCCATTTTCATGCTTCTAGGGAGCCAAAACTCAAGATTTGGCTCATGGTTAAAAGTGACTGAAAAGGCCCAAAATGCTCACTTCGAGGGCTTAAAACGTGTTTATTCACTGCGGGAAGAGATATAAACAATAGTTAGAGTGAATTAATGTTCATGCGAGAACGTTCAATTTTTCATGCAAAACGATCGATGACCCGCGACCTGATAAAATGACTCTGAGATGACCAAAATGTTCCGTTTTGAAAATTTTCATCTTTCAACTAATTTTCACTCTCAGAGGTGGATCATCACTTTTGGAGATAAAATGAGCATCGTTATAGTCATTTTCATGCTTCTAGGGAGCCAAAACTCAAGATTTGGCTTATGGTTAAAAGTGACTTAAAAGGACCCAAATGCTCACTTCGAGGGCTTAAGACGTGTTTATTCACTGCAGGAAGAGATATAAACAACATTTAGAGTAAATTATTGTTCATGCGAGAACGTTCAATTTTTCATGCAAAACGATCGATGACCCGCGACCTGATGAAATTGCTCTGAGATGACCAAAATGGTCCGTTTTGAAAATTTTCATCTTTCAACTAATTTTGACTCTCAGAGGTTGATCATCACTTTTGGAGATAAAATGAGCATCGTTATCGTCATTTTCATGCTTCTAGGGAGCCAAAACTCAAGATTTGGCTTATGGTTAAAAGTGACTTAAAAGGACCCAAATGCTCACTCTGAGGGCTTAAAACGTGTTTATTCACTGCGGAAAGAGATATAAACAATATTTAGAGTGAATTAATGTTCATGCGAGAACGTTCAATTTTTCATGCAAAACGATCGATGACCCGCGACCTGATGAAATTGCTCTGAGATGACCAAAATGTTACGTTTTGAAAATGTTCATCTTTCAACTAATTTTGAATCTCAGAGGTGGATCATCACTTTTGGAGATAAAATGAGCATCGTTATCGTCATTTTCATGCTTCTAGGGAGCCAAAACTCAAGATTTGGCTCATGGTTAAAAGTGACTTAAAAGGCCCAAAATGCTCACTTCGAGGGCTTAAAACGTGTTTATTCACTGCCAGAAGAGATATAAACAATAGTTAGAGTGAATTAATGTTCATGCGAGAACGTTCAATTTTTCATGCAAAACAATCGATGACCCGCGACCTGATGAAATTGCTCTGAGATGACCAAAATGGTCCGTTTTGAAAATGTTCATCTTTCAACTAATTTTGACTCTCAGAGGTGGATCATCACTATTGGAGATAAAATGAGCATCGTTATCGTAATTTTCATGCTTCTAGGGAGCCAAAACTCAAGATTTGGCTTATGGTTAAAAGTGACTTAAAAGGACCCAAATGCTCACTTTGAGGGCTTAAAACGTGTTTATTCACTGCGGAAAGAGATATAAACAATATTTAGAGTGAATTAATGTTCATGCGAGAACGTTCAATTTTTCATGCAAAACGATCGATGACCCGCGACCTGATGAAATTGCTCTGAGATGACCAAAATGGTCCGTTTTGAAAAAGTTCATCTTTCAACTAATTTTGACTCTCAGAGGTGGATCATCACTTTTGGAGATAAAATGAGCATCGTTATCGCCATTTAAATGCTTCTAGGGAGCCAAAACTCAAGATTTGGCTCATGGTTAAAAGTGACTGAAAAGGCCCAAAATGCTCACTTCGAGGGCTTAAAACGTGTTTATTCACTGCGGGAAGAGATATAAACAATAGTTAGAGTGAATTAATGTTCATGCGAGAACGTTCAATTTTTCATGCAAAACGATCGATGACCCGCGACCTGATGAAATTGCTCTGAGATGACCAAAATGGTCCGTTTTGAAAATTTTCATCTTTCAACTAATTTTGACTCTCAGAGGTGGATCATCACTTTTGGAGATAAAATTAGCATCGTTATAGTCATTTTCATGCTTCTAGGGAGCCAAAACTCAAGATTTGGCTTATGGGTAAAAGGGACTTAAAAGGACCCAAATTCTCACTTCGAGGGATTAAAACGTGTTTATTCACTGCAGGAAGAGATCTAAACAACATTTAGAGTAAATTATTGTTCATGCGAGAACGTTCAATTTTTCATGCAAAACGATCGATGACCCGCGACCTGATGAAATTGCTCTGAGATGACCAAAATGGTCCGTTTTGAAAATTTTCATCTTTCAACTAATTTTGACTCTCAGAGGTGGATCATCACTTTTGGAGATAAAATGAGCATCGTTATCTTCTAGGGAGCCAAAACTCAAGATTTGGCTTATGGTTAAAAGTGACTATAAAGGACCCAAATGCTCACTTCGAGGGCTTAAAACGTGTTTATTCACTGCGGGAAGAGATATAAACAATAGTTAGAGTGAATTAATGTTCATGCGAGAACGTTCAATTTTTCATGCAAAACGATCGATGACCCGCGACCTGATGAAATGACTCTGAGATTACCAAAATGTTCCGTTTTGAAAATTTTCATCTTTCAACTAATTTTGACTCTCAGAGGTGGATCATCACTTTTGGAGATAAAATGAGCATCGTTATCGTAATTTTCATGCTTCTAGGGAGCCAAAACTCAAGATTTGGCTTATGGTTAAAAGTGACTTAAAAGGACCCAAATGCTCACTTTGAAGGCTTAAAACGTGTTTATTCACTGCGGAAAGAGATATAAACAATATTTAGAGTGAATTAATGTTCATGCGAGAACGTTCAATTTTTCATGCAAAACGATCGATGACCCGCGACCTAATGAAATTGCTCTGAGATGACCAAAATGGTCCGTTTTGAAAAAGTTCATCTTTCAACTAATTTTGACTCTCAGAGGTGGATCATCACTTTTGGAGATAAAATGAGCATCGTTATCGCCATTTTCAGGCTTCTAGGGAGCCAAAACTCAAGATTTGGCTCATGGTTAAAAGTGACTGAAAAGGCCCAAAATGCTCACTTCGAGGGCTTAAAACGTGTTTATTCACTGCGGGAAGAGATATAAACAATAGTTAGAGTGAATTAATGTTCATGCGAGAACGTTCAATTTTTCATGCAAAACGATCGATGACCCGCGACCTGATGAAATGACTCTGAGATGACCAAAATGTTCCGTTTTGAAATTTTTCATCTTTCAACTAATTTTGACTCTCAGAGGTGGATCATCACTTTTGGAGATAAAATGAGCATCGTTATCTTCTAGGGAGCCAAAACTCAAGATTTGGCTTATGGTTAAAAGTGACTATAAAGGACCCAAATGCTCACTTCGAGGGCTTAAAACGTGTTTATTCACTGCGGGAAGAGATATAAACAATAGTTAGAGTGAATTAATGTTCATGCGAGAACGTTCAATTTTTCATGCAAAACGATCGATGACCCGCGACCTGATGAAATGACTCTGAGATTACCAAAATGTTCCGTTTTGAAAATTTTCATCTTTCAACTAATTTTGACTCTCAGAGGTGGATCATCACTTTTGGAGATAAAATGAGCATCGTTATCGTAATTTTCATGCTTCTAGGGAGCCAAAACTCAAGATTTGGCTTATGGTTAAAAGTGACTTAAAAGGACCCAAATGCTCACTTTGAAGGCTTAAAACGTGTTTATTCACTGCGGAAAGAGATATAAACAATATTTAGAGTGAATTAATGTTCATGCGAGAACGTTCAATTTTTCATGCAAAACGATCGATGACCCGCGACCTAATGAAATTGCTCTGAGATGACCAAAATGGTCCGTTTTGAAAAAGTTCATCTTTCAACTAATTTTGACTCTCAGAGGTGGATCATCACTTTTGGAGATAAAATGAGCATCGTTATCGCCATTTTCATGCTTCTAGGGAGCCAAAACTCAAGATTTGGCTCATGGTTAAAAGTGACTGAAAAGGCCCAAAATGCTCACTTCGAGGGCTTAAAACGTGTTTATTCACTGCGGGAAGAGATATAAACAATAGTTAGAGTGAATTAATGTTCATGCGAGAACGTTCAATTTTTCATGCAAAACGATCGATGACCCGCGACCTGATGAAATGACTCTGAGATGACCAAAATGTTCCGTTTTGAAATTTTTCATCTTTCAACTAATTTTGACTCTCAGAGGTGGATCATCACTTTTGGAGATAAAATGAGCATCGTTATAGTCATTTTCATGCTTCTAGGGAGCCAAAACTCAAGATCTGGCTTATGGGTAAAAGTGACTTAAAAGGACCCAAATGCTCACTTCGAGGGATTAAAACGTGTTTATTCACTGCAGGAAGGGATCTAAACAACATTTAGAGTAAATTATTGTTCATGCGAGAACGTTCAATTTTTCATGCAAAACGATCGATGACCCGCGACCTGATGAAATTGCTCTGAGATGACCAAAATGGTCCGTTTTGAAAATTTTCATCTTTCAACTAATTTTGACTCTCAGAAGTGGATCATCACTTTTGGAGATAAAATGAGCATCGTTATCGCCATTTTCATGCTTCTAGGGAGCCAAAACTCAAGATTTGGCTCACGGTTAAAAGTGACTGAAAAGGCCCAAAATGCTCACTTCGAGGGCTTAAAACGTGTTTATTCACTGCGGGAAGAGATATAAACAATAGTTAGAGTGAATTAATGTTCATGCGAGAACGTTCAATTTTTCATGCAAAACGATCGATGACCCACGACCTGATGAAATGACTCTGAGATGACCAAAATGTTCCGTTTTGAAAATTTTCATCTTTCAACTAATTTTGACTCTCAGAGGTGGATCATCACTATTGGAGATAAAATGAGCATCGTTATCGTCATTTTCATGCTTCTAGGGAGCCAAAACTCAAGATTTGGCTTATGGTTAAAAGTGACTTAAAAGGACCCAAATGCTCACTTCGAGGGCTTAAAGCGTGTTTATTCACTGCGGGAAGAGATATAAACAACATTTAGAGTAAATTATTGTTCATGCGAGAACGTTCAATTTTTCGATCAAAACGATCGATGACCCGCGACCTGATGAAATTGCTCTGAGATGACCAAAATGTTACGTTTTGAAAATGTTCATCTTTCAACTAATTTTGACTCTCAGAGGTGGATCATCACTTTTGGAGATAAAATGAGCATCGTTATCGTCATTTTCATGCTTCTAGGGAGCCAAAACTCAAGATTTGGCTCATGGTTAAAAGTGACTTAAAAGGCCCAAAATGCTCACTTCGAGGGCTTAAAACGTGTTTATTCACTGCCGGAAGAGATATAAACAATAGTTAGAGTGAATTAATGTTCATGCGAGAACGTTCAATTTTTCATGCAAAACAATCGATGACCCGCGACCTGATGAAATTGCTCTGAGATGACCAAAATGGTCCGTTTTGAAAATGTTCATCTTTCAACTAATTTTGACTCTTAGAGGTGGATCATCACTATTGGAGATAAAATGAGCATCGTTATCGTCATTTTCATGCTTCTAGGGAGCCAAAACTCAAGATTTGGCTTATGGTTAAAAGTGACTTAAAAGGACCCAAATGCTCACTTTGAGGGCTTAAAACGTGTTTATTCACTGCGGAAAGAGATATAAACAATATTTAGAGTGAATTAATGTTCATGCAAGAACGTTCAATTTTTCATGCAAAACGATCGATGACCCCCGACCTGATGAAATTGCTCTGAGATGACCAAAATGGTCCGTTTTGAAAAAGTTCATCTTTCAACTAATTTTGACTCTCAGAGGTGGATCATCACTTTTGGAGAGAAAATGAGCATCGTTAACGCCATTTTCATGCTTCTAGGGAGCCAAAACTCAAGATTTGGCTCATGGTTAAAAGTGACTGAAAAGGCCCAAAATGCTCACTTCGAGGGCTTAAAACGTGTTTATTCACTGCGGGAAGAGATATAAACAATAGTTAGAGTGAATTAATGTTCATGCGAGAACGTTCAATTTTTCATGCAAAACGATCGATGACCCGCGACCTGATGAAATGACTCTGAGATGACCAAAATGTTCCGTTTTGAAAATTTTCATCTTTCAACTAATTTTCACTCTCAGTGGTGGATCATCACTTTTGGAGATAAAATGAGCATCGTTATAGTCATTTTCATGCTTCTAGGGAGCCAAAACTCAAGATTTGGCTTATGGTTAAAAGTGACTTAAAAGGACCAAAATGCTCACTTTGAGGGCTTAAAACGTGTTTATTCACTGCGGAAAGAGATATAAACAATATTTAGAGTGAATTAATGTTCATGCGAGAACGTTCAATTTTTCATGCAAAACGATCGATGACCCGCGACCTGATGAAATTGCTCTGAGATGACCAAAATGGTCCGTTTTGAAAAAGTTCATCTTTCAACTAATTTTGACTCTCAGAGGTGGATCATCACTTTTGGAGATAAAATGAGCATCGTTATCGCCATTTTCATGCTTCTAGGGAGCCAAAACTCAAGATTTGGCTCATGGTTAAAAGTGACTGAAAAGGCCCAAAATGCTCACTTCGAGGGCTTAAAACGTGTTTATTCACTGCGGGAAGAGATATAAACAATAGTTAGAGTGAATTAATGTTCATGCAAGAACGTTCAATTTTTCATGCAAAACGATCGATGACCCGCGACCTGATGAAATGACTCTGAGATGACCAAAATGTTCCGTTTTGAAATTTTTCATCTTTCAACTAATTTTGACTCTCAGAGGTGGATCATCACTTTTGGAGATAAAATGAGCATCGTTATAGTCATTTTCATGCTTCTAGGGAGCCAAAACTCAAGATTTGGCTTATGGGTAAAAGTGACTTAAAAGGACCCAAATGCTCACTTCGAGGGATTAAAACGTGTTTATTCACTGCAGGAAGAGATCTAAACAACATTTAGAGTAAATTATTGTTCATGCGAGAACGTTCAATTTTTCATGCAAAACGATCGATGACCCGCGACCTGATGAAATTGCTCTGAGATGACCAAAATGGTCCGTTTTGAAAATTTTCATCTTTCAACTAATTTTGACTCTCAGAGGTGGATCATCACTTTTGGAGATAAAATGAGCATCGTTATCGCCATTTTCATGCTTCTAGGGAGCCAAAACTCAAGATTTGGCTCACGGTTAAAAGTGACTGAAAGGCCCAAAATGCTCACTTCGAGGGCTTAAAACGTGTTTATTCACTGCGGGAAGAGATATAAACAATAGTTAGAGTGAATTAATGTTCATGCGAGAACGTTCAATTTTTCATGCAAAACGATCGATGACCCACGACCTGATGAAATGACTCTGAGATGACCAAAATGTTCCGTTTTGAAAATTTTCATCTTTCAACTAATTTTGACTCTCAGAGGTGGATCATCAGTATTGGAGATAAAATGAGCATCGTTATCGTCATTTTCATGCTTCTAGGGAGCCAAAACTCAAGATTTGGCTTATGGTTAAAAGTGACTTAAAAGGACCCAAATGCTCACTTCGAGGGCTTAAAGCGTGTTTATTCACTGCGGGAAGAGATATAAACAACATTTAGAGTAAATTATTGTTCATGCGAGAACGTTCAATTTTTCGATCAAAACGATCGATGACCCGCGACCTGATGAAATTGCTCTGAGATGACCAAAATGTTACGTTTTGAAAATGTTCATCTTTCAACTAATTTTGACTCTCAGAGGTGGATCATCACTTTTGGAGATAAAATGAGCATCGTTATCGTCATTTTCATGCTTCTAGGGAGCCAAAACTCAAGATTTGGCTCATGGTTAAAAGTGACTTAAAAGGCCCAAAATGCTCACTTCGAGGGCTTAAAACGTGTTTATTCACTGCCGGAAGAGATATAAACAATAGTTAGAGTGAATTAATGTTCATGCGAGAACGTTCAATTTTTCATGCAAAACAATCGATGACCCGCGACCTGATGAAATTGCTCTGAGATGACCAAAATGGTCCGTTTTGAAAATGTTCATCTTTCAACTAATTTTGACTCTCAGAGGTGGATCATCACTATTGGAGATAAAATGAGCATCGGTATCGTCATTTTCATGCTTCTAGGGAGCCAAAACTCAAGATTTGGCTTATGGTTAAAAGTGACTTAAAAGGACCCAAATGCTCACTTTGAGGGCTTAAAACGTGTTTATTCACTGCGGAAAGAGATATAAACAATATTTAGAGTGAATTAATGTTCATGCAAGAACGTTCAATTTTTCATGCAAAACGATCGATGACCCCCGACCTGATGAAATTGCTCTGAGATGACCAAAATGGTCCGTTTTGAAAAAGTTCATCTTTCAACTAATTTTGACTCTCAGAGGTGGATCATCACTTTTGGAGAGAAAATGAGCATCGTTAACGCCATTTTCATGCTTCTAGGGAGCCAAAACTCAAGATTTGGCTCATGGTTAAAAGTGACTGAAAAGGCCCAAAATGCTCACTTCGAGGGCTTAAAACGTGTTTATTCACTGCGGGAAGAGATATAAACAATAGTTAGAGTGAATTAATGTTCATGCGAGAACGTTCAATTTTTCATGCAAAACGATCGATGACCCGCGACCTGATAAAATGACTCTGAGATGACCAAAATGTTCCGTTTTGAAAATTTTCATCTTTCAACTAATTTTCACTCTCAGAGGTGGATCATCACTTTTGGAGATAAAATGAGCATCGTTATAGTCATTTTCATGCTTCTAGGGAGCCAAAACTCAAGATTTGGCTTATGGTTAAAAGTGACTTAAAAGGACCCAAATGCTCACTTCGAGGGCTTAACCACATCCTCGCGGCACATTTTCCCTTCCTGCGCTGGGATTTTCAAAAACCCATTATTCATGACGAGCTGGGCTCGTCATGAGCGTGCGAGGAGGCTACCTCATGACGAGCCCAGCTCGTCATGAGCGTCGAAGGGGTTAAGACGTGTTTATTCACTGCAGGAAGAGATATAAACAACATTTAGAGTAAATTATTGTTCATGCGAGAACGTTCAATTTTTCATGCAAAACGATCGATGACCCGCGACCTGATGAAATTGCTCTGAGATGACCAAAATGGTCCGTTTTGAAAATTTTCATCTTTCAACTAATTTTGACTCTCAGAGGTTGATCATCACTTTTGGAGATAAAATGAGCATCGTTATCGTCATTTTCATGCTTCTAGGGAGCCAAAACTCAAGATTTGGCTTATGGTTAAAAGTGACTTAAAAGGACCCAAATGCTCACTCTGAGGGCTTAAAACGTGTTTATTCACTGCGGAAAGAGATATAAACAATATTTAGAGTGAATTAATGTTCATGCGAGAACGTTCAATTTTTCATGCAAAACGATCGATGACCCGCGACCTGATGAAATTGCTCTGAGATGACCAAAATGGTCCGTTTTGAAAAAGTTCATCTTTCAACTAATTTTGACTCTCAGAGGTGGATCATCACTTTTGGAGATAAAATGAGCATCGTTATCGCCATTTAAATGCTTCTAGGGAGCCAAAACTCAAGATTTGGCTCATGGTTAAAAGTGACTGAAAAGGCCCAAAATGCTCACTTCGAGGGCTTAAAACGTGTTTATTCACTGCGGGAAGAGATATAAACAATAGTTAGAGTGAATTAATGTTCATGCGAGAACGTTCAATTTTTCATGCAAAACGATCGATGACCCGCGACCTGATGAAATGACTCTGAGATGACCAAAATGTTCCGTTTTGAAATTTTTCATCTTTCAACTAATTTTGACTCTCAGAGGTGGATCATCACTTTTGGAGATAAAATGAGCATCGTTATAGTCATTTTCATGCTTCTAGGGAGCCAAAACTCAAGATTTGGCTTATGGGTAAAAGTGACTTAAAAGGACCCAAGTGCTCACTTCGAGGGATTAAAACGTGTTTATTCACTGCAGGAAGAGATCTAAACAACATTTAGAGTAAATTATTGTTCATGCGAGAACGTTCAATTTTTCATGCAAAACGATCGATGACCCGCGACCTGATGAAATTGCTTTGAGATGACCAAAATGGTCCGTTTTGAAAATTTTCATCTTTCAACTAATTTTGACTCTCAGAGGTGGATCATCACTTTTGGAGATAAAATGAGCATCGTTATCGCCATTTTCATGCTTCTAGGGAGCCAAAACTCAAGATTTGGCTCACGGTTAAAAGTGACTGAAAAGGCCCAAAATGCTCACTTCGAGGGCTTAAAACGTGTTTATTCACTGCGGGAAGAGATATAAACAATAGTTAGAGTGAATTAATGTTCATGCGAGAACGTTCAATTTTTCATGCAAAACGATCGATGACCCGCAACCTGATGAAATGACTCTGAGATGACCAAAATGTTCCGTTTTGAAATTTTTCATCTTTCAACTAATTTTGACTCTCAGAGGTGGATCATCACTTTTGGAGATAAAATGAGCATCGTTATAGTCATTTTCATGCTTCTAGGGAGCCAAAACTCAAGATTTGGCTTATGGGTAAAAGTGACTTAAAAGGACCCAAATGCTCACTTCGAGGGATTAAAACGTGTTTATTCACTGCAGGAAGAGATCTAAACAACATTTAGAGTAAATTATTGTTCATGCGAGAACGTTCAATTTTTCATGCAAAACGATCGATGACCCGCGACCTGATGAAATTGCTTTGAGATGACCAAAATGGTCCGTTTTGAAAATTTTCATCTTTCAACTAATTTTGACTCTCAGAGGTGGATCATCACTTTTGGAGATAAAATGAGCATCGTTATCGCCATTTTCATGCTTCTAGGGAGCCAAAACTCAAGGTTTGGCTCACGGTTAAAAGTGACTGAAAAGGCCCAAAATGCTCACTTCGAGGGCTTAAAACGTGTTTATTCACTGCGGGAAGAGATATAAACAATAGTTAGAGTGAATTAATGTTCATGCGAGAACGTTCAATTTTTCATGCAAAACGATCGATGACCCACGACCTGATGAAATGACTCTGAGATGACCAAAATGTTCCGTTTTGAAAATTTTCATCTTTCAACTAATTTTGACTCTCAGAGGTGGATCATCACTATTGGAGATAAAATGAGCATCGTTATCGTCATTTTCATGCTTCTAGGGAGCCAAAACTCAAGATTTGGCTTATGGTTAAAAGTGACTTAAAAGGACCCAAATGCTCACTTCGAGGGCTTAAAGCGTGTTTATTCACTGCGGGAAGAGATATAAACAACATTTAGAGTAAATTATTGTTCATGCGAGAACGTTCAATTTTTCGATCAAAACGATCGATGACCCGCGACCTGATGAAATTGCTCTGAGATGACCAAAATGTTACGTTTTGAAAATGTTCATCTTTCAACTAATTTTGACTCTCAGAGGTGGATCATCACTTTTGGAGATAAAATGAGCATCGTTATCATCATTTTCATGCTTCTAGGGAGCCAAAACTCAAGATTTGGCTCATGGTTAAAAGTGACTTAAAAGGCCCAAAATGCTCACTTCGAGGGCTTAAAACGTGTTTATTCACTGCCGGAAGAGATATAAACAATAGTTAGAGTGAATTAATGTTCATGCGAGAACGTTCAATTTTTCATGCAAAACAATCGATGACCCGCGACCTGATGAAATTGCTCTGAGATGACTAAAATGGTCCGTTTTGAAAATGTTCATCTTTCAACTAATTTTGACTCTCAGAGGTGGATCATCACTATTGGAGATAAAATGAGCATCGTTATCGTCATTTTCATGCTTCTAGGGAGCCAAAACTCAAGATTTGGCTTATGGTTAAAAGTGACTTAAAAGGACCCAAATGCTCACTTTGAGGGCTTAAAACGTGTTTATTCACTGCGGAAAGAGATATAAACAATATTTAGAGTGAATTAATGTTCATGCGAGAACGTTCAATTTTTCATGCAAAACGATCGATGACCCGCGACCTGATGAAATTGCTCTGAGATGACCAAA
The DNA here is from genome assembly GCF_964261635.1 of Lissotriton helveticus. Classification (NCBI taxonomy): domain Eukaryota; kingdom Metazoa; phylum Chordata; class Amphibia; order Caudata; family Salamandridae; genus Lissotriton; species Lissotriton helveticus. Next base: position 1,164,684,346 of record NC_136069.1, on the reverse strand, counting down.
ATGGTCCGTTTTGAAAAAGTTCATCTTTCAACTAATTTTGACTCTCAGAGGTGGATCATCACTTTTGGAGAGAAAATGAGCATCGTTATCGCCATTTTCATGCTTCTAGGGAGCCAAAACTCAAGATTTGGCTCATGGTTAAAAGTGACTGAAAAGGCCCAAAATGCTCACTTCGAGGGCTTAAAACGTGTTTATTCACTGCGGGAAGAGATATAAACAATAGTTAGAGTGAATTAATGTTCATGCGAGAACGTTCAATTTTTCATGCAAAACGATCGATGACCCGCGACCTGATGAAATGACTCTGAGATGACCAAAATGTTCCGTTTTGAAAATTTTCATCTTTCAACTAATTTTCACTCTCAGAGGTGGATCATCACTTTTGGAGATAAAATGAGCATCGTTATAGTCATTTTCATGCTTCTAGGGAGCCAAAACTCAAGATTTGGCTTATGGTTAAAAGTGACTTAAAAGGACCCAAATGCTCACTTCGAGGGCTTAAAACGTGTTTATTCACTGCAGGAAGAGATATAAACAACATTTAGAGTAAATTATTGTTCATGCGAGAACGTTCAATTTTTCATGCAAAACGATCGATGACCCGCGACCTGATGAAATTGCTCTGAGATGACCAAAATGGTCCGTTTTGAAAATTTTCATCTTTCAACTAATTTTGACTCTCAGAGGTTGATCATCACTTTTGGAGATAAAATTAGCATCGTTATCGTCATTTTCATGCTTCTAGGGAGCCAAAACTCAAGATTTGGCTTATGGTTAAAAGTGACTTAAAAGGACCCAAATGCTCACTCTGAGGGCTTAAAACGTGTTTATTCACTGCGGAAAGAGATATAAACAATATTTAGAGTGAATTAATGTTCATGCGAGAACGTTCAATTTTTCATGCAAAACGATCGATGACCCGCGACCTGATGAAATGACTCTGAGATGACCAAAATGTTCCGTTTTGAAAATTTTCATCTTTCAACTAATTTTGACTCTCAGAGGTTGATCATCACTTTTGGAGATAAAATGAGCATCGTTATCGTCATTTTCATGCTTCTAGGGAGCCAAAACTCAAGATTTGGCTTATGGTTAAAAGTGATTCAAAAGGACCCAAATGCTCACTTTGAGGGCTTAAAACGTGTTTATTCACTGCGGAAAGAGATATAAACGATATTTAGAGTGAATTAATGTTCATGCGAGAACGTTCAATTTTTCATGCAAAACGATCGATGACCCGCGACCTGATGAAATGACTCTGAGATGACCAAAATGTTCCGTTTTGAAAAAGTTCATCTTTCAACTAATTTTGACTCTCAGAGGTGGATCATCACTTTTGGAGATAAAATGAGCATCGTTATCTTCTAGGGAGCCAAAACTCAAGATTTGGCTTATGGTTAAAAGTGACTATAAAGGACCCAAATGCTCACTTCGAGGGCTTAAAACGTGTTTATTCACTGCGGGAAGAGATATAAACAATAGTTAGAGTGAATTAATGTTCATGCGAGAACGTTCAATTTTTCATGCAAAACGATCGATGACCCGCGACCTGATGAAATGACTCTGAGATTACCAAAATGTTCCGTTTTGATAATTTTCATCTTTCAACTAATTTTGACTCTCAGAGGTGGATCATCACTTTTGGAGATAAAATGAGCATCGTTATCGTCATTTTCATGCTTCTAGGGAGCCAAAACTCAAGATTTGGCTTATGGTTAAAAGTGACTTAAAAGGACCCAAATGCTCACTTGGAGGGCTTAAAACGTGTTTATTCACTGCGGGAAGAGATATAAACAACATTTAGAGTAAATTATTGTTCATGCGAGAACGTTCAATTTTTCATGCAAAACGATCGATGACCCGCGACCTGATGAAATTACTCTGAGATGACCAAAATGTTCCGTTTTGAAAATTTTCATCTTTCAACTAATTTTGACTCTCAGAGGTTGATCATCACTTTTGGAGATAAAATGAGCATCGTTATCGTCATTTTCATGCTTCTAGGGAGCCAAAACTCAAGATTTGGCTTATGGTTAAAAGTGACTTAAAAGGACCCAAATGCTCACTTTGAGGGCTTAAAACGTGTTTATTCACTGCGGAAAGAGATATAAACGATATTTAGAGTGAATTAATGTTCATGCGAGAACTTTCAATTTTACATGCAAAACGATCGATGACCCGCGACCTGATGAAATGACTCTGAGATGACCAAAATGTTCAGTTTTGAAAAAGTTCATCTTTCAACTAATTTTGACTCTCAGAGGTGGATCATCACTTTTGGAGATAAAATGAGCATCGTTATCTTCTAGGGAGCCAAAACTCAAGATTTGGCTTATGGTTAAAAGTGACTATAAAGGACCCAAATGCTCACTTCGAGGGCTTAAAACGTGTTTATTCACTGCGGGAAGAGATATAAACAATAGTTAGAGTGAATTAATGTTCATGCGAGAACGTTCAATTTTTCATGCAAAACGATCGATGACCCGCGACCTGATGACATTACTCTGAGATGACCAAAATGGTCTGTTTTGAAAATTTGCATCTTTCAACTAATTTTGACTCTCAGAGGTTGATCATCACTTTTGGAGATAAAATGAGCATCGTTATCTTCTAGGGAGCTAAAACTCAAGATTTGGCTTATGGTTAAAAGTGACTATAAAGGACCCAAATGCTCACTTCGAGGGCTTAAAACGTGTTTATTCACTGCGGGAAGAGATATAAACAATAGTTAGAGTGAATTAATGTTCATGCGAGAACGTTCAATTTTTCATGCAAAACGATCGATGACCCGCGAACTGATGAAATGACTCTGAGATTACCAAAATGTTCCGTTTTGAAAATTTTCATCTTTCAACTAATTTTGACTCTCAGAGGTGGATCATCACTTTTGGAGATAAAATGAGCATCGTTATCGTCATTTTCATGCTTCTAGGGAGCCACAACTCAAGATTTGGCTTATGGTTAAAAGTGACTTAAAAGGACCCAAATGCTCACTTGGAGGGCTTAAAACGTGTTTATTCACTGCGGGAAGAGATATAAACAATAGTTAGAGTGAATTAATGTTCATGCGAGAACGTTCAATTTTTCATGCAAAACGATCGATGACCCGCGACCTGATGAAATGACTCTGAGATGACCAAAATGTTCCGTTTTGAAAATTTTCATCTTTCAACTAATTTTGACTCTCAGAGGTGGATCATCACTTTTGGAGATAAAATGAGCATCGTTATAGTCATTTTCATGCTTCTAGGGAGCCAAAACTCAAGATTTGGCTTATGGGTAAAGGTGACTTAAAAGGACCCAAATGCTCACTTCGAGGGCTTAAAGCGTGTTTATTCACTGCGGGAAGAGATATAAACAACATTTAGAGTAAATTATTGTTCATGCGAGAACGTTCAATTTTTCATTCAAAACGATCGATGACCCGTGACCTGATGAAATTGCTCTGAGATGACCAAAATGTTACGTTTTGAAAATGTTCATCTTTCAACTAATTTTGACTCTCAGAGGTGGATCATCACTTTTGGAGATAAAATGAGCATCGTTATCGTCATTTTCATGCTTCTAGGGAGCCAAAACTCAAGATTTGGCTCATGGTTAAAAGTGACTTAAAAGGCCCAAAATGCTCACTTCGAGGGCTTAAAACGTGTTTATTCACTGCCAGAAGAGATATAAACAATAGTTAGAGTGAATTAATGTTCATGCGAGAACGTTCAATTTTTCATGCAAAACAATCGATGACCCGCGACCTGATGAAATTGCTCTGAGATGACCAAAATGGTCCGTTTTGAAAATGTTCATCTTTCAACTAATTTTGACTCTCAGAGGTGGTTCATCACTATTGGAGATAAAATGAGCATCGTTATCGTAATTTTCATGCTTCTAGGGAGCCAAAACTCAAGATTTGGCTTATGGTTAAAAGTGACTTAAAAGGACCCAAATGCTCACTTTGAGGGCTTAAAACGTGTTTATTCACTGCGGAAAGAGATATAAACAATATTTAGAGTGAATTAATGTTCATGCGAGAACGTTCAATTTTTCATGCAAAACGATCGATGACCCGCGACCTGATGAAATTGCTCTGAGATGACCAAAATGGTCCGTTTTGAAAAAGTTCATCTTTCAACTAATTTTGACTCTCAGAGGTGGATCATCACTTTTGGAGATAAAATGAGCATCGTTATCTTCTAGGGAGCCAAAACTCAAGATTTGGCTTATGGTTAAAAGTGACTATAAAGGACCCAAATGCTCACTTCGAGGGCTTAAAACGTGTTTATTCACTGCGGGAAGAGATATAAACAATAGTTAGAGTGAATTAATGTTCATGCGAGAACGTTCAATTTTTCATGCAAAACGATCGATGACCCGCGACCTGATGAAATGACTCTGAGATTACCAAAATGTTCCGTTTTGAAAATTTTCATCTTTCAACTAATTTTGACTCTCAGAGGTGGATCATCACTTTTGGAGATAAAATGAGCATCGTTATCGTCATTTTCATGCTTCTAGGGAGCCAAAACTCAAGATTTGGCTTATGGTTAAAAGTGACTTAAAAGGACCCAAATGCTCACTTGGAGGGCTTAAAACGTGTTTATTCACTGCGGGAAGAGATATAAACAACATTTAGAGTAAATTATTGTTCATGCGAGAACGTTCAATTTTTCATGCAAAACGATCGATGACCCGCGACCTGATGAAATTACTCTGAGATGACCAAAATGGTCCGTTTTGAAAATTTTCATCTTTCAACTAATTTTGACTCTCAGAGGTTGATCATCACTTTTGGAGATAAAATGAGCATCGTTATCGTCATTTTCATGCTTCTAGGGCGCCAAAACTCAAGATTTGGCTTATGGTTAAAAGTGACTTAAAAGGACCCAAATGCTCACTTCGAGGGCTTAAAACGTGTTATTCACTGCGGGAAGTGATATAAACAATAGTTAGAGTGAATTAATGTTCATGCGAGAACGTTCAATTTTTCATGCAAAACGATCGATGACCCGCGACCTGATGAAATTGCTCTGAGATGACCAAAATGTTACGTTTTGAAAATGTTCATCTTTCAACTAATTTTGACTCTCAGAGGTGGATCATCACTTTTGGAGATAAAATGAGCATCGTTATCATCATTTTCATGCTTCTAGGGAGCCAAAACTCAAGATTTGGCTCATGGTTAAAAGTGACTTAAAAGGCCCAAAATGCTCACTTCGAGGGCTTAAAACGTGTTTATTCACTGCCGGAAGAGATATAAACAATAGTTAGAGTGAATTAATGTTCATGCGAGAACGTTCAATTTTTCATGCAAAACAATCGATGACCCGCGACCTGATGAAATTGCTCTGAGATGACCAAAATGGTCCGTTTTGAAAATGTTCATCTTTCAACTAATTTTGACTCTCAGAGGTGGATCATCACTATTGGAGATAAAATGAGCATCGTTATCGTCATTTTCATGCTTCTAGGGAGCCAAAACTCAAGATTTGGCTTATGGTTAAAAGTGACTTAAAAGGACCCAAATGCTCACTTTGAGGGCTTAAAACGTGTTTATTCACTGCGGAAAGAGATATAAACAATATTTAGAGTGAATTAATGTTCATGCGAGAACGTTCAATTTTTCATGCAAAACGATCGATGACCCGCGACCTGATGAAATTGCTCTGAGATGACCAAAATGGTCCGTTTTGAAAAAGTTCATCTTTCAACTAATTTTGACTCTCAGAGGTGGATCATCACTTTTGGAGAGAAAATGAGCATCGTTATCGCCATTTTCATGCTTCTAGGGAGCCAAAACTCAAGATTTGGCTCATGGTTAAAAGTGACTGAAAAGGCCCAAAATGCTCACTTCGAGGGCTTAAAACGTGTTTATTCACTGCGGGAAGAGATATAAACAATAGTTAGAGTGAATTAATGTTCATGCGAGAACGTTCAATTTTTCATGCAAAACGATCGATGACCCGCGACCTGATGAAATGACTCTGAGATGACCAAAATGTTCCGTTTTGAAAATTTTCATCTTTCAACTAATTTTCACTCTCAGAGGTGGATCATCACTTTTGGAGATAAAATGAGCATCGTTATAGTCATTTTCATGCTTCTAGGGAGCCAAAACTCAAGATTTGGCTTATGGTTAAAAGTGACTTAAAAGGACCCAAATGCTCACTTCGAGGGCTTAAAACGTGTTTATTCACTGCAGGAAGAGATATAAACAACATTTAGAGTAAATTATTGTTCATGCGAGAACGTTCAATTTTTCATGCAAAACGATCGATGACCCGCGACCTGATGAAATTGCTCTGAGATGACCAAAATGGTCCGTTTTGAAAATTTTCATCTTTCAACTAATTTTGACTCTCAGAGGTTGATCATCACTTTTGGAGATAAAATTAGCATCGTTATCGTCATTTTCATGCTTCTAGGGAGCCAAAACTCAAGATTTGGCTTATGGTTAAAAGTGACTTAAAAGGACCCAAATGCTCACTCTGAGGGCTTAAAACGTGTTTATTCACTGCGGAAAGAGATATAAACAATATTTAGAGTGAATTAATGTTCATGCGAGAACGTTCAATTTTTCATGCAAAACGATCGATGACCCGCGACCTGATGAAATGACTCTGAGATGACCAAAATGTTCCGTTTTGAAAATTTTCATCTTTCAACTAATTTTGACTCTCAGAGGTTGATCATCACTTTTGGAGATAAAATGAGCATCGTTATCGTCATTTTCATGCTTCTAGGGAGCCAAAACTCAAGATTTGGCTTATGGTTAAAAGTGATTCAAAAGGACCCAAATGCTCACTTTGAGGGCTTAAAACGTGTTTATTCACTGCGGAAAGAGATATAAACGATATTTAGAGTGAATTAATGTTCATGCGAGAACGTTCAATTTTTCATGCAAAACGATCGATGACCCGCGACCTGATGAAATGACTCTGAGATGACCAAAATGTTCCGTTTTGAAAAAGTTCATCTTTCAACTAATTTTGACTCTCAAAGGTGGATCATCACTTTTGGAGATAAAATGAGCATCGTTATCTTCTAGGGAGCCAAAACTCAAGATTTGGCTTATGGTTAAAAGTGACTATAAAGGACCCAAATGCTCACTTCGAGGGCTTAAAACGTGTTTATTCACTGCGGGAAGAGATATAAACAATAGTTAGAGTGAATTAATGTTCATGCGAGAACGTTCAATTTTTCATGCAAAACGATCGATGACCCGCGACCTGATAAAATGACTCTGAGATTACCAAAATGTTCCGTTTTGAAAATTTTCATCTTTCAACTAATTTTGACTCTCAGAGGTGGATCATCACTTTTGGAGATAAAATGAGCATCGTTATCGCCATTTTCATGCTTCTAGGGAGCCAAAACTCAAGATTTGGCTTATGGTTAAAAGTGACTTAAAAGGACCCAAATGCTCACTTGGAGGGCTTAAAACGTGTTTATTCACTGCGGGAAGAGATATAAACAACATTTAGAGTAAATTATTGTTCATGCGAGAACGTTCAATTTTTCATGCAAAACGATCGATGACCCGCGACCTGATGAAATTACTCTGAGATGACCAAAATGGTCCGTTTTGAAAATTTTCATCTTTCAACTAATTTTGACTCTCAGAGGTTGATCATCACTTTTGGAGATAAAATGAGCATCGTTATCGTCATTTTCATGCTTCTAGGGCGCCAAAACTCAAGATTTGGCTTATGGTTAAAAGTGACTTAAAAGGACCCAAATGCTCACTTTGAGGGCTTAAAACGTGTTTATTCACTGCGGAAAGAGATATAAACAATATTTAGAGTGAATTAATGTTCATGCGAGAACTTTCAATTTTACATGCAAAACGATCGATGACCCGCGACCTGATGAAATGACTCTGAGATGACCAAAATGTTCAGTTTTGAAAAAGTTCATCTTTCAACTAATTTTGACTCTCAGAGGTGGATCATCACTTTTGGAGATAAAATGAGCATCGTTATCTTCTAGGGAGCCAAAACTCAAGATTTGGCTTATGGTTAAAAGTGACTATAAAGGACCCAAATGCTCACTTCGAGGGCTTAAAACGTGTTTATTCACTGCGGGAAGAGATATAAACAATAGTTAGAGTGAATTAATGTTCATGCGAGAACGTTCAATTTTTCATGCAAAACGATCGATGACCCGCGACCTGATGACATTACTCTGAGATGACCAAAATGGTCCGTTTTGAAAATTTGCATCTTTCAACTAATTTTGACTCTCAGAGGTTGATCATCACTTTTGGAGATAAAATGAGCATCGTTATCTTCTAGGGAGCCAAAACTCAAGATTTGGCTTATGGTTAAAAGTGACTATAAAGGACCCAAATGCTCACTTCGAGGGCTTAAAACGTGTTTATTCACTGCGGGAAGAGATATAAACAATAGTTAGAGTGAATTAATGTTCATGCGAGAACGTTCAATTTTTCATGCAAAACGATCGATGACCCGCGACCTGATGAAATGACTCTGAGATTACCAAAATGTTCCGTTTTGAAAATTTTCATCTTTCAACTAATTTTGACTCTCAGAGGTGGATCATCACTTTTGGAGATAAAATGAGCATCGTTATCGTCATTTTCATGCTTCTAGGGAGCCACAACTCAAGATTTGGCTTATGGTTAAAAGTGACTTAAAAGGACCCAAATGCTCACTTGGAGGGCTTAAAACGTGTTTATTCACTGCGGGAAGAGATATAAACAATAGTTAGAGTGAATTAATGTTCATGCGAGAACGTTCAATTTTTCATGCAAAACGATCGATGACCCGCGACCTGATGAAATGACTCTGAGATGACCAAAATGTTCCGTTTTGAAAATTTTCATCTTTCAACTAATTTTGACTCTCAGAGGTGGATCATCACTTTTGGAGATAAAATGAGCATCGTTATAGTCATTTTCATGCTTCTAGGGAGCCAAAACTCAAGATTTGGCTTATGGGTAAAGGTGACTTAAAAGGACCCAAATGCTCACTTCGAGGGCTTAAAGCGTGTTTATTCACTGCGGGAAGAGATATAAACAACATTTAGAGTAAATTATTGTTCATGCGAGAACGTTCAATTTTTCATTCAAAACGATCGATGACCCGTGACCTGATGAAATTGCTCTGAGATGACCAAAATGTTACGTTTTGAAAATGTTCATCTTTCAACTAATTTTGACTCTCAGAGGTGGATCATCACTTTTGGAGATAAAATGAGCATCGTTATCGTCATTTTCATGCTTCTAGGGAGCCAAAACTCAAGATTTGGCTCATGGTTAAAAGTGACTTAAAAGGCCCAAAATGCTCACTTCGAGGGCTTAAAACGTGTTTATTCACTGCCAGAAGAGATATAAACAATAGTTAGAGTGAATTAATGTTCATGCGAGAACGTTCAATTTTTCATGCAAAACAATCGATGACCCGCGACCTGATGAAATTGCTCTGAGATGACCAAAATGGTCCGTTTTGAAAATGTTCATCTTTCAACTAATTTTGACTCTCAGAGGTGGATCATCACTATTGGAGATAAAATTAGCATCGTTATCGTAATTTTCATGCTTCTAGGGAGCCAAAACTCAAGATTTGGCTTATGGTTAAAAGTGACTTAAAAGGACCCAAATGCTCACTTTGAGGGCTTAAAACGTGTTTATTCACTGCGGAAAGAGATATAAACAATATTTAGAGTGAATTAATGTTCATGCGAGAACGTTCAATTTTTCATGCAAAACGATCGATGACCCGCGACCTGATGAAATTGCTCTGAGATGACCAAAATGGTCCGTTTTGAAAAAGTTCATCTTTCAACTAATTTTGACTCTCAGAGGTGGATCATCACTTTTGGAGATAAAATGAGCATCGTTATCTTCTAGGGAGCCAAAACTCAAGATTTGGCTTATGGTTAAAAGTGACTATAAAGGACCCAAATGCTCACTTCGAGGGCTTAAAACGTGTTTATTCACTGCGGGAAGAGATATAAACAATAGTTAGAGTGAATTAATGTTCATGCGAGAACGTTCAATTTTTCATGCAAAACGATCGATGACCCGCGACCTGATGAAATGACTCTGAGATTACCAAAATGTTCCGTTTTGAAAATTTTCATCTTTCAACTAATTTTGACTCTCAGAGGTGGATCATCACTTTTGGAGATAAAATGAGCATCGTTATCGTCATTTTCATGCTTCTAGGGAGCCAAAACTCAAGATTTGGCTTATGGTTAAAAGTGACTTAAAAGGACCCAAATGCTCACTTGGAGGGCTTAAAACGTGTTTATTCACTGCGGGAAGAGATATAAACAACATTTAGAGTAAATTATTGTTCATGCGAGAACGTTCAATTTTTCATGCAAAACGATCGATGACCCGCGACCTGATGAAATTACTCTGAGATGACCAAAATGGTCCGTTTTGAAAATTTTCATCTTTCAACTAATTTTGACTCTCAGAGGTTGATCATCACTTTTGGAGATAAAATGAGCATCGTTATCGTCATTTTCATGCTTCTAGGGCGCCAAAACTCAAGATTTGGCTTATGGTTAAAAGTGACTTAAAAGGACCCAAATGCTCACTTTGAGGGCTTAAAACGTGTTTATTCACTGCGGAAAGAGATATAAACAATATTTAGAGTGAATTAATGTTCATGCGAGATCGTTCAATTTTTCATGCAAAACGATCGATGACCCGCGACCTGATGAAATGACTCTGAGATGACCAAAATGTTCCGTCTTGAAAATTTTCATCTTTCAACTAATTTTGACTCTCAGAGGTGGATCATCACTTTTGGAGATAAAATGAGCATCGTTATCGTCATTTTCATGCTTCTAGGGAGCCAAAACTCAAGATTTGGCTTATGGTTAAAAGTGACTATAAAGGACCCAAATGCTCACTTCGAGGGCTTAAAACGTGTTATTCACTGCGGGAAGTGATATAAACAATAGTTAGAGTGAATTAATGTTCATGCGAGAACGTTCAATTTTTCATGCAAAACGATCGATGACCCGCGACCTGATGAAATGACTCTGAGATTACCAAAATGTTCCGTTTTGAAAATTTTCATCTTTCAACTAATTTTGACTCTCAGAGGTGGATCATCACTTTTGGAGATAAAATGAGCATCGTTATCATCATTTTCATGCTTCTAGGGAGCCGAAACTCAAGATTTGGCTTATGGTTAAAAGTGACTTAAAAGGACCCAAATGCTCACTTGGAAGGCTTAAAACGTGTTTATTCACTGCGGGAAGAGATATAAACAACATTTAGAGTAAATTATTGTTCATGCGAGAACGTTCAATTTTTCATGCAAAACGATCGATGACCCGCGACCTGATGAAATTACTCTGAGATGACCAAAATGGTCCGTTTTGAAAATTTTCATCTTTCAACTAATTTTGACTCTCAGAGGTTGATCATCACTTTTGGAGATAAAATGAGCATCGTTATCGTCATTTTCATGCTTCTAGGGAGCCAAAACTCAAGATTTGGCTTATGGTTAAAAGTGACTTAAAAGGACCCAAATGCTCACTTTGAGGGCTTAAAACGTGTTTATTCACTGCGGAAAGAGATATAAACAATATTTAGAGTGAATTAATGTTCATGCGAGAACGTTCAATTTTTCATGCAAAACGATCGATGACCCGCGACCTGATGAAATGACTCTGAGATGACCAAAATGTTCCGTTTTGAAAATTTTCATCTTTCAACTAATTTTGACTCTCAGAGGTGGATCATCACTTTTGGAGATAAAATGAGCATCGTTATCGTCATTTTCATGCTTCTAGGGAGCCAAAACTCAAGATTTGGCTTATGGTTAAAAGTGACTTAAAAGGACCCAAATGCTCACTTCGAGGGCTTAAAGCGTGTTTATTCACTGCGGGAAGAGATATAAACAACATTTAGAGTAAATTATTGTTCATGCGAGAACGTTCAATTTTTCATTCAAAACGATCGATGACCCGCGACCTGATGAAATTGCTCTGAGATGACCAAAATGTTACGTTTTGAAAATGTTCATCTTTCAACTAATTTTGACTCTCAGAGGTGGATCATCACTTTTGGAGATAAAATGAGCATCGTTATCGTCATTTTCATGCTTCTAGGGAGCCAAAACTCAAGATTTGGCTCATGGTTAAAAGTGACTTAAAAGGCCCAAAATGCTCACTTCGAGGGCTTAAAACGTGTTTATTCACTGCCGGAAGAGATATAAACAATAGTTAGAGTGAATTAATGTTCATGCGAGAACGTTCAATTTTTCATGCAAAACAATCGATGACCCGCGACCTGATGAAATTGCTCTGAGATGACCAAAATGGTCCGTTTTGAAAATGTTCATCTTTCAACTAATTTTGACTCTCAGAGGTGGATCATCACTATTGGAGATAAAATGAGCATCGTTATCGTAATTTTCATGCTTCTAGGGAGCCAAAACTCAAGATTTGGCTTATGGTTAAAAGTGACTTAAAAGGACCCAAATGCTCACTTTGAGGGCTTAAAACGTGTTTATTCACTGCGGAAAGAGATATAAACAATATTTAGAGTGAATTAATGTTCATGCGAGAACGTTCAATTTTTCATGCAAAACGATCGATGACCCGCGACCTGATGAAATTGCTCTGAGATGACCAAAATGGTCCGTTTTGAAAAAGTTCATCTTTCAACTAATTTTGACTCTCAGAGGTGGATCATCACTTTTGGAGATAAAATGAGCATCGTTATCGCCATTTTCATGCTTCTAGGGAGCCAAAACTCAAGATTTGGCTCATGGTTAAAAGTGACTGAAAAGGCCCAAAATGCTCACTTCGAGGGCTTAAAACGTGTTTATTCACTGCGGGAAGAGATATAAACAATAGTTAGAGTGAATTAATGTTCATGCGAGAACGTTCAATTTTTCATGCAAAACGATCGATGACCCGCGACCTGATGAAATGACTCTGAGATGACCAAAATGTTCCGTTTTGAAATTTTTCATCTTTCAACTAATTTTGACTCTCAGAGGTGGATCATCACTTTTGGAGATAAAATGAGCATCGTTATAGTCATTTTCATGCTTCTAGGGAGCCAAAACTCAAGATCTGGCTTATGGGTAAAAGTGACTTAAAAGGACCCAAATGCTCACTTCGAGGGATTAAAACGTGTTTATTCACTGCAGGAAGAGATCTAAACAACATTTAGAGTAAATTATTGTTCATGCGAGAACGTTCAATTTTTCATGCAAAACGATCGATGACCCGCGACCTGATGAAATTGCTCTGAGATGACCAAAATGGTCCGTTTTGAAAATTTTCATCTTTCAACTAATTTTGACTCTCAGAGGTGGATCATCACTTTTGGAGATAAAATGAGCATCGTTATCGCCATTTTCATGCTTCTAGGGAGCCAAAACTCAAGATTTGGCTCACGGTTAAAAGTGACTGAAAAGGCCCAAAATGCTCACTTCGAGGGCTTAAAACGTGTTTATTCACTGCGGGAAGAGATATAAACAATAGTTAGAGTGAATTAATGTTCATGCGAGAACGTTCAATTTTTCATGCAAAACGATCGATGACCCACGACCTGATGAAATGACTCTGGGATGACCAAAATGTTCCGTTTTGAAAATTTTCATCTTTCAACTAATTTTGACTCTCAGAGGTGGATCATCACTATTGGAGATAAAATGAGCATCGTTATCGTCATTTTCATGCTTCTAGGGAGCCAAAACTCAAGATTTGGCTTATGGTTAAAAGTGACTTAAAAGGACCCAAATGCTCACTTCGAGGGCTTAAAGCGTGTTTATTCACTGCGGGAAGAGATATAAACAACATTTAGAGTAAATTATTGTTCATGCGAGAACGTTCAATTTTTCGATCAAAACGATCGATGACCCGCGACCTGATGAAATTGCTCTGAGATGACCAAAATGTTACGTTTTGAAAATGTTCATCTTTCAACTAATTTTGACTCTCAGAGGTGGATCATCACTTTTGGAGATAAAATGAGCATCGTTATCGTCATTTTCATGCTTCTAGGGAGCCAAAACTCAAGATTTGGCTCATGGTTAAAAGTGACTTAAAAGGCCCAAAATGCTCACTTCGAGGGCTTAAAACGTGTTTATTCACTGCCGGAAGAGATATAAACAATAGTTAGAGTGAATTAATGTTCATGCGAGAACATTCAATTTTTCATGCAAAACAATCGATGACCCGCGACCTGATGAAATTGCTCTGAGATGACCAAAATGGTCCGTTTTGAAAATGTTCATCTTTCAACTAATTTTGACTCTCAGAGGTGGATCATCACTATTGGAGATAAAATGAGCATCGTTATCGTCATTTTCATGCTTCTAGGGAGCCAAAACTCAAGATTTGGCTTATGGTTAAAAGTGACTTAAAAGGACCCAAATGCTCACTTTGAGGGCTTAAAACGTGTTTATTCACTGCGGAAAGAGATATAAACAATATTTAGAGTGAATTAATGTTCATGCAAGAACGTTCAATTTTTCATGCAAAACGATCGATGACCCCCGACCTGATGAAATTGCTCTGAGATGACCAAAATGGTCCGTTTTGAAAAAGTTCATCTTTCAACTAATTTTGACTCTCAGAGGTGGATCATCACTTTTGGAGAGAAAATGAGCATCGTTAACGCCATTTTCATGCTTCTAGGGAGCCAAAACTCAAGATTTGGCTCATGGTTAAAAGTGACTGAAAAGGCCCAAAATGCTCACTTCGAGGGCTTAAAACGTGTTTATTCACTGCGGGAAGAGATATAAACAATAGTTAGAGTGAATTAATGTTCATGCGAGAACGTTCAATTTTTCATGCAAAACGATCGATGACCCGCGACCTGATGAAATGACTCTGAGATGACCAAAATGTTCTGTTTTGAAAATTTTCATCTTTCAACTAATTTTCACTCTCAGAGGTGGATCATCACTTTTGGAGATAAAATGAGCATCGTTATAGTCATTTTCATGCTTCTAGGGAGCCAAAACTCAAGATTTGGCTTATGGTTAAAAGTGATTTAAAAGGACCCAAATGCTCACTTCGAGGGCTTAAAACGTGTTTATTCACTGCAGGAAGAGATATAAACAACATTTAGAGTAAATTATTGTTCATGCGAGAACGTTCAATTTTTCATGCAAAACGATCGATGACCCGCGACCTGATGAAATTGCTCTGAGATGACCAAAATGGCCGTTTTGAAAATTTTCATCTTTCAACTAATTTTGACTCTCAGAGGTTGATCATCACTTTTGGAGATAAAATGAGCATCGTTATCGTCATTTTCATGCTTCTAGGGAGCCAAAACTCAAGATTTGGCTTATGGTTAAAAGTGACTTAAAAGGACCCAAATGCTCACTCTGAGGGCTTAAAACGTGTTTATTCACTGCGGAAAGAGATATAAACAATATTTAGAGTGAATTAATGTTCATGCGAGAACGTTCAATTTTTCATGCAAAACGATCGATGACCCGCGACCTGATGAAATGACTCTGAGATGACCAAAATGTTCCGTTTTGAAAATTTTCATCTTTCAACTAATTTTGACTCTCAGAGGTTGATCATCACTTTTGGAGATAAAATGAGCATCGTTATCGTCATTTTCATGCTTCTAGGGAGCCAAAACTCAAGATTTGGCTTATGGTTAAAAGTGACTTAAAAGGACCCAAATGCTCACTTTGAGGGCTTAAAACGTGTTTATTCACTGCGGAAAGAGATATAAACGATATTTAGAGTGAATTAATGTTCATGCGAGAACGTTCAATTTTTCATGCAAAACGATCGATGACCCGCGACCTGATGAAATGACTCTGAGATGACCAAAATGTTCCGTTTTGAAAAAGTTCATCTTTCAACTAATTTTGACTCTCAGAGGTGGATCATCACTTTTGGAGATAAAATGAGCATCGTTATCGTCATTTTCATGCTTCTAGGGAGCCAAAACTCAAGATTTGGCTCATGGTTAAAAGTGACTTAAAAGGCCCAAAATGCTCACTTCGAGGGCTTAAAACGTGTTTATTCACTGCCGGAAGAGATATAAACAATAGTTAGAGTGAATTAATGTTCATGCGAGAACGTTCAATTTTTCATGCAAAACAATCGATGACCCGCGACCTGATGAAATTGCTCTGAGATGACCAAAATGGTCCGTTTTGAAAATGTTAATCTTTCAACTAATTTTGACTCTCAGAGGTGGATCATCACTATTGGAGATAAAATGAGCATCGTTATCGTAATTTTCATGCTTCTAGGGAGCCAAAACTCAAGATTTGGCTTATGGTTAAAAGTGACTTAAAAGGACCCAAATGCTCACTTTGAGGGCTTAAAACGTGTTTATTCACTGCGGAAAGAGATATAAACAATATTTAGAGTGAATTAATGTTCATGCAAGAACGTTCAATTTTTCATGCAAAACGATCGATGACCCGCGACCTGATGAAATTGCTGTGAGATGACCAAAATGGTCCGTTTTGAAAAAGTTCATCTTTCAACTAATTTTGACTCTCAGAGGTGGATCATCACTTTTGGAGATAAAATGAGCATCGTTATCGCCATTTTCATGCTTCTAGGGAGCCAAAACTCAAGATTTGGCTCATGGTTAAAAGTGACTGAAAAGGCCCAAAATGCTCACTTCGAGGGCTTAAAACGTGTTTATTCACTGCGGGAAGAGATATAAACAATAGTTAGAGTGAATTAATGTTCATGCGAGAACGTTCAATTTTTCATGCAAAACGATCGATGACCCGCGACCTGATGAAATGACTCTGAGATGACCAAAATGTTCCGTTTTGAAATTTTTCATCTTTCAACTAATTTTGACTCTCAGAGGTGGATCATCACTTTTGGAGATAAAATGAGCATCGTTATAGTCATTTTCATGCTTCTAGGGAGCCAAAACTCAAGATTTGGCTTATGGGTAAAAGTGACTTAAAAGGACCCAAATGCTCACTTCGAGGGATTAAAACGTGTTTATTCACTGCAGGAAGAGATCTAAACAACATTTAGAGTAAATTATTGTTCATGCGACAACGTTCAATTTTTCATGCAAAACGATCGATGACCCGCGACCTGATGAAATTGCTCTGAGATGACCAAAATGGTCCGTTTTGAAAATTTTCATCTTTCAACTAATTTTGACTCTCAGAGGTGGATCATCACTTTTGGAGATAAAATGAGCATCGTTATCGCCATTTTCATGCTTCTAGGGAGCCAAAACTCAAGATTTGGCTCACAGTTAAAAGTGACTGAAAAGGCCCAAAATGCTCACTTCGAGGGCTTAAAACGTGTTTATTCACTGCGGGAAGAGATATAAACAATAGTTAGAGTGAATTAATGTTCATGCGAGAACGTTCAATTTTTCATGCAAAACGATCGATGACCCACGACCTGATGAAATGACTCTGAGATGACCAAAATGTTCCGTTTTGAAAATTTTCATCTTTCAACTAATTTTGACTCTCAGAGGTGGATCATCACTATTGGAGATAAAATGAGCATCGTTATCGTCATTTTCATGCTTCTAGGGAGCCAAAACTCAAGATTTGGCTTATGGTTAAAAGTGACTTAAAAGGACCCAAATGCTCACTTCGAGGGCTTAAAGCGTGTTTATTCACTGCGGGAAGAGATATAAACAACATTTAGAGTAAATTATTGTTCATGCGAGAACGTTCAATTTTTCGATCAAAACGATCGATGACCCGCGACCTGATGAAATTGCTCTGAGATGACCAAAATGTTACGTTTTGAAAATGTTCATCTTTCAACTAATTTTGACTCTCAGAGGTGGATCATCACTTTTGGAGATAAAATGAGCATCGTTATCGTCATTTTCATGCTTCTAGGGAGCCAAAACTCAAGATTTGGCTCATGGTTAAAAGTGACTTAAAAGGCCCAAAATGCTCACTTCGAGGGCTTAAAACGTGTTTATTCACTGCCGGAAGAGATATAAACAATAGTTAGAGTGAATTAATGTTCATGCGAGAACGTTCAATTTTTCATGCAAAACAATCGATGACCCGCGACCTGATGAAATTGCTCTGAGATGACCAAAATGGTCCGTTTTGAAAATGTTCATCTTTCAACTAATTTTGACTCTCAGAGGTGGATCATCACTATTGGAGATAAAATGAGCATCGTTATCGTCATTTTCATGCTTCTAGGGAGCCAAAACTCAAGATTTGGCTTATGGTTAAAAGTGACTTAAAAGGACCCAAATGCTCACTTTGAGGGCTTAAAACGTGTTTATTCACTGCGGAAAGAGATATAAACAATATTTAGAGTGAATTAATGTTCATGCAAGAACGTTCAATTTTTCATGCAAAACGATCGATGACCCCCGACCTGATGAAATTGCTCTGAGATGACCAAAATGGTCAGTTTTGAAAAAGTTCATCTTTCAACTAATTTTGACTCTCAGAGGTGGATCATCACTTTTGGAGAGAAAATGAGCATCGTTAACGCCATTTTCATGCTTCTAGGGAGCCAAAACTCAAGATTTGGCTCATGGTTAAAAGTGACTGAAAAGGCCCAAAATGCTCACTTCGAGGGCTTAAAACGTGTTTATTCACTGCGGGAAGAGATATAAACAATAGTTAGAGTGAATTAATGTTCATGCGAGAACGTTCAATTTTTCATGCAAAACGATCGATGACCCGCGACCTGATGAAATGACTCTGAGATGACCAAAATGTTCCGTTTTGAAAATTTTCATCTTTCAACTAATTTTCACTCTCAGAGGTGGATCATCACTTTTGGAGATAAAATGAGCATCGTTATAGTCATTTTCATGCTTCTAGGGAGCCAAAACTCAAGATTTGGCTTATGGTTAAAAGTGACTTAAAAGGACCCAAATGCTCACTTCGAGGGCTTAAAACGTGTTTATTCACTGCAGGAAGAGATATAAACAACATTTAGAGTAAATTATTGTTCATGCGAGAACGTTCAATTTTTCATGCAAAACGATCGATGACCCGCGACCTGATGAAATTGCTCTGAGATGACCAAAATGGTCCGTTTTGAAAATTTTCATCTTTCAACTAATTTTGACTCTCAGAGGTTGATCATCACTTTTGGAGATAAAATGAGCATCGTTATCGTCATTTTCATGCTTCTAGGGAGCCAAAACTCAAGATTTGGCTTATGGTTAAAAGTGACTTAAAAGGACCCAAATGCTCACTCTGAGGGCTTAAAACGTGTTTATTCACTGCGGAAAGAGATATAAACAATATTTAGAGTGAATTAATGTTCATGCGAGAACGTTCAATTTTTCATGCAAAACGATCGATGACCCGCGACCTGATGAAATGACTCTGAGATGACCAAAATGTTCCGTTTTGAAAATTTTCATCTTTCAACTAATTTTGACTCTCAGAGGTTGATCATCACTTTTGGAGATAAAATGAGCATCGTTATCGTCATTTTCATGCTTCTAGGGAGCCAAAACTCAAGATTTGGCTTATGGTTAAAAGTGACTTAAAAGGACCCAAATGCTCACTTTGAGGGCTTAAAACGTGTTTATTCACTGCGGAAAGAGATATAAACGATATTTAGAGTGAATTAATGTTCATGCGAGAACGTTCAATTTTTCATGCAAAACGATCGATGACCCGCGACCTGATGAAATGACTCTGAGATGACCAAAATGTTCCGTTTTGAAAAAGTTCATCTTTCAACTAATTTTGACTCTCAGAGGTGGATCATCACTTTTGGAGATAAAATGAGCATCGTTATCTTCTAGGGAGCCAAAACTCAAGATTTGGCTTATGGTTAAAAGTGACTATAAAGGACCCAAATGCTCACTTCGAGGGCTTAAAACGTGTTTATTCACTGCGGGAAGAGATATAAACAATATTTAGAGTGAATTAATGTTCATGCGAGAACGTTCAATTTTTCATGCAAAACGATCGATGACCCGCGACCTGATGAAATGACTCTGAGATGACCAAAATGTTCCGTTTTGAAAATTTTCATCTTTCAACTAATTTTGACTCTCAG
The DNA here is from genome assembly GCF_964261635.1 of Lissotriton helveticus. Taxonomy (NCBI): domain Eukaryota; kingdom Metazoa; phylum Chordata; class Amphibia; order Caudata; family Salamandridae; genus Lissotriton; species Lissotriton helveticus. Next base: position 1,164,664,384 of record NC_136069.1, on the reverse strand, counting down.
AGGTTGATCATCACTTTTGGAGATAAAATGAGCATCGTTATCGTCATTTTCATGCTTCTAGGGAGCCAAAACTCAAGATTTGGCTTATGGTTAAAAGTGACTTAAAAGGACCCAAATGCTCACTTTGAGGGCTTAAAACGTGTTTATTCACTGCGGAAAGAGATATAAACGATATTTAGAGTGAATTAATGTTCATGCGAGAACTTTCAATTTTTCATGCAAAACGATCGATGACCCGCGACCTGATGAAATGACTCTGAGATGACCAAAATGTTCCGTTTTGAAAAAGTTCATCTTTCAACTAATTTTGACTCTCAGAGGTGGATCATCACTTTTGGAGATAAAATGAGCATCGTTATCTTCTAGGGAGCCAAAACTCAAGATTTGGCTTATGGTTAAAAGTGACTATAAAGGACCCAAATGCTCACTTCGAGGGCTTAAAACGTGTTTATTCACTGCGGGAAGAGATATAAACAATAGTTAGAGTGAATTAATGTTCATGCGAGAACGTTCAATTTTTCATGCAAAACGATCGATGACCCGCGACCTGATGAAATGACTCTGAGATTACCAAAATGTTCCGTTTTGAAAATTTTCATCTTTCAACTAATTTTGACTCTCAGAGGTGGATCATCACTTTTGGAGATAAAATGAGCATCGTTATAGTCATTTTCATGCTTCTAGGGAGCCAAAACTCAAGATTTGGCTTATGGTTAAAAGTGACTTAAAAGGACCCAAATGCTCACTTTGAGGGCTTAAAACGTGTTTATTCACTGCGGAAAGAGATATAAACAATATTTAGAGTGAATTAATGTTCATGCGAGAACGTTCAATTTGTCATGCAAAACGATCGATGACCCGCGACCTGATGAAATGACTCTGAGATGACCAAAATGTTCTGTCTTGAAAATTTTCAGCTTTCAACTAATTTTGACTCTCAGAGGTGGATCATCACTTTTGGAGATAAAATGAGCATCGTTATCGTCATTTTCATGCTTCTAGGGAGCCAAAACTCAAGATTTGGCTTATGGTTAAAAGTGACTATAAAGGACCCAAATGCTCACTTCAAGGGCTTAAAACGTGTTTATTCACTGCGGGAGAGATATAAACAATAGTTAGAGTGAATTAATGTTCATGCGAGAACGTTCAATTTTTCATTCAAAACGATCGATGACCCGCGACCTGATGAAATTGCTCTGAGATGACCAAAATGGTCCGTTTTGAAAATGTTCATCTTTCAACTAATTTTGACTCTCAGAGGTGGATCATCACTTTTGGAGATAAAATGAGCATCGTTATCGTCATTTTCATGCTTCTAGGGAGCCAAAACTCAAGATTTGGCTCATGGTTAAAAGTGACTTAAAAGGCCCAAAATGCTCACTTCGAGGGCTTAAAACGTGTTTATTCACTGCCGGAAGAGATATAAACAATAGTTAGAGTGAATTAATGTTCATGCGAGAACGTTCAATTTTTCATGCAAAACAATCGATGACCCGCGACCTGATGAAATTGCTCTGAGATGACCAAAATGGTCCGTTTTGAAAATGTTCATCTTTCAACTAATTTTGACTCTCAGAGGTGGATCATCACTATTGGAGATAAAATGAGCATCGTTATCGTCATTTTCATGCTTCTAGGGAGCCAAAACTCAAGATTTGGCTTATGGTTAAAAGTGACTTAAAAGGACCCAAATGCTCAATTTGAGGGCTTAAAACGTGTTTATTCACTGCGGAAAGAGATATAAACAATATTTAGAGTGAATTAATGTTCATGCGAGAACGTTCAATTTTTCATGCAAAACGATCGATGACCCGCGACCTGATGAAATTGCTCTGAGATGACCAAAATGGTCCGTTTTGAAAAAGTTCATCTTTCAACTAATTTTGACTCTCAGAGGTGGATGATCACTTTTGGAGATAAAATGAGCATCGTTATCACCATTTTCATGCTTCTAGGGAGCCAAAACTCAAGATTTGGCTCATGGTTAAAAGTGACTGAAAAGGCCCAAAATGCTCACTTCGAGGGCTTAAAACGTGTTTATTCACTGCCGGAAGAGATATAAACAATAGTTAGAGTGAATTAATGTTCATGCGAGAACGTTCAATTTTTCATGCAAAACGATCGATGACCCGCGACCTGATGAAATGACTCTGAGATGACCAAAATGTTCCGTTTTGAAAATTTTCATCTTTCAACTAATTTTGACTCTCAGAGGTGGATCATCACTTTTGGAGATAAAATGAGCATCGTTATAGTAATTTTCATGCTTCTAGGGAGCCAAAACTCAAGATTTGGCTTATGGGTAAAGGTGACTTAAAAGGACCCAAATGCTCACTTCGAGGGATTAAAACGTGTTTATTCACTGCAGGAAGAGATATAAACAACATTTAGAGTAAATTATTTTTCATGCGAGAACGTTCAATTTTTCATGCAAAACGATCGATGACCCGCGACCTGATGAAATTGCTCTGAGATGACCAAAATGGTCCGTTTTGAAAATTTTCATCTTTCAACTAATTTTGACTCTCAGAGGTTGATCATCACTTTTGGAGATAAAATGAGCATTGTTATCGTCATTTTCATGCTTCTAGGGAGCCAAAACTCAAGATTTGGCTTATGGTTAAAAGTGACTTAAAAGGACCCAAATGCTCACTTTGAGGGCTTAAAACGTGTTTATTCACTGCGGAAAGAGATATAAACGATATTTAGAGTGAATTAATGTTCATGCGAGAACGTTCAATTTTTCATGCAAAACGATCGATGACCCGCGACCTGATGAAATGACTCTGAGATGACCAAAATGTTCCGTTTTGAAAAAGTTCATCTTTCAACTAATTTTGACTCTCAGAGGTGGATCATCACTTTTGGAGATAAAATGAGCATCGTTATCTTCTAGGGAGCCAAAACTCAAGATTTGGCTTATGGTTAAAAGTGACTATAAAGGACCCAAATGCTCACTTCGAGGGCTTAAAACGTGTTTATTCACTGCGGGAAGAGATATAAACAATATTTAGAGTGAATTAATGTTCATGCGAGAACGTTCAATTTTTCATGCAAAACGATCGATGACCCGCGACCTAATGAAATTGCTCTGAGATGACCAAAATGGTCCGTTTTGAAAAAGTTCATCTTTCAACTAATTTTGACTCTCAGAGGTGGATCATCACTTTTGGAGATAAAATGAGCATCGTTATCGCCATTTTCATGCTTCTAGGGAGCCAAAACTCAAGATTTGGCTCATGGTTAAAAGTGACTGAAAAGGCCCAAAATGCTCACTTCGAGGGCTTAAAACGTGTTTATTCACTGCGGGAAGAGATATAAACAATAGTTAGAGTGAATTAATGTTCATGCGAGAACGTTCAATTTTTCATGCAAAACGATTGATGACCCGCGACCTGATGAAATGACTCTGAGATGACCAAAACGTTCCGTTTTGAAAATTTTCATCTTTCAACTAATTTTGACTCTCAGAGGTGGATCATCACTTTTGGAGATAAAATGAGCATCGTTATAGTCATTTTCATGCTTCTAGGGAGCCAAAACTCATGATTTGGCTTATGGTTAAAAGTGACTTAAAGGACCCAAATGCTCACTTCGAGGGCTTAAAACGTGTTTATTCACTGCAGGAAGAGATATAAACAACATTTAGAGTAAATTATTGTTCATGCGAGAACGTTCAATTTTTCATGCAAAACGATTGATGACCCGCGACCTGATGAAATTGCTCTGAGATGACCAAAATGGTCCGTTTTGAAAAAGTTCATCTTTCAACTAATTTTGACTCTCAGAGGTGGATCATCACTTTTGGAGATAAAATGAGCATCGTTATCGTCATTTTCATGCTTCTAGAGAGCCAAAACTCAAGATTTGGCTTATGGTTAAAAGTGACTATAAAGGACCCAAATGCTCACTTCGAGGGCTTAAAACGTGTTTATTCACTGCGGAAAGAGATATAAACAATATTTAGAGTGAATTAATGTTCATGCGAGAACGTTCAATTTTTCATGCAAAACGATCGATGACCCGCGACCTAATGAAATTGCTCTGAGATGACCAAAATGGTCCGTTTTGAAAAAGTTCATCTTTCAACTAATTTTGACTCTCAGAGGTGGATCATCACTTTTGGAGATAAAATGAGCATCGTTATCGTCATTTTCATGCTTCTAGAGAGCCAAAACTCAAGATTTGGCTTATGGTTAAAAGTGACTTAAAAGGACCCAAATGCTCACTTTGAGGGCTTAAAACGTGTTTATTCACTGCGGAAAGAGATATAAACAATATTTAGAGTGAATTAATGTTCATGCGAGAACGTTCAATTTTTCATGCAAAACGATCGATGACCCGCGACCTAATGAAATTGCTCTGAGATGACCAAAATGGTCCGTTTTGAAAAAGTTCATCTTTCAACTAATTTTGACTCTCAGAGGTGGATCATCACTTTTGGAGATAAAATGAGCATCGTTATCGCCATTTTCATGCTTCTAGGGAGCCAAAACTCAAGATTTGGCTCATGGTTAAAAGTGACTGAAAAGGCCCAAAATGCTCACTTCGAGGGCTTAAAACGTGTTTATTCACTGCGGGAAGAGATATAAACAATAGTTAGAGTGAATTAATGTTCATGCGAGAACGTTCAATTTTTCATGCAAAACGATTGATGACCCGCGACCTGATGAAATGACTCTGAGATGACCAAAACGTTCCGTTTTGAAAATTTTCATCTTTCAACTAATTTTGACTCTCAGAGGTGGATCATCACTTTTGGAGATAAAATGAGCATCGTTATAGTCATTTTCATGCTTCTAGGGAGCCAAAACTCATGATTTGGCTTATGGTTAAAAGTGACTTAAAAGGACCCAAATGCTCACTTCGAGGGCTTAAAACGTGTTTATTCACTGCAGGAAGAGATATAAACAACATTTAGAGTAAATTATTGTTCATGCGAGAACGTTCAATTTTTCATGCAAAACGATTGATGACCCGCGACCTGATGAAATTGCTCTGAGATGACCAAAATGGTCCGTTTTGAAAAAGTTCATCTTTCAACTAATTTTGACTCTCAGAGGTGGATCATCACTTTTGGAGATAAAATGAGCATCGTTATCGTCATTTTCATGCTTCTAGAGAGCCAAAACTCAAGATTTGGCTTATGGTTAAAAGTGACTATAAAGGACCCAAATGCTCACTTCGAGGGCTTAAAACGTGTTTATTCACTGCGGGAAGAGATATAAACAATAGTTAGAGTGAATTAATGTTCATGCGAGAACGTTCAATTTTTCATGCAAAACGATCGATGACCCGCGACCTGATGAAATGACTCTGAGATTACCAAAATGTTCCGTTTTGAAAATTTTCATCTTTCAACTAATTTTGACTCTCAGAGGTGGATCATCACTTTTGGAGATAAAATGAGCATCGTTATCGTCATTTTCATGCTTCTAGGGAGCCAAAACTCAAGATTTGGCTTATGGTTAAAAGTGACTTAAAAGGACCCAAATGCTCACTTGGAGGGCTTAAAACGTGTTTATTCACTGCGGGAAGAGATATAAACAACATTTAGAGTAAATTATTGTTCATGCGAGAACGTTCAATTTTTCATGCAAAACGATCGATGACCCGCGACCTGATGAAATTACTCTGAGATGACCAAAATGGTCCGTTTTGAAAATTTTCATCTTTCAACTAATTTTGACTCTCAGAGGTTGATCATCACTTTTGGAGATAAAATGAGCATCGTTATCGTCATTTTCATGCTTCTAGGGAGCCAAAACTCAAGATTTGGCTTATGGTTAAAAGTGACTTAAAAGGACTCAAATGCTCACTTTGAGGGCTTAAAACGTGTTTATTCACTGCAGAAAGAGATATAAACAATATTTAGAGTGAATTAATGTTCATGCGAGAACGTTCAATTTTTCATGCAAAACGATCGATGACCCGCGACCTGATGAAATGACTCTGAGATGACCAAAATGTTCCGTTTTGAAAATTTTCATCTTTCAACTAATTTTGACTCTCAGAGGTGGATCATCACTTTTGGAGATAAAATGAGCATCGTTATCGTCATTTTCATGCTTCTAGGGAGCCAAAACTCAAGATTTGGCTTATGGTTAAAAGTGATTTAAAAGGACCCAAATGCTCACTTCGAGGGCTTAAAGCGTGTTTATTCACTGCAGAAAGACATATAAACAATATTTAGAGTGAATTAATGTTCATGCGAGAACGTTCAAGTTTCCATGCAAAACGATTGATGACCCGCGACCTGATGAAATTGCTCTGAGATGACCAAATGGTCCGTTTTGAAAAAGTTCATCTTTCAACTAATTTTGACTCTCAGAGGTGGATCATCACTTTTGGAGATAAAATGAGCATCGTTATCGCCATTTTCATGCTTCTAGGGAGCCAAAACTCAAGATTTGGCTCATGGTTAAAAGTGACTGAAAAGGCCCAAAATGCTCACTTCGAGGGCTTAAAACGTGTTTATTCACTGCGGGAAGAGATATAAACAATAGTTAGAGTGAATTAATGTTCATGCGAGAATGTTCAATTTTTCATGCAAAACGATCGATGACCCGCGACCTGATGAAATGACTCTGAGATGACCAAAATGTTCCGTTTTGAAAATTTTCATCTTTCAACTAATTTTGACTCTCAGAGGTGGATCATCACTTTTGGAGATGAATTAGCATCGTTATAGTCATTTTCATGCTTCTAGGTAGCCAAAACTCAAGATTTGGCTTATTGTTAAAAGTGACTTAAAAGGACCCAAATGCTCACTTCGAGGGCTTAAAACGTGTTTATTCACTGCAGGAAGAGATATAAACAACATTTAGAGTAAATTATTGTTCAATTTTTCATGCAAAACGATCGATGACCCGCGACCTGATGAAATGACTCTGAGATGACCAAAATGTTCAGTTTTGAAAAAGTTCATCTTTCAAATAATTTTGACTCTCAGAGGTGGATCATCACTTTTGGAGATAAAATGAGCATCGTTATCGTCATTTTCATGCTTCTAGGGAGCCAAAACTCAAGATTTGGCTTATGGTTAAAAGTGACTATAAAGGACCCAAATGCTCACTTCGAGGGCTTAAAACGTGTTTATTCACTGCGGGAAGAGATATAAACAATAGTTAGAGTGAATTAATGTTCATGCGAGAACATTCAATTTTTCATGCAAAACGATTGATGACCCGCGACCTGATGAAATGACTCTGAGATTACCAAAATGTTCCGTTTTGAAAATTTTCATCTTTCAACTAATTTTGACTCTCAGAGGTGGATCATCACTTTTGGAGATAAAATGAGCATCGTTATCGTCATTTTCATGCTTCTAGGGAGCCAAAACTCAAGATTTGGCTTATGGTTAAAAGTGACTTAAAAGGAACCAAATGCTCACTTGGAGGGCTTAAAACGTGTTTATTCACTGCAGGAAGAGATATAAACAACATTTAGAGTAAATTATTGTTCATGCGAGAACGTTCAATTTTTCATGCAAAACGATTGATGACCCGCGACCTGATGAAATTGCTCTGAGATGACCAAAATGGTCCGTTTTGAAAAAGTTCATCTTTCAACTAATTTTGACTCTCAGAGGTGGATCATCACTTTTGGAGATAAAATGAGCATCGTTATCGTCATTTTCATGCTTCTAGAGAGCCAAAACTCAAGATTTGGCTTATGGTTAAAAGTGACTATAAAGGACCCAAATGCTCACTTCGAGGGCTTAAAACGTGTTTATTCACTGCGGGAAGAGATATAAACAATAGTTAGAGTGAATTAATGTTCATGCGAGAACGTTCAATTTTTCATGCAAAACGATCGATGACCCGCGACCTGATGAAATGACTCTGAGATTACCAAAATGTTCCGTTTTGAAAAATTTCATCTTTCAACTAATTTTGACTCTCAGAGGTGGATCATCACTTTTGGAGATAAAATGAGCATCGTTATCGTCATTTTCATGCTTCTAGGGAGCCAAAACTCAAGATTTGGCTTATGGTTAAAAGTGACTTAAAAGGACCCAAATGCTCACTTGGAGGGCTTAAAACGTGTTTATTCACTGCGGGAAAAGATATAAACAACATTTAGAGTAAATTATTGTTCATGCGAGAACGTTCAATTTTTCATGCAAAACGATCGATGACCCGCGACCTGATGAAATTACTCTGAGATGACCAAAATGGTCCGTTTTGAAAATTTTCATCTTTCAACTAATTTTGACTCTCAGAGGTTGATCATCACTTTTGGAGATAAAATGAGCATCGTTATCGTCATTTTCATGCTTCTAGGGAGCCAAAACTCAAGATTTGGCTTATGGTTAAAAGTGACTTAAAAGGACTCAAATGCTCACTTTGAGGGCTTAAAACGTGTTTATTCACTGCAGAAAGAGATATAAACAATATTTAGAGTGAATTAATGTTCATGCGAGAACGTTCAATTTTTCATGCAAAACGATCGATGACCCGCGACCTGATGAAATGACTCTGAGATGACCAAAATGTTCCGTTTTGAAAATTTTCATCTTTCAACTAATTTTGACTCTCAGAGGTGGATCATCACTTTTGGAGATAAAATGAGCATCGTTATCGTCATTTTCATGCTTCTAGGGAGCCAAAACTCAAGATTTGGCTTATGGTTAAAAGTGATTTAAAAGGACCCAAATGCTCACTTCGAGGGCTTAAAGCGTGTTTATTCACTGCAGAAAGAGATATAAACAATATTTAGAGTGAATTAATGTTCATGCGAGAACGTTCAAGTTTCCATGCAAAACGATTGATGACCCGCGACCTGATGAAATTGCTCTGAGATGACCAAATGGTCCATTTTGAAAAAGTTCATCTTTCAACTAATTTTGACTCTCAGAGGTGGATCATCACTTTTGGAGATAAAATGAGCATCGTTATCGCCATTTTCATGCTTCTAGGGAGCCAAAACTCAAGATTTGGCTCATGGTTAAAAGTGACTGAAAAGGCCCAAAATGCTCACTTCGAGGGCTTAAAACGTGTTTATTCACTGCGGGAAGAGATATAAACAATAGTTAGAGTGAATTAATGTTCATGCGAGAATGTTCAATTTTTCATGCAAAACGATCGATGACCCGCGACCTGATGAAATGACTCTGAGATGACCAAAATGTTCCGTTTTGAAAATTTTCATCTTTCAACTAATTTTGACTCTCAGAGGTGGATCATCACTTTTGGAGATGAATTAGCATCGTTATAGTCATTTTCATGCTTCTAGGTAGCCAAAACTCAAGATTTGGCTTATTGTTAAAAGTGACTTAAAAGGACTCAAATGCTCACATTGAGGGCTTAAAACGTGTTTATTCACTGCAGAAAGAGATATAAACAATATTTAGAGTGAATTAATGTTCATGCGAGAACGTTCAATTTTTCATGCAAAACGATCGATGACCCGCGACCTGATGAAATGACTCTGAGATGACCAAAATGTTCCGTTTTGAAAATTTTCATCTTTCAACTAATTTTGACTCTCAGAGGTGGATCATCACTTTTGGAGATAAAATGAGCATCGTTATCGTCTTTTTCATGCTTCTAGGGAGCCAAAACTCAAGATTTGGCTTATGGTTAAAAGTGATTTAAAAGGACCCAAATGCTCACTTCGAGGGCTTAAAGCGTGTTTAATCACTGCGGGAAGAGATATAAACAACATTTAGAGTAAATTATTGTTCATGCGAGAACGTTCAATTTTTCATTCAAAACGATCGATGACCCGCGACCTGATGAAATTGCTCTGAGATGACCAAAATGTTCCGTTTTGAAAATTTTCATCTTTCAACTAATTTTGACTCTCAGAGGTGGATCATCACTTTTGGAGATAAAATGAGCATCGTTATCGTCATTTTCATGCTTCTAGGGAGCCAAAACTCAAGATTTGGCTTATGGTTAAAAGTGATTTAAAAGGACCCAAATGCTCACTTCGAGGGCTTAAAGCGTGTTTATTCACTGCAGAAAGAGATATAAACAATATTTAGAGTGAATTAATGTTCATGCGAGAACGTTCAAGTTTCCATGCAAAACGATTGATGACCCGCGACCTGATGAAATTGCTCTGAGATGACCAAATGGTCCGTTTTGAAAAAGTTCATCTTTCAACTAATTTTGACTCTCAGAGGTGGATCATCACTTTTGGAGATAAAATGAGCATCGTTATCGCCATTTTCATGCTTCTAGGGGGCCAAAACTCAAGATTTGGCTCATGGTTAAAAGTGACTGAAAAGGCCCAAAATGCTCTCTTCGAGGGCTTAAAACGTGTTTATTCACTGCGGGAAGAGATATAAACAATAGTTAGAGTGAATTAATGTTCATGCGAGAATGTTCAATTTTTCATGCAAAACGATCGATGACCCGCGACCTGATGAAATGACTCTGAGATGACCAAAATGTTCCGTTTTGAAAATTTTCATCTTTCAACTAATTTTGACTCTCAGAGGTGGATCATCACTTTTGGAGATGAATTAGCATCGTTATAGTCATTTTCATGCTTCTAGGTAGCCAAAACTCAAGATTTGGCTTATTGTTAAAAGTGACTTAAAAGGACCCAAATGCTCACTTCGAGGGCTTAAAACGTGTTTATTCACTGCAGGAAGAGATATAAACAACATTTAGAGTAAATTATTGTTCATGCGAGAACGTTCAATTTTTCATGCAAAACGATCGATGACCCGCGACCTGATGAAATGACTCTGAGATGACCAAAATGTTCCGTTTTGAAAAAGTTCATCTTTCAAATAATTTTGACTCTCAGAGGTGGATCATCACTTTTGGAGATAAAATGAGCATCGTTATCGTCATTTTCATGCTTCTAGGGAGCCAAAACTCAAGATTTGGCTTATGGTTAAAAGTGACTATAAAGGACCCAAATGCTCACTTCGAGGGCTTAAAACGTGTTTATTCACTGCGGGAAGAGATATAAACAATAGTTAGAGTGAATTAATGTTCATGCGAGAACATTCAATTTTTCATGCAAAACGATTGATGACCCGCGACCTGATGAAATGACTCTGAGATTACCAAAATGTTCCGTTTTGAAAATTTTCATCTTTCAACTAATTTTGACTCTCAGAGGTGGATCATCACTTTTGGAGATAAAATGAGCATCGTTATCGTCATTTTCATGCTTCTAGGGAGCCAAAACTCAAGATTTGGCTTATGGTTAAAAGTGACTTAAAAGGAACCAAATGCTCACTTGGAGGGCTTAAAACGTGTTTATTCACTGCAGGAAGAGATATAAACAACATTTAGAGTAAATTATTGTTCATGCGAGAACGTTCAATTTTTCATGCAAAACGATCGATGACCCGCGACCTGATGAAATGACTCTGAGATGACCAAAATGTTCCGTTTTGAAAAAGTTCATCTTTCAAATAATTTTGACTCTCAGAGGTGGATCATCACTTTTGGAGATAAAATGAGCATCGTTATCGTCATTTTCATGCTTCTAGGGAGCCAAAACTCAAGATTTGGCTTATGGTTAAAAGTGACTATAAAGGACCCAAATGCTCACTTCGAGGGCTTAAAACGTGTTTATTCACTGCGGGAAGAGATATAAACAATAGTTAGAGTGAATTAATGTTCATGCGAGAACATTCAATTTTTCATGCAAAACGATTGATGACCCGCGACCTGATGAAATGACTCTGAGATTACCAAAATGTTCCGTTTTGAAAATTTTCATCTTTCAACTAATTTTGACTCTCAGAGGTGGATCATCACTTTTGGAGATAAAATGAGCATCGTTATCGTCATTTTCATGCTTCTAGGGAGCCAAAACTCAAGATTTGGCTTATGGTTAAAAGTGACTTAAAAGGAACCAAATGCTCACTTGGAGGGCTTAAAACGTGTTTATTCACTGCAGGAAGAGATATAAACAACATTTAGAGTAAATTATTGTTCATGCGAGAACGTTCAATTTTTCATGCAAAACGATTGATGACCCGCGACCTGATGAAATTGCTCTGAGATGACCAAAATGGTCCGTTTTGAAAAAGTTCATCTTTCAACTAATTTTGACTCTCAGAGGTGGATCATCACTTTTGGAGATAAAATGAGCATCGTTATCGTCATTTTCATGCTTCTAGAGAGCCAAAACTCAAGATTTGGCTTATGGTTAAAAGTGACTATAAAGGACCCAAATGCTCACTTCGAGGGCTTAAAACGTGTTTATTCACTGCGGGAAGAGATATAAACAATAGTTAGAGTAAATTATTGTTCATGCGAGAACGTTCAATTTTTCATGCAAAACGATCGATGACCCGCGACCTGATGAAATTACTCTGAGATGACCAAAATGGTCCGTTTTGAAAATTTTCATCTTTCAACTAATTTTGACTCTCAGAGGTTGATCATCACTTTTGGAGATAAAATGAGCATCGTTATCGTCATTTTCATGCTTCTAGGGAGCCAAAACTCAAGATTTGGCTTATGGTTAAAAGTGACTTAAAAGGACTCAAATGCTCACTTTGAGGGCTTAAAACGTGTTTATTCACTGCAGAAAGAGATATAAACAATATTTAGAGTGAATTAATGTTCATGCGAGAACGTTCAATTTTTCATGCAAAACGATCGATGACCCGCGACCTGATGAAATGACTCTGAGATGACCAAAATGTTCCGTTTTGAAAATTTTCATCTTTCAACTAATTTTGACTCTCAGAGGTGGATCATCACTTTTGGAGATAAAATGAGCATCGTTATCGTCATTTTCATGCTTCTAGGGAGCCAAAACTCAAGATTTGGCTTATGGTTAAAAGTGATTTAAAAGGACCCAAATGCTCACTTCGAGGGCTTAAAGCGTGTTTAATCACTGCGGGAAGAGATATAAACAACATTTAGAGTAAATTATTGTTCATGCGAGAACGTTCAATTTTTCATTCAAAACGATCGATGACCCGCGACCTGATGAAATTGCTCTGAGATGACCAAAATGTTCCGTTTTGAAAATTTTCATCTTTCAACTAATTTTGACTCTCAGAGGTGGATCATCACTTTTGGAGATAAAATGAGCATCGTTATCGTCATTTTCATGCTTCTAGGGAGCCAAAACTCAAGATTTGGCTTATGGTTAAAAGTGATTTAAAAGGACCCAAATGCTCACTTCGAGGGCTTAAAGCGTGTTTATTCACTGCAGAAAGAGATATAAACAATATTTAGAGTGAATTAATGTTCATGCGAGAACGTTCAAGTTTCCATGCAAAACGATTGATGACCCGCGACCTGATGAAATTGCTCTGAGATGACCAAATGGTCCGTTTTGAAAAAGTTCATCTTTCAACTAATTTTGACTCTAAGAGGTGGATCATCACTTTTGGAGATAAAATGAGCATCGTTATCGCCATTTTCATGCTTCTAGGGAGCCAAAACTCAAGATTTGGCTCATGGTTAAAAGTGACTGAAAAGGCCCAAAATGCTCACTTCGAGGGCTTAAAACGTGTTTATTCACTGCGGGAAGAGATATAAACAATAGTTAGAGTGAATTAATGTTCATGCGAGAATGTTCAATTTTTCATGCAAAACGATCGATGACCCGCGACCTGATGAAATGACTCTGAGATGACCAAAATGTTCCGTTTTGAAAAAGTTCATCTTTCAAATAATTTTGACTCTCAGAGGTGGATCATCACTTTTGGAGATAAAATGAGCATCGTTATCGTCATTTTCATGCTTCTAGGGAGCCAAAACTCAAGATTTGGCTTATGGTTAAAAGTGACTATAAAGGACCCAAATGCTCACTTCGAGGGCTTAAAACGTGTTTATTCACTGCGGGAAGAGATATAAACAATAGTTAGAGTGAATTAATGTTCATGCGAGAACATTCAATTTTTCATGCAAAACGATTGATGACCCGCGACCTGATGAAATGACTCTGAGATTACCAAAATGTTCCGTTTTGAAAATTTTCATCTTTCAACTAATTTTGACTCTCAGAGGTGGATCATCACTTTTGGAGATAAAATGAGCATCGTTATCGTCATTTTCATGCTTCTAGGGAGCCAAAACTCAAGATTTGGCTTATGGTTAAAAGTGACTTAAAAGGAACCAAAGGCTCACTTGGAGGGCTTAAAACGTGTTTATTCACTGCGGGAAGAGATATAAACAACATTTAGAGTAAATTATTGTTCATGCGAGAACGTTCAATTTTTCATGCAAAACGATCGATGACCCGCGACCTGATGAAATTACTCTGAGATGACCAAAATGGTCCGTTTTGAAAATTTTCATCTTTCAACTAATTTTGACTCTCAGAGGTTGATCATCACTTTTGGAGATAAAATGAACATCGTTATCGTCATTTTCATGCTTCTAGGGAGCCAAAACTCAAGATTTGGCTTATGGTTAAAAGTGACTTAAAAGGACCCAAATGCTCACTTTGAGGGCTTAAAACGTGTTTATTCACTGCGGAAAGAGATATAAACAATATTTAGAGTGAATTAATGTTCATGCGAGAACGTTCAATTTTTCATGCAAAACGATCGATGACCCGCGACCTGATGAAATGACTCTGAGATGACCAAAATGTTCCGTTTTGAAAATTTTCATCTTTCAACTAATTTTGACTCTCAAAGGTAGATCATCACTTTTGGAGATAAAATGAGCATCGTTATCGTCATTTTCATGCTTCTAGGGAGCCAAAACTCAAGATTTGGCTTATGGTTAAAAGTGACTTAAAAGGACCCAAATGCTCACTTGGAGGGCTTAAAACGTGTTTATTCACTGCGGGAAGAGATATAAACAACATTTAGAGTAAATTATTGTTCATGCGAGAACGTTCAATTTTTCATTCAAAACGATCGATGACCCGCGACCTGATGAAATGACTCTGAGATGACCAAAATGTTCCGTTTTGAAAATTTTCATCTTTCAACTAATTTTGACTCTCAGAGGTGGATCATCACTTTTGGAGATAAAATGAGCATCGTTATAGTCATTTTCATGCTTCTAGGGAGCCAAAACTCAAGATTTGGCTTATGGTTAAAAGTGATTTAAAAGGACCCAAATGCTCACTTCGAGGGCTTAAAGCGTGTTTAATCACTGCGGGAAGAGATATAAACAACATTTAGAGTAAATTATTGTTCATGCGAGAACGTTCAATTTTTCATTCAAAACGATCGATGACCCGCGACCTGATGAAATTGCTCTGAGATGACCAAAATGTTCCGTTTTGAAAATTTTCATCTTTCAACTAATTTTGACTCTCAGAGGTGGATCATCACTTTTGGAGATAAAATGAGCATCGTTATCGTCATTTTCATGCTTCTAGGGAGCCAAAACTCAAGATTTGGCTTATGGTTAAAAGTGATTTAAAAGGACCCAAATGCTCACTTCGAGGGCTTAAAGCGTGTTTATTCACTGCAGAAAGAGATATAAACAATATTTAGAGTGAATTAATGTTCATGCGAGAACGTTCAAGTTTCCATGCAAAACGATTGATGACCCGCGACCTGATGAAATTGCTCTGAGATGACCAAATGGTCCGTTTTGAAAAAGTTCATCTTTCAACTAATTTTGACTCTCAGAGGTGGATCATCACTTTTGGAGATAAAATGAGCATCGTTATCGCCATTTTCATGCTTCTAGGGAGCCAAAACTCAAGATTTGGCTCATGGTTAAAAGTGACTGAAAAGGCCCAAAATGCTCACTTCGAGGGCTTAAAACGTGTTTATTCACTGCGGGAAGAGATATAAACAATAGTTAGAGTGAATTAATGTTCATGCGAGAATGTTCAATTTTTCATGCAAAACGATCGATGACCCGCGACCTGATGAAATGACTCTGAGATGACCAAAATGTTCCGTTTTGAAAATTTTCATCTTTCAACTAATTTTGACTCTCAGAGGTGGATCATCACTTTTGGAGATGAATTAGCATCGTTATAGTCATTTTCATGCTTCTAGGTAGCCAAAACTCAAGATTTGGCTTATTGTTAAAAGTGACTTAAAAGGACCCAAATGCTCACTTCGAGGGCTTAAAACGTGTTTATTCACTGCAGGAAGAGATATAAACAACATTTAGAGTAAATTATTGTTCATGCGAGAACGTTCAATTTTTCATGCAAAACGATCGATGACCCGCGACCTGATGAAATGACTCTGAGATGACCAAAATGTTCCGTTTTGAAAAAGTTCATCTTTCAAATAATTTTGACTCTCAGAGGTGGATCATCACTTTTGGAGATAAAATGAGCATCGTTATCGTCATTTTCATGCTTCTAGGGAGCCAAAACTCAAGATTTGGCTTATGGTTAAAAGTGACTATAAAGGACCCAAATGCTCACTTCGAGGGCTTAAAACGTGTTTATTCACTGCGGGAAGAGATATAAACAATAGTTAGAGTGAATTAATGTTCATGCGAGAACATTCAATTTTTCATGCAAAACGATTGATGACCCGCGACCTGATGAAATGACTCTGAGATTACCAAAATGTTCCGTTTTGAAAATTTTCATCTTTCAACTAATTTTGACTCTCAGAGGTGGATCATCACTTTTGGAGATAAAATGAGCATCGTTATCGTCATTTTCATGCTTCTAGGGAGCCAAAACTCAAGATTTGGCTTATGGTTAAAAGTGACTTAAAAGGAACCAAATGCTCACTTGGAGGGCTTAAAACGTGTTTATTCACTGCAGGAAGAGATATAAACAACATTTAGAGTAAATTATTGTTCATGCGAGAACGTTCAATTTTTCATGCAAAACGATTGATGACCCGCGACCTGATGAAATTGCTCTGAGATGACCAAAATGGTCCGTTTTGAAAAAGTTCATCTTTCAACTAATTTTGACTCTCAGAGGTGGATCATCACTTTTGGAGATAAAATGAGCATCGTTATCGTCATTTTCATGCTTCTAGAGAGCCAAAACTCAAGATTTGGCTTATGGTTAAAAGTGACTATAAAGGACCCAAATGCTCACTTCGAGGGCTTAAAACGTGTTTATTCACTGCGGGAAGAGATATAAACAATAGTTAGAGTGAATTAATGTTCATGCGAGAACGTTCAATTTTTCATGCAAAACGATCGATGACCCGCGACCTGATGAAATGACTCTGAGATTACCAAAATGTTCCGTTTTGAAAATTTTCATCTTTCAACTAATTTTGACTCTCAGAGGTGGATCATCACTTTTGGAGATAATATGAGCATCGTTATCGTCATTTTCATGCTTCTAGGGAGCCAAAACTCAAGATTTGGCTTATGGTTAAAAGTGACTTAAAAGGACCCAAATGCTCACTTGGAGGGCTTAAAACGTGTTTATTCACTGCGGGAAAAGATATAAACAACATTTAGAGTAAATTATTGTTCATGCGAGAACGTTCAATTTTTCATGCAAAACGATCGATGACCCGCGACCTGATGAAATTACTCTGAGATGACCAAAATGGTCCGTTTTGAAAATTTTCATCTTTCAACTAATTTTGACTCTCAGAGGTTGATCATCACTTTTGGAGATAAAATGAGCATCGTTATCGTCATTTTCATGCTTCTAGGGAGCCAAAACTCAAGATTTGGCTTATGGTTAAAAGTGACTTAAAAGGACTCAAATGCTCACTTTGAGGGCTTAAAACGTGTTTATTCACTGCAGAAAGAGATATAAACAATATTTAGAGTGAATTAATGTTCATGCGAGAACGTTCAATTTTTCATGCAAAACGATCGATGACCCGCGACCTGATGAAATGACTCTGAGATGACCAAAATGTTCCGTTTTGAAAATTTTCATCTTTCAACTAATTTTGACTCTCAGAGGTGGATCATCACTTTTGATGATAAAATGAGCATCGTTATCGTCATTTTCATGCTTCTAGGGAGCCAAAACTCAAGATTTGGCTTATGGTTAAAAGTGATTTAAAAGGACCCAAATGCTCACTTCGAGGGCTTAAAGCGTGTTTAATCACTGCGGGAAGAGATATAAACAACATTTAGAGTAAATTATTGTTCATGCGAGAACGTTCAATTTTTCATTCAAAACGATCGATGACCCGCGACCTGATGAAATTGCTCTGAGATGACCAAAATGTTCCGTTTTGAAAATTTTCATCTTTCAACTAATTTTGACTCTCAGAGGTGGATCATCACTTTTGGAGATAAAATGAGCATCGTTATCGTCATTTTCATGCTTCTAGGGAGCCAAAACTCAAGATTTGGCTTATGGTTAAAAGTGATTTAAAAGGACCCAAATGCTCACTTCGAGGGCTTAAAGCGTGTTTATTCACTGCAGAAAGAGATATAAACAATATTTAGAGTGAATTAATGTTCATGCGAGAACGTTCAAGTTTCCATGCAAAACGATTGATGACCCGCGACCTGATGAAATTGCTCTGAGATGACCAAATGGTCCGTTTTGAAAAAGTTCATCTTTCAACTAATTTTGACTCTCAGAGGTGGATCATCACTTTTGGAGATAAAATGAGCATCGTTATCGCCATTTTCATGCTTCTAGGGAGCCAAAACTCAAGATTTAGCTCATGGTTAAAAGTGACTGAAAAGGCCCAAAATGCTCACTTCGAGGGCTTAAAACGTGTTTATTCACTGCGGGAAGAGATATAAACAATAGTTAGAGTGAATTAATGTTCATGCGAGAATGTTCAATTTTTCATGCAAAACGATCGATGACCCGCGACCTGATGAAATGACTCTGAGATGACCAAAATGTTCCGTTTTGAAAATTTTCATCTTTCAACTAATTTTGACTCTCAGAGGTGGATCATCACTTTTGGAGATAAAATGAGCATCGTTATCGCCATTTTCATGCTTCTAGGGAGCCAAAACTCAAGATTTGGCTTATTGTTAAAAGTGACTGAAAAGGCCCAAAATGCTCACTTCGAGGGCTTAAAACGTGTTTATTCACTGCGGGAAGAGATATAAACAATAGTTAGAGTGAATTAATGTTCATGCGAGAATGTTCAATTTTTCATGCAAAACGATCGATGACCCGCGACCTGATGAAATGACTCTGAGATGACCAAAATGTTCCGTTTTGAAAATTTTCATCTTTCAACTAATTTTGACTCTCAGAGGTGGATCATCACTTTTGGAGATGAATTAGCATCGTTATAGTCATTTTCATGCTTCTAGGTAGCCAAAACTCAAGATTTGGCTTATTGTTAAAAGTGACTTAAAAGGACCCAAATGCTCACTTCGAGGGCTTAAAACGTGTTTATTCACTGCAGGAAGAGATATAAACAACATTTAGAGTAAATTATTGTTCATGCGAGAACGTTCAATTTTTCATGCAAAACGATCGATGACCCGCGACCTGATGAAATGACTCTGAGATGACCAAAATGTTCCGTTTTGAAAAAGTTCATCTTTCAAATAATTTTGACTCTCAGAGGTGGATCATCACTTTTGGAGATAAAATGAGCATCGTTATCGTCATTTTCATGCTTCTAGGGAGCCAAAACTCAAGATTTGGCTTATGGTTAAAAGTGACTATAAAGGACCCAAATGCTCACTTCGAGGGCTTAAAACGTGTTTATTCACTGCGGGAAGAGATATAAACAATAGTTAGAGTGAATTAATGTTCATGCGAGAACATTCAATTTTTCATGCAAAACGATTGATGACCCGCGACCTGATGAAATGACTCTGAGATTACCAAAATGTTCCGTTTTGAAAATTTTCATCTTTCAACTAATTTTGACTCTCAGAGGTGGATCATCACTTTTGGAGATAAAATGAGCATCGTTATCGTCATTTTCATGCTTCTAGGGAGCCAAAACTCAAGATTTGGCTTATGGTTAAAAGTGACTTAAAAGGAACCAAATGCTCACTTGGAGGGCTTAAAACGTGTTTATTCACTGCGGGAAGAGATATAAACAACATTTAGAGTAAATTATTGTTCATGCGAGAACGTTCAATTTTTCATGCAAAACGATCGATGACCCGCGACCTGATGAAATTACTCTGAGATGACCAAAATGGTCCGTTTTGAAAATTTTCATCTTTCAACTAATTTTGACTCTCAGAGGTTGATCATCACTTTTGGAGATAAAATGAACATCGTTATCGTCATTTTCATGCTTCTAGGGAGCCAAAACTCAAGATTTGGCTTATGGTTAAAAGTGACTTAAAAGGACCCAAATGCTCACTTTGAGGGCTTAAAACGTGTTTATTCACTGCGGAAAGAGATATAAACAATATTTAGAGTGAATTAATGTTCATGCGAGAACGTTCAATTTTTCATGCAAAACGATCGATGACCCGCGACCTGATGAAATGACTCTGAGATGACCAAAATGTTCCGTTTTGAAAATTTTCATCTTTCAACTAATTTTGACTCTCAGAGGTAGATCATCACTTTTGGAGATAAAATGAGCATCGTTATCGTCATTTTCATGCTTCTAGGGAGCCAAAACTCAAGATTTGGCTTATGGTTAAAAGTGACTTAAAAGGACCCAAATGCTCACTTGGAGGGCTTAAAACGTGTTTATTCACTGCGGGAAGAGATATAAACAACATTTAGAGTAAATTATTGTTCATGCGAGAACGTTCAATTTTTCATTCAAAACGATCGATGACCCGCGACCTGATGAAATGACTCTGAGATGACCAAAATGTTCCGTTTTGAAATTTTTCATCTTTCAACTAATTTTGACTCTCAGAGGTGGATCATCACTTTTGGAGATAAAATGAGCATCGTTATAGTCATTTTCATGCTTCTAGGGAGCCAAAACTCAAGATTTGGCTTATGGGTAAAGGTGACTTAAAAGGAGCCAAATGCTCACTTCGAGGGATTAAAACGTGTTTATTCACTGCAGGAAGAGATATAAACAACATTTAGAGTAAATTATTTTTCATGCGAGAACGTTCAATTTTTCATGCAAAACGATCGATGACCCGCGACCTGATGAAATTGCTCTGAGATGACCAAAATGGACCGTTTTGAAAATGTTCATCTTTCAACTAATTTTGACTCTCAGAGGTGGATCATCACTTTTGGAGATAAAATGAGCATCGTTATCGCCATTTTCATGCTTCTAGGGAGCCAAAACTCAAGATTTAGCTCATGGTTAAAAGTGACTGAAAAGGCCCAAAATGCTCACTTCGAGGGCTTAAAACGTGTTTATTCACTGCGGGAAGAGATATAAACAATAGTTAGAGTGAATTAATGTTCATGCGAGAATGTTCAATTTTTCATGCAAAACGATCGATGACCCGCGACCTGATGAAATGACTCTGAGATGACCAAAATGTTCCGTTTTGAAAATTTTCATCTTTCAACTAATTTTGACTCTCAGAGGTGGATCATCACTTTTGGAGATGAATTAGCATCGTTATAGTCATTTTCATGCTTCTAGGTAGCCAAAACTCAAGATTTGGCTTATTGTTAAAAGTGACTTAAAAGGACCCAAATGCTCACTTCGAGGGCTTAAAACGTGTTTATTCACTGCAGGAAGAGATATAAACAACATTTAGAGTAAATTATTGTTCATGCGAGAACGTTCAATTTTTCATGCAAAACGATCGATGACCCGCGACCTGATGAAATGACTCTGAGATGACCAAAATGTTCCGTTTTGAAAAAGTTCATCTTTCAAATAATTTTGACTCTCAGAGGTGGATCATCACTTTTGGAGATAAAATGAGCATCGTTATCGTCATTTTCATGCTTCTAGGGAGCCAAAACTCAAGATTTGGCTTATGGTTAAAAGTGACTATAAAGGACCCAAATGCTCACTTCGAGGGCTTAAAACGTGTTTATTCACTGCGGGAAGAGATATAAACAATAGTTAGAGTGAATTAATGTTCATGCGAGAACATTCAATTTTTCATGCAAAACGATTGATGACCCGCGACCTGATGAAATGACTCTGAGATTACCAAAATGTTCCGTTTTGAAAATTTTCATCTTTCAACTAATTTTGACTCTCAGAGGTGGATCATCACTTTTGGAGATAAAATGAGCATCGTTATCGTCATTTTCATGCTTCTAGGGAGCCAAAACTCAAGATTTGGCTTATGGTTAAAAGTGACTTAAAAGGAACCAAATGCTCACTTGGAGGGCTTAAAACGTGTTTATTCACTGCGGGAAGAGATATAAACAACATTTAGAGTAAATTATTGTTCATGCGAGAACGTTCAATTTTTCATGCAAAACGATCGATGACCCGCGACCTGATGAAATTACTCTGAGATGACCAAAATGGTCCGTTTTGAAAATTTTCATCTTTCAACTAATTTTGACTCTCAGAGGTTGATCATCACTTTTGGAGATAAAATGAACATCGTTATCGTCATTTTCATGCTTCTAGGGAGCCAAAACTCAAGATTTGGCTTATGGTTAAAAGTGACTTAAAAGGACCCAAATGCTCACTTTGAGGGCTTAAAACGTGTTTATTCACTGCGGAAAGAGATATAAACAATATTTAGAGTGAATTAATGTTCATGCGAGAACGTTCAATTTTTCATGCAAAACGATCAATGACCCGCGACCTGATGAAATGACTCTGAGATGACCAAAATGTTCCGTTTTGAAAATTTTCATCTTTCAACTAATTTTGACTCTCAGAGGTGGATCATCACTTTTGGAGATAAAATGAGCATCGTTATCGCCATTTTCATGCTTCTAGGGAGCCAAAACTCAAGATTTGGCTCATGGTTAAAAGTGACTGAAAAGGCCCAAAATGCTCACTTCGAGGGCTTAAAACGTGTTTATTCACTGCGGGAAGAGATATAAACAATAGTTAGAGTGAATTAATGTTCATGCGAGAATGTTCAATTTTTCATGCAAAACGATCGATGACCCGCGACCTGATGAAATGACTCTGAGATGACCAAAATGTTCCGTTTTGAAAATTTTCATCTTTCAACTAATTTTGACTCTCAGAGGTGGATCATCACTTTTGGAGATGAATTAGCATCGTTATAGTCATTTTCATGCTTCTAGGTAGCCAAAACTCAAGATTTGGCTTATTGTTAAAAGTGACTTAAAAGGACCCAAATGCTCACTTCGAGGGCTTAAAACGTGTTTATTCACTGCAGGAAGAGATATAAACAACATTTAGAGTAAATTATTGTTCATGCGAGAACGTTCAATTTTTCATGCAAAACGATCGATGACCCGCGACCTGATGAAATGACTCTGAGATGACCAAAATGTTCAGTTTTGAAAAAGTTCATCTTTCAAATAATTTTGACTCTCAGAGGTGGATCATCACTTTTGGAGATAAAATGAGCATCGTTATCGTCATTTTCATGCTTCTAGGGAGCCAAAACTCAAGATTTGGCTTATGGTTAAAAGTGACTATAAAGGACCCAAATGCTCACTTCGAGGGCTTAAAACGTGTTTATTCACTGCGGGAAGAGATATAAACAATAGTTAGAGTGAATTAATGTTCATGCGAGAACATTCAATTTTTCATGCAAAACGATTGATGACCCGCGACCTGATGAAATGACTCTGAGATTACCAAAATGTTCCGTTTTGAAAATTTTCATCTTTCAACTAATTTTGACTCTCAGAGGTGGATCATCACTTTTGGAGATAAAATGAGCATCGTTATCGTCATTTTCATGCTTCTAGGGAGCCAAAACTCAAGATTTGGCTTATGGTTAAAAGTGACTTAAAAGGAACCACATGCTCACTTGGAGGGCTTAAAACGTGTTTATTCACTGCAGGAAGAGATATAAACAACATTTAGAGTAAATTATTGTTCATGCGAGAACGTTCAATTTTTCATGCAAAACGATTGATGACCCGCGACCTGATGAAATTGCTCTGAGATGACCAAAATGGTCCGTTTTGAAAAAGTTCATCTTTCAACTAATTTTGACTCTCAGAGGTGGATCATCACTTTTGGAGATAAAATGAGCATCGTTATCGTCATTTTCATGCTTCTAGAGAGCCAAAACTCAAGATTTGGCTTATGGTTAAAAGTGACTATAAAGGACCCAAATGCTCACTTCGAGGGCTTAAAACGTGTTTATTCACTGCGGGAAGAGATATAAACAATAGTTAGAGTGAATTAATGTTCATGCGAGAACGTTCAATTTTTCATGCAAAACGATCGATGACCCGCGACCTGATGAAATGACTCTGAGATTACCAAAATGTTCCGTTTTGAAAATTTTCATCTTTCAACTAATTTTGACTCTCAGAGGTGGATCATCACTTTTGGAGATAAAATGAGCATCGTTATCGTCATTTTCATGCTTCTAGGGAGCCAAAACTCAAGATTTGGCTTATGGTTAAAAGTGACTTAAAAGGACCCAAATGCTCACTTGGAGGGCTTAAAACGTGTTTATTCACTGCGGGAAAAGATATAAACAACATTTAGAGTAAATTATTGTTCATGCGAGAACGTTCAATTTTTCATGCAAAACGATCGATGACCCGCGACCTGATGAAATTTCTCTGAGATGACCAAAATGGTCCGTTTTGAAAATTTTCATCTTTCAACTAATTTTGACTCTCAGAGGTTGATCATCACTTTTGGAGATAAAATGAGCATCGTTATCGTCATTTTCATGCTTCTAGGGAGCCAAAACTCAAGATTTGGCTTATGGTTAAAAGTGACTTAAAAGGACTCAAATGCTCACTTTGAGGGCTTAAAACGTGTTTATTCACTGCAGAAAGAGATATAAACAATATTTAGAGTGAATTAATGTTCATGCGAGAACGTTCAATTTTTCATGCAAAACGATCGATGACCCGCGACCTGATGAAATGACTCTGAGATGACCAAAATGTTCCGTTTTGAAAATTTTCATCTTTCAACTAATTTTGACTCTCAGAGGTGGATCATCACTTTTGGAGATAAAATGAGCATCGTTATCGTCATTTTCATGCTTCTAGGGAGCCAAAACTCAAGATTTGGCTTATGGTTAAAAGTGATTTAAAAGGACCCAAATGCTCACTTCGAGGGCTTAAAGCGTGTTTATTCACTGCAGAAAGAGATATAAACAATATTTAGAGTGAATTAATGTTCATGCGAGAACGTTCAAGTTTCTATGCAAAACGATTGATGACCCGCGACCTGATGAAATTGCTCTGAGATGACCAAATGGTCCGTTTTGAAAAAGTTCATCTTTCAACTAATTTTGACTCTCAGAGGTGGATCATCACTTTTGGAGATAAAATGAGCATCGTTATCGCCATTTTCATGCTTCTAGGGAGCCAAAACTCAAGATTTGGCTCATGGTTAAAAGTGACTGAAAAGGCCCAAAATGCTCACTTCGAGGGCTTAAAACGTGTTTATTCACTGCGGGAAGAGATATAAACAATAGTTAGAGTGAATTAATGTTCATGCGAGAATGTTCAATTTTTCATGCAAAACGATCGATGACCCGCGACCTGATGAAATGACTCTGAGATGACCAAAATGTTCCGTTTTGAAAATTTTCATCTTTCAACTAATTTTGACTCTCAGAGGTGGATCATCACTTTTGGAGATGAATTAGCATCGTTATAGTCATTTTCATGCTTCTAGGTAGCCAAAACTCAAGATTTGGCTTATTGTTAAAAGTGACTTAAAAGGACTCAAATGCTCACTTTGAGGGCTTAAAACGTGTTTATTCACTGCAGAAAGAGATATAAACAATATTTAGAGTGAATTAATGTTCATGCGAGAACGTTCAATTTTTCATGCAAAACGATCGATGACCCGCGACCTGATGAAATGACTCTGAGATGACCAAAATGTTCCGTTTTGAAAATGTTCATCTTTCAACTAATTTTGACTCTCAGAGGTGGATCATCACTTTTGGAGATAAAATGAGCATCGTTATCGTCATTTTCATGCTTCTAGGGAGCCAAAACTCAAGATTTGGCTTATGGTTAAAAGTGATTTAAAAGGACCCAAATGCTCACTTCGAGGGCTTAAAGCGTGTTTAATCACTGCGGGAAGAGATATAAACAACATTTAGAGTAAATTGTTGTTCATGCGAGAACGTTCAATTTTTCATTCAAAACGATCGATGACCCGCGACCTGATGAAATTGCTCTGAGATGACCAAAATGTTCCGTTTTGAAAATTTTCATCTTTCAACTAATTTTGACTCTCAGAGGTGGATCATCACTTTTGGAGATAAAATGAGCATCGTTATCGTCATTTTCATGCTTCTAGGGAGCCAAAACTCAAGATTTGGCTTATGGTTAAAAGTGATTTAAAAGGACCCAAATGCTCACTTCGAGGGCTTAAAGCGTGTTTATTCACTGCAGAAAGAGATATAAACAATATTTAGAGTGAATTAATGTTCATGCGAGAACGTTCAAGTTTCCATGCAAAACGATTGATGACCCGCGACCTGATGAAATTGCTCTGAGATGACCAAATGGTCCGTTTTGAAAAAGTTCATCTTTCAACTAATTTTGACTCTCAGAGGTGGATCATCACTTTTGGAGATAAAATGAGCATCGTTATCGCCATTTTCATGCTTCTAGGGAGCCAAAACTCAAGATTTGGCTCATGGTTAAAAGTGACTGAAAAGGCCCAAAATGCTCACTTCGAGGGCTTAAAACGTGTTTATTCACTGCGGGAAGAGATATAAACAATAGTTAGAGTGAATTAATGTTCATGCGAGAATGTTAAATTTTTCATGCAAAACGATCGATGACCCGCGACCTGATGAAATGACTCTGAGATGACCAAAATGTTCCGTTTTGAAAAAGTTCATCTTTCAAATAATTTTGACTCTCAGAGGTGGATCATCACTTTTGGAGATAAAATGAGCATCGTTATCGTCATTTTCATGCTTCTAGGGAGCCAAAACTCAAGATTTGGCTTATGGTTAAAAGTGACTATAAAGGACCCAAATGCTCACTTCGAGGGCTTAAAACGTGTTTATTCACTGCGGGAAGAGATATAAACAATAGTTAGAGTGAATTAATGTTCATGCGAGAACATTCAATTTTTCATGCAAAACGATTGATGACCCGCGACCTGATGAAATGACTCTGAGATTACCAAAATGTTCCGTTTTGAAAATTTTCATCTTTCAACTAATTTTGACTCTCAGAGGTGGATCATCACTTTTGGAGATAAAATGAGCATCGTTATCGTCATTTTCATGCTTCTAGGGAGCCAAAACTCAAGATTTGGCTTATGGTTAAAAGTGACTTAAAAGGAACCAAATGCTCACTTGGAGGGCTTAAAACGTGTTTATTCACTGCAGGAAGAGATATAAACAACATTTAGAGTAAATTATTGTTCATGCGAGAACGTTCAATTTTTCATGCAAAACGATTGATGACCCGCGACCTGATGAAATTGCTCTGAGATGACCAAAATGGTCCGTTTTGAAAAAGTTCATCTTTCAACTAATTTTGACTCTCAGAGGTGGATCATCACTTTTGGAGATAAAATGAGCATCGTTATCGTCATTTTCATGCTTCTAGAGAGCCAAAACTCAAGATTTGGCTTATGGTTAAAAGTGACTATAAAGGACCCAAATGCTCACTTCGAGGGCTTAAAACGTGTTTATTCACTGCGGGAAGAGATATAAACAATAGTTAGAGTAAAATATTGTTCATGCGAGAACGTTCAATTTTTCATGCAAAACGATCGATGACCCGCGACCTGATGAAATTACTCTGAGATGACCAAAATGGTCCGTTTTGAAAATTTTCATCTTTCAACTAATTTTGACTCTCAGAGGTTGATCATCACTTTTGGAGATAAAATGAGCATCGTTATCGTCATTTTCATGCTTCTAGGGAGCCAAAACTCAAGATTTGGCTTATGGTTAAAAGTGACTTAAAAGGACTCAAATGCTCACTTTGAGGGCTTAAAACGTGTTTATTCACTGCAGAAAGAGATATAAACAATATTTAGAGTGAATTAATGTTCATGCGAGAACGTTCAATTTTTCATGCAAAACGATCGATGACCCGCGACCTGATGAAATGACTCTGAGATGACCAAAATGTTCCGTTTTGAAAATTTTCATCTTTCAACTAATTTTGACTCTCAGAGGTGGATCATCACTTTTGGAGATAAAATGAGCATCGTTATCGTCATTTTCATGCTTCTAGGGAGCCAAAACTCAAGATTTGGCTTATGGTTAAAAGTGATTTAAAAGGACCCAAATGCTCACTTCGAGGGCTTAAAGCGTGTTTATTCACTGCAGAAAGAGATATAAACAATATTTAGAGTGAATTAATGTTCATGCGAGAATGTTCAATTTTTCATGCAAAACGATCGATGACCCGCGACCTGATGAAATGACTCTGAGATGACCAAAATGTTCCGTTTTGAAAATTTTCATCTTTCAACTAATTTTGACTCTCAGAGGTGGATCATCACTTTTGGAGATGAATTAGCATCGTTATAGTCATTTTCATGCTTCTAGGTAGCCAAAACTCAAGATTTGGCTTATTGTTAAAAGTGACTTAAAAGGACCCAAATGCTCACTTCGAGGGCTTAAAACGTGTTTATTCACTGCAGGAAGAGATATAAACAACATTTAGAGTAAATTATTGTTCATGCGAGAACGTTCAATTTTTCATGCAAAACGATCGATGACCCGCGACCTGATGAAATGACTCTGAGATGACCAAAATGTTCCGTTTTGAAAAAGTTCATCTTTCAAATAATTTTGACTCTCAGAGGTGGATCATCACTTTTGGAGATAAAATGAGCATCGTTATCGTCATTTTCATGCTTCTAGGGAGCCAAAACTCAAGATTTGGCTTATGGTTAAAAGTGACTATAAAGGACCCAAATGCTCACTTCGAGGGCTTAAAACGTGTTTATTCACTGCGGGAAGAGATATAAACAATAGTTAGAGTGAATTAATGTTCATGCGAGAACATTCAATTTTTCATGCAAAACGATTGATGACCCGCGACCTGATGAAATGACTCTGAGATTACCAAAATGTTCCGTTTTGAAAATTTTCATCTTTCAACTAATTTTGACTCTCAGAGGTGGATCATCACTTTTGGAGATAAAATGAGCATCGTTATCGTCATTTTCATGCTTCTAGGGAGCCAAAACTCAAGATTTGGCTTATGGTTAAAAGTGACTTAAAAGGAACCAAATGCTCACTTGGAGGGCTTAAAACGTGTTTATTCACTGCGGGAAGAGATATAAACAACATTTAGAGTAAATTATTGTTCATGCGAGAACGTTCAATTTTTCATGCAAAACGATCGATGACCCGCGACCTGATGAAATTACTCTGAGATGACCAAAATGGTCCGTTTTGAAAATTTTCATCTTTCAACTAATTTTGACTCTCAGAGGTTGATCATCACTTTTGGAGATAAAATGAACATCGTTATCGTCATTTTCATGCTTCTAGGGAGCCAAAACTCAAGATTTGGCTTATGGTTAAAAGTGACTTAAAAGGACCCAAATGCTCACTTTGAGGGCTTAAAACGTGTTTATTCACTGCGGAAAGAGATATAAACAATATTTAGAGTGAATTAATGTTCATGCGAGAACGTTCAATTTTTCATGCAAAACGATCGATGACCCGCGACCTGATGAAATGACTCTGAGATGACCAAAATGTTCCGTTTTGAAAATTTTCATCTTTCAACTAATTTTGACTCTCAGAGGTAGATCATCACTTTTGGAGATAAAATGAGCATCGTTATCGTCATTTTCATGCTTCTAGGGAGCCAAAACTCAAGATTTGGCTTATGGTTAAAAGTGACTTAAAAGGACCCAAATGCTCACTTGGAGGGCTTAAAACGTGTTTATTCACTGCGGGAAGAGATATAAACAACATTTAGAGTAAATTATTGTTCATGCGAGAACGTTCAATTTTTCATTCAAAACGATCGATGACCCGCGACCTGATGAAATGACTCTGAGATGACCAAAATGTTCCGTTTTGAAAATTTTCATCTTTCAACTAATTTTGACTCTCAGAGGTGGATCATCACTTTTGGAGATAAAATGAGCATCGTTATAGTCATTTTCATGCTTCTAGGGAGCCAAAACTCAAGATTTGGCTTATGGGTAAAGGTGACTTAAAAGGAGCCAAATGCTCACTTCGAGGGATTAAAACGTGTTTATTCACTGCAGGAAGAGATATAAACAACATTTAGAGTAAATTATTTTTCATGCGAGAACGTTCAATTTTTCATGCAAAACGATCGATGACCCGCGACCTGATGAAATTGCTCTGAGATGACCAAAATGGACCGTTTTGAAAATGTTCATCTTTCAACTAATTTTGACTCTCAGAGGTTGATCATCACTTTTGGAGATAAAATGAGCATCGTTATCGTCATTTTCATGCTTCTAGGGAGCCAAAACTCAAGATTTGGCTTATGGTTAAAAGTGACTATAAAGGACCCAAATGCTCACTTCGAGGGCTTAAAACGTGTTTATTCACTGCGGGAAGAGATATAAACAATAGTTAGAGTGAATTAATGTTCATGCGAGAACATTCAATTTTTCATGCAAAACGATCGATGACCCGCGACCTGATGAAATGACTCTGAGATTACCAAAATGTTCCGTTTTGAAAATTTTCATCTTTCAACTAATTTTGACTCTCAGAGGTGGATCATCACTTTTGGAGATAAAATGAGCATCGTTATCGTCATTTTCATGCTTCTAGGGAGCCAAAACTCAAGATTTGGCTTATGGTTAAAAGTGACTTAAAAGGACCCAAATGCTCACTTGGAGGGCTTAAAACGTGTTTATTCACTGCGGGAAGAGATATAAACAACATTTAGAGTAAATTATTGTTCATGCGAGAACGTTCAATTTTTCATGCAAAACGATCGATGACCCGCGACCTGATGAAATGACTCTGAGATGACCAAAATGTTCTGTTTTGAAAATTTTCATCTTTCAACTAATTTTGACTCTCAGAGGTGGATCATCACTTTTGGAGATGAATTAGCATCGTTATAGTCATTTTCATGCTTCTAGGTAGCCAAAACTCAAGATTTGGCTTATTGTTAAAAGTGACTTAAAAGGACTCAAATGCTCACTTTGAGGGCTTAAAACGTGTTTATTCACTGCAGAAAGAGATATAAACAATATTTAGAGTGAATTAATGTTCATGCGAGAACGTTCAATTTTTCATGCAAAACGATCGATGACCCGCGACCTGATGAAATGACTCTGAGATGACCAAAATGTTCCGTTTTGAAAATTTTCATCTTTCAACTAATTTTGACTCTCAGAGGTGGATCATCACTTTTGGAGATAAAATGAGCATCGTTATCGTCATTTTCATGCTTCTAGGGAGCCAAAACTCAAGATTTGGCTTATGGTTAAAAGTGATTTAAAAGGACCCAAATGCTCACTTCGAGGGCTTAAAGCGTGTTTAATCACTGCGGGAAGAGATATAAACAACATTTAGAGTAAATTATTGTTCATGCGAGAACGTTCAATTTTTCATTCAAAACGATCGATGACCCGCGACCTGATGAAATTGCTCTGAGATGACCAAAATGTTCCGTTTTGAAAATTTTCATCTTTCAACTAATTTTGACTCTCAGAGGTGGATCATCACTTTTGGAGATAAAATGAGCATCGTTATCGTCATTTTCATGCTTCTAGGGAGCCAAAACTCAAGATTTGGCTTATGGTTAAAAGTGATTTAAAAGGACCCAAATGCTCACTTCGAGGGCTTAAAGCGTGTTTATTCACTGCAGAAAGAGATATAAACAATATTTAGAGTGAATTAATGTTCATGCGAGAACGTTCAAGTTTCCATGCAAAACGATTGATGACCCGCGACCTGATGAAATTGCTCTGAGATGACCAAATGGTCCGTTTTGAAAAAGTTCATCTTTCAACTAATTTTGACTCTCAGAGGTGGATCATCACTTTTGGAGATAAAATGAGCATCGTTATCGCCATTTTCATGCTTCTAGGGAGCCAAAACTCAAGATTTGGCTCATGGTTAAAAGTGACTGAAAAGGCCCAAAATGCTCACTTCGAGGGCTTAAAACGTGTTTATTCACTGCGGGAAGAGATATAAACAATAGTTAGAGTGAATTAATGTTCATGCGAGAATGTTCAATTTTTCATGCAAAACGATCGATGACCCGCGACCTGATGAAATGACTCTGAGATGACCAAAATGTTCCGTTTTGAAAATTTTCATCTTTCAACTAATTTTGACTCTCAGAGGTGGATCATCACTTTTGGAGATGAATTAGCATCGTTATAGTCATTTTCATGCTTCTAGGTAGCCAAAACTCAAGATTTGGCTTATTGTTAAAAGTGACTTAAAAGGACCCAAATGCTCACTTCGAGGGCTTAAAACGTGTTTATTCACTGCAGGAAGAGATATAAACAACATTTAGAGTAAATTATTGTTCATGCGAGAACGTTCAATTTTTCATGCAAAACGATCGATGACCCGCGACCTGATGAAATGACTCTGAGATGACCAAAATGTTCCGTTTTGAAAAAGTTCATCTTTCAAATAATTTTGACTCTCAGAGGTGGATCATCACTTTTGGAGATAAAATGAGCATCGTTATCGTCATTTTCATGCTTCTAGGGAGCCAAAACTCAAGATTTGGCTTATGGTTAAAAGTGACTATAAAGGACCCAAATGCTCACTTCGAGGGCTTAAAACGTGTTTATTCACTGCGGGAAGAGATATAAACAATAGTTAGAGTGAATTAATGTTCATGCGAGAACATTCAATTTTTCATGCAAAACGATTGATGACCCGCGACCTGATGAAATGACTCTGAGATTACCAAAATGTTCCGTTTTGAAAATTTTCATCTTTCAACTAATTTTGACTCTCAGAGGTGGATCATCACTTTTGGAGATAAAATGAGCATCGTTATCGTCATTTTCATGCTTCTAGGGAGCCAAAACTCAAGATTTGGCTTATGGTTAAAAGTGACTTAAAAGGAACCAAATGCTCACTTGGAGGGCTTAAAACGTGTTTATTCACTGCAGGAAGAGATATAAACAACATTTAGAGTAAATTATTGTTCATGCGAGAACGTTCAATTTTTCATGCAAAACGATTGATGACCCGCGACCTGATGAAATTGCTCTGAGATGACCAAAATGGTCCGTTTTGAAAAAGTTCATCTTTCAACTAATTTTGACTCTCAGAGGTGGATCATCACTTTTGGAGATAAAATGAGCATCGTTATCGTCATTTTCATGCTTCTAGAGAGCCAAAACTCAAGATTTGGCTTATGGTTAAAAGTGACTATAAAGGACCCAAATGCTCACTTCGAGGGCTTAAAACGTGTTTATTCACTGCGGGAAGAGATATAAACAATAGTTAGAGTGAATTAATGTTCATGCGAGAACGTTCAATTTTTCATGCAAAACGATCGATGACCCGCGACCTGATGAAATGACTCTGAGATTACCAAAATGTTCCGTTTTGAAAATTTTCATCTTTCAACTAATTTTGACTCTCAGAGGTGGATCATCACTTTTGGAGATAAAATGAGCATCGTTATCGTCATTTTCATGCTTCTAGGGAGCCAAAACTCAAGATTTGGCTTATGGTTAAAAGTGACTTAAAAGGACCCAAATGCTCACTTGGAGGGCTTAAAACGTGTTTATTCACTGCGGGAAAAGATATAAACAACATTTAGAGTAAATTATTGTTCATGCGAGAACGTTCAATTTTTCATGCAAAACGATCGATGACCCGCGACCTGATGAAATTACTCTGAGATGACCAAAATGGTCCGTTTTGAAAATTTTCATCTTTCAACTAATTTTGACTCTCAGAGGTTGATCATCACTTTTGGAGATAAAATGAGCATCGTTATCGTCATTTTCATGCTTCTAGGGAGCCAAAACTCAAGATTTGGCTTATGGTTAAAAGTGACTTAAAAGGACTCAAATGCTCACTTTGAGGGCTTAAAACGTGTTTATTCACTGCAGAAAGAGATATAAACAATATTTAGAGTGAATTAATGTTCATGCGAGAACGTTCAATTTTTCATGCAAAACGATCGATGACCCGCGACCTGATGAAATGACTCTGAGATGACCAAAATGTTCCGTTTTGAAAATTTTCATCTTTCAACTAATTTTGACTCTCAGAGGTGGATCATCACTTTTGATGATAAAATGAGCATCGTTATCGTCATTTTCATGCTTCTAGGGAGCCAAAACTCAAGATTTGGCTTATGGTTAAAAGTGATTTAAAAGGACCCAAATGCTCACTTCGAGGGCTTAAAGCGTGTTTAATCACTGCGGGAAGAGATATAAACAACATTTAGAGTAAATTATTGTTCATGCGAGAACGTTCAATTTTTCATTCAAAACGATCGATGACCCGCGACCTGATGAAATTGCTCTGAGATTACCAAAATGTTCCGTTTTGAAAATTTTCATCTTTCAACTAATTTTGACTCTCAGAGGTGGATCATCACTTTTGGAGATAAAATGAGCATCGTTATCGTCATTTTCATGCTTCTAGGGAGCCAAAACTCAAGATTTGGCTTATGGTTAAAAGTGATTTAAAAGGACCCAAATGCTCACTTCGAGGGCTTAAAGCGTGTTTATTCACTGCAGAAAGAGATATAAACAATATTTAGAGTGAATTAATGTTCATGCGAGAACGTTCAAGTTTCCATGCAAAACGATTGATGACCCGCGACCTGATGAAATTGCTCTGAGATGACCAAATGGTCCGTTTTGAAAAAGTTCATCTTTCAACTAATTTTGACTCTCAGAGGTGGATCATCACTTTTGGAGATAAAATGAGCATCGTTATCGCCATTTTCATGCTTCTAGGGAGCCAAAACTCAAGATTTAGCTCATGGTTAAAAGTGACTGAAAAGGCCCAAAATGCTCACTTCGAGGGCTTAAAACGTGTTTATTCACTGCGGGAAGAGATATAAACAATAGTTAGAGTGAATTAATGTTCATGCGAGAATGTTCAATTTTTCATGCAAAACGATCGATGACCCGCGACCTGATGAAATGACTCTGAGATGACCAAAATGTTCCGTTTTGAAAATTTTCATCTTTCAACTAATTTTGACTCTCAGAGGTGGATCATCACTTTTGGAGATGAATTAGCATCGTTATAGTCATTTTCATGCTTCTAGGTAGCCAAAACTCAAGATTTGGCTTATTGTTAAAAGTGACTTAAAAGGACCCAAATGCTCACTTCGAGGGCTTAAAACGTGTTTATTCACTGCAGGAAGAGATATAAACAACATTTAGAGTAAATTATTGTTCATGCGAGAACGTTCAATTTTTCATGCAAAACGATCGATGACCCGCGACCTGATGAAATGACTCTGAGATGACCAAAATGTTCCGTTTTGAAAAAGTTCATCTTTCAAATAATTTTGACTCTCAGAGGTGGATCATCACTTTTGGAGATAAAATGAGCATCGTTATCGTCATTTTCATGCTTCTAGGGAGCCAAAACTCAAGATTTGGCTTATGGTTAAAAGTGACTATAAAGGACCCAAATGCTCACTTCGAGGGCTTAAAACGTGTTTATTCACTGCGGGAAGAGATATAAACAATAGTTAGAGTGAATTAATGTTCATGCGAGAACATTCAATTTTTCATGCAAAACGATTGATGACCCGCGACCTGATGAAATGACTCTGAGATTACCAAAATGTTCCGTTTTGAAAATTTTCATCTTTCAACTAATTTTGACTCTCAGAGGTGGATCATCACTTTTGGAGATAAAATGAGCATCGTTATCGTCATTTTCATGCTTCTAGGGAGCCAAAACTCAAGATTTGGCTTATGGTTAAAAGTGACTTAAAAGGAACCAAATGCTCACTTGGAGGGCTTAAAACGTGTTTATTCACTGCGGGAAGAGATATAAACAACATTTAGAGTAAATTATTGTTCATGCGAGAACGTTCAATTTTTCATGCAAAACGATCGATGACCCGCGACCTGATGAAATTACTCTGAGATGACCAAAATGGTCCGTTTTGAAAATTTTCATCTTTCAACTAATTTTGACTCTCAGAGGTTGATCATCACTTTTGGAGATAAAATGAACATCGTTATCGTCATTTTCATGCTTCTAGGGAGCCAAAACTCAAGATTTGGCTTATGGTTAAAAGTGACTTAAAAGGACCCAAATGCTCACTTTGAGGGCTTAAAACGTGTTTATTCACTGCGGAAAGAGATATAAACAATATTTAGAGTGAATTAATGTTCATGCGAGAACGTTCAATTTTTCATGCAAAACGATCGATGACCCGCGACCTGATGAAATGACTCTGAGATGACCAAAATGTTCCGTTTTGAAAATTTTCATCTTTCAACTAATTTTGACTCTCAGAGGTAGATCATCACTTTTGGAGATAAAATGAGCATCGTTATCGTCATTTTCATGCTTCTAGGGAGCCAAAACTCAAGATTTGGCTTATGGTTAAAAGTGACTTAAAAGGACCCAAATGCTCACTTGGAGGGCTTAAAACGTGTTTATTCACTGCGGGAAGAGATATAAACAACATTTAGAGTAAATTATTGTTCATGCGAGAACGTTCAATTTTTCATTCAAAACGATCGATGACCCGCGACCTGATGAAATGACTCTGAGATGACCAAAATGTTCCGTTTTGAAATTTTTCATCTTTCAACTAATTTTGACTCTCAGAGGTGGATCATCACTTTTGGAGATAAAATGAGCATCGTTATCGTCATTTTCATGCTTCTAGGGAGCCAAAACTCAAGATTTGGCTTATGGTTAAAAGTGACTTAAAAGGACCCAAATGCTCACTTGGAGGGCTTAAAACGTGTTTATTCACTGCGGGAAAAGATATAAACAACATTTAGAGTAAATTATTGTTCATGCGAGAACGTTCAATTTTTCATGCAAAACGATCGATGACCCGCGACCTGATGAAATTACTCTGAGATGACCAAAATGGTCCGTTTTGAAAATTTTCATCTTTCAACTAATTTTGACTCTCAGAGGTTGATCATCACTTTTGGAGATAAAATGAGCATCGTTATCGTCATTTTCATGCTTCTAGGGAGCCAAAACTCAAGATTTGGCTTATGGTTAAAAGTGACTTAAAAGGACTCAAATGCTCACTTTGAGGGCTTAAAACGTGTTTATTCACTGCAGAAAGAGATATAAACAATATTTAGAGTGAATTAATGTTCATGCGAGAACGTTCAATTTTTCATGCAAAACGATCGATGACCCGCGACCTGATGAAATGACTCTGAGATGACCAAAATGTTCCGTTTTGAAAATTTTCATCTTTCAACTAATTTTGACTCTCAGAGGTGGATCATCACTTTTGATGATAAAATGAGCATCGTTATCGTCATTTTCATGCTTCTAGGGAGCCAAAACTCAAGATTTGGCTTATGGTTAAAAGTGATTTAAAAGGACCCAAATGCTCACTTCGAGGGCTTAAAGCGTGTTTAATCACTGCGGGAAGAGATATAAACAACATTTAGAGTAAATTATTGTTCATGCGAGAACGTTCAATTTTTCATTCAAAACGATCGATGACCCGCGACCTGATGAAATTGCTCTGAGATTACCAAAATGTTCCGTTTTGAAAATTTTCATCTTTCAACTAATTTTGACTCTCAGAGGTGGATCATGACTTTTGGAGATAAAATGAGCATCGTTATCGTCATTTTCATGCTTCTAGGGAGCCAAAACTCAAGATTTGGCTTATGGTTAAAAGTGATTTAAAAGGACCCAAATGCTCACTTCGAGGGCTTAAAGCGTGTTTATTCACTGCAGAAAGAGATATAAACAATATTTAGAGTGAATTAATGTTCATGCGAGAACGTTCAAGTTTCCATGCAAAACGATTGATGACCCGCGACCTGATGAAATTGCTCTGAGATGACCAAATGGTCCGTTTTGAAAAAGTTCATCTTTCAACTAATTTTGACTCTCAGAGGTGGATCATCACTTTTGGAGGTAAAATGAGCATCGTTATCGCCATTTTCATGCTTCTAGGGAGCCAAAACTCAAGATTTAGCTCATGGTTAAAAGTGACTGAAAAGGCCCAAAATGCTCACTTCGAGGGCTTAAAACGTGTTTATTCACTGCGGGAAGAGATATAAACAATAGTTAGAGTGAATTAATGTTCATGCGAGAATGTTCAATTTTTCATGCAAAACGATCGATGACCCGCGACCTGATGAAATGACTCTGAGATGACCAAAATGTTCCGTTTTGAAAATTTTCATCTTTCAACTAATTTTGACTCTCAGAGGTGGATCATCACTTTTGGAGATGAATTAGCATCGTTATAGTCATTTTCATGCTTCTAGGTAGCCAAAACTCAAGATTTGGCTTATTGTTAAAAGTGACTTAAAAGGACCCAAATGCTCACTTCGAGGGCTTAAAACGTGTTTATTCACTGCAGGAAGAGATATAAACAACATTTAGAGTAAATTATTGTTCATGCGAGAACGTTCAATTTTTCATGCAAAACGATCGATGACCCGCGACCTGATGAAATGACTCTGAGATGACCAAAATGTTCCGTTTTGAAAAAGTTCATCTTTCAAATAATTTTGACTCTCAGAGGTGGATCATCACTTTTGGAGATAAAATGAGCATCGTTATCGTCATTTTCATGCTTCTAGGGAGCCAAAACTCAAGATTTGGCTTATGGTTAAAAGTGACTATAAAGGACCCAAATGCTCACTTCGAGGGCTTAAAACGTGTTTATTCACTGCGGGAAGAGATATAAACAATAGTTAGAGTGAATTAATGTTCATGCGAGAACATTCAATTTTTCATGCAAAACGATTGATGACCCGCGACCTGATGAAATGACTCTGAGATTACCAAAATGTTCCGTTTTGAAAATTTTCATCTTTCAACTAATTTTGACTCTCAGAGGTGGATCATCACTTTTGGAGATAAAATGAGCATCGTTATCGTCATTTTCATGCTTCTAGGGAGCCAAAACTCAAGATTTGGCTTATGGTTAAAAGTGACTTAAAAGGAACCAAATGCTCACTTGGAGGGCTTAAAACGTGTTTATTCACTGCGGGAAGAGATATAAACAACATTTAGAGTAAATTATTGTTCATGCGAGAACGTTCAATTTTTCATGCAAAACGATCGATGACCCGCGACCTGATGAAATTACTCTGAGATGACCAAAATGGTCCGTTTTGAAAATTTTCATCTTTCAACTAATTTTGACTCTCAGAGGTTGATCATCACTTTTGGAGATAAAATGAACATCGTTATCGTCATTTTCATGCTTCTAGGGAGCCAAAACTCAAGATTTGGCTTATGGTTAAAAGTGACTTAAAAGGACCCAAATGCTCACTTTGAGGGCTTAAAACGTGTTTATTCACTGCGGAAAGAGATATAAACAATATTTAGAGTGAATTAATGTTCATGCGAGAACGTTCAATTTTTCATGCAAAACGATCGATGACCCGCGACCTGATGAAATGACTCTGAGATGACCAAAATGTTCCGTTTTGAAAATTTTCATCTTTCAACTAATTTTGACTCTCAGAGGTAGATCATCACTTTTGGAGATAAAATGAGCATCGTTATCGTCATTTTCATGCTTCTAGGGAGCCAAAACTCAAGATTTGGCTTATGGTTAAAAGTGACTTAAAAGGACCCAAATGCTCACTTGGAGGGCTTAAAACGTGTTTATTCACTGCGGGAAGAGATATAAACAACATTTAGAGTAAATTATTGTTCATGCGAGAACGTTCAATTTTTCATTCAAAACGATCGATGACCCGCGACCTGATGAAATGACTCTGAGATGACCAAAATGTTCCGTTTTGAAATTTTTCATCTTTCAACTAATTTTGACTCTCAGAGGTGGATCATCACTTTTGGAGATAAAATGAGCATCGTTATAGTCATTTTCATGCTTCTAGGGAGCCAAAACTCAAGATTTGGCTTATGGGTAAAGGTGACTTAAAAGGAGCCAAATGCTCACTTCGAGGGATTAAAACGTGTTTATTCACTGCAGGAAGAGATATAAACAACATTTAGAGTAAATTATTTTTCATGCGAGAACGTTCAATTTTTCATGCAAAACGATCGATGACCCGCGACCTGATGAAATTGCTCTGAGATGACCAAAATGGACCGTTTTGAAAATGTTCATCTTTCAACTAATTTTGACTCTCAGAGGTGGATCATCACTTTTGGAGATAAAATGAGCATCGTTATCGCCATTTTCATGCTTCTAGGGAGCCAAAACTCAAGATTTAGCTCATGGTTAAAAGTGACTGAAAAGGCCCAAAATGCTCACTTCGAGGGCTTAAAACGTGTTTATTCACTGCGGGAAGAGATATAAACAATAGTTAGAGTGAATTAATGTTCATGCGAGAATGTTCAATTTTTCATGCAAAACGATCGATGACCCGCGACCTGATGAAATGACTCTGAGATGACCAAAATGTTCCGTTTTGAAAATTTTCATCTTTCAACTAATTTTGACTCTCAGAGGTGGATCATCACTTTTGGAGATGAATTAGCATCGTTATAGTCATTTTCATGCTTCTAGGTAGCCAAAACTCAAGATTTGGCTTATTGTTAAAAGTGACTTAAAAGGACCCAAATGCTCACTTCGAGGGCTTAAAACGTGTTTATTCACTGCAGGAAGAGATATAAACAACATTTAGAGTAAATTATTGTTCATGCGAGAACGTTCAATTTTTCATGCAAAACGATCGATGACCCGTGACCTGATGAAATGACTCTGAGATGACCAAAATGTTCCGTTTTGAAAAAGTTCATCTTTCAAATAATTTTGACTCTCAGAGGTGGATCATCACTTTTGGAGATAAAATGAGCATCGTTATCGTCATTTTCATGCTTCTAGGGAGCCAAAACTCAAGATTTGGCTTATGGTTAAAAGTGACTATAAAGGACCCAAATGCTCACTTCGAGGGCTTAAAACGTGTTTATTCACTGCGGGAAGAGATATAAACAATAGTTAGAGTGAATTAATGTTCATGCGAGAACATTCAATTTTTCATGCAAAACGATTGATGACCCGCGACCTGATGAAATGACTCTGAGATTACCAAAATGTTCCGTTTTGAAAATTTTCATCTTTCAACTAATTTTGACTCTCAGAGGTGGATCATCACTTTTGGAGATAAAATGAGCATCATTATCGTCATTTTCATGCTTCTAGGGAGCCAAAACTCAAGATTTGGCTTATGGTTAAAAGTGACTTAAAAGGAACCAAATGCTCACTTGGAGGGCTTAAAACGTGTTTATTCACTGCGGGAAGAGATATAAACAACATTTAGAGTAAATTATTGTTCATGCGAGAACGTTCAATTTTTCATGCAAAACGATCGATGACCCGCGACCTGATGAAATTACTCTGAGATGACCAAAATGGTCCGTTTTGAAAATTTTCATCTTTCAACTAATTTTGACTCTCAGAGGTTGATCATCACTTTTGGAGATAAAATGAACATCGTTATCGTCATTTTCATGCTTCTAGGGAGCCAAAACTCAAGATTTGGCTTATGGTTAAAAGTGACTTAAAAGGACCCAAATGCTCACTTGGAGGGCTTAAAACGTGTTTATTCACTGCGGGAAGAGATATAAACAACATTTAGAGTAAATTATTGTTCATGCGAGAACGTTCAATTTTTCATTCAAAACGATCGATGACCCGCGACCTGATGAAATGACTCTGAGATGACCAAAATGTTCCGTTTTGAAATTTTTCATCTTTCAACTAATTTTGACTCTCAGAGGTGGATCATCACTTTTGGAGATAAAATGAGCATCGTTATAGTCATTTTCATGCTTCTAGGGAGCCAAAACTCAAGATTTGGCTTATGGGTAAAGGTGACTTAAAAGGAGCCAAATGCTCACTTCGAGGGATTAAAACGTGTTTATTCACTGCAGGAAGAGATATAAACAACATTTAGAGTAAATTATTTTTCATGCGAGAACGTTCAATTTTTCATGCAAAACGATCGATGACCCGCGACCTGATGAAATTGCTCTGAGATGACCAAAATGGACCGTTTTGAAAATGTTCATCTTTCAACTAATTTTGACTCTCAGAGGTTGATCATCACTTTTGGAGATAAAATGAGCATCGTTATCGTCATTTTCATGCTTCTAGGGAGCCAAAACTCAAGATTTGGCTTATGGTTAAAAGTGACTATAAAGGACCCAAATGCTCACTTCGAGGGCTTAAAACGTGTTTATTCACTGCGGGAAGAGATATAAACAATAGTTAGAGTGAATTAATGTTCATGCGAGAACATTCAATTTTTCATGCAAAACGATCGATGACCCGCGACCTGATGAAATGACTCTGAGATTACCAAAATGTTCCGTTTTGAAAATTTTCATCTTTCAACTAATTTTGACTCTCAGAGGTGGATCATCACTTTTGGAGATAAAATGAGCATCGTTATCGTCATTTTCATGCTTCTAGGGAGCCAAAACTCAAGATTTGGCTTATGGTTAAAAGTGACTTAAAAGGACCCAAATGCTCACTTGGAGGGCTTAAAACGTGTTTATTCACTGCGGGAAGAGATATAAACAACATTTAGAGTAAATTATTGTTCATGCGAGAACGTTCAATTTTTCATGCAAAACGATCGATGACCCGCGACCTGATGAAATTACTCTGAGATTACCAAAATGGTCCGTTTTGAAAATTTTCATCTTTCAACTAATTTTGACTCTCAGAGGTTGATCATCACTTTTGGAGATAAAATGAGCATCGTTATCGTCATTTTCATGCTTCTAGGGAGCCAAAACTCAAGATTTGGCTTATGGTTAAAAGTGACTTAAAAGGACCCAAATGCTCACTTTGAGGGCTTAAAACGTGTT
Organism: Lissotriton helveticus; assembly: GCF_964261635.1. Lineage (NCBI taxonomy): Eukaryota > Metazoa > Chordata > Amphibia > Caudata > Salamandridae > Lissotriton > Lissotriton helveticus. The sequence continues at coordinate 1,164,621,695 of NC_136069.1, read as the reverse complement.
TATTCACTGCGGAAAGAGATATAAACAATATTTAGAGTGAATTAATGTTCATGCGAGAACGTTCAATTTTTCATGCAAAACGATCGATGAACCGCGACCTGATGAAATGACTCTGAGATGACCAAAATGTTCCGTTTTGAAAATTTTCATCTTTCAACTAATTTTGACTCTCAGAGGTAGATCATCACTTTTGGAGATAAAATGAGCATCGTTATCGTCATTTTCATGCTTCTAGGGAGCCAAAACTCAAGATTTGGCTTATGGTTAAAAGTGACTTAAAAGGACCCAAACGCTCACTTCGAGGGCTTAAAGCATATTTATTCAATGCGGGAAGAGATATAAACAACATTTAGAGTAAATTATTGTTCATGCGAGAACGTTCAATTTTTCATTCAAAACGATCGATGACCCGCGACCTGATGAAATGACTCTGAGATGACCAAAATGTTCCGTTTTGAAAATTTTCATCTTTCAACTAATTTTGACTCTCAGAGGTGGATCATCACTTTTGGAGATGAATTAGCATCGTTATAGTCATTTTCATGCTTCTAGGTAGCCAAAACTCAAGATTTGGCTTATTGTTAAAAGTGACTTAAAAGGACCCAAATGCTCACTTCGAGGGCTTAAAACGTGTTTATTCACTGCAGGAAGAGATATAAACAACATTTAGAGTAAATTATTGTTCATGCGAGAACGTTCAATTTTTCATGCAAAACGATCGATGACCCGCGACCTGATGAAATGACTCTGAGATGACCAAAATGTTCCGTTTTGAAAAAGTTCATCTTTCAAATAATTTTGACTCTCAGAGGTGGATCATCACTTTTGGAGATAAAATGAGCATCGTTATCGTCATTTTCATGCTTCTAGGTAGCCAAAACTCAAGATTTGGCTTATGGTTAAAAGTGACTATAAAGGACCCAAATGCTCACTTCGAGGGCTTAAAACGTGTTTATTCACTGCGGGAAGAGATATAAACAATAGTTAGAGTGAATTAATGTTCATGCGAGAACATTCAATTTTTCATGCAAAACGATTCATGACCCGCGACCTGATGAAATGACTCTGAGATTACCAAAATGTTCCGTTTTGAAAATTTTCATCTTTCAACTAATTTTGACTCTCAGAGGTGGATCATCACTTTTGGAGATAAAATGAGCATCGTTATCGTCATTTTCATGCTTCTAGGGAGCCAAAACTCAAGATTTGGCTTATGGTTAAAAGTGACTTAAAAGGACCCAAATGCTCACTTGGAGGGCTTAAAACGTGTTTATTCACTGCGGGAAGAGATATAAACAACATTTAGAGTAAATTATTGTTCATGCGAGAACGTTCAATTTTTCATGCAAAACGATCGATGACCCGCGACCTGATGAAATTACTCTGAGATGACCAAAATGGTCCGTTTTGAAAATTTTCATCTTTCAACTAATTTTGACTCTCAGAGGTTGATCATCACTTTTGGAGATAAAATGAACATCGTTATCGTCATTTTCATGCTTCTAGGGAGCCAAAACTCAAGATTTGGCTTATGGTTAAAAGTGACTTAAAAGGACCCAAATGCTCACTTTGAGGGCTTAAAACGTGTTTATTCACTGCGGAAAGAGATATAAACAATATTTAGAGTGAATTAATGTTCATGCGAGAACGTTCAATTTTTCATGCAAAACGATCGATGACCCGCGACCTGATGAAATGACTCTGAGATGACCAAAATGTTCCGTTTTGAAAATTTTCATCTTTCAACTAATTTTGACTCTCAGAGGTAGATCATCACTTTTGGAGATAAAATGAGCATCGTTATCGTCATTTTCATGCTTCTAGGGAGCCAAAACTCAAGATTTGGCTTTTGGTTAAAAGTGACTTAAAAGGACCCAAATGCTCACTTCGAGGGCTTAAAGCGTGTTTATTCACTGCGGGAAGAGATATAAACAACATTTAGAGTAAATTATTGTTCATGCGAGAACGTTCAATTTTTCATTCAAAACGATCGATGACCCGCGACCTGATGAAATTGCTCTGAGATGACCAAAATGTTACGTTTTGAAAATGTTCATCTTTCAACTAATTTTGACTCTCAGAGGTGGATCATCACTTTTGGAGATAAAATGAGCATCGTTATCACCATTTTCATGCTTCTAGGGAGCCAAAACTCAAGATTTGGCTCATAGTTAAAAGTGACTGAAAAGGCCCAAAATGCTCACTTCGAGGGCTTAAAACGTGTTTATTCACTGCGGGAAGAGATATAAACAATAGTTAGAGTGAATTAATGTTCATGCGAGAACGTTCAATTTTTCATGCAAAACGATCGATGACCCGCGACCTGATGAAATGACTCTGAGATGACCAAAATGTTCCGTTTTGAAAATTTTCATCTTTCAACTAATTTTGACTCTCAGAGGTGGATCATCACTTTTGGAGATAAAATGAGCATCGTTATAGTCATTTTCATGCTTCTAGGGAGCCAAAACTCAAGATTTGGCTTATGGGTAAGGGTGACTTAAAAGGACCCAAATGCTCACTTCGAGGGATTAAAACGTGTTTATTCACTGCAGGAAGAGATATAAACAACATTTAGAGTAAATTATTTTTCATGCGAGAACGTTCAATTTTTCATGCAAAACGATCGATGACCCGCGACCTGATGAAATTGCTCTGAGATGACCAAAATGGACCGTTTTGAAAATGTTCATCTTTCAACTAATTTTGACTCTCAGAGGTTGATCATCACTTTTGGAGATAAAATGAACATCGTTATCGTCATTTTCATGCTTCTAGGGAGCCAAAACTCAAGATTTGGCTTATGGTTAAAAGTGACTTAAAAGGACCCAAATGCTCACTTTGAGGGCTTAAAACGTGTTTATTCACTGCGGAAAGAGATATAAACAATATTTAGAGTGAATTAATGTTCATGCGAGAACGTTCAATTTTTCATGCAAAACGATCGATGACCCGCGACCTGATGAAATGACTCTGAGATGACCAAAATGTTCCGTTTTGAAAATTTTCATCTTTCAACTAATTTTGACTCTCAGAGGTAGATCATCACTTTTGGAGATAAAATGAGCATCGTTATCGTCATTTTCATGCTTCTAGGGAGCCAAAACTCAAGATTTGGCTTATGGTTAAAAGTGACTTAAAGGGACCCAAATGCTCACTTCGAGGGCTTAAAACGTGTTTATTCACTGCGGGAAGAGATATAAACAATAGTTAGAGTGAATTAATGTTCATGCGAAAACGTTCAATTTTTCATGCAAAACGATCGATGACCCGCGACCTGATGAAATGACTCTGAGATTACCAAAATGTTCCGTTTTGAAAATTTTCATCTTTCAACTAATTTTGACTCTCAGAGGTGGATCATCACTTTTGGAGATAAAATGAGCATCGTTATCGTCATTTTCATGCTTCTAGGGAGCCAAAACTCAAGATTTGGCTTATGGTTAAAAGTGACTTAAAAGGAACCAAATGCTCACTTGGAGGGCTTAAAACGTGTTTATTCACTGCAGGAAGAGATATAAACAACATTTAGAGTAAATTATTGTTCATGCGAGAACGTTCAATTTTTCATGCAAAACGATTGATGACCCGCGACCTGATGAAATTGCTCTGAGATGACCAAAATGGTCCGTTTTGAAAAAGTTCATCTTTCAACTAATTTTGACTCTCAGAGGTGGATCATCACTTTTGGAGATAAAATGAGCATCGTTATCGTCATTTTCATGCTTCTAGAGAGCCAAAACTCAAGATTTGGCTTATGGTTAAAAGTGACTATAAAGGACCCAAATGCTCACTTCGAGGGCTTAAAACGTGTTTATTCACTGCGGGAAGAGATATAAACAATAGTTAGAGTGAATTAATGTTCATGCGAGAACGTTCAATTTTTCATGCAAAACGATCGATGACCCGCGACCTGATGAAATGACTCTGAGATTACCAAAATGTTCCGTTTTGAAAATTTTCATCTTTCAACTAATTTTGACTCTCAGAGGTGGATCATCACTTTTGGAGATAATATGAGCATCGTTATCGTCATTTTCATGCTTCTAGGGAGCCAAAACTCAAGATTTGGCTTATGGTTAAAAGTGACTTAAAAGGACCCAAATGCTCACTTGGAGGGCTTAAAACGTGTTTATTCACTGCGGGAAAAGATATAAACAACATTTAGAGTAAATTATTGTTCATGCGAGAACGTTCAATTTTTCATGCAAAACGATCGATGACCCGCGACCTGATGAAATTACTCTGAGATGACCAAAATGGTCCGTTTTGAAAATTTTCATCTTTCAACTAATTTTGACTCTCAGAGGTTGATCATCACTTTTGGAGATAAAATGAGCATCGTTATCGTCATTTTCATGCTTCTAGGGAGCCAAAACTCAAGATTTGGCTTATGGTTAAAAGTGACTTAAAAGGACTCAAATGCTCACTTTGAGGGCTTAAAACGTGTTTATTCACTGCAGAAAGAGATATAAACAATATTTAGAGTGAATTAATGTTCATGCGAGAACGTTCAATTTTTCATGCAAAACGATCGATGACCCGCGACCTGATGAAATGACTCTGAGATGACCAAAATGTTCCGTTTTGAAAATTTTCATCTTTCAACTAATTTTGACTCTCAGAGGTGGATCATCACTTTTGATGATAAAATGAGCATCGTTATCGTCATTTTCATGCTTCTAGGGAGCCAAAACTCAAGATTTGGCTTATGGTTAAAAGTGATTTAAAAGGACCCAAATGCTCACTTCGAGGGCTTAAAGCGTGTTTAATCACTGCGGGAAGAGATATAAACAACATTTAGAGTAAATTATTGTTCATGCGAGAACGTTCAATTTTTCATTCAAAACGATCGATGACCCGCGACCTGATGAAATTGCTCTGAGATGACCAAAATGTTCCGTTTTGAAAATTTTCATCTTTCAACTAATTTTGACTCTCAGAGGTGGATCATCACTTTTGGAGATAAAATGAGCATCGTTATCGTCATTTTCATGCTTCTAGGGAGCCAAAACTCAAGATTTGGCTTATGGTTAAAAGTGATTTAAAAGGACCCAAATGCTCACTTCGAGGGCTTAAAGCGTGTTTATTCACTGCAGAAAGAGATATAAACAATATTTAGAGTGAATTAATGTTCATGCGAGAACGTTCAAGTTTCCATGCAAAACGATTGATGACCCGCGACCTGATGAAATTGCTCTGAGATGACCAAATGGTCCGTTTTGAAAAAGTTCATCTTTCAACTAATTTTGACTCTCAGAGGTGGATCATCACTTTTGGAGATAAAATGAGCATCGTTATCGCCATTTTCATGCTTCTAGGGAGCCAAAACTCAAGATTTAGCTCATGGTTAAAAGTGACTGAAAAGGCCCAAAATGCTCACTTCGAGGGCTTAAAACGTGTTTATTCACTGCGGGAAGAGATATAAACAATAGTTAGAGTGAATTAATGTTCATGCGAGAATGTTCAATTTTTCATGCAAAACGATCGATGACCCGCGACCTGATGAAATGACTCTGAGATGACCAAAATGTTCCGTTTTGAAAATTTTCATCTTTCAACTAATTTTGACTCTCAGAGGTGGATCATCACTTTTGGAGATAAAATGAGCATCGTTATCGCCATTTTCATGCTTCTAGGGAGCCAAAACTCAAGATTTGGCTTATTGTTAAAAGTGACTGAAAAGGCCCAAAATGCTCACTTCGAGGGCTTAAAACGTGTTTATTCACTGCGGGAAGAGATATAAACAATAGTTAGAGTGAATTAATGTTCATGCGAGAATGTTCAATTTTTCATGCAAAACGATCGATGACCCGCGACCTGATGAAATGACTCTGAGATGACCAAAATGTTCCGTTTTGAAAATTTTCATCTTTCAACTAATTTTGACTCTCAGAGGTGGATCATCACTTTTGGAGATGAATTAGCATCGTTATAGTCATTTTCATGCTTCTAGGTAGCCAAAACTCAAGATTTGGCTTATTGTTAAAAGTGACTTAAAAGGACCCAAATGCTCACTTCGAGGGCTTAAAACGTGTTTATTCACTGCAGGAAGAGATATAAACAACATTTAGAGTAAATTATTGTTCATGCGAGAACGTTCAATTTTTCATGCAAAACGATCGATGACCCGCGACCTGATGAAATGACTCTGAGATGACCAAAATGTTCCGTTTTGAAAAAGTTCATCTTTCAAATAATTTTGACTCTCAGAGGTGGATCATCACTTTTGGAGATAAAATGAGCATCGTTATCGTCATTTTCATGCTTCTAGGGAGCCAAAACTCAAGATTTGGCTTATGGTTAAAAGTGACTATAAAGGACCCAAATGCTCACTTCGAGGGCTTAAAACGTGTTTATTCACTGCGGGAAGAGATATAAACAATAGTTAGAGTGAATTAATGTTCATGCGAGAACATTCAATTTTTCATGCAAAACGATTGATGACCCGCGACCTGATGAAATGACTCTGAGATTACCAAAATGTTCCGTTTTGAAAATTTTCATCTTTCAACTAATTTTGACTCTCAGAGGTGGATCATCACTTTTGGAGATAAAATGAGCATCGTTATCGTCATTTTCATGCTTCTAGGGAGCCAAAACTCAAGATTTGGCTTATGGTTAAAAGTGACTTAAAAGGAACCAAATGCTCACTTGGAGGGCTTAAAACGTGTTTATTCACTGCGGGAAGAGATATAAACAACATTTAGAGTAAATTATTGTTCATGCGAGAACGTTCAATTTTTCATGCAAAACGATCGATGACCCGCGACCTGATGAAATTACTCTGAGATGACCAAAATGGTCCGTTTTGAAAATTTTCATCTTTCAACTAATTTTGACTCTCAGAGGTTGATCATCACTTTTGGAGATAAAATGAACATCGTTATCGTCATTTTCATGCTTCTAGGGAGCCAAAACTCAAGATTTGGCTTATGGTTAAAAGTGACTTAAAAGGACCCAAATGCTCACTTTGAGGGCTTAAAACGTGTTTATTCACTGCAGAAAGAGATATAAACAATATTTAGAGTGAATTAATGTTCATGCGAGAACGTTCAATTTTTCATGCAAAACGATCGATGACCCGCGACCTGATGAAATGACTCTGAGATGACCAAAATGTTCCGTTTTGAAAATTTTCATCTTTCAACTAATTTTGACTCTCAGAGGTAGATCATCACTTTTGGAGATAAAATGAGCATCGTTATCGTCATTTTCATGCTTCTAGGGAGCCAAAACTCAAGATTTGGCTTATGGTTAAAAGTGACTTAAAAGGACCCAAATGCTCACTTGGAGGGCTTAAAACGTGTTTATTCACTGCGGGAAGAGATATAAACAACATTTAGAGTAAATTATTGTTCATGCGAGAACGTTCAATTTTTCATTCAAAACGATCGATGACCCGCGACCTGATGAAATGACTCTGAGATGACCAAAATGTTCCGTTTTGAAATTTTTCATCTTTCAACTAATTTTGACTCTCAGAGGTGGATCATCACTTTTGGAGATAAAATGAGCATCGTTATAGTCATTTTCATGCTTCTAGGGAGCCAAAACTCAAGATTTGGCTTATGGGTAAAGGTGACTTAAAAGGAGCCAAATGCTCACTTCGAGGGATTAAAACGTGTTTATTCACTGCAGGAAGAGATATAAACAACATTTAGAGTAAATTATTTTTCATGCGAGAACGTTCAATTTTTCATGCAAAACGATCGATGACCCGCGACCTGATGAAATTGCTCTGAGATGACCAAAATGGACCGTTTTGAAAATGTTCATCTTTCAACTAATTTTGACTCTCAGAGGTGGATCATCACTTTTGGAGATAAAATGAGCATCGTTATCGCCATTTTCATGCTTCTAGGGAGCCAAAACTCAAGATTTAGCTCATGGTTAAAAGTGACTGAAAAGGCCCAAAATGCTCACTTCGAGGGCTTAAAACGTGTTTATTCACTGCGGGAAGAGATATAAACAATAGTTAGAGTGAATTAATGTTCATGCGAGAATGTTCAATTTTTCATGCAAAACGATCGATGACCCGCGACCTGATGAAATGACTCTGAGATGACCAAAATGTTCCGTTTTGAAAATTTTCATCTTTCAACTAATTTTGACTCTCAGAGGTGGATCATCACTTTTGGAGATGAATTAGCATCGTTATAGTCATTTTCATGCTTCTAGGTAGCCAAAACTCAAGATTTGGCTTATTGTTAAAAGTGACTTAAAAGGACCCAAATGCTCACTTCGAGGGCTTAAAACGTGTTTATTCACTGCAGGAAGAGATATAAACAACATTTAGAGTAAATTATTGTTCATGCGAGAACGTTCAATTTTTCATGCAAAACGATCGATGACCCGCGACCTGATGAAATGACTCTGAGATGACCAAAATGTTCCGTTTTGAAAAAGTTCATCTTTCAAATAATTTTGACTCTCAGAGGTGGATCATCACTTTTGGAGATAAAATGAGCATCGTTATCGTCATTTTCATGCTTCTAGGGAGCCAAAACTCAAGATTTGGCTTATGGTTAAAAGTGACTATAAAGGACCCAAATGCTCACTTCGAGGGCTTAAAACGTGTTTATTCACTGCGGGAAGAGATATAAACAATAGTTAGAGTGAATTAATGTTCATGCGAGAACATTCAATTTTTCATGCAAAACGATTGATGACCCGCGACCTGATGAAATGACTCTGAGATTACCAAAATGTTCCGTTTTGAAAATTTTCATCTTTCAACTAATTTTGACTCTCAGAGGTGGATCATCACTTTTGGAGATAAAATGAGCATCGTTATCGTCATTTTCATGCTTCTAGGGAGCCAAAACTCAAGATTTGGCTTATGGTTAAAAGTGACTTAAAAGGAACCAAATGCTCACTTGGAGGGCTTAAAACGTGTTTATTCACTGCGGGAAGAGATATAAACAACATTTAGAGTAAATTATTGTTCATGCGAGAACGTTCAATTTTTCATGCAAAACGATCGATGACCCGCGACCTGATGAAATTACTCTGAGATGACCAAAATGGTCCGTTTTGAAAATTTTCATCTTTCAACTAATTTTGACTCTCAGAGGTTGATCATCACTTTTGGAGATAAAATGAACATCGTTATCGTCATTTTCATGCTTCTAGGGAGCCAAAACTCAAGATTTGGCTTATGGTTAAAAGTGACTTAAAAGGACCCAAATGCTCACTTTGAGGGCTTAAAACGTGTTTATTCACTGCGGAAAGAGATATAAACAATATTTAGAGTGAATTAATGTTCATGCGAGAACGTTCAATTTTTCATGCAAAACGATCAATGACCCGCGACCTGATGAAATGACTCTGAGATGACCAAAATGTTCCGTTTTGAAAATTTTCATCTTTCAACTAATTTTGACTCTCAGAGGTGGATCATCACTTTTGGAGATAAAATGAGCATCGTTATCGCCATTTTCATGCTTCTAGGGAGCCAAAACTCAAGATTTGGCTCATGGTTAAAAGTGACTGAAAAGGCCCAAAATGCTCACTTCGAGGGCTTAAAACGTGTTTATTCACTGCGGGAAGAGATATAAACAATAGTTAGAGTGAATTAATGTTCATGCGAGAATGTTCAATTTTTCATGCAAAACGATCGATGACCCGCGACCTGATGAAATGACTCTGAGATGACCAAAATGTTCCGTTTTGAAAATTTTCATCTTTCAACTAATTTTGACTCTCAGAGGTGGATCATCACTTTTGGAGATGAATTAGCATCGTTATAGTCATTTTCATGCTTCTAGGTAGCCAAAACTCAAGATTTGGCTTATTGTTAAAAGTGACTTAAAAGGACCCAAATGCTCACTTCGAGGGCTTAAAACGTGTTTATTCACTGCAGGAAGAGATATAAACAACATTTAGAGTAAATTATTGTTCATGCGAGAACGTTCAATTTTTCATGCAAAACGATCGATGACCCGCGACCTGATGAAATGACTCTGAGATGACCAAAATGTTCAGTTTTGAAAAAGTTCATCTTTCAAATAATTTTGACTCTCAGAGGTGGATCATCACTTTTGGAGATAAAATGAGCATCGTTATCGTCATTTTCATGCTTCTAGGGAGCCAAAACTCAAGATTTGGCTTATGGTTAAAAGTGACTATAAAGGACCCAAATGCTCACTTCGAGGGCTTAAAACGTGTTTATTCACTGCGGGAAGAGATATAAACAATAGTTAGAGTGAATTAATGTTCATGCGAGAACATTCAATTTTTCATGCAAAACGATTGATGACCCGCGACCTGATGAAATGACTCTGAGATTACCAAAATGTTCCGTTTTGAAAATTTTCATCTTTCAACTAATTTTGACTCTCAGAGGTGGATCATCACTTTTGGAGATAAAATGAGCATCGTTATCGTCATTTTCATGCTTCTAGGGAGCCAAAACTCAAGATTTGGCTTATGGTTAAAAGTGACTTAAAAGGAACCACATGCTCACTTGGAGGGCTTAAAACGTGTTTATTCACTGCAGGAAGAGATATAAACAACATTTAGAGTAAATTATTGTTCATGCGAGAACGTTCAATTTTTCATGCAAAACGATTGATGACCCGCGACCTGATGAAATTGCTCTGAGATGACCAAAATGGTCCGTTTTGAAAAAGTTCATCTTTCAACTAATTTTGACTCTCAGAGGTGGATCATCACTTTTGGAGATAAAATGAGCATCGTTATCGTCATTTTCATGCTTCTAGAGAGCCAAAACTCAAGATTTGGCTTATGGTTAAAAGTGACTATAAAGGACCCAAATGCTCACTTCGAGGGCTTAAAACGTGTTTATTCACTGCGGGAAGAGATATAAACAATAGTTAGAGTGAATTAATGTTCATGCGAGAACGTTCAATTTTTCATGCAAAACGATCGATGACCCGCGACCTGATGAAATGACTCTGAGATTACCAAAATGTTCCGTTTTGAAAATTTTCATCTTTCAACTAATTTTGACTCTCAGAGGTGGATCATCACTTTTGGAGATAAAATGAGCATCGTTATCGTCATTTTCATGCTTCTAGGGAGCCAAAACTCAAGATTTGGCTTATGGTTAAAAGTGACTTAAAAGGACCCAAATGCTCACTTGGAGGGCTTAAAACGTGTTTATTCACTGCGGGAAAAGATATAAACAACATTTAGAGTAAATTATTGTTCATGCGAGAACGTTCAATTTTTCATGCAAAACGATCGATGACCCGCGACCTGATGAAATTTCTCTGAGATGACCAAAATGGTCCGTTTTGAAAATTTTCATCTTTCAACTAATTTTGACTCTCAGAGGTTGATCATCACTTTTGGAGATAAAATGAGCATCGTTATCGTCATTTTCATGCTTCTAGGGAGCCAAAACTCAAGATTTGGCTTATGGTTAAAAGTGACTTAAAAGGACTCAAATGCTCACTTTGAGGGCTTAAAACGTGTTTATTCACTGCAGAAAGAGATATAAACAATATTTAGAGTGAATTAATGTTCATGCGAGAACGTTCAATTTTTCATGCAAAACGATCGATGACCCGCGACCTGATGAAATGACTCTGAGATGACCAAAATGTTCCGTTTTGAAAATTTTCATCTTTCAACTAATTTTGACTCTCAGAGGTGGATCATCACTTTTGGAGATAAAATGAGCATCGTTATCGTCATTTTCATGCTTCTAGGGAGCCAAAACTCAAGATTTGGCTTATGGTTAAAAGTGATTTAAAAGGACCCAAATGCTCACTTCGAGGGCTTAAAGCGTGTTTATTCACTGCAGAAAGAGATATAAACAATATTTAGAGTGAATTAATGTTCATGCGAGAACGTTCAAGTTTCTATGCAAAACGATTGATGACCCGCGACCTGATGAAATTGCTCTGAGATGACCAAATGGTCCGTTTTGAAAAAGTTCATCTTTCAACTAATTTTGACTCTCAGAGGTGGATCATCACTTTTGGAGATAAAATGAGCATCGTTATCGCCATTTTCATGCTTCTAGGGAGCCAAAACTCAAGATTTGGCTCATGGTTAAAAGTGACTGAAAAGGCCCAAAATGCTCACTTCGAGGGCTTAAAACGTGTTTATTCACTGCGGGAAGAGATATAAACAATAGTTAGAGTGAATTAATGTTCATGCGAGAATGTTCAATTTTTCATGCAAAACGATCGATGACCCGCGACCTGATGAAATGACTCTGAGATGACCAAAATGTTCCGTTTTGAAAATTTTCATCTTTCAACTAATTTTGACTCTCAGAGGTGGATCATCACTTTTGGAGATGAATTAGCATCGTTATAGTCATTTTCATGCTTCTAGGTAGCCAAAACTCAAGATTTGGCTTATTGTTAAAAGTGACTTAAAAGGACTCAAATGCTCACTTTGAGGGCTTAAAACGTGTTTATTCACTGCAGAAAGAGATATAAACAATATTTAGAGTGAATTAATGTTCATGCGAGAACGTTCAATTTTTCATGCAAAACGATCGATGACCCGCGACCTGATGAAATGACTCTGAGATGACCAAAATGTTCCGTTTTGAAAATGTTCATCTTTCAACTAATTTTGACTCTCAGAGGTGGATCATCACTTTTGGAGATAAAATGAGCATCGTTATCGTCATTTTCATGCTTCTAGGGAGCCAAAACTCAAGATTTGGCTTATGGTTAAAAGTGATTTAAAAGGACCCAAATGCTCACTTCGAGGGCTTAAAGCGTGTTTAATCACTGCGGGAAGAGATATAAACAACATTTAGAGTAAATTGTTGTTCATGCGAGAACGTTCAATTTTTCATTCAAAACGATCGATGACCCGCGACCTGATGAAATTGCTCTGAGATGACCAAAATGTTCCGTTTTGAAAATTTTCATCTTTCAACTAATTTTGACTCTCAGAGGTGGATCATCACTTTTGGAGATAAAATGAGCATCGTTATCGTCATTTTCATGCTTCTAGGGAGCCAAAACTCAAGATTTGGCTTATGGTTAAAAGTGATTTAAAAGGACCCAAATGCTCACTTCGAGGGCTTAAAGCGTGTTTATTCACTGCAGAAAGAGATATAAACAATATTTAGAGTGAATTAATGTTCATGCGAGAACGTTCAAGTTTCCATGCAAAACGATTGATGACCCGCGACCTGATGAAATTGCTCTGAGATGACCAAATGGTCCGTTTTGAAAAAGTTCATCTTTCAACTAATTTTGACTCTCAGAGGTGGATCATCACTTTTGGAGATAAAATGAGCATCGTTATCGCCATTTTCATGCTTCTAGGGAGCCAAAACTCAAGATTTGGCTCATGGTTAAAAGTGACTGAAAAGGCCCAAAATGCTCACTTCGAGGGCTTAAAACGTGTTTATTCACTGCGGGAAGAGATATAAACAATAGTTAGAGTGAATTAATGTTCATGCGAGAATGTTAAATTTTTCATGCAAAACGATCGATGACCCGCGACCTGATGAAATGACTCTGAGATGACCAAAATGTTCCGTTTTGAAAAAGTTCATCTTTCAAATAATTTTGACTCTCAGAGGTGGATCATCACTTTTGGAGATAAAATGAGCATCGTTATCGTCATTTTCATGCTTCTAGGGAGCCAAAACTCAAGATTTGGCTTATGGTTAAAAGTGACTATAAAGGACCCAAATGCTCACTTCGAGGGCTTAAAACGTGTTTATTCACTGCGGGAAGAGATATAAACAATAGTTAGAGTGAATTAATGTTCATGCGAGAACATTCAATTTTTCATGCAAAACGATTGATGACCCGCGACCTGATGAAATGACTCTGAGATTACCAAAATGTTCCGTTTTGAAAATTTTCATCTTTCAACTAATTTTGACTCTCAGAGGTGGATCATCACTTTTGGAGATAAAATGAGCATCGTTATCGTCATTTTCATGCTTCTAGGGAGCCAAAACTCAAGATTTGGCTTATGGTTAAAAGTGACTTAAAAGGAACCAAATGCTCACTTGGAGGGCTTAAAACGTGTTTATTCACTGCAGGAAGAGATATAAACAACATTTAGAGTAAATTATTGTTCATGCGAGAACGTTCAATTTTTCATGCAAAACGATTGATGACCCGCGACCTGATGAAATTGCTCTGAGATGACCAAAATGGTCCGTTTTGAAAAAGTTCATCTTTCAACTAATTTTGACTCTCAGAGGTGGATCATCACTTTTGGAGATAAAATGAGCATCGTTATCGTCATTTTCATGCTTCTAGAGAGCCAAAACTCAAGATTTGGCTTATGGTTAAAAGTGACTATAAAGGACCCAAATGCTCACTTCGAGGGCTTAAAACGTGTTTATTCACTGCGGGAAGAGATATAAACAATAGTTAGAGTAAAATATTGTTCATGCGAGAACGTTCAATTTTTCATGCAAAACGATCGATGACCCGCGACCTGATGAAATTACTCTGAGATGACCAAAATGGTCCGTTTTGAAAATTTTCATCTTTCAACTAATTTTGACTCTCAGAGGTTGATCATCACTTTTGGAGATAAAATGAGCATCGTTATCGTCATTTTCATGCTTCTAGGGAGCCAAAACTCAAGATTTGGCTTATGGTTAAAAGTGACTTAAAAGGACTCAAATGCTCACTTTGAGGGCTTAAAACGTGTTTATTCACTGCAGAAAGAGATATAAACAATATTTAGAGTGAATTAATGTTCATGCGAGAACGTTCAATTTTTCATGCAAAACGATCGATGACCCGCGACCTGATGAAATGACTCTGAGATGACCAAAATGTTCCGTTTTGAAAATTTTCATCTTTCAACTAATTTTGACTCTCAGAGGTGGATCATCACTTTTGGAGATAAAATGAGCATCGTTATCGTCATTTTCATGCTTCTAGGGAGCCAAAACTCAAGATTTGGCTTATGGTTAAAAGTGATTTAAAAGGACCCAAATGCTCACTTCGAGGGCTTAAAGCGTGTTTATTCACTGCAGAAAGAGATATAAACAATATTTAGAGTGAATTAATGTTCATGCGAGAATGTTCAATTTTTCATGCAAAACGATCGATGACCCGCGACCTGATGAAATGACTCTGAGATGACCAAAATGTTCCGTTTTGAAAATTTTCATCTTTCAACTAATTTTGACTCTCAGAGGTGGATCATCACTTTTGGAGATGAATTAGCATCGTTATAGTCATTTTCATGCTTCTAGGTAGCCAAAACTCAAGATTTGGCTTATTGTTAAAAGTGACTTAAAAGGACCCAAATGCTCACTTCGAGGGCTTAAAACGTGTTTATTCACTGCAGGAAGAGATATAAACAACATTTAGAGTAAATTATTGTTCATGCGAGAACGTTCAATTTTTCATGCAAAACGATCGATGACCCGCGACCTGATGAAATGACTCTGAGATGACCAAAATGTTCCGTTTTGAAAAAGTTCATCTTTCAAATAATTTTGACTCTCAGAGGTGGATCATCACTTTTGGAGATAAAATGAGCATCGTTATCGTCATTTTCATGCTTCTAGGGAGCCAAAACTCAAGATTTGGCTTATGGTTAAAAGTGACTATAAAGGACCCAAATGCTCACTTCGAGGGCTTAAAACGTGTTTATTCACTGCGGGAAGAGATATAAACAATAGTTAGAGTGAATTAATGTTCATGCGAGAACATTCAATTTTTCATGCAAAACGATTGATGACCCGCGACCTGATGAAATGACTCTGAGATTACCAAAATGTTCCGTTTTGAAAATTTTCATCTTTCAACTAATTTTGACTCTCAGAGGTGGATCATCACTTTTGGAGATAAAATGAGCATCGTTATCGTCATTTTCATGCTTCTAGGGAGCCAAAACTCAAGATTTGGCTTATGGTTAAAAGTGACTTAAAAGGAACCAAATGCTCACTTGGAGGGCTTAAAACGTGTTTATTCACTGCGGGAAGAGATATAAACAACATTTAGAGTAAATTATTGTTCATGCGAGAACGTTCAATTTTTCATGCAAAACGATCGATGACCCGCGACCTGATGAAATTACTCTGAGATGACCAAAATGGTCCGTTTTGAAAATTTTCATCTTTCAACTAATTTTGACTCTCAGAGGTTGATCATCACTTTTGGAGATAAAATGAACATCGTTATCGTCATTTTCATGCTTCTAGGGAGCCAAAACTCAAGATTTGGCTTATGGTTAAAAGTGACTTAAAAGGACCCAAATGCTCACTTTGAGGGCTTAAAACGTGTTTATTCACTGCGGAAAGAGATATAAACAATATTTAGAGTGAATTAATGTTCATGCGAGAACGTTCAATTTTTCATGCAAAACGATCGATGACCCGCGACCTGATGAAATGACTCTGAGATGACCAAAATGTTCCGTTTTGAAAATTTTCATCTTTCAACTAATTTTGACTCTCAGAGGTAGATCATCACTTTTGGAGATAAAATGAGCATCGTTATCGTCATTTTCATGCTTCTAGGGAGCCAAAACTCAAGATTTGGCTTATGGTTAAAAGTGACTTAAAAGGACCCAAATGCTCACTTGGAGGGCTTAAAACGTGTTTATTCACTGCGGGAAGAGATATAAACAACATTTAGAGTAAATTATTGTTCATGCGAGAACGTTCAATTTTTCATTCAAAACGATCGATGACCCGCGACCTGATGAAATGACTCTGAGATGACCAAAATGTTCCGTTTTGAAAATTTTCATCTTTCAACTAATTTTGACTCTCAGAGGTGGATCATCACTTTTGGAGATAAAATGAGCATCGTTATAGTCATTTTCATGCTTCTAGGGAGCCAAAACTCAAGATTTGGCTTATGGGTAAAGGTGACTTAAAAGGAGCCAAATGCTCACTTCGAGGGATTAAAACGTGTTTATTCACTGCAGGAAGAGATATAAACAACATTTAGAGTAAATTATTTTTCATGCGAGAACGTTCAATTTTTCATGCAAAACGATCGATGACCCGCGACCTGATGAAATTGCTCTGAGATGACCAAAATGGACCGTTTTGAAAATGTTCATCTTTCAACTAATTTTGACTCTCAGAGGTTGATCATCACTTTTGGAGATAAAATGAGCATCGTTATCGTCATTTTCATGCTTCTAGGGAGCCAAAACTCAAGATTTGGCTTATGGTTAAAAGTGACTATAAAGGACCCAAATGCTCACTTCGAGGGCTTAAAACGTGTTTATTCACTGCGGGAAGAGATATAAACAATAGTTAGAGTGAATTAATGTTCATGCGAGAACATTCAATTTTTCATGCAAAACGATCGATGACCCGCGACCTGATGAAATGACTCTGAGATTACCAAAATGTTCCGTTTTGAAAATTTTCATCTTTCAACTAATTTTGACTCTCAGAGGTGGATCATCACTTTTGGAGATAAAATGAGCATCGTTATCGTCATTTTCATGCTTCTAGGGAGCCAAAACTCAAGATTTGGCTTATGGTTAAAAGTGACTTAAAAGGACCCAAATGCTCACTTGGAGGGCTTAAAACGTGTTTATTCACTGCGGGAAGAGATATAAACAACATTTAGAGTAAATTATTGTTCATGCGAGAACGTTCAATTTTTCATGCAAAACGATCGATGACCCGCGACCTGATGAAATGACTCTGAGATGACCAAAATGTTCTGTTTTGAAAATTTTCATCTTTCAACTAATTTTGACTCTCAGAGGTGGATCATCACTTTTGGAGATGAATTAGCATCGTTATAGTCATTTTCATGCTTCTAGGTAGCCAAAACTCAAGATTTGGCTTATTGTTAAAAGTGACTTAAAAGGACTCAAATGCTCACTTTGAGGGCTTAAAACGTGTTTATTCACTGCAGAAAGAGATATAAACAATATTTAGAGTGAATTAATGTTCATGCGAGAACGTTCAATTTTTCATGCAAAACGATCGATGACCCGCGACCTGATGAAATGACTCTGAGATGACCAAAATGTTCCGTTTTGAAAATTTTCATCTTTCAACTAATTTTGACTCTCAGAGGTGGATCATCACTTTTGGAGATAAAATGAGCATCGTTATCGTCATTTTCATGCTTCTAGGGAGCCAAAACTCAAGATTTGGCTTATGGTTAAAAGTGATTTAAAAGGACCCAAATGCTCACTTCGAGGGCTTAAAGCGTGTTTAATCACTGCGGGAAGAGATATAAACAACATTTAGAGTAAATTATTGTTCATGCGAGAACGTTCAATTTTTCATTCAAAACGATCGATGACCCGCGACCTGATGAAATTGCTCTGAGATGACCAAAATGTTCCGTTTTGAAAATTTTCATCTTTCAACTAATTTTGACTCTCAGAGGTGGATCATCACTTTTGGAGATAAAATGAGCATCGTTATCGTCATTTTCATGCTTCTAGGGAGCCAAAACTCAAGATTTGGCTTATGGTTAAAAGTGATTTAAAAGGACCCAAATGCTCACTTCGAGGGCTTAAAGCGTGTTTATTCACTGCAGAAAGAGATATAAACAATATTTAGAGTGAATTAATGTTCATGCGAGAACGTTCAAGTTTCCATGCAAAACGATTGATGACCCGCGACCTGATGAAATTGCTCTGAGATGACCAAATGGTCCGTTTTGAAAAAGTTCATCTTTCAACTAATTTTGACTCTCAGAGGTGGATCATCACTTTTGGAGATAAAATGAGCATCGTTATCGCCATTTTCATGCTTCTAGGGAGCCAAAACTCAAGATTTGGCTCATGGTTAAAAGTGACTGAAAAGGCCCAAAATGCTCACTTCGAGGGCTTAAAACGTGTTTATTCACTGCGGGAAGAGATATAAACAATAGTTAGAGTGAATTAATGTTCATGCGAGAATGTTCAATTTTTCATGCAAAACGATCGATGACCCGCGACCTGATGAAATGACTCTGAGATGACCAAAATGTTCCGTTTTGAAAATTTTCATCTTTCAACTAATTTTGACTCTCAGAGGTGGATCATCACTTTTGGAGATGAATTAGCATCGTTATAGTCATTTTCATGCTTCTAGGTAGCCAAAACTCAAGATTTGGCTTATTGTTAAAAGTGACTTAAAAGGACCCAAATGCTCACTTCGAGGGCTTAAAACGTGTTTATTCACTGCAGGAAGAGATATAAACAACATTTAGAGTAAATTATTGTTCATGCGAGAACGTTCAATTTTTCATGCAAAACGATCGATGACCCGCGACCTGATGAAATGACTCTGAGATGACCAAAATGTTCCGTTTTGAAAAAGTTCATCTTTCAAATAATTTTGACTCTCAGAGGTGGATCATCACTTTTGGAGATAAAATGAGCATCGTTATCGTCATTTTCATGCTTCTAGGGAGCCAAAACTCAAGATTTGGCTTATGGTTAAAAGTGACTATAAAGGACCCAAATGCTCACTTCGAGGGCTTAAAACGTGTTTATTCACTGCGGGAAGAGATATAAACAATAGTTAGAGTGAATTAATGTTCATGCGAGAACATTCAATTTTTCATGCAAAACGATTGATGACCCGCGACCTGATGAAATGACTCTGAGATTACCAAAATGTTCCGTTTTGAAAATTTTCATCTTTCAACTAATTTTGACTCTCAGAGGTGGATCATCACTTTTGGAGATAAAATGAGCATCGTTATCGTCATTTTCATGCTTCTAGGGAGCCAAAACTCAAGATTTGGCTTATGGTTAAAAGTGACTTAAAAGGAACCAAATGCTCACTTGGAGGGCTTAAAACGTGTTTATTCACTGCAGGAAGAGATATAAACAACATTTAGAGTAAATTATTGTTCATGCGAGAACGTTCAATTTTTCATGCAAAACGATTGATGACCCGCGACCTGATGAAATTGCTCTGAGATGACCAAAATGGTCCGTTTTGAAAAAGTTCATCTTTCAACTAATTTTGACTCTCAGAGGTGGATCATCACTTTTGGAGATAAAATGAGCATCGTTATCGTCATTTTCATGCTTCTAGAGAGCCAAAACTCAAGATTTGGCTTATGGTTAAAAGTGACTATAAAGGACCCAAATGCTCACTTCGAGGGCTTAAAACGTGTTTATTCACTGCGGGAAGAGATATAAACAATAGTTAGAGTGAATTAATGTTCATGCGAGAACGTTCAATTTTTCATGCAAAACGATCGATGACCCGCGACCTGATGAAATGACTCTGAGATTACCAAAATGTTCCGTTTTGAAAATTTTCATCTTTCAACTAATTTTGACTCTCAGAGGTGGATCATCACTTTTGGAGATAAAATGAGCATCGTTATCGTCATTTTCATGCTTCTAGGGAGCCAAAACTCAAGATTTGGCTTATGGTTAAAAGTGACTTAAAAGGACCCAAATGCTCACTTGGAGGGCTTAAAACGTGTTTATTCACTGCGGGAAAAGATATAAACAACATTTAGAGTAAATTATTGTTCATGCGAGAACGTTCAATTTTTCATGCAAAACGATCGATGACCCGCGACCTGATGAAATTACTCTGAGATGACCAAAATGGTCCGTTTTGAAAATTTTCATCTTTCAACTAATTTTGACTCTCAGAGGTTGATCATCACTTTTGGAGATAAAATGAGCATCGTTATCGTCATTTTCATGCTTCTAGGGAGCCAAAACTCAAGATTTGGCTTATGGTTAAAAGTGACTTAAAAGGACTCAAATGCTCACTTTGAGGGCTTAAAACGTGTTTATTCACTGCAGAAAGAGATATAAACAATATTTAGAGTGAATTAATGTTCATGCGAGAACGTTCAATTTTTCATGCAAAACGATCGATGACCCGCGACCTGATGAAATGACTCTGAGATGACCAAAATGTTCCGTTTTGAAAATTTTCATCTTTCAACTAATTTTGACTCTCAGAGGTGGATCATCACTTTTGATGATAAAATGAGCATCGTTATCGTCATTTTCATGCTTCTAGGGAGCCAAAACTCAAGATTTGGCTTATGGTTAAAAGTGATTTAAAAGGACCCAAATGCTCACTTCGAGGGCTTAAAGCGTGTTTAATCACTGCGGGAAGAGATATAAACAACATTTAGAGTAAATTATTGTTCATGCGAGAACGTTCAATTTTTCATTCAAAACGATCGATGACCCGCGACCTGATGAAATTGCTCTGAGATTACCAAAATGTTCCGTTTTGAAAATTTTCATCTTTCAACTAATTTTGACTCTCAGAGGTGGATCATCACTTTTGGAGATAAAATGAGCATCGTTATCGTCATTTTCATGCTTCTAGGGAGCCAAAACTCAAGATTTGGCTTATGGTTAAAAGTGATTTAAAAGGACCCAAATGCTCACTTCGAGGGCTTAAAGCGTGTTTATTCACTGCAGAAAGAGATATAAACAATATTTAGAGTGAATTAATGTTCATGCGAGAACGTTCAAGTTTCCATGCAAAACGATTGATGACCCGCGACCTGATGAAATTGCTCTGAGATGACCAAATGGTCCGTTTTGAAAAAGTTCATCTTTCAACTAATTTTGACTCTCAGAGGTGGATCATCACTTTTGGAGATAAAATGAGCATCGTTATCGCCATTTTCATGCTTCTAGGGAGCCAAAACTCAAGATTTAGCTCATGGTTAAAAGTGACTGAAAAGGCCCAAAATGCTCACTTCGAGGGCTTAAAACGTGTTTATTCACTGCGGGAAGAGATATAAACAATAGTTAGAGTGAATTAATGTTCATGCGAGAATGTTCAATTTTTCATGCAAAACGATCGATGACCCGCGACCTGATGAAATGACTCTGAGATGACCAAAATGTTCCGTTTTGAAAATTTTCATCTTTCAACTAATTTTGACTCTCAGAGGTGGATCATCACTTTTGGAGATGAATTAGCATCGTTATAGTCATTTTCATGCTTCTAGGTAGCCAAAACTCAAGATTTGGCTTATTGTTAAAAGTGACTTAAAAGGACCCAAATGCTCACTTCGAGGGCTTAAAACGTGTTTATTCACTGCAGGAAGAGATATAAACAACATTTAGAGTAAATTATTGTTCATGCGAGAACGTTCAATTTTTCATGCAAAACGATCGATGACCCGCGACCTGATGAAATGACTCTGAGATGACCAAAATGTTCCGTTTTGAAAAAGTTCATCTTTCAAATAATTTTGACTCTCAGAGGTGGATCATCACTTTTGGAGATAAAATGAGCATCGTTATCGTCATTTTCATGCTTCTAGGGAGCCAAAACTCAAGATTTGGCTTATGGTTAAAAGTGACTATAAAGGACCCAAATGCTCACTTCGAGGGCTTAAAACGTGTTTATTCACTGCGGGAAGAGATATAAACAATAGTTAGAGTGAATTAATGTTCATGCGAGAACATTCAATTTTTCATGCAAAACGATTGATGACCCGCGACCTGATGAAATGACTCTGAGATTACCAAAATGTTCCGTTTTGAAAATTTTCATCTTTCAACTAATTTTGACTCTCAGAGGTGGATCATCACTTTTGGAGATAAAATGAGCATCGTTATCGTCATTTTCATGCTTCTAGGGAGCCAAAACTCAAGATTTGGCTTATGGTTAAAAGTGACTTAAAAGGAACCAAATGCTCACTTGGAGGGCTTAAAACGTGTTTATTCACTGCGGGAAGAGATATAAACAACATTTAGAGTAAATTATTGTTCATGCGAGAACGTTCAATTTTTCATGCAAAACGATCGATGACCCGCGACCTGATGAAATTACTCTGAGATGACCAAAATGGTCCGTTTTGAAAATTTTCATCTTTCAACTAATTTTGACTCTCAGAGGTTGATCATCACTTTTGGAGATAAAATGAACATCGTTATCGTCATTTTCATGCTTCTAGGGAGCCAAAACTCAAGATTTGGCTTATGGTTAAAAGTGACTTAAAAGGACCCAAATGCTCACTTTGAGGGCTTAAAACGTGTTTATTCACTGCGGAAAGAGATATAAACAATATTTAGAGTGAATTAATGTTCATGCGAGAACGTTCAATTTTTCATGCAAAACGATCGATGACCCGCGACCTGATGAAATGACTCTGAGATGACCAAAATGTTCCGTTTTGAAAATTTTCATCTTTCAACTAATTTTGACTCTCAGAGGTAGATCATCACTTTTGGAGATAAAATGAGCATCGTTATCGTCATTTTCATGCTTCTAGGGAGCCAAAACTCAAGATTTGGCTTATGGTTAAAAGTGACTTAAAAGGACCCAAATGCTCACTTGGAGGGCTTAAAACGTGTTTATTCACTGCGGGAAGAGATATAAACAACATTTAGAGTAAATTATTGTTCATGCGAGAACGTTCAATTTTTCATTCAAAACGATCGATGACCCGCGACCTGATGAAATGACTCTGAGATGACCAAAATGTTCCGTTTTGAAATTTTTCATCTTTCAACTAATTTTGACTCTCAGAGGTGGATCATCACTTTTGGAGATAAAATGAGCATCGTTATCGTCATTTTCATGCTTCTAGGGAGCCAAAACTCAAGATTTGGCTTATGGTTAAAAGTGACTTAAAAGGACCCAAATGCTCACTTGGAGGGCTTAAAACGTGTTTATTCACTGCGGGAAAAGATATAAACAACATTTAGAGTAAATTATTGTTCATGCGAGAACGTTCAATTTTTCATGCAAAACGATCGATGACCCGCGACCTGATGAAATTACTCTGAGATGACCAAAATGGTCCGTTTTGAAAATTTTCATCTTTCAACTAATTTTGACTCTCAGAGGTTGATCATCACTTTTGGAGATAAAATGAGCATCGTTATCGTCATTTTCATGCTTCTAGGGAGCCAAAACTCAAGATTTGGCTTATGGTTAAAAGTGACTTAAAAGGACTCAAATGCTCACTTTGAGGGCTTAAAACGTGTTTATTCACTGCAGAAAGAGATATAAACAATATTTAGAGTGAATTAATGTTCATGCGAGAACGTTCAATTTTTCATGCAAAACGATCGATGACCCGCGACCTGATGAAATGACTCTGAGATGACCAAAATGTTCCGTTTTGAAAATTTTCATCTTTCAACTAATTTTGACTCTCAGAGGTGGATCATCACTTTTGATGATAAAATGAGCATCGTTATCGTCATTTTCATGCTTCTAGGGAGCCAAAACTCAAGATTTGGCTTATGGTTAAAAGTGATTTAAAAGGACCCAAATGCTCACTTCGAGGGCTTAAAGCGTGTTTAATCACTGCGGGAAGAGATATAAACAACATTTAGAGTAAATTATTGTTCATGCGAGAACGTTCAATTTTTCATTCAAAACGATCGATGACCCGCGACCTGATGAAATTGCTCTGAGATTACCAAAATGTTCCGTTTTGAAAATTTTCATCTTTCAACTAATTTTGACTCTCAGAGGTGGATCATGACTTTTGGAGATAAAATGAGCATCGTTATCGTCATTTTCATGCTTCTAGGGAGCCAAAACTCAAGATTTGGCTTATGGTTAAAAGTGATTTAAAAGGACCCAAATGCTCACTTCGAGGGCTTAAAGCGTGTTTATTCACTGCAGAAAGAGATATAAACAATATTTAGAGTGAATTAATGTTCATGCGAGAACGTTCAAGTTTCCATGCAAAACGATTGATGACCCGCGACCTGATGAAATTGCTCTGAGATGACCAAATGGTCCGTTTTGAAAAAGTTCATCTTTCAACTAATTTTGACTCTCAGAGGTGGATCATCACTTTTGGAGGTAAAATGAGCATCGTTATCGCCATTTTCATGCTTCTAGGGAGCCAAAACTCAAGATTTAGCTCATGGTTAAAAGTGACTGAAAAGGCCCAAAATGCTCACTTCGAGGGCTTAAAACGTGTTTATTCACTGCGGGAAGAGATATAAACAATAGTTAGAGTGAATTAATGTTCATGCGAGAATGTTCAATTTTTCATGCAAAACGATCGATGACCCGCGACCTGATGAAATGACTCTGAGATGACCAAAATGTTCCGTTTTGAAAATTTTCATCTTTCAACTAATTTTGACTCTCAGAGGTGGATCATCACTTTTGGAGATGAATTAGCATCGTTATAGTCATTTTCATGCTTCTAGGTAGCCAAAACTCAAGATTTGGCTTATTGTTAAAAGTGACTTAAAAGGACCCAAATGCTCACTTCGAGGGCTTAAAACGTGTTTATTCACTGCAGGAAGAGATATAAACAACATTTAGAGTAAATTATTGTTCATGCGAGAACGTTCAATTTTTCATGCAAAACGATCGATGACCCGCGACCTGATGAAATGACTCTGAGATGACCAAAATGTTCCGTTTTGAAAAAGTTCATCTTTCAAATAATTTTGACTCTCAGAGGTGGATCATCACTTTTGGAGATAAAATGAGCATCGTTATCGTCATTTTCATGCTTCTAGGGAGCCAAAACTCAAGATTTGGCTTATGGTTAAAAGTGACTATAAAGGACCCAAATGCTCACTTCGAGGGCTTAAAACGTGTTTATTCACTGCGGGAAGAGATATAAACAATAGTTAGAGTGAATTAATGTTCATGCGAGAACATTCAATTTTTCATGCAAAACGATTGATGACCCGCGACCTGATGAAATGACTCTGAGATTACCAAAATGTTCCGTTTTGAAAATTTTCATCTTTCAACTAATTTTGACTCTCAGAGGTGGATCATCACTTTTGGAGATAAAATGAGCATCGTTATCGTCATTTTCATGCTTCTAGGGAGCCAAAACTCAAGATTTGGCTTATGGTTAAAAGTGACTTAAAAGGAACCAAATGCTCACTTGGAGGGCTTAAAACGTGTTTATTCACTGCGGGAAGAGATATAAACAACATTTAGAGTAAATTATTGTTCATGCGAGAACGTTCAATTTTTCATGCAAAACGATCGATGACCCGCGACCTGATGAAATTACTCTGAGATGACCAAAATGGTCCGTTTTGAAAATTTTCATCTTTCAACTAATTTTGACTCTCAGAGGTTGATCATCACTTTTGGAGATAAAATGAACATCGTTATCGTCATTTTCATGCTTCTAGGGAGCCAAAACTCAAGATTTGGCTTATGGTTAAAAGTGACTTAAAAGGACCCAAATGCTCACTTTGAGGGCTTAAAACGTGTTTATTCACTGCGGAAAGAGATATAAACAATATTTAGAGTGAATTAATGTTCATGCGAGAACGTTCAATTTTTCATGCAAAACGATCGATGACCCGCGACCTGATGAAATGACTCTGAGATGACCAAAATGTTCCGTTTTGAAAATTTTCATCTTTCAACTAATTTTGACTCTCAGAGGTAGATCATCACTTTTGGAGATAAAATGAGCATCGTTATCGTCATTTTCATGCTTCTAGGGAGCCAAAACTCAAGATTTGGCTTATGGTTAAAAGTGACTTAAAAGGACCCAAATGCTCACTTGGAGGGCTTAAAACGTGTTTATTCACTGCGGGAAGAGATATAAACAACATTTAGAGTAAATTATTGTTCATGCGAGAACGTTCAATTTTTCATTCAAAACGATCGATGACCCGCGACCTGATGAAATGACTCTGAGATGACCAAAATGTTCCGTTTTGAAATTTTTCATCTTTCAACTAATTTTGACTCTCAGAGGTGGATCATCACTTTTGGAGATAAAATGAGCATCGTTATAGTCATTTTCATGCTTCTAGGGAGCCAAAACTCAAGATTTGGCTTATGGGTAAAGGTGACTTAAAAGGAGCCAAATGCTCACTTCGAGGGATTAAAACGTGTTTATTCACTGCAGGAAGAGATATAAACAACATTTAGAGTAAATTATTTTTCATGCGAGAACGTTCAATTTTTCATGCAAAACGATCGATGACCCGCGACCTGATGAAATTGCTCTGAGATGACCAAAATGGACCGTTTTGAAAATGTTCATCTTTCAACTAATTTTGACTCTCAGAGGTGGATCATCACTTTTGGAGATAAAATGAGCATCGTTATCGCCATTTTCATGCTTCTAGGGAGCCAAAACTCAAGATTTAGCTCATGGTTAAAAGTGACTGAAAAGGCCCAAAATGCTCACTTCGAGGGCTTAAAACGTGTTTATTCACTGCGGGAAGAGATATAAACAATAGTTAGAGTGAATTAATGTTCATGCGAGAATGTTCAATTTTTCATGCAAAACGATCGATGACCCGCGACCTGATGAAATGACTCTGAGATGACCAAAATGTTCCGTTTTGAAAATTTTCATCTTTCAACTAATTTTGACTCTCAGAGGTGGATCATCACTTTTGGAGATGAATTAGCATCGTTATAGTCATTTTCATGCTTCTAGGTAGCCAAAACTCAAGATTTGGCTTATTGTTAAAAGTGACTTAAAAGGACCCAAATGCTCACTTCGAGGGCTTAAAACGTGTTTATTCACTGCAGGAAGAGATATAAACAACATTTAGAGTAAATTATTGTTCATGCGAGAACGTTCAATTTTTCATGCAAAACGATCGATGACCCGTGACCTGATGAAATGACTCTGAGATGACCAAAATGTTCCGTTTTGAAAAAGTTCATCTTTCAAATAATTTTGACTCTCAGAGGTGGATCATCACTTTTGGAGATAAAATGAGCATCGTTATCGTCATTTTCATGCTTCTAGGGAGCCAAAACTCAAGATTTGGCTTATGGTTAAAAGTGACTATAAAGGACCCAAATGCTCACTTCGAGGGCTTAAAACGTGTTTATTCACTGCGGGAAGAGATATAAACAATAGTTAGAGTGAATTAATGTTCATGCGAGAACATTCAATTTTTCATGCAAAACGATTGATGACCCGCGACCTGATGAAATGACTCTGAGATTACCAAAATGTTCCGTTTTGAAAATTTTCATCTTTCAACTAATTTTGACTCTCAGAGGTGGATCATCACTTTTGGAGATAAAATGAGCATCATTATCGTCATTTTCATGCTTCTAGGGAGCCAAAACTCAAGATTTGGCTTATGGTTAAAAGTGACTTAAAAGGAACCAAATGCTCACTTGGAGGGCTTAAAACGTGTTTATTCACTGCGGGAAGAGATATAAACAACATTTAGAGTAAATTATTGTTCATGCGAGAACGTTCAATTTTTCATGCAAAACGATCGATGACCCGCGACCTGATGAAATTACTCTGAGATGACCAAAATGGTCCGTTTTGAAAATTTTCATCTTTCAACTAATTTTGACTCTCAGAGGTTGATCATCACTTTTGGAGATAAAATGAACATCGTTATCGTCATTTTCATGCTTCTAGGGAGCCAAAACTCAAGATTTGGCTTATGGTTAAAAGTGACTTAAAAGGACCCAAATGCTCACTTGGAGGGCTTAAAACGTGTTTATTCACTGCGGGAAGAGATATAAACAACATTTAGAGTAAATTATTGTTCATGCGAGAACGTTCAATTTTTCATTCAAAACGATCGATGACCCGCGACCTGATGAAATGACTCTGAGATGACCAAAATGTTCCGTTTTGAAATTTTTCATCTTTCAACTAATTTTGACTCTCAGAGGTGGATCATCACTTTTGGAGATAAAATGAGCATCGTTATAGTCATTTTCATGCTTCTAGGGAGCCAAAACTCAAGATTTGGCTTATGGGTAAAGGTGACTTAAAAGGAGCCAAATGCTCACTTCGAGGGATTAAAACGTGTTTATTCACTGCAGGAAGAGATATAAACAACATTTAGAGTAAATTATTTTTCATGCGAGAACGTTCAATTTTTCATGCAAAACGATCGATGACCCGCGACCTGATGAAATTGCTCTGAGATGACCAAAATGGACCGTTTTGAAAATGTTCATCTTTCAACTAATTTTGACTCTCAGAGGTTGATCATCACTTTTGGAGATAAAATGAGCATCGTTATCGTCATTTTCATGCTTCTAGGGAGCCAAAACTCAAGATTTGGCTTATGGTTAAAAGTGACTATAAAGGACCCAAATGCTCACTTCGAGGGCTTAAAACGTGTTTATTCACTGCGGGAAGAGATATAAACAATAGTTAGAGTGAATTAATGTTCATGCGAGAACATTCAATTTTTCATGCAAAACGATCGATGACCCGCGACCTGATGAAATGACTCTGAGATTACCAAAATGTTCCGTTTTGAAAATTTTCATCTTTCAACTAATTTTGACTCTCAGAGGTGGATCATCACTTTTGGAGATAAAATGAGCATCGTTATCGTCATTTTCATGCTTCTAGGGAGCCAAAACTCAAGATTTGGCTTATGGTTAAAAGTGACTTAAAAGGACCCAAATGCTCACTTGGAGGGCTTAAAACGTGTTTATTCACTGCGGGAAGAGATATAAACAACATTTAGAGTAAATTATTGTTCATGCGAGAACGTTCAATTTTTCATGCAAAACGATCGATGACCCGCGACCTGATGAAATTACTCTGAGATTACCAAAATGGTCCGTTTTGAAAATTTTCATCTTTCAACTAATTTTGACTCTCAGAGGTTGATCATCACTTTTGGAGATAAAATGAGCATCGTTATCGTCATTTTCATGCTTCTAGGGAGCCAAAACTCAAGATTTGGCTTATGGTTAAAAGTGACTTAAAAGGACCCAAATGCTCACTTTGAGGGCTTAAAACGTGTTTATTCACTGCGGAAAGAGATATAAACAATATTTAGAGTGAATTAATGTTCATGCGAGAACGTTCAATTTTTCATGCAAAACGATCGATGAACCGCGACCTGATGAAATGACTCTGAGATGACCAAAATGTTCCGTTTTGAAAATTTTCATCTTTCAACTAATTTTGACTCTCAGAGGTAGATCATCACTTTTGGAGATAAAATGAGCATCGTTATCGTCATTTTCATGCTTCTAGGGAGCCAAAACTCAAGATTTGGCTTATGGTTAAAAGTGACTTAAAAGGACCCAAACGCTCACTTCGAGGGCTTAAAGCATATTTATTCAATGCGGGAAGAGATATAAACAACATTTAGAGTAAATTATTGTTCATGCGAGAACGTTCAATTTTTCATTCAAAACGATCGATGACCCGCGACCTGATGAAATGACTCTGAGATGACCAAAATGTTCCGTTTTGAAAATTTTCATCTTTCAACTAATTTTGACTCTCAGAGGTGGATCATCACTTTTGGAGATGAATTAGCATCGTTATAGTCATTTTCATGCTTCTAGGTAGCCAAAACTCAAGATTTGGCTTATTGTTAAAAGTGACTTAAAAGGACCCAAATGCTCACTTCGAGGGCTTAAAACGTGTTTATTCACTGCAGGAAGAGATATAAACAACATTTAGAGTAAATTATTGTTCATGCGAGAACGTTCAATTTTTCATGCAAAACGATCGATGACCCGCGACCTGATGAAATGACTCTGAGATGACCAAAATGTTCCGTTTTGAAAAAGTTCATCTTTCAAATAATTTTGACTCTCAGAGGTGGATCATCACTTTTGGAGATAAAATGAGCATCGTTATCGTCATTTTCATGCTTCTAGGTAGCCAAAACTCAAGATTTGGCTTATGGTTAAAAGTGACTATAAAGGACCCAAATGCTCACTTGGAGGGCTTAAAACGTGTTTATTCACTGCGGGAAGAGATATAAACAACATTTAGAGTAAATTATTGTTCATGCGAGAACGTTCAATTTTTCATGCAAAACGATCGATGACCCGCGACCTGATGAAATTACTCTGAGATGACCAAAATGGTCCGTTTTGAAAATTTTCATCTTTCAACTAATTTTGACTCTCAGAGGTTGATCATCACTTTTGGAGATAAAATGAACATCGTTATCGTCATTTTCATGCTTCTAGGGAGCCAAAACTCAAGATTTGGCTTATGGTTAAAAGTGACTTAAAAGGACCCAAATGCTCACTTTGAGGGCTTAAAACGTGTTTATTCACTGCGGAAAGAGATATAAACAATATTTAGAGTGAATTAATGTTCATGCGAGAACGTTCAATTTTTCATGCAAAACGATCGATGACCCGCGACCTGATGAAATGACTCTGAGATGACCAAAATGTTCCGTTTTGAAAATTTTCATCTTTCAACTAATTTTGACTCTCAGAGGTAGATCATCACTTTTGGAGATAAAATGAGCATCGTTATCGTCATTTTCATGCTTCTAGGGAGCCAAAACTCAAGATTTGGCTTTTGGTTAAAAGTGACTTAAAAGGACCCAAATGCTCACTTCGAGGGCTTAAAGCGTGTTTATTCACTGCGGGAAGAGATATAAACAACATTTAGAGTAAATTATTGTTCATGCGAGAACGTTCAATTTTTCATTCAAAACGATCGATGACCCGCGACCTGATGAAATTGCTCTGAGATGACCAAAATGTTACGTTTTGAAAATGTTCATCTTTCAACTAATTTTGACTCTCAGAGGTGGATCATCACTTTTGGAGATAAAATGAGCATCGTTATCACCATTTTCATGCTTCTAGGGAGCCAAAACTCAAGATTTGGCTCATAGTTAAAAGTGACTGAAAAGGCCCAAAATGCTCACTTCGAGGGCTTAAAACGTGTTTATTCACTGCGGGAAGAGATATAAACAATAGTTAGAGTGAATTAATGTTCATGCGAGAACGTTCAATTTTTCATGCAAAACGATCGATGACCCGCGACCTGATGAAATGACTCTGAGATGACCAAAATGTTCCGTTTTGAAAATTTTCATCTTTCAACTAATTTTGACTCTCAGAGGTGGATCATCACTTTTGGAGATAAAATGAGCATCGTTATAGTCATTTTCATGCTTCTAGGGAGCCAAAACTCAAGATTTGGCTTATGGGTAAGGGTGACTTAAAAGGACCCAAATGCTCACTTCGAGGGATTAAAACGTGTTTATTCACTGCAGGAAGAGATATAAACAACATTTAGAGTAAATTATTTTTCATGCGAGAACGTTCAATTTTTCATGCAAAACGATCGATGACCCGCGACCTGATGAAATTGCTCTGAGATGACCAAAATGGACCGTTTTGAAAATGTTCATCTTTCAACTAATTTTGACTCTCAGAGGTTGATCATCACTTTTGGAGATAAAATGAACATCGTTATCGTCATTTTCATGCTTCTAGGGAGCCAAAACTCAAGATTTGGCTTATGGTTAAAAGTGACTTAAAAGGACCCAAATGCTCACTTTGAGGGCTTAAAACGTGTTTATTCACTGCGGAAAGAGATATAAACAATATTTAGAGTGAATTAATGTTCATGCGAGAACGTTCAATTTTTCATGCAAAACGATCGATGACCCGCGACCTGATGAAATGACTCTGAGATGACCAAAATGTTCCGTTTTGAAAATTTTCATCTTTCAACTAATTTTGACTCTCAGAGGTAGATCATCACTTTTGGAGATAAAATGAGCATCGTTATCGTCATTTTCATGCTTCTAGGGAGCCAAAACTCAAGATTTGGCTTATGGTTAAAAGTGACTTAAAAGGACCCAAATGCTCACTTGGAGGGCTTAAAACGTGTTTATTCACTGCGGGAAGAGATATAAACAACATTTAGAGTAAATTATTGTTCATGCGAGAACGTTCAATTTTTCATTCAAAACGATCGATGACCCGCGACCTGATGAAATGACTCTGAGATGACCAAAATGTTCCGTTTTGAAAATTTTCATCTTTCAACTAATTTTGACTCTCAGAGGTGGATCATCACTTTTGGAGATAAAATGAGCATCGTTATAGTCATTTTCATGCTTCTAGGGAGCCAAAACTCAAGATTTGGCTTATGGGTAAAGGTGACTTAAAAGGAGCCAAATGCTCACTTCGAGGGATTAAAACGTGTTTATTCACTGCAGGAAGAGATATAAACAACATTTAGAGTAAATTATTTTTCATGCGAGAACGTTCAATTTTTCATGCAAAACGATCGATGACCCGCGACCTGATGAAATTGCTCTGAGATGACCAAAATGGACCGTTTTGAAAATGTTCATCTTTCAACTAATTTTGACTCTCAGAGGTTGATCATCACTTTTGGAGATAAAATGAGCATCGTTATCGTCATTTTCATGCTTCTAGGGAGCCAAAACTCAAGATTTGGCTTATGGTTAAAAGTGACTATAAAGGACCCAAATGCTCACTTCGAGGGCTTAAAACGTGTTTATTCACTGCGGGAAGAGATATAAACAATAGTTAGAGTGAATTAATGTTCATGCGAGAACATTCAATTTTTCATGCAAAACGATCGATGACCCGCGACCTGATGAAATGACTC
This sequence comes from Lissotriton helveticus, assembly GCF_964261635.1. Taxonomy (NCBI): domain Eukaryota; kingdom Metazoa; phylum Chordata; class Amphibia; order Caudata; family Salamandridae; genus Lissotriton; species Lissotriton helveticus. Next base: position 1,164,588,528 of record NC_136069.1, on the reverse strand, counting down.
TGAGATTACCAAAATGTTCCGTTTTGAAAATTTTCATCTTTCAACTAATTTTGACTCTCAGAGGTGGATCATCACTTTTGGAGATAAAATGAGCATCGTTATCGTCATTTTCATGCTTCTAGGGAGCCAAAACTCAAGATTTGGCTTATGGTTAAAAGTGACTTAAAAGGACCCAAATGCTCACTTGGAGGGCTTAAAACGTGTTTATTCACTGCGGGAAGAGATATAAACAACATTTAGAGTAAATTATTGTTCATGCGAGAACGTTCAATTTTTCATGCAAAACGATCGATGACCCGCGACCTGATGAAATGACTCTGAGATGACCAAAATGTTCTGTTTTGAAAATTTTCATCTTTCAACTAATTTTGACTCTCAGAGGTGGATCATCACTTTTGGAGATGAATTAGCATCGTTATAGTCATTTTCATGCTTCTAGGTAGCCAAAACTCAAGATTTGGCTTATTGTTAAAAGTGACTTAAAAGGACTCAAATGCTCACTTTGAGGGCTTAAAACGTGTTTATTCACTGCAGAAAGAGATATAAACAATATTTAGAGTGAATTAATGTTCATGCGAGAACGTTCAATTTTTCATGCAAAACGATCGATGACCCGCGACCTGATGAAATGACTCTGAGATGACCAAAATGTTCCGTTTTGAAAATTTTCATCTTTCAACTAATTTTGACTCTCAGAGGTGGATCATCACTTTTGGAGATAAAATGAGCATCGTTATCGTCATTTTCATGCTTCTAGGGAGCCAAAACTCAAGATTTGGCTTATGGTTAAAAGTGATTTAAAAGGACCCAAATGCTCACTTCGAGGGCTTAAAGCGTGTTTAATCACTGCGGGAAGAGATATAAACAACATTTAGAGTAAATTATTGTTCATGCGAGAACGTTCAATTTTTCATTCAAAACGATCGATGACCCGCGACCTGATGAAATTGCTCTGAGATGACCAAAATGTTCCGTTTTGAAAATTTTCATCTTTCAACTAATTTTGACTCTCAGAGAGTGGATCATCACTTTTGGAGATAAAATGAGCATCGTTATCGTCATTTTCATGCTTCTAGGGAGCCAAAACTCAAGATTTGGCTTATGGTTAAAAGTGATTTAAAAGGACCCAAATGCTCACTTCGAGGGCTTAAAGCGTGTTTATTCACTGCAGAAAGAGATATAAACAATATTTAGAGTGAATTAATGTTCATGCGAGAACGTTCAAGTTTCCATGCAAAACGATTGATGACCCGCGACCTGATGAAATTGCTCTGAGATGACCAAATGGTCCGTTTTGAAAAAGTTCATCTTTCAACTAATTTTGACTCTCAGAGGTGGATCATCACTTTTGGAGATAAAATGAGCATCGTTATCGCCATTTTCATGCTTCTAGGGAGCCAAAACTCAAGATTTGGCTCATGGTTAAAAGTGACTGAAAAGGCCCAAAATGCTCACTTCGAGGGCTTAAAACGTGTTTATTCACTGCGGGAAGAGATATAAACAATAGTTAGAGTGAATTAATGTTCATGCGAGAATGTTCAATTTTTCATGCAAAACGATCGATGACCCGCGACCTGATGAAATGACTCTGAGATGACCAAAATGTTCCGTTTTGAAAATTTTCATCTTTCAACTAATTTTGACTCTCAGAGGTGGATCATCACTTTTGGAGATGAATTAGCATCGTTATCGTCATTTTCATGCTTCTAGGTAGCCAAAACTCAAGATTTGGCTTATTGTTAAAAGTGACTTAAAAGGACCCAAATGCTCACTTCGAGGGCTTAAAACGTGTTTATTCACTGCAGGAAGAGATATAAACAACATTTAGAGTAAATTATTGTTCATGCGAGAACGTTCAATTTTTCATGCAAAACGATCGATGACCCGCGACCTGATGAAATGACTCTGAGATGACCAAAATGTTCCGTTTTGAAAAAGTTCATCTTTCAAATAATTTTGACTCTCAGAGGTGGATCATCACTTTTGGAGATAAAATGAGCATCGTTATCGTCATTTTCATGCTTCTAGGGAGCCAAAACTCAAGATTTGGCTTATGGTTAAAAGTGACTATAAAGGACCCAAATGCTCACTTCGAGGGCTTAAAACGTGTTTATTCACTGCGGGAAGAGATATAAACAATAGTTAGAGTGAATTAATGTTCATGCGAGAACATTCAATTTTTCATGCAAAACGATTGATGACCCGCGACCTGATGAAATGACTCTGAGATTACCAAAATGTTCCGTTTTGAAAATTTTCATCTTTCAACTAATTTTGACTCTCAGAGGTGGATCATCACTTTTGGAGATAAAATGAGCATCGTTATCGTCATTTTCATGCTTCTAGGGAGCCAAAACTCAAGATTTGGCTTATGGTTAAAAGTGACTTAAAAGGAACCAAATGCTCACTTGGAGGGCTTAAAACGTGTTTATTCACTGCAGGAAGAGATATAAACAACATTTAGAGTAAATTATTGTTCATGCGAGAACGTTCAATTTTTCATGCAAAACGATTGATGACCCGCGACCTGATGAAATTGCTCTGAGATGACCAAAATGGTCCGTTTTGAAAAAGTTCATCTTTCAACTAATTTTGACTCTCAGAGGTGGATCATCACTTTTGGAGATAAAATGAGCATCGTTATCGTCATTTTCATGCTTCTAGAGAGCCAAAACTCAAGATTTGGCTTATGGTTAAAAGTGACTATAAAGGACCCAAATGCTCACTTCGAGGGCTTAAAACGTGTTTATTCACTGCGGGAAGAGATATAAACAATAGTTAGAGTGAATTAATGTTCATGCGAGAACGTTCAATTTTTCATGCAAAACGATCGATGACCCGCGACCTGATGAAATGACTCTGAGATTACCAAAATGTTCCGTTTTGAAAATTTTCATCTTTCAACTAATTTTGACTCTCAGAGGTGGATCATCACTTTTGGAGATAAAATGAGCATCGTTATCGTCATTTTCATGCTTCTAGGGAGCCAAAACTCAAGATTTGGCTTATGGTTAAAAGTGACTTAAAAGGACCCAAATGCTCACTTGGAGGGCTTAAAACGTGTTTATTCACTGCGGGAAAAGATATAAACAACATTTAGAGTAAATTATTGTTCATGCGAGAACGTTCAATTTTTCATGCAAAACGATCGATGACCCGCGACCTGATGAAATTACTCTGAGATGACCAAAATGGTCCGTTTTGAAAATTTTCATCTTTCAACTAATTTTGACTCTCAGAGGTTGATCATCACTTTTGGAGATAAAATGAGCATCGTTATCGTCATTTTCATGCTTCTAGGGAGCCAAAACTCAAGATTTGGCTTATGGTTAAAAGTGACTTAAAAGGACTCAAATGCTCACTTTGAGGGCTTAAAACGTGTTTATTCACTGCAGAAAGAGATATAAACAATATTTAGAGTGAATTAATGTTCATGCGAGAACGTTCAATTTTTCATGCAAAACGATCGATGACCCGCGACCTGATGAAATGACTCTGAGATGACCAAAATGTTCCGTTTTGAAAATTTTCATCTTTCAACTAATTTTGACTCTCAGAGGTGGATCATCACTTTTGATGATAAAATGAGCATCGTTATCGTCATTTTCATGCTTCTAGGGAGCCAAAACTCAAGATTTGGCTTATGGTTAAAAGTGATTTAAAAGGACCCAAATGCTCACTTCGAGGGCTTAAAGCGTGTTTAATCACTGCGGGAAGAGATATAAACAACATTTAGAGTAAATTATTGTTCATGCGAGAACGTTCAATTTTTCATTCAAAACGATCGATGACCCGCGACCTGATGAAATTGCTCTGAGATTACCAAAATGTTCCGTTTTGAAAATTTTCATCTTTCAACTAATTTTGACTCTCAGAGGTGGATCATCACTTTTGGAGATAAAATGAGCATCGTTATCGTCATTTTCATGCTTCTAGGGAGCCAAAACTCAAGATTTGGCTTATGGTTAAAAGTGATTTAAAAGGACCCAAATGCTCACTTCGAGGGCTTAAAGCGTGTTTATTCACTGCAGAAAGAGATATAAACAATATTTAGAGTGAATTAATGTTCATGCGAGAACGTTCAAGTTTCCATGCAAAACGATTGATGACCCGCGACCTGATGAAATTGCTCTGAGATGACCAAATGGTCCGTTTTGAAAAAGTTCATCTTTCAACTAATTTTGACTCTCAGAGGTGGATCATCACTTTTGGAGATAAAATGAGCATCGTTATCGCCATTTTCATGCTTCTAGGGAGCCAAAACTCAAGATTTAGCTCATGGTTAAAAGTGACTGAAAAGGCCCAAAATGCTCACTTCGAGGGCTTAAAACGTGTTTATTCACTGCGGGAAGAGATATAAACAATAGTTAGAGTGAATTAATGTTCATGCGAGAATGTTCAATTTTTCATGCAAAACGATCGATGACCCGCGACCTGATGAAATGACTCTGAGATGACCAAAATGTTCCGTTTTGAAAATTTTCATCTTTCAACTAATTTTGACTCTCAGAGGTGGATCATCACTTTTGGAGATGAATTAGCATCGTTATAGTCATTTTCATGCTTCTAGGTAGCCAAAACTCAAGATTTGGCTTATTGTTAAAAGTGACTTAAAAGGACCCAAATGCTCACTTCGAGGGCTTAAAACGTGTTTATTCACTGCAGGAAGAGATATAAACAACATTTAGAGTAAATTATTGTTCATGCGAGAACGTTCAATTTTTCATGCAAAACGATCGATGACCCGCGACCTGATGAAATGACTCTGAGATGACCAAAATGTTCCGTTTTGAAAAAGTTCATCTTTCAAATAATTTTGACTCTCAGAGGTGGATCATCACTTTTGGAGATAAAATGAGCATCGTTATCGTCATTTTCATGCTTCTAGGGAGCCAAAACTCAAGATTTGGCTTATGGTTAAAAGTGACTATAAAGGACCCAAATGCTCACTTCGAGGGCTTAAAACGTGTTTATTCACTGCGGGAAGAGATATAAACAATAGTTAGAGTGAATTAATGTTCATGCGAGAACATTCAATTTTTCATGCAAAACGATTGATGACCCGCGACCTGATGAAATGACTCTGAGATTACCAAAATGTTCCGTTTTGAAAATTTTCATCTTTCAACTAATTTTGACTCTCAGAGGTGGATCATCACTTTTGGAGATAAAATGAGCATCGTTATCGTCATTTTCATGCTTCTAGGGAGCCAAAACTCAAGATTTGGCTTATGGTTAAAAGTGACTTAAAAGGAACCAAATGCTCACTTGGAGGGCTTAAAACGTGTTTATTCACTGCGGGAAGAGATATAAACAACATTTAGAGTAAATTATTGTTCATGCGAGAACGTTCAATTTTTCATGCAAAACGATCGATGACCCGCGACCTGATGAAATTACTCTGAGATGACCAAAATGGTCCGTTTTGAAAATTTTCATCTTTCAACTAATTTTGACTCTCAGAGGTTGATCATCACTTTTGGAGATAAAATGAACATCGTTATCGTCATTTTCATGCTTCTAGGGAGCCAAAACTCAAGATTTGGCTTATGGTTAAAAGTGACTTAAAAGGACCCAAATGCTCACTTTGAGGGCTTAAAACGTGTTTATTCACTGCGGAAAGAGATATAAACAATATTTAGAGTGAATTAATGTTCATGCGAGAACGTTCAATTTTTCATGCAAAACGATCGATGACCCGCGACCTGATGAAATGACTCTGAGATGACCAAAATGTTCCGTTTTGAAAATTTTCATCTTTCAACTAATTTTGACTCTCAGAGGTAGATCATCACTTTTGGAGATAAAATGAGCATCGTTATCGTCATTTTCATGCTTCTAGGGAGCCAAAACTCAAGATTTGGCTTATGGTTAAAAGTGACTTAAAAGGACCCAAATGCTCACTTGGAGGGCTTAAAACGTGTTTATTCACTGCGGGAAGAGATATAAACAACATTTAGAGTAAATTATTGTTCATGCGAGAACGTTCAATTTTTCATTCAAAACGATCGATGACCCGCGACCTGATGAAATGACTCTGAGATGACCAAAATGTTCCGTTTTGAAATTTTTCATCTTTCAACTAATTTTGACTCTCAGAGGTGGATCATCACTTTTGGAGATAAAATGAGCATCGTTATAGTCATTTTCATGCTTCTAGGGAGCCAAAACTCAAGATTTGGCTTATGGGTAAAGGTGACTTAAAAGGAGCCAAATGCTCACTTCGAGGGATTAAAACGTGTTTATTCACTGCAGGAAGAGATATAAACAACATTTAGAGTAAATTATTTTTCATGCGAGAACGTTCAATTTTTCATGCAAAACGATCGATGACCCGCGACCTGATGAAATTGCTCTGAGATGACCAAAATGGACCGTTTTGAAAATGTTCATCTTTCAACTAATTTTGACTCTCAGAGGTGGATCATCACTTTTGGAGATAAAATGAGCATCGTTATCGCCATTTTCATGCTTCTAGGGAGCCAAAACTCAAGATTTAGCTCATGGTTAAAAGTGACTGAAAAGGCCCAAAATGCTCACTTCGAGGGCTTAAAACGTGTTTATTCACTGCGGGAAGAGATATAAACAATAGTTAGAGTGAATTAATGTTCATGCGAGAATGTTCAATTTTTCATGCAAAACGATCGATGACCCGCGACCTGATGAAATGACTCTGAGATGACCAAAATGTTCCGTTTTGAAAATTTTCATCTTTCAACTAATTTTGACTCTCAGAGGTGGATCATCACTTTTGGAGATGAATTAGCATCGTTATAGTCATTTTCATGCTTCTAGGTAGCCAAAACTCAAGATTTGGCTTATTGTTAAAAGTGACTTAAAAGGACCCAAATGCTCACTTCGAGGGCTTAAAACGTGTTTATTCACTGCAGGAAGAGATATAAACAACATTTAGAGTAAATTATTGTTCATGCGAGAACGTTCAATTTTTCATGCAAAACGATCGATGACCCGCGACCTGATGAAATGACTCTGAGATGACCAAAATGTTCCGTTTTGAAAAAGTTCATCTTTCAAATAATTTTGACTCTCAGAGGTGGATCATCACTTTTGGAGATAAAATGAGCATCGTTATCGTCATTTTCATGCTTCTAGGGAGCCAAAACTCAAGATTTGGCTTATGGTTAAAAGTGACTATAAAGGACCCAAATGCTCACTTCGAGGGCTTAAAACGTGTTTATTCACTGCGGGAAGAGATATAAACAATAGTTAGAGTGAATTAATGTTCTTGCGAGAACATTCAATTTTTCATGCAAAACGATTGATGACCCGCGACCTGATGAAATGACTCTGAGATTACCAAAATGTTCCGTTTTGAAAATTTTCATCTTTCAACTAATTTTGACTCTCAGAGGTGGATCATCACTTTTGGAGATAAAATGAGCATCGTTATCGTCATTTTCATGCTTCTAGGGAGCCAAAACTCAAGATTTGGCTTATGGTTAAAAGTGACTTAAAAGGAACCAAATGCTCACTTGGAGGGCTTAAAACGTGTTTATTCACTGCGGGAAGAGATATAAACAACATTTAGAGTAAATTATTGTTCATGCGAGAACGTTCAATTTTTCATGCAAAACGATCGATGACCCGCGACCTGATGAAATTACTCTGAGATGACCAAAATGGTCCGTTTTGAAAATTTTCATCTTTCAACTAATTTTGACTCTCAGAGGTTGATCATCACTTTTGGAGATAAAATGAACATCGTTATCGTCATTTTCATGCTTCTAGGGAGCCAAAACTCAAGATTTGGCTTATGGTTAAAAGTGACTTAAAAGGACCCAAATGCTCACTTTGAGGGCTTAAAACGTGTTTATTCACTGCGGAAAGAGATATAAACAATATTTAGAGTGAATTAATGTTCATGCGAGAACGTTCAATTTTTCATGCAAAACGATCGATGACCCGCGACCTGATGAAATGACTCTGAGATGACCAAAATGTTCCGTTTTGAAAATTTTCATCTTTCAACTAATTTTGACTCTCAGAGGTAGATCATCACTTTTGGAGATAAAATGAGCATCGTTATCGTCATTTTCATGCTTCTAGGGAGCCAAAACTCAAGATTTGGCTTATGGTTAAAAGTGACTTAAAAGGACCCAAATGCTCACTTGGAGGGCTTAAAACGTGTTTATTCACTGCGGGAAGAGATATAAACAACATTTAGAGTAAATTATTGTTCATGCGAGAACGTTCAATTTTTCATTCAAAACGATCGATGACCCGCGACCTGATGAAATGACTCTGAGATGACCAAAATGTTCCGTTTTGAAATTTTTCATCTTTCAACTAATTTTGACTCTCAGAGGTGGATCATCACTTTTGGAGATAAAATGAGCATCGTTATAGTCATTTTCATGCTTCTAGGGAGCCAAAACTCAAGATTTGGCTTATGGGTAAAGGTGACTTAAAAGGAGCCAAATGCTCACTTCGAGGGATTAAAACGTGTTTATTCACTGCAGGAAGAGATATAAACAACATTTAGAGTAAATTATTTTTCATGCGAGAACGTTCAATTTTTCATGCAAAACGATCGATGACCCGCGACCTGATGAAATTGCTCTGAGATGACCAAAATGGACCGTTTTGAAAATGTTCATCTTTCAACTAATTTTGACTCTCAGAGGTTGATCATCACTTTTGGAGATAAAATGAGCATCGTTATCGTCATTTTCATGCTTCTAGGGAGCCAAAACTCAAGATTTGGCTTATGGTTAAAAGTGACTATAAAGGACCCAAATGCTCACTTCGAGGGCTTAAAACGTGTTTATTCACTGCGGGAAGAGATATAAACAATAGTTAGAGTGAATTAATGTTCATGCGAGAACATTCAATTTTTCATGCAAAACGATCGATGACCCGCGACCTGATGAAATGACTCTGAGATTACCAAAATGTTCCGTTTTGAAAATTTTCATCTTTCAACTAATTTTGACTCTCAGAGGTGGATCATCACTTTTGGAGATAAAATGAGCATCGTTATCGTCATTTTCATGCTTCTAGGGAGCCAAAACTCAAGATTTGGCTTATGGTTAAAAGTGACTTAAAAGGACCCAAATGCTCACTTCGAGGGCTTAAAACGTGTTTATTCACTGCGGGAAGAGATATAAACAACATTTAGAGTAAATTATTGTTCATGCGAGAACGTTCAATTTTTCATGCAAAACGATCGATGACCCGCGACCTGATGAAATTACTCTGAGATTACCAAAATGGTCCGTTTTGAAAATTTTCATCTTTCAACTAATTTTGACTCTCAGAGGTTGATCATCACTTTTGGAGATAAAATGAGCATCGTTATCGTCATTTTCATGCTTCTAGGGAGCCAAAACTCAAGATTTGGCTTATGGTTAAAAGTGACTTAAAAGGACCCAAATGCTCACTTTGAGGGCTTAAAACGTGTTTATTCACTGCGGAAAGAGATATAAACAATATTTAGAGTGAATTAATGTTCATGCGAGAACGTTCAATTTTTCATGCAAAACGATCGATGAACCGCGACCTGATGAAATGACTCTGAGATGACCAAAATGTTCCGTTTTGAAAATTTTCATCTTTCAACTAATTTTGACTCTCAGAGGTAGATCATCACTTTTGGAGATAAAATGAGCATCGTTATCGTCATTTTCATGCTTCTAGGGAGCCAAAACTCAAGATTTGGCTTATGGTTAAAAGTGACTTAAAAGGACCCAAACGCTCACTTCGAGGGCTTAAAGCGTATTTATTCAATGCGGGAAGAGATATAAACAACATTTAGAGTAAATTATTGTTCATGCGAGAACGTTCAATTTTTCATTCAAAACGATCGATGACCCGCGACCTGATGAAATGACTCTGAGATGACCAAAATGTTCCGTTTTGAAAATTTTCATCTTTCAACTAATTTTGACTCTCAGAGGTGGATCATCACTTTTGGAGATGAATTAGCACCGTTATAGTCATTTTCATGCTTCTAGGTAGCCAAAACTCAAGATTTGGCTTATTGTTAAAAGTGACTTAAAAGGACCCAAATGCTCACTTCGAGGGCTTAAAACGTGTTTATTCACTGCAGGAAGAGATATAAACAACATTTAGAGTAAATTATTGTTCATGCGAGAACGTTCAATTTTTCATGCAAAACGATCGATGACCCGCGACCTGATGAAATGACTCTGAGATGACCAAAATGTTCCGTTTTGAAAAAGTTCATCTTTCAAATAATTTTGACTCTCAGAGGTGGATCATCACTTTTGGAGATAAAATGAGCATCGTTATCGTCATTTTCATGCTTCTAGGTAGCCAAAACTCAAGATTTGGCTTATGGTTAAAAGTGACTATAAAGGACCCAAATGCTCACTTCGAGGGCTTAAAACGTGTTTATTCACTGCGGGAAGAGATATAAACAATAGTTAGAGTGAATTAATGTTCATGCGAGAACATTCAATTTTTCATGCAAAACGATTCATGACCCGCGACCTGATGAAATGACTCTGAGATTACCAAAATGTTCCGTTTTGAAAATTTTCATCTTTCAACTAATTTTGACTCTCAGAGGTGGATCATCACTTTTGGAGATAAAATGAGCATCGTTATCGTCATTTTCATGCTTCTAGGGAGCCAAAACTCAAGATTTGGCTTATGGTTAAAAGTGACTTAAAAGGACCCAAATGCTCACTTGGAGGGCTTAAAACGTGTTTATTCACTGCGGGAAGAGATATAAACAACATTTAGAGTAAATTATTGTTCATGCGAGAACGTTCAATTTTTCATGCAAAACGATCGATGACCCGCGACCTGATGAAATTACTCTGAGATGACCAAAATGGTCCGTTTTGAAAATTTTCATCTTTCAACTAATTTTGACTCTCAGAGGTTGATCATCACTTTTGGAGATAAAATGAACATCGTTATCGTCATTTTCATGCTTCTAGGGAGCCAAAACTCAAGATTTGGCTTATGGTTAAAAGTGACTTAAAAGGACCCAAATGCTCACTTTGAGGGCTTAAAACGTGTTTATTCACTGCGGAAAGAGATATAAACAATATTTAGAGTGAATTAATGTTCATGCGAGAACGTTCAATTTTTCATGCAAAACGATCGATGACCCGCGACCTGATGAAATGACTCTGAGATGACCAAAATGTTCCGTTTTGAAAATTTTCATCTTTCAACTAATTTTGACTCTCAGAGGTAGATCATCACTTTTGGAGATAAAATGAGCATCGTTATCGTCATTTTCATGCTTCTAGGGAGCCAAAACTCAAGATTTGGCTTTTGGTTAAAAGTGACTTAAAAGGACCCAAATGCTCACTTCGAGGGCTTAAAGCGTGTTTATTCACTGCGGGAAGAGATATAAACAACATTTAGAGTAAATTATTGTTCATGCGAGAACGTTCAATTTTTCATTCAAAACGATCGATGACCCGCGACCTGATGAAATTGCTCTGAGATGACCAAAATGTTACGTTTTGAAAATGTTCATCTTTCAACAAATTTTGACTCTCAGAGGTGGATCATCACTTTTGGAGATAAAATGAGCATCGTTATCACCATTTTCATGCTTCTAGGGAGCCAAAACTCAAGATTTGGCTCATAGTTAAAAGTGACTGAAAAGGCCCAAAATGCTCACTTCGAGGGCTTAAAACGTGTTTATTCACTGCGGGAAGAGATATAAACAATAGTTAGAGTGAATTAATGTTCATGCGAGAACGTTCAATTTTTCATGCAAAACGATCGATGACCCGCGACCTGATGAAATGACTCTGAGATGACCAAAATGTTCCGTTTTGAAAATTTTCATCTTTCAACTAATTTTGACTCTCAGAGGTGGATCATCACTTTTGGAGATAAAATGAGCATCGTTATAGTCATTTTCATGCTTCTAGGGAGCCAAAACTCAAGATTTGGCTTATGGGTAAGGGTGACTTAAAAGGACCCAAATGCTCACTTCGAGGGCTTAAAACGTGTTTATTCACTGCGGGAAGAGATATAAACAATAGTTAGAGTGAATTAATGTTCATGCGAGAACGTTCAATTTTTCATGCAAAACGATCGATGACCCGCGACCTGATGAAATGACTCTGAGATGACCAAAATGTTCCGTTTTGAAAATGTTCATCTTTCAACTAATTTTGACTCTCAGAGGTTGATCATCACTTTTGGAGATAAAATGAGCATCGTTATCGTCATTTTCATGCTTCTAGGGAGCCAAAACTCAAGATTTGGCTTATGGTTAAAAGTGACTATAAAGGACCCAAATGCTCACTTCGAGGGCTTAAAACGTGTTTATTCACTGCGGGAAGAGATATAAACAATAGTTAGAGTGAATTAATGTTCATGCGAGAACATTCAATTTTTCATGCAAAACGATCGATGACCCGCGACCTGATGAAATGACTCTGAGATTACCAAAATGTTCCGTTTTGAAAATTTTCATCTTTCAACTAATTTTGACTCTCAGAGGTGGATCATCACTTTTGGAGATAAAATGAGCATCGTTATCGTCATTTTCATGCTTCTAGGGAGCCAAAACTCAAGATTTGGCTTATGGTTAAAAGTGACTTAAAAGGACCCAAATGCTCACTTGGAGGGCTTAAAACGTGTTTATTCACTGCGGGAAGAGATATAAACAACATTTAGAGTAAATTATTGTTCATGCGAGAACGTTCAATTTTTCATGCAAAACGATCGATGACCCGCGACCTGATGAAATTACTCTGAGATGACCAAAATGTTCCGTTTTGAAAATTTTCATCTTTCAACTAATTTTGACTCTCAGAGGTGGATCATCACTTTTGGAGATAAAATGAGCATCGTTATCGTCATTTTCATGCTTCTAGGGAGCCAAAACTCAAGATTTGGCTTATGGTTAAAAGTGACTTAAAAGGAACCAAATGCTCACTTGGAGGGCTTAAAACGTGTTTATTCACTGCGGGAAGAGATATAAACAACATTTAGAGTAAATTATTGTTCATGCGAGAACGTTCAATTTTTCATGCAAAACGATCGATGACCCGCGACCTGATGAAATTACTCTGAGATGACCAAAATGGTCCGTTTTGAAAATTTTCATCTTTCAACTAATTTTGACTCTCAGAGGTTGATCATCACTTTTGGAGATAAAATGAACATCGTTATCGTCATTTTCATGCTTCTAGGGAGCCAAAACTCAAGATTTGGCTTATGGTTAAAAGTGACTTAAAAGGACCCAAATGCTCACTTTGAGGGCTTAAAACGTGTTTATTCACTGCGGAAAGAGATATAAACAATATTTAGAGTGAATTAATGTTCATGCGAGAACGTTCAATTTTTCATGCAAAACGATCGATGACCCGCGACCTGATGAAATGACTCTGAGATGACCAAAATGTTCCGTTTTGAAAATTTTCATCTTTCAACTAATTTTGACTCTCAGAGGTAGATCATCACTTTTGGAGATAAAATGAGCATCGTTATCGTCATTTTCATGCTTCTAGGGAGCCAAAACTCAAGATTTGGCTTATGGTTAAAAGTGACTTAAAAGGACCCAAATGCTCACTTGGAGGGCTTAAAACGTGTTTATTCACTGCGGGAAGAGATATAAACAACATTTAGAGTAAATTATTGTTCATGCGAGAACGTTCAATTTTTCATTCAAAACGATCGATGACCCGCGACCTGATGAAATGACTCTGAGATGACCAAAATGTTCCGTTTTGAAATTTTTCATCTTTCAACTAATTTTGACTCTCAGAGGTGGATCATCACTTTTGGAGATAAAATGAGCATCGTTATAGTCATTTTCATGCTTCTAGGGAGCCAAAACTCAAGATTTGGCTTATGGGTAAAGGTGACTTAAAAGGAGCCAAATGCTCACTTCGAGGGATTAAAACGTGTTTATTCACTGCAGGAAGAGATATAAACAACATTTAGAGTAAATTATTTTTCATGCGAGAACGTTCAATTTTTCATGCAAAACGATCGATGACCCGCGACCTGATGAAATTGCTCTGAGATGACCAAAATGGACCGTTTTGAAAATGTTCATCTTTCAACTAATTTTGACTCTCAGAGGTTGATCATCACTTTTGGAGATAAAATGAGCATCGTTATCGTCATTTTCATGCTTCTAGGGAGCCAAAACTCAAGATTTGGCTTATGGTTAAAAGTGACTATAAAGGACCCAAATGCTCACTTCGAGGGCTTAAAACGTGTTTATTCACTGCGGGAAGAGATATAAACAATAGTTAGAGTGAATTAATGTTCATGCGAGAACATTCAATTTTTCATGCAAAACGATCGATGACCCGCGACCTGATGAAATGACTCTGAGATTACCAAAATGTTCCGTTTTGAAAATTTTCATCTTTCAACTAATTTTGACTCTCAGAGGTGGATCATCACTTTTGGAGATAAAATGAGCATCGTTATCGTCATTTTCATGCTTCTAGGGAGCCAAAACTCAAGATTTGGCTTATGGTTAAAAGTGACTTAAAAGGACCCAAATGCTCACTTGGAGGGCTTAAAACGTGTTTATTCACTGCGGGAAGAGATATAAACAACATTTAGAGTAAATTATTGTTCATGCGAGAACGTTCAATTTTTCATGCAAAACGATCGATGACCCGCGACCTGATGAAATTACTCTGAGATTACCAAAATGGTCCGTTTTGAAAATTTTCATCTTTCAACTAATTTTGACTCTCAGAGGTTGATCATCACTTTTGGAGATAAAATGAGCATCGTTATCGTCATTTTCATGCTTCTAGGGAGCCAAAACTCAAGATTTGGCTTATGGTTAAAAGTGACTTAAAAGGACCCAAATGCTCACTTTGAGGGCTTAAAACGTGTTTATTCACTGCGGAAAGAGATATAAACAATATTTAGAGTGAATTAATGTTCATGCGAGAACGTTCAATTTTTCATGCAAAACGATCGATGAACCGCGACCTGATGAAATGACTCTGAGATGACCAAAATGTTCCGTTTTGAAAATTTTCATCTTTCAACTAATTTTGACTCTCAGAGGTAGATCATCACTTTTGGAGATAAAATGAGCATCGTTATCGTCATTTTCATGCTTCTAGGGAGCCAAAACTCAAGATTTGGCTTATGGTTAAAAGTGACTTAAAAGGACCCAAACGCTCACTTCGAGGGCTTAAAGCGTATTTATTCAATGCGGGAAGAGATATAAACAACATTTAGAGTAAATTATTGTTCATGCGAGAACGTTCAATTTTTCATTCAAAACGATCGATGACCCGCGACCTGATGAAATGACTCTGAGATGACCAAAATGTTCCGTTTTGAAAATTTTCATCTTTCAACTAATTTTGACTCTCAGAGGTGGATCATCACTTTTGGAGATGAATTAGCATCGTTATAGTCATTTTCATGCTTCTAGGTAGCCAAAACTCAAGATTTGGCTTATTGTTAAAAGTGACTTAAAAGGACCCAAATGCTCACTTCGAGGGCTTAAAACGTGTTTATTCACTGCAGGAAGAGATATAAACAACATTTAGAGTAAATTATTGTTCATGCGAGAACGTTCAATTTTTCATGCAAAACGATCGATGACCCGCGACCTGATGAAATGACTCTGAGATGACCAAAATGTTCCGTTTTGAAAAAGTTCATCTTTCAAATAATTTTGACTCTCAGAGGTGGATCATCACTTTTGGAGATAAAATGAGCATCGTTATCGTCATTTTCATGCTTCTAGGTAGCCAAAACTCAAGATTTGGCTTATGGTTAAAAGTGACTATAAAGGACCCAAATGCTCACTTCGAGGGCTTAAAACGTGTTTATTCACTGCGGGAAGAGATATAAACAATAGTTAGAGTGAATTAATGTTCATGCGAGAACATTCAATTTTTCATGCAAAACGATTCATGACCCGCGACCTGATGAAATGACTCTGAGATTACCAAAATGTTCCGTTTTGAAAATTTTCATCTTTCAACTAATTTTGACTCTCAGAGGTGGATCATCACTTTTGGAGATAAAATGAGCATCGTTATCGTCATTTTCATGCTTCTAGGGAGCCAAAACTCAAGATTTGGCTTATGGTTAAAAGTGACTTAAAAGGACCCAAATGCTCACTTGGAGGGCTTAAAACGTGTTTATTCACTGCGGGAAGAGATATAAACAACATTTAGAGTAAATTATTGTTCATGCGAGAACGTTCAATTTTTCATGCAAAACGATCGATGACCCGCGACCTGATGAAATTACTCTGAGATGACCAAAATGGTCCGTTTTGAAAATTTTCATCTTTCAACTAATTTTGACTCTCAGAGGTTGATCATCACTTTTGGAGATAAAATGAACATCGTTATCGTCATTTTCATGCTTCTAGGGAGCCAAAACTCAAGATTTGGCTTATGGTTAAAAGTGACTTAAAAGGACCCAAATGCTCACTTTGAGGGCTTAAAACGTGTTTATTCACTGCGGAAAGAGATATAAACAATATTTAGAGTGAATTAATGTTCATGCGAGAACGTTCAATTTTTCATGCAAAACGATCGATGACCCGCGACCTGATGAAATGACTCTGAGATGACCAAAATGTTCCGTTTTGAAAATTTTCATCTTTCAACTAATTTTGACTCTCAGAGGTAGATCATCACTTTTGGAGATAAAATGAGCATCGTTATCGTCATTTTCATGCTTCTAGGGAGCCAAAACTCAAGATTTGGCTTTTGGTTAAAAGTGACTTAAAAGGACCCAAATGCTCACTTCGAGGGCTTAAAGCGTGTTTATTCACTGCGGGAAGAGATATAAACAACATTTAGAGTAAATTATTGTTCATGCGAGAACGTTCAATTTTTCATTCAAAACGATCGATGACCCGCGACCTGATGAAATTGCTCTGAGATGACCAAAATGTTACGTTTTGAAAATGTTCATCTTTCAACAAATTTTGACTCTCAGAGGTGGATCATCACTTTTGGAGATAAAATGAGCATCGTTATCACCATTTTCATGCTTCTAGGGAGCCAAAACTCAAGATTTGGCTCATAGTTAAAAGTGACTGAAAAGGCCCAAAATGCTCACTTCGAGGGCTTAAAACGTGTTTATTCACTGCGGGAAGAGATATAAACAATAGTTAGAGTGAATTAATGTTCATGCGAGAACGTTCAATTTTTCATGCAAAACGATCGATGACCCGCGACCTGATGAAATGACTCTGAGATGACCAAAATGTTCCGTTTTGAAAATTTTCATCTTTCAACTAATTTTGACTCTCAGAGGTGGATCATCACTTTTGGAGATAAAATGAGCATCGTTATAGTCATTTTCATGCTTCTAGGGAGCCAAAACTCAAGATTTGGCTTATGGGTAAGGGTGACTTAAAAGGACCCAAATGCTCACTTCGAGGGATTAAAACGTGTTTATTCACTGCAGGAAGAGATATAAACAACATTTAGAGTAAATTATTTTTCATGCGAGAACGTTCAATTTTTCATGCAAAACGATCGATGACCCGCGACCTGATGAAATTGCTCTGAGATGACCAAAATGGACCGTTTTGAAAATGTTCATCTTTCAACTAATTTTGACTCTCAGAGGTTGATCATCACTTTTGGAGATAAAATGAGCATCGTTATCGTCATTTTCATGCTTCTAGGGAGCCAAAACTCAAGATTTGGCTTATGGTTAAAAGTGACTATAAAGGACCCAAATGCTCACTTCGAGGGCTTAAAACGTGTTTATTCACTGCGGGAAGAGATATAAACAATAGTTAGAGTGAATTAATGTTCATGCGAGAACATTCAATTTTTCATGCAAAACGATCGATGACCCGCGACCTGATGAAATGACTCTGAGATTACCAAAATGTTCCGTTTTGAAAATTTTCATCTTTCAACTAATTTTGACTCTCAGAGGTGGATCATCACTTTTGGAGATAAAATGAGCATCGTTATCGTCATTTTCATGCTTCTAGGGAGCCAAAACTCAAGATTTGGCTTATGGTTAAAAGTGACTTAAAAGGACCCAAATGCTCACTTGGAGGGCTTAAAACGTGTTTATTCACTGCGGGAAGAGATATAAACAACATTTAGAGTAAATTATTGTTCATGCGAGAACGTTCAATTTTTCATGCAAAACGATCGATGACCCGCGACCTGATGAAATTACTCTGAGATGACCAAAATGTTCCGTTTTGAAAATTTTCATCTTTCAACTAATTTTGACTCTCAGAGGTAGATCATCACTTTTGGAGATAAAATGAGCATCGTTATCGTCATTTTCATGCTTCTAGGGAGCCAAAACTCAAGATTTGGCTTATGGTTAAAAGTGACTTAAAAGGACCCAAACGCTCACTTCGAGGGCTTAAAGCGTGTTTATTCACTGCGGGAAGAGATATAAACAACATTTAGAGTAAATTATTGTTCATGCGAGAACGTTCAATTTTTCATTCAAAACGATCGATGACCCGCGACCTGATGAAATTGCTCTGAGATGACCAAAATGTTACATTTTGAAAATGTTCATCTTTCAACTAATTTTGACTCTCAGAGGTGGATCATCACTTTTGGAGATAAAATGAGCATCGTTATCGTCATTTTCATGCTTCTAGGGAGCCAAAACTCAAGATTTGGCTCATGGTTAAAAGTGACTTAAAAGGCCCAAAATGCTCACTTCGAGGGCTTAAAACGTGTTTATTCACTGCCGGAAGAGATATAAACAATAGTTAGAGTGAATTAATGTTCATGCGAGAACGTTCAATTTTTCATGCAAAACAATCGATGACCCGCGACCTGATGAAATTTCTCTGAGATGACCAAAATGGTCCGTTTTGAAAAAGTTCATCTTTCAACTAATTTTGACTCTCAGAGGTGGATCATCACTTTTGGAGATAAAATGAGCATCGTTATCGCCATTTTCATGCTTCTAGGGAGCCAAAACTCAAGATTTGGCTTATGGTTAAAAGTGACTTAAAAGGACCCAAATGCTCACTTGGAGGGCTTAAAACGTGTTTATTCACTGCGGGAAAAGATATAAACAACATTTAGAGTAAATTATTGTTCATGCGAGAACGTTCAATTTTTCATGCAAAACGATCGATGACCCGCGACCTGATGAAATTACTCTGAGATGACCAAAATGGTCCGTTTTGAAAATTTTCATCTTTCAACTAATTTTGACTCTCAGAGGTTGATCATCACTTTTGGAGATAAAATGAGCATCGTTATCGTCATTTTCATGCTTCTAGGGAGCCAAAACTCAAGATTTGGCTTATGGTTAAAAGTGACTTAAAAGGACTCAAATGCTCACTTTGAGGGCTTAAAACGTGTTTATTCACTGCAGAAAGAGATATAAACAATATTTAGAGTGAATTAATGTTCATGCGAGAACGTTCAATTTTTCATGCAAAACGATCGATGACCCGCGACCTGATGAAATGACTCTGAGATGACCAAAATGTTCCGTTTTGAAAATTTTCATCTTTCAACTAATTTTGACTCTCAGAGGTGGATCATCACTTTTGATGATAAAATGAGCATCGTTATCGTCATTTTCATGCTTCTAGGGAGCCAAAACTCAAGATTTGGCTTATGGTTAAAAGTGATTTAAAAGGACCCAAATGCTCACTTCGAGGGCTTAAAGCGTGTTTAATCACTGCGGGAAGAGATATAAACAACATTTAGAGTAAATTATTGTTCATGCGAGAACGTTCAATTTTTCATTCAAAACGATCGATGACCCGCGACCTGATGAAATTGCTCTGAGATTACCAAAATGTTCCGTTTTGAAAATTTTCATCTTTCAACTAATTTTGACTCTCAGAGGTGGATCATCACTTTTGGAGATAAAATGAGCATCGTTATCGTCATTTTCATGCTTCTAGGGAGCCAAAACTCAAGATTTGGCTTATGGTTAAAAGTGATTTAAAAGGACCCAAATGCTCACTTCGAGGGCTTAAAGCGTGTTTATTCACTGCAGAAAGAGATATAAACAATATTTAGAGTGAATTAATGTTCATGCGAGAACGTTCAAGTTTCCATGCAAAACGATTGATGACCCGCGACCTGATGAAATTGCTCTGAGATGACCAAATGGTCCGTTTTGAAAAAGTTCATCTTTCAACTAATTTTGACTCTCAGAGGTGGATCATCACTTTTGGAGATAAAATGAGCATCGTTATCGCCATTTTCATGCTTCTAGGGAGCCAAAACTCAAGATTTAGCTCATGGTTAAAAGTGACTGAAAAGGCCCAAAATGCTCACTTCGAGGGCTTAAAACGTGTTTATTCACTGCGGGAAGAGATATAAACAATAGTTAGAGTGAATTAATGTTCATGCGAGAATGTTCAATTTTTCATGCAAAACGATCGATGACCCGCGACCTGATGAAATGACTCTGAGATGACCAAAATGTTCCGTTTTGAAAATTTTCATCTTTCAACTAATTTTGACTCTCAGAGGTGGATCATCACTTTTGGAGATGAATTAGCATCGTTATAGTCATTTTCATGCTTCTAGGTAGCCAAAACTCAAGATTTGGCTTATTGTTAAAAGTGACTTAAAAGGACCCAAATGCTCACTTCGAGGGCTTAAAACGTGTTTATTCACTGCAGGAAGAGATATAAACAACATTTAGAGTAAATTATTGTTCATGCGAGAACGTTCAATTTTTCATGCAAAACGATCGATGACCCGCGACCTGATGAAATGACTCTGAGATGACCAAAATGTTCCGTTTTGAAAAAGTTCATCTTTCAAATAATTTTGACTCTCAGAGGTGGATCATCACTTTTGGAGATAAAATGAGCATCGTTATCGTCATTTTCATGCTTCTAGGGAGCCAAAACTCAAGATTTGGCTTATGGTTAAAAGTGACTATAAAGGACCCAAATGCTCACTTCGAGGGCTTAAAACGTGTTTATTCACTGCGGGAAGAGATATAAACAATAGTTAGAGTGAATTAATGTTCATGCGAGAACATTCAATTTTTCATGCAAAACGATTGATGACCCGCGACCTGATGAAATGACTCTGAGATTACCAAAATGTTCCGTTTTGAAAATTTTCATCTTTCAACTAATTTTGACTCTCAGAGGTGGATCATCACTTTTGGAGATAAAATGAGCATCGTTATCGTCATTTTCATGCTTCTAGGGAGCCAAAACTCAAGATTTGGCTTATGGTTAAAAGTGACTTAAAAGGAACCAAATGCTCACTTGGAGGGCTTAAAACGTGTTTATTCACTGCGGGAAGAGATATAAACAACATTTAGAGTAAATTATTGTTCATGCGAGAACGTTCAATTTTTCATGCAAAACGATCGATGACCCGCGACCTGATGAAATTACTCTGAGATGACCAAAATGGTCCGTTTTGAAAATTTTCATCTTTCAACTAATTTTGACTCTCAGAGGTTGATCATCACTTTTGGAGATAAAATGAACATCGTTATCGTCATTTTCATGCTTCTAGGGAGCCAAAACTCAAGATTTGGCTTATGGTTAAAAGTGACTTAAAAGGACCCAAATGCTCACTTTGAGGGCTTAAAACGTGTTTATTCACTGCGGAAAGAGATATAAACAATATTTAGAGTGAATTAATGTTCATGCGAGAACGTTCAATTTTTCATGCAAAACGATCGATGACCCGCGACCTGATGAAATGACTCTGAGATGACCAAAATGTTCCGTTTTGAAAATTTTCATCTTTCAACTAATTTTGACTCTCAGAGGTAGATCATCACTTTTGGAGATAAAATGAGCATCGTTATCGTCATTTTCATGCTTCTAGGAGCCAAAACTCAAGATTTGGCTTATGGTTAAAAGTGACTTAAAAGGACCCAAATGCTCACTTGGAGGGCTTAAAACGTGTTTATTCACTGCGGGAAGAGATATAAACAACATTTAGAGTAAATTATTGTTCATGCGAGAACGTTCAATTTTTCATTCAAAACGATCGATGACCCGCGACCTGATGAAATGACTCTGAGATGACCAAAATGTTCCGTTTTGAAATTTTTCATCTTTCAACTAATTTTGACTCTCAGAGGTGGATCATCACTTTTGGAGATAAAATGAGCATCGTTATAGTCATTTTCATGCTTCTAGGGAGCCAAAACTCAAGATTTGGCTTATGGGTAAAGGTGACTTAAAAGGAGCCAAATGCTCACTTCGAGGGATTAAAACGTGTTTATTCACTGCAGGAAGAGATATAAACAACATTTAGAGTAAATTATTTTTCATGCGAGAACGTTCAATTTTTCATGCAAAACGATCGATGACCCGCGACCTGATGAAATTGCTCTGAGATGACCAAAATGGACCGTTTTGAAAATGTTCATCTTTCAACTAATTTTGACTCTCAGAGGTGGATCATCACTTTTGGAGATAAAATGAGCATCGTTATCGCCATTTTCATGCTTCTAGGGAGCCAAAACTCAAGATTTAGCTCATGGTTAAAAGTGACTGAAAAGGCCCAAAATGCTCACTTCGAGGGCTTAAAACGTGTTTATTCACTGCGGGAAGAGATATAAACAATAGTTAGAGTGAATTAATGTTCATGCGAGAATGTTCAATTTTTCATGCAAAACGATCGATGACCCGCGACCTGATGAAATGACTCTGAGATGACCAAAATGTTCCGTTTTGAAAATTTTCATCTTTCAACTAATTTTGACTCTCAGAGGTGGATCATCACTTTTGGAGATGAATTAGCATCGTTATAGTCATTTTCATGCTTCTAGGTAGCCAAAACTCAAGATTTGGCTTATTGTTAAAAGTGACTTAAAAGGACCCAAATGCTCACTTCGAGGGCTTAAAACGTGTTTATTCACTGCAGGAAGAGATATAAACAACATTTAGAGTAAATTATTGTTCATGCGAGAACGTTCAATTTTTCATGCAAAACGATCGATGACCCGCGACCTGATGAAATGACTCTGAGATGACCAAAATGTTCCGTTTTGAAAAAGTTCATCTTTCAAATAATTTTGACTCTCAGAGGTGGATCATCACTTTTGGAGATAAAATGAGCATCGTTATCGTCATTTTCATGCTTCTAGGGAGCCAAAACTCAAGATTTGGCTTATGGTTAAAAGTGACTATAAAGGACCCAAATGCTCACTTCGAGGGCTTAAAACGTGTTTATTCACTGCGGGAAGAGATATAAACAATAGTTAGAGTGAATTAATGTTCATGCGAGAACATTCAATTTTTCATGCAAAACGATTGATGACCCGCGACCTGATGAAATGACTCTGAGATTACCAAAATGTTCCGTTTTGAAAATTTTCATCTTTCAACTAATTTTGACTCTCAGAGGTGGATCATCACTTTTGGAGATAAAATGAGCATCGTTATCGTCATTTTCATGCTTCTAGGGAGCCAAAACTCAAGATTTGGCTTATGGTTAAAAGTGACTTAAAAGGAACCAAATGCTCACTTGGAGGGCTTAAAACGTGTTTATTCACTGCGGGAAGAGATATAAACAACATTTAGAGTAAATTATTGTTCATGCGAGAACGTTCAATTTTTCATGCAAAACGATCGATGACCCGCGACCTGATGAAATTACTCTGAGATGACCAAAATGGTCCGTTTTGAAAATTTTCATCTTTCAACTAATTTTGACTCTCAGAGGTTGATCATCACTTTTGGAGATAAAATGAACATCGTTATCGTCATTTTCATGCTTCTAGGGAGCCAAAACTCAAGATTTGGCTTATGGTTAAAAGTGACTTAAAAGGACCCAAATGCTCACTTTGAGGGCTTAAAACGTGTTTATTCACTGCGGAAAGAGATATAAACAATATTTAGAGTGAATTAATGTTCATGCGAGAACGTTCAATTTTTCATGCAAAACGATCGATGACCCGCGACCTGATGAAATGACTCTGAGATGACCAAAATGTTCCGTTTTGAAAATTTTCATCTTTCAACTAATTTTGACTCTCAGAGGTAGATCATCACTTTTGGAGATAAAATGAGCATCGTTATCGTCATTTTCATGCTTCTAGGGAGCCAAAACTCAAGATTTGGCTTATGGTTAAAAGTGACTTAAAAGGACCCAAATGCTCACTTGGAGGGCTTAAAACGTGTTTATTCACTGCGGGAAGAGATATAAACAACATTTAGAGTAAATTATTGTTCATGCGAGAACGTTCAATTTTTCATTCAAAACGATCGATGACCCGCGACCTGATGAAATGACTCTGAGATGACCAAAATGTTCCGTTTTGAAATTTTTCATCTTTCAACTAATTTTGACTCTCAGAGGTGGATCATCACTTTTGGAGATAAAATGAGCATCGTTATAGTCATTTTCATGCTTCTAGGGAGCCAAAACTCAAGATTTGGCTTATGGGTAAAGGTGACTTAAAAGGAGCCAAATGCTCACTTCGAGGGATTAAAACGTGTTTATTCACTGCAGGAAGAGATATAAACAACATTTAGAGTAAATTATTTTTCATGCGAGAACGTTCAATTTTTCATGCAAAACGATCGATGACCCGCGACCTGATGAAATTGCTCTGAGATGACCAAAATGGACCGTTTTGAAAATGTTCATCTTTCAACTAATTTTGACTCTCAGAGGTTGATCATCACTTTTGGAGATAAAATGAGCATCGTTATCGTCATTTTCATGCTTCTAGGGAGCCAAAACTCAAGATTTGGCTTATGGTTAAAAGTGACTATAAAGGACCCAAATGCTCACTTCGAGGGCTTAAAACGTGTTTATTCACTGCGGGAAGAGATATAAACAATAGTTAGAGTGAATTAATGTTCATGCGAGAACATTCAATTTTTCATGCAAAACGATCGATGACCCGCGACCTGATGAAATGACTCTGAGATTACCAAAATGTTCCGTTTTGAAAATTTTCATCTTTCAACTAATTTTGACTCTCAGAGGTGGATCATCACTTTTGGAGATAAAATGAGCATCGTTATCGTCATTTTCATGCTTCTAGGGAGCCAAAACTCAAGATTTGGCTTATGGTTAAAAGTGACTTAAAAGGACCCAAATGCTCACTTGGAGGGCTTAAAACGTGTTTATTCACTGCGGGAAGAGATATAAACAACATTTAGAGTAAATTATTGTTCATGCGAGAACGTTCAATTTTTCATGCAAAACGATCGATGACCCGCGACCTGATGAAATTACTCTGAGATTACCAAAATGGTCCGTTTTGAAAATTTTCATCTTTCAACTAATTTTGACTCTCAGAGGTTGATCATCACTTTTGGAGATAAAATGAGCATCGTTATCGTCATTTTCATGCTTCTAGGGAGCCAAAACTCAAGATTTGGCTTATGGTTAAAAGTGACTTAAAAGGACCCAAATGCTCACTTTGAGGGCTTAAAACGTGTTTATTCACTGCGGAAAGAGATATAAACAATATTTAGAGTGAATTAATGTTCATGCGAGAACGTTCAATTTTTCATGCAAAACGATCGATGAACCGCGACCTGATGAAATGACTCTGAGATGACCAAAATGTTCCGTTTTGAAAATTTTCATCTTTCAACTAATTTTGACTCTCAGAGGTAGATCATCACTTTTGGAGATAAAATGAGCATCGTTATCGTCATTTTCATGCTTCTAGGGAGCCAAAACTCAAGATTTGGCTTATGGTTAAAAGTGACTTAAAAGGACCCAAACGCTCACTTCGAGGGCTTAAAGCGTATTTATTCAATGCGGGAAGAGATATAAACAACATTTAGAGTAAATTATTGTTCATGCGAGAACGTTCAATTTTTCATTCAAAACGATCGATGACCCGCGACCTGATGAAATGACTCTGAGATGACCAAAATGTTCCGTTTTGAAAATTTTCATCTTTCAACTAATTTTGACTCTCAGAGGTGGATCATCACTTTTGGAGATGAATTAGCATCGTTATAGTCATTTTCATGCTTCTAGGTAGCCAAAACTCAAGATTTGGCTTATTGTTAAAAGTGACTTAAAAGGACCCAAATGCTCACTTCGAGGGCTTAAAACGTGTTTATTCACTGCAGGAAGAGATATAAACAACATTTAGAGTAAATTATTGTTCATGCGAGAACGTTCAATTTTTCATGCAAAACGATCGATGACCCGCGACCTGATGAAATGACTCTGAGATGACCAAAATGTTCCGTTTTGAAAAAGTTCATCTTTCAAATAATTTTGACTCTCAGAGGTGGATCATCACTTTTGGAGATAAAATGAGCATCGTTATCGTCATTTTCATGCTTCTAGGTAGCCAAAACTCAAGATTTGGCTTATGGTTAAAAGTGACTATAAAGGACCCAAATGCTCACTTCGAGGGCTTAAAACGTGTTTATTCACTGCGGGAAGAGATATAAACAACATTTAGAGTAAATTATTGTTCATGCGAGAACGTTCAATTTTTCATGCAAAACGATCGATGACCCGCGACCTGATGAAATTACTCTGAGATGACCAAAATGGTCCGTTTTGAAAATTTTCATCTTTCAACTAATTTTGACTCTCAGAGGTTGATCATCACTTTTGGAGATAAAATGAACATCGTTATCGTCATTTTCATGCTTCTAGGGAGCCAAAACTCAAGATTTGGCTTATGGTTAAAAGTGACTTAAAAGGACCCAAATGCTCACTTTGAGGGCTTAAAACGTGTTTATTCACTGCGGAAAGAGATATAAACAATATTTAGAGTGAATTAATGTTCATGCGAGAACGTTCAATTTTTCATGCAAAACGATCGATGACCCGCGACCTGATGAAATGACTCTGAGATGACCAAAATGTTCCGTTTTGAAAATTTTCATCTTTCAACTAATTTTGACTCTCAGAGGTAGATCATCACTTTTGGAGATAAAATGAGCATCGTTATCGTCATTTTCATGCTTCTAGGGAGCCAAAACTCAAGATTTGGCTTTTGGTTAAAAGTGACTTAAAAGGACCCAAATGCTCACTTCGAGGGCTTAAAGCGTGTTTATTCACTGCGGGAAGAGATATAAACAACATTTAGAGTAAATTATTGTTCATGCGAGAACGTTCAATTTTTCATTCAAAACGATCGATGACCCGCGACCTGATGAAATTGCTCTGAGATGACCAAAATGTTACGTTTTGAAAATGTTCATCTTTCAACTAATTTTGACTCTCAGAGGTGGATCATCACTTTTGGAGATAAAATGAGCATCGTTATCACCATTTTCATGCTTCTAGGGAGCCAAAACTCAAGATTTGGCTCATAGTTAAAAGTGACTGAAAAGGCCCAAAATGCTCACTTCGAGGGCTTAAAACGTGTTTATTCACTGCGGGAAGAGATATAAACAATAGTTAGAGTGAATTAATGTTCATGCGAGAACGTTCAATTTTTCATGCAAAACGATCGATGACCCGCGACCTGATGAAATGACTCTGAGATGACCAAAATGTTCCGTTTTGAAAATTTTCATCTTTCAACTAATTTTGACTCTCAGAGGTGGATCATCACTTTTGGAGATAAAATGAGCATCGTTATAGTCATTTTCATGCTTCTAGGGAGCCAAAACTCAAGATTTGGCTTATGGGTAAGGGTGACTTAAAAGGACCCAAATGCTCACTTCGAGGGATTAAAACGTGTTTATTCACTGCAGGAAGAGATATAAACAACATTTAGAGTAAATTATTTTTCATGCGAGAACGTTCAATTTTTCATGCAAAACGATCGATGACCCGCGACCTGATGAAATTGCTCTGAGATGACCAAAATGGACCGTTTTGAAAATGTTCATCTTTCAACTAATTTTGACTCTCAGAGGTTGATCATCACTTTTGGAGATAAAATGAGCATCGTTATCGTCATTTTCATGCTTCTAGGGAGCCAAAACTCAAGATTTGGCTTATGGTTAAAAGTGACTATAAAGGACCCAAATGCTCACTTCGAGGGCTTAAAACGTGTTTATTCACTGCGGGAAGAGATATAAACAATAGTTAGAGTGAATTAATGTTCATGCGAGAACATTCAATTTTTCATGCAAAACGATCGATGACCCGCGACCTGATGAAATGACTCTGAGATTACCAAAATGTTCCGTTTTGAAAATTTTCATCTTTCAACTAATTTTGACTCTCAGAGGTGGATCATCACTTTTGGAGATAAAATGAGCATCGTTATCGTCATTTTCATGCTTCTAGGGAGCCAAAACTCAAGATTTGGCTTATGGTTAAAAGTGACTTAAAAGGACCCAAATGCTCACTTGGAGGGCTTAAAACGTGTTTATTCACTGCGGGAAGAGATATAAACAACATTTAGAGTAAATTATTGTTCATGCGAGAACGTTCAATTTTTCATGCAAAACGATCGATGACCCGCGACCTGATGAAATTACTCTGAGATGACCAAAATGTTCCGTTTTGAAAATTTTCATCTTTCAACTAATTTTGACTCTCAGAGGTAGATCATCACTTTTGGAGATAAAATGAGCATCGTTATCGTCATTTTCATGCTTCTAGGGAGCCAAAACTCAAGATTTGGCTTATGGTTAAAAGTGACTTAAAAGGACCCAAACGCTCACTTCGAGGGCTTAAAGCGTGTTTATTCACTGCGGGAAGAGATATAAACAACATTTAGAGTAAATTATTGTTCATGCGAGAACGTTCAATTTTTCATTCAAAACGATCGATGACCCGCGACCTGATGAAATTGCTCTGAGATGACCAAAATGTTACATTTTGAAAATGTTCATCTTTCAACTAATTTTGACTCTCAGAGGTGGATCATCACTTTTGGAGATAAAATGAGCATCGTTATCGTCATTTTCATGCTTCTAGGGAGCCAAAACTCAAGATTTGGCTCATGGTTAAAAGTGACTTAAAAGGCCCAAAATGCTCACTTCGAGGGCTTAAAACGTGTTTATTCACTGCCGGAAGAGATATAAACAATAGTTAGAGTGAATTAATGTTCATGCGAGAACGTTCAATTTTTCATGCAAAACAATCGATGACCCGCGACCTGATGAAATTGCTCTGAGATGACCAAAATGGTCCGTTTTGAAAAAGTTCATCTTTCAACTAATTTTGACTCTCAGAGGTGGATCATCACTTTTGGAGATAAAATGAGCATCGTTATCGCCATTTTCATGCTTCTAGGGAGCCCATACTCAAGATTTGGCTCATGGTTAAAAGTGACTGAAAAGGCCCAAAATGCTCACTTCGAGGGCTTAAAACGTGTTTATTCACTGCGGGAAGAGATATAAACAATAGTTAGAGTGAATTAATGTTCATGCGAGAACGTTCAATTTTTCATGCAAAACGATCGATGACCCGCGACCTGATGAAATGACTCTGAGATTACCAAAATGTTCCGTTTTGAAAATTTTCATCTTTAAACTAATTTTGACTCTCAGAGGTGGATCATCACTTTTGGAGATAAAATGAGCATCGTTATCGTCATTTTCATGCTTCTAGGGAGCCAAAACTCAAGATTTGGCTTATGGTTAAAAGTGACTTAAAAGGACCCAAATGCTCACTTGGAGGGCTTAAAACGTGTTTATTCACTGCGGGAAGAGATATAAACAACATTTAGAGTAAATTATTGTTCATGCGAGAACGTTCAATTTTTCATGCAAAACGATCGATGACCCGCGACCTGATGAAATTACTCTGAGATGACCAAAATGTTCCGTTTTGAAAATTTTCATCTTTCAACTAATTTTGACTCTCAGAGGTTGATCATCACTTTTGG
This sequence comes from Lissotriton helveticus, assembly GCF_964261635.1. NCBI lineage: Eukaryota > Metazoa > Chordata > Amphibia > Caudata > Salamandridae > Lissotriton > Lissotriton helveticus. The sequence continues at coordinate 1,164,558,885 of NC_136069.1, read as the reverse complement.
AGATAAAATGAGCATCGTTATCGTCATTTTCATGCTTCTAGGGACCCAAAACTCAAGATTTGGCTTATGGTTAAAAGTGACTTAAAAGGACCCAAATGCTCACTTTGAGGGCTTAAAACGTGTTTATTCACTGCGGAAAGAGATATAAACGATATTTAGAATGAATTAATGTTCATGCGAGAACTTTCAATTTTTCATGCAAAACGATCGATGACCCGCGACCTGATGAAATGACTCTGAGATGACCAAAATGTTCCGTTTTGAAAAAGTTCATCTTTCAACTAATTTTGACTCTCAGAGGTGGATCATCACTTTTGGAGATAAAATGAGCATCGTTATCTTCTAGGGAGCCAAAACTCAAGATTTGGCTTATGGTTAAAAGTGACTATAAAGGACCCAAATGCTCACTTCGAGGGCTTAAAACGTGTTTATTCACTGCGGGGAGAGATATAAACAATAGTTAGAGTGAATTAATGTTCATGCGAGAACGTTCAATTTTTCATTCAAAACGATCGATGACCCGCGACCTGATGAAATTGCTCTGAGATTACCAAAATGGTCCGTTTTGAAAATGTTCATCTTTCAACTAATTTTGACTCTCAGAGGTTGATCATCACTTTTGGAGATAAAATGAGCATCGTTATCGTCATTTTCATGCTTCTAGGGAGCCAAAACTCAAGATTTGGCTTATGGGTAAAGGTGACTTAAAAGGAGCCAAATGCTCACTTCGAGGGATTAAAACGTGTTTATTCACTGCAGGAAGAGATATAAACAACATTTAGAGTAAATTATTTTTCATGCGAGAACGTTCAATTTTTCATGCAAAACGATCGATGACCCGCGACCTGATGAAATTGCTCTGAGATGACCAAAATGGACCGTTTTGAAAATGTTCATCTTTCAACTAATTTTGACTCTCAGAGGTTGATCATCACTTTTGGAGATAAAATGAGCATCGTTATCGTCATTTTCATGCTTCTAGGGAGCCAAAACTCAAGATTTGGCTTATGGTTAAAAGTGACTATAAAGGACCCAAATGCTCACTTCGAGGGCTTAAAACGTGTTTATTCACTGCGGGAAGAGATATAAACAATAGTTAGAGTGAATTAATGTTCATGCGAGAACATTCAATTTTTCATGCAAAACGATCGATGACCCGCGACCTGATGAAATGACTCTGAGATTACCAAAATGTTCCGTTTTGAAAATTTTCATCTTTCAACTAATTTTGACTCTCAGAGGTGGATCATCACTTTTGGAGATAAAATGAGCATCGTTATCGTCATTTTCATGCTTCTAGGGAGCCAAAACTCAAGATTTGGCTTATGGTTAAAAGTGACTTAAAAGGACCCAAATGCTCACTTGGAGGGCTTAAAACGTGTTTATTCACTGCGGGAAGAGATATAAACAACATTTAGAGTAAATTATTGTTCATGCGAGAACGTTCAATTTTTCATGCAAAACGATCGATGACCCGCGACCTGATGAAATTACTCTGAGATTACCAAAATGGTCCGTTTTGAAAATTTTCATCTTTCAACTAATTTTGACTCTCAGAGGTTGATCATCACTTTTGGAGATAAAATGAGCATCGTTATCGTCATTTTCATGCTTCTAGGGAGCCAAAACTCAAGATTTGGCTTATGGTTAAAAGTGACTTAAAAGGACCCAAATGCTCACTTTGAGGGCTTAAAACGTGTTTATTCACTGCGGAAAGAGATATAAACAATATTTAGAGTGAATTAATGTTCATGCGAGAACGTTCAATTTTTCATGCAAAACGATCGATGAACCGCGACCTGATGAAATGACTCTGAGATGACCAAAATGTTCCGTTTTGAAAATTTTCATCTTTCAACTAATTTTGACTCTCAGAGGTAGATCATCACTTTTGGAGATAAAATGAGCATCGTTATCGTCATTTTCATGCTTCTAGGGAGCCAAAACTCAAGATTTGGCTTATGGTTAAAAGTGACTTAAAAGGACCCAAACGCTCACTTCGAGGGCTTAAAGCGTATTTATTCAATGCGGGAAGAGATATAAACAACATTTAGAGTAAATTATTGTTCATGCGAGAACGTTCAATTTTTCATTCAAAACGATCGATGACCCGCGACCTGATGAAATGACTCTGAGATGACCAAAATGTTCCGTTTTGAAAATTTTCATCTTTCAACTAATTTTGACTCTCAGAGGTGGATCATCACTTTTGGAGATGAATTAGCATCGTTATAGTCATTTTCATGCTTCTAGGTAGCCAAAACTCAAGATTTGGCTTATTGTTAAAAGTGACTTAAAAGGACCCAAATGCTCACTTCGAGGGCTTAAAACGTGTTTATTCACTGCAGGAAGAGATATAAACAACATTTAGAGTAAATTATTGTTCATGCGAGAACGTTCAATTTTTCATGCAAAACGATCGATGACCCGCGACCTGATGAAATGACTCTGAGATGACCAAAATGTTCCGTTTTGAAAAAGTTCATCTTTCAAATAATTTTGACTCTCAGAGGTGGATCATCACTTTTGGAGATAAAATGAGCATCGTTATCGTCATTTTCATGCTTCTAGGTAGCCAAAACTCAAGATTTGGCTTATGGTTAAAAGTGACTATAAAGGACCCAAATGCTCACTTCGAGGGCTTAAAACGTGTTTATTCACTGCGGGAAGAGATATAAACAATAGTTAGAGTGAATTAATGTTCATGCGAGAACATTCAATTTTTCATGCAAAACGATTCATGACCCGCGACCTGATGAAATGACTCTGAGATTACCAAAATGTTCCGTTTTGAAAATTTTCATCTTTCAACTAATTTTGACTCTCAGAGGTGGATCATCACTTTTGGAGATAAAATGAGCATCGTTATCGTCATTTTCATGCTTCTAGGGAGCCAAAACTCAAGATTTGGCTTATGGTTAAAAGTGACTTAAAAGGACCCAAATGCTCACTTGGAGGGCTTAAAACGTGTTTATTCACTGCGGGAAGAGATATAAACAACATTTAGAGTAAATTATTGTTCATGCGAGAACGTTCAATTTTTCATGCAAAACGATCGATGACCCGCGACCTGATGAAATTACTCTGAGATGACCAAAATGGTCCGTTTTGAAAATTTTCATCTTTCAACTAATTTTGACTCTCAGAGGTTGATCATCACTTTTGGAGATAAAATGAACATCGTTATCGTCATTTTCATGCTTCTAGGGAGCCAAAACTCAAGATTTGGCTTATGGTTAAAAGTGACTTAAAAGGACCCAAATGCTCACTTTGAGGGCTTAAAACGTGTTTATTCACTGCGGAAAGAGATATAAACAATATTTAGAGTGAATTAATGTTCATGCGAGAACGTTCAATTTTTCATGCAAAACGATCGATGACCCGCGACCTGATGAAATGACTCTGAGATGACCAAAATGTTCCGTTTTGAAAATTTTCATCTTTCAACTAATTTTGACTCTCAGAGGTAGATCATCACTTTTGGAGATAAAATGAGCATCGTTATCGTCATTTTCATGCTTCTAGGGAGCCAAAACTCAAGATTTGGCTTTTGGTTAAAAGTGACTTAAAAGGACCCAAATGCTCACTTCGAGGGCTTAAAGCGTGTTTATTCACTGCGGGAAGAGATATAAACAACATTTAGAGTAAATTATTGTTCATGCGAGAACGTTCAATTTTTCATTCAAAACGATCGATGACCCGCGACCTGATGAAATTGCTCTGAGATGACCAAAATGTTACGTTTTGAAAATGTTCATCTTTCAACTAATTTTGACTCTCAGAGGTGGATCATCACTTTTGGAGATAAAATGAGCATCGTTATCACCATTTTCATGCTTCTAGGGAGCCAAAACTCAAGATTTGGCTCATAGTTAAAAGTGACTGAAAAGGCCCAAAATGCTCACTTCGAGGGCTTAAAACGTGTTTATTCACTGCGGGAAGAGATATAAACAATAGTTAGAGTGAATTAATGTTCATGCGAGAACGTTCAATTTTTCATGCAAAACGATCGATGACCCGCGACCTGATGAAATGACTCTGAGATGACCAAAATGTTCCGTTTTGAAAATTTTCATCTTTCAACTAATTTTGACTCTCAGAGGTGGATCATCACTTTTGGAGATAAAATGAGCATTGTTATAGTCATTTTCATGCTTCTAGGGAGCCAAAACTCAAGATTTGGCTTATGGGTAAGGGTGACTTAAAAGGACCCAAATGCTCACTTCGAGGGATTAAAACGTGTTTATTCACTGCAGGAAGAGATATAAACAACATTTAGAGTAAATTATTTTTCATGCGAGAACGTTCAATTTTTCATGCAAAACGATCGATGACCCGCGACCTGATGAAATTGCTCTGAGATGACCAAAATGGACCGTTTTGAAAATGTTCATCTTTCAACTAATTTTGACTCTCAGAGGTTGATCATCACTTTTGGAGATAAAATGAGCATCGTTATCGTCATTTTCATGCTTCTAGGGAGCCAAAACTCAAGATTTGGCTTATGGTTAAAAGTGACTATAAAGGACCCAAATGCTCACTTCGAGGGCTTAAAACGTGTTTATTCACTGCGGGAAGAGATATAAACAATAGTTAGAGTGAATTAATGTTCATGCGAGAACATTCAATTTTTCATGCAAAACGATCGATGACCCGCGACCTGATGAAATGACTCTGAGATTACCAAAATGTTCCGTTTTGAAAATTTTCATCTTTCAACTAATTTTGACTCTCAGAGGTGGATCATCACTTTTGGAGATAAAATGAGCATCGTTATCGTCATTTTCATGCTTCTAGGGAGCCAAAACTCAAGATTTGGCTTATGGTTAAAAGTGACTTAAAAGGACCCAAATGCTCACTTGGAGGGCTTAAAACGTGTTTATTCACTGCGGGAAGAGATATAAACAACATTTAGAGTAAATTATTGTTCATGCGAGAACGTTCAATTTTTCATGCAAAACGATCGATGACCCGCGACCTGATGAAATTACTCTGAGATGACCAAAATGTTCCGTTTTGAAAATTTTCATCTTTCAACTAATTTTGACTCTCAGAGGTAGATCATCACTTTTGGAGATAAAATGAGCATCGTTATCGTCATTTTCATGCTTCTAGGGAGCCAAAACTCAAGATTTGGCTTATGGTTAAAAGTGACTTAAAAGGACCCAAACGCTCACTTCGAGGGCTTAAAGCGTGTTTATTCACTGCGGGAAGAGATATAAACAACATTTAGAGTAAATTATTGTTCATGCGAGAACGTTCAATTTTTCATTCAAAACGATCGATGACCCGCGACCTGATGAAATTGCTCTGAGATGACCAAAATGTTACATTTTGAAAATGTTCATCTTTCAACTAATTTTGACTCTCAGAGGTGGATCATCACTTTTGGAGATAAAATGAGCATCGTTATCGTCATTTTCATGCTTCTAGGGAGCCAAAACTCAAGATTTGGCTCATGGTTAAAAGTGACTTAAAAGGCCCAAAATGCTCACTTCGAGGGCTTAAAACGTGTTTATTCACTGCCGGAAGAGATATAAACAATAGTTAGAGTGAATTAATGTTCATGCGAGAACGTTCAATTTTTCATGCAAAACAATCGATGACCCGCGACCTGATGAAATTGCTCTGAGATGACCAAAATGGTCCGTTTTGAAAAAGTTCATCTTTCAACTAATTTTGACTCTCAGAGGTGGATCATCACTTTTGGAGATAAAATGAGCATCGTTATCGCCATTTTCATGCTTCTAGGGAGCCCATACTCAAGATTTGGCTCATGGTTAAAAGTGACTGAAAAGGCCCAAAATGCTCACTTCGAGGGCTTAAAACGTGTTTATTCACTGCGGGAAGAGATATAAACAATAGTTAGAGTGAATTAATGTTCATGCGAGAACGTTCAATTTTTCATGCAAAACGATCGATGACCCGCGACCTGATGAAATGACTCTGAGATTACCAAAATGTTCCGTTTTGAAAATTTTCATCTTTAAACTAATTTTGACTCTCAGAGGTGGATCATCACTTTTGGAGATAAAATGAGCATCGTTATCGTCATTTTCATGCTTCTAGGGAGCCAAAACTCAAGATTTGGCTTATGGTTAAAAGTGACTTAAAAGGACCCAAATGCTCACTTGGAGGGCTTAAAACGTGTTTATTCACTGCGGGAAGAGATATAAACAACATTTAGAGTAAATTATTGTTCATGCGAGAACGTTCAATTTTTCATGCAAAACGATCGATGACCCGCGACCTGATGAAATTACTCTGAGATGACCAAAATGTTCCGTTTTGAAAATTTTCATCTTTCAACTAATTTTGACTCTCAGAGGTTGATCATCACTTTTGGAGATAAAATGAGCATCGTTATCGTCATTTTCATGCTTCTAGGGACCCAAAACTCAAGATTTGGCTTATGGTTAAAAGTGACTTAAAAGGACCCAAATGCTCACTTTGAGGGCTTAAAACGTGTTTATTCACTGCGGAAAGAGATATAAACGATATTTAGAATGAATTAATGTTCATGCGAGAACTTTCAATTTTTCATGCAAAACGATCGATGACCCGCGACCTGATGAAATGACTCTGAGATGACCAAAATGTTCCGTTTTGAAAAAGTTCATCTTTCAACTAATTTTGACTCTCAGAGGTGGATCATCACTTTTGGAGATAAAATGAGCATCGTTATCTTCTAGGGAGCCAAAACTCAAGATTTGGCTTATGGTTAAAAGTGACTATAAAGGACCCAAATGCTCACTTCGAGGGCTTAAAACGTGTTTATTCACTGCGGGGAGAGATATAAACAATAGTTAGAGTGAATTAATGTTCATGCGAGAACGTTCAATTTTTCATTCAAAACGATCGATGACCCGCGACCTGATGAAATTGCTCTGAGATTACCAAAATGGTCCGTTTTGAAAATGTTCATCTTTCAACTAATTTTGACTCTCAGAGGTGGATCATCACTTTTGGAGATAAAATGAGCATCGTTATCGTCATTTTCATGCTTCTAGGGAGCCAAAACTCAAGATTTGGCTCATGGTTAAAAGTGACTTAAAAGGCCCAAAATGCTCACTTCGAGGGCTTAAAACGTGTTTATTCACTGCAGGAAGAGATATAAACAACATTTAGAGTACATTATTGTTCATGCGAGAACGTTCAATTTTTCATGCAAAACGATCGATGACCCGCGACCTGATGAAATTGCTCTGAGATGACCAAAATGGTCCGTTTTGAAATTTTTCATCTTTCAACTAATTTTGACTCTCAGAGGTTGGTCATCACTTTTGGAGATAAAATGAGCATCGTTATCGTCATTTTCATGCTTCTAGGGAGCCAAAACTCAAGATTTGGCTTATGGTTAAAAGTGACTTAAAAGGACCCAAATGCTCACTTTGAGGGCTTAAAACGTGTTTATTCACTGCGGAAAGAGATATAAACAATATTTAGAGTGAATTAATGTTCATGCGAGAACGTTCAATTTTTCATGCAAAACGATCGATGACCCGCGACCTGATGAAATGACTCTGAGATGACCAAAATGTTCTGTTTTGAAAAAGTTCATCTTTCAACTAATTTTGACTCTCAGAGGTGGATCATCACTTTTGGAGATAAAATGAGCATCGTTATCGTCATTTTCATGCTTCTAGGGAGCCAAAACTCAAGATTTGGCTTATGGTTAAAAGTGACTATAAAGGACCCAAATGCTCACTTCGAGGGCTTAAAACGTGTTTATTCACTGCGGGAAGAGATATAAACAATAGTTAGAGTGAATTAATGTTCATGCGAGAACGTTCAATTTTTCATGCAAAACGATCGATGACCCGCGACCTGATGAAATGACTCTGAGATTACCAAAATGTTCAGTTTTGAAAATGTTCATCTTTCAACTAATTTTGACTCTCAGAGGTGGATCATCACTTTTGGAGATAAAATGAGCATCGTTATCGTCATTTTCATGCTTCTAGGGAGCCAAAACTCAAGATTTGGCTTATGGTTAAAAGTGACTTAAAAGGACCCAAATGCTCACTTGGAGGGCTTAAAACGTGTTTATTTACTGCGGGAAGAGATATAAACAATATTTAGAGTGAATTAATGTTCATGCGAGAACGTTCAATTTTTCATGCAAAACGATCGATGACCCGCGACCTGATGAAATGACTCTGAGATGACCAAAATGGTCCGTTTTGAAAATTTTCATCTTTCAACTAATTTTGACTCTCAGAGGTTGATCATCACTTTTGGAGATAAAATGAGCATCGTTATCGTCATTTTCATGCTTCTAGGGAGCCAAAACTCAAGATTTGGCTTATGGTTAAAAGTGACTTAAAAGGACCCAAATGCTCACTTTGAGGGCTTAAAACGTGTTTATTCACTGCGGAAAGAGATATAAACAATATTTAGAGTGAATTAATGTTCATGCGAGAACGTTCAATTTTTCATGCAAAACGATCGATGACCCGCGACCTGATGAAATGACTCTGAGATGACCAAAATGTTCCGTTTTGAAAATTTTCATCTTTCAACTAATTTTGACTCACAGAGGTGGATCATCACTTTTGGAGATAAAATGAGCTTCGTTATCGTCATTTTCATGCTTCAAGGGAGCCAAAACTCAAGATTTGGCTTATGGTTAAAAGTGACTTAAAAGGACCCAAATGCTCACTTCGAGGGCTTAAAGCGTGTTTATTCACTGCGGGAAGAGATATAAACAACATTTAGAGTAAATTATTGTTCATGCGAGAACGTTCAATTTTTCATTCAAAACGATCGATGATCCGCGACCTGATGAAATTGCTCTGAGATGACCAAAATGTTACGTTTTGAAAATGTTCATCTTTCAACTAATTTTGACTCTCAGAGGTGGATCATCACTTTTGGAGATAAAATGAGCATCGTTATCGTCATTTTCATGCTTCGAGGGAGCCAAAACTCAAGATTTGGCTCATGGTTCAAAGTGACTTAAAAGGCCCAAAATGCTCCCTTCGAGGGCTTAAAACGTGTTTATTCACTGCCGGAAGAGATATAAACAATAGTTAGAGTGAATTAATGTTCATGCGAGAACGTTCCATTTTTCATGCAAAACAATCGATGACCCGCGACCTGATGAAATTGCTCTGAGATGACAAAAATGGTCCGTTTTGAAATTTTTCATCTTTCAACTAATTTCGACTCTCAGAGGTGGATCATCACTATTGGAGATAAAATGAGCATCGTTATCGTCATTTTCATGCTTCTAGGGAGCCAAAACTCAAGATTTGGCTAATGGTTAAAAGTGACTTAAAAGGACCCAAATGCTCACTTTGAGGGCTTAAAACGTGTTTATTCACCGCGGAAAGAGATATAAACAATATTTAGAGTGAATTAATGTTCATGCGAGAACGTTCAATTTTTCATGCAAAACGATCGATGACCCGCGACCTGATGAAATGACTCTGAGATGACCAAAATGTTCCGTTTTGAAAATTTTCATCTTTCAACTAATTTTGACTCTCAGAGGTGGATCATCACTTTTGGAGATAAAATGAGCATCGTTATCGTCATTTTCATGCTTCTAGGGAGCCAAAACTCAAGATTTGGCTTATGGTTAAAAGTGACTATAAAGGACCCAAATGCTCACTTCGAGGGCTTAAAACGTGTTTATTCACTGCGGGAAGAGATATAAACAATAGTTAGAGTGAATTAATGTTCATGCGAGAACGTTCAATTTTTCATGCAAAACGATCGATGACCCGCGACCTGATGAAATGACTCTGAGATTACCAAAATGTTCCGTTTTGAAAATGTTCATCTTTCAACTAATTTTGACTCTCAGAGGTGGATCATCACTTTTGGAGATAAAATGAGCATCGTTATCGTCATTTTCATGCTTCTAGGGAGCCAAAACTCAAGATTTGGCTTATGGTTAAAAGTGACTTAAAAGGACCCAAATGCTCACTTGGAGGGCTTAAAACGTGTTTATTTACTGCGGGAAGAGATATAAACAATATTTAGAGTGAATTAATGTTCATGCGAGAACGTTCAATTTTTCATGCAAAACGATCGATGACCCGCGACCTGATGAAATGACTCTGAGATGACCAAAATGGTCCGTTTTGAAAATTTTCATCTTTCAACTAATTTTGACTCTCAGAGGTTGATCATCACTTTTGGAGATAAAATGAGCATCGTTATCGTCATTTTCATGCTTCTAGGGAGCCAAAACTCAAGATTTGGCTTATGGTTAAAAGTGACTTAAAAGGACCCAAATGCTCACTTTGAGGGCTTAAAACGTGTTTATTCACTGCGGAAAGAGATATAAACAATATTTAGAGTGAATTAATGTTCATGCGAGAACGTTCAATTTTTCATGCAAAACGATCGATGACCCGCGACCTGATGAAATGACTCTGAGATGACCAAAATGTTCCGTTTTGAAAATTTTCATCTTTCAACTAATTTTGACTCACAGAGGTGGATCATCACTTTTGGAGATAAAATGAGCATCGTTATCGTCATTTTCATGCTTCTAGGGAGCCAAAACTCAAGATTTGGCTTATGGTTAAAAGTGACTTAAAAGGACCCAAATGCTCACTTCGAGGGCTTAAAGCGTGTTTATTCACTGCGGGAAGAGATATAAACAACATTTAGAGTAAATTATTGTTCATGCGAGAACGTTCAATTTTTCATTCAAAACGATCGATGATCCGCGACCTGATGAAATTGCTCTGAGATGACCAAAATGTTACGTTTTGAAAATGTTCATCTTTCAACTAATTTTGACTCTCAGAGGTGGATCATCACTTTTGGAGATAAAATGAGCATCGTTATCGTCATTTTCATGCTTCGAGGGAGCCAAAACTCAAGATTTGGCTCATGGTTCAAAGTGACTTAAAAGGCCCAAAATGCTCCCTTCGAGGGCTTAAAACGTGTTTATTCACTGCCGGAAGAGATATAAACAATAGTTAGAGTGAATTAATGTTCATGCGAGAACGTTCCATTTTTCATGCAAAACAATCGATGACCCGCGACCTGATGAAATTGCTCTGAGATGACAAAAATGGTCCGTTTTGAAATTTTTCATCTTTCAACTAATTTCGACTCTCAGAGGTGGATCATCACTATTGGAGATAAAATGAGCATCGTTATCGTCATTTTCATGCTTCTAGGGAGCCAAAACTCAAGATTTGGCTAATGGTTAAAAGTGACTTAAAAGGACCCAAATGCTCACTTTGAGGGCTTAAAACGTGTTTATTCACCGCGGAAAGAGATATAAACAATATTTAGAGTGAATTAATGTTCATGCGAGAACGTTCAATTTTTCATGCAAAACGATCGATGACCCGCGACCTGATGAAATGACTCTGAGATGACCAAAATGTTCCGTTTTGAAAATTTTCATCTTTCAACTAATTTTGACTCTCAGAGGTGGATCATCACTTTTGGAGATAAAATGAGCATCGTTATCGTCATTTTCATGCTTCTAGGGAGCCAAAACTCAAGATTTGGCTTATGGTTAAAAGTGACTTAAAAGGACCCAAATGCTCACTTCGAGGGCTTAAAGCGTGTTTATTCACTGCGGGAAGAGATATAAACAACATTTAGAGTAAATTATTGTTCATGCGAGAACGTTCATTTTTTCATTCAAAACGATCGATGACCCGCGACCTGATGAAATTGCTCTGAGATGACCAAAATGTTACGTTTAGAAAATGTTCATCTTTCAACTAATTTTGACTCTCAGAGGTGGATCATCACTTTTGGAGATAAAATGAGCATCGTTATCGTCATTTTCATGCTTCTAGGGAGCCAAAACTCAAGATTTGGCTCATGGTTAAAAGAGACTTAAAAGGCCCAAAATGCTCACTTCGAGGGCTTAAAACGTGTTTATTCACTGCCGGAAGAGATATAAACAATAGTTAGAGTGAATTAATGTTCATGCGAGAACGTTCAATTTTTCATGCAAAACAATCGATGACCCGCGACCTGATGAAATTGCTCTGAGATGACCAAAATGGTCCGTTTTGAAAATGTTCATCTTTCAACTAATTTTGACTCTCAGAGGTGGATCATCACTATTGGAGATAAAATGAGCATCGTTATCGTCATTTTCATGCTTCTAGGGAGCCAAAACTCAAGATTTGGCTTATGGTTAAAAGTGACTTAAAAGGACCCAAATGCTCACTTTGAGGGCTTAAAACGTGTTTATTCACTGCGGAAAGAGATATAAACAATATTTAGAGTGAATTAATGTTCATGCGAGAACGTTCAATTTTTCATGCAAAACGATCGATGACCCGCGACCTGATGAAATTGCTCTGAGATGACCAAAATGGTCCGTTTTGAAAAAGTTCATCTTTCTTTTTTTTTTTTTTAAATGTTTTTATTGAAAAAAAATTTCCCCTTTTTCCCCCCCCCTGAGATGTGGACAGGGCACAATAACATTCATTGCAGCGCAGAATCATGTATAGAAATGGGAATTATACAAAGCATTAAAGTCAAAAATATTATCAAATCATACATAATTTTTTCCAAGACAGATCATATATACCAAATATACAAAGACTTCTTTATAGTTCGTTCTCATTTTCCCTGCCCCCCGTGTAAAACAGTAATCAGTAATCGGGACCTTGTTTCCAACGAGCGAGAGGCTCCCATATTTGTAGACCAAGTTTCTTACCATTTCTCCCCCTCCTCGCATATATAGCTGATTCTAGCTTTTGAATGGATAGTATCTTCCCCAACCATTGATGATATGTAGGAGGGTTAGGATCCAACCAAGCCGAGGCAACTAATAGTCTGAGAATAGCCAATGCTACAAATAGAAACTTTTCATTACCCACGTGTGTCTCAGGGTTGACTCCTAATAACATTACAGCTGGATTTAGTTCTATTGTAGTTGCTAGTACATTCTGTAAAAATTGCTCAATATCCCGTTTTATAGTATTTAGGTGTGGACAGACTGAGAAGATATGTATTAGGTCCGCCCCCAGACTACCACATCTGAAGCAGGTGGTTCCCGTAGAGCCCCCCCATTGAGCAATTTTCCCAGGCGTATAATAGAGATGGAATAGGGTCTTATAGTGTTGAGCCTGTAATGATGATGAACACAACAATTTTCTTCCCATCTCTAATGAATCTGAGAAAATATCCCTATTTATATCCAAATCTACAGACCACCTGTTGATCCATTTCTCCATATCATCTTTGTTTAACATTGTCATTTCAAAATAAAATCTCTTAATGGTACAATCCGAGCCTGTCTCTATAATATCCATCAATATATTTCTATCAAACCCCGAGGGTCCTCCTTTCCTGTTTATTAAGCAACTCCTTATTTGTAGATATTTAAAAAAGTGTTTTGTATCTAGGGTATATCGAGCCTGTAGCTCAACAAATTGTAAAATACCTTGGGGACCCTGAATATCTCCAATCTTTCTTATCCCCCGCATCTCCCAGTCTCGGAATACAACTCCCGAAAAAACCATACTAGGGAGTGAGGGGTTGTTTTTGAGTCTAGTGTAAAAATTATATTTCCCAAATCCTATCTTTTCTGATATTCCCTTCCAGACATTGTGCGCAGCCATTAGGATCTTGAACCGTGTTCTTTTATAATAACTTTCCTCAGTGAATCTCAAAAATATATTTTCCGCGTTTTTACCTAAAACCAAACCATAAATTGCAAGTGATCCGGCAATGTCCCAATCATCTATATCAGCCCCCCCTACCAATCCCAACATGTTTTGGAATGCGGCGGCCCAATAATACACTTTTAGATCTGGTAAGGACCAGCCACCACGCTCCCGCGATAGAGACATATATCTCAGTGCTCTACGTGTTTTTCCTTTAGCCCAGACGAAGCGGTTGATCATTCGTTCACATATTTTAAACCACTTGTTTTCGAATAAGAGTGGGATGGCCCTAAATATATACAAAAATTTTGGCAATATCATCATTTTAATAATATTGACCCGGCCAACTAACGATAAGTGTAAATTTTCATACCGGTCCAGGTCCTTCTTTGTTTTGCTTATTATTGGGACAATATTATTTTCTACCAAATTATTTAGATCAGCTGATATTTTTATTCCGAGGTAGGTCCCCGCCTGAACCACACGATTATCATCACACGTGGTCGCTGAATTTTTAATAATCAGAGTCTTGGAGGTATTTAGAGCGTACCCAGATATCCGTCCAAATCTGCGGGCCTCTTCTTCTATATAAACAGTTGCCTCTGTGGGGTTTGGTGTTATCACCACCACGTCATCAGCATAAGCCAAGATCTTACATGGTCCCAACAATGTCAGGAGCGGAGTTATCTCTAGACAAAGCTCTAGTTTACGAATCAGTGGATCCATATACATGGCAAATAGTAATGGGGAGCATGGGCACCCCTGCCGTGTACCCCTTTTAATTAAAAATTGGCCTGTAGTCCCCCCATTAACTCTTAAAGCCGCAACCGGTTCTTTATATAGAGTTTGCAGTGCTTTTATAAACCCACCCCTAAATCCAACTCTAGCCAAAGTATACCACAAATAGTCCCAGGAGACCCGATCAAGCGCTTTTTCAGCGTCCAACAGCATCACTGCCATCGGGTCCCCTGTGACTTCGGTGGCATCCAATAATGTTATTACTTTCCTAGTATGGTGGGTCGTTCCTCTACCAGGAATGAAACCGTGTTGGGTATAATAAACTAATGAGCTTATCACTTCTGCGAATCTCATTGCCAACATTTTGGAGTATATTTTGGTATCATTGTTCATTAATGTAATGGGACGGTAAGACCCAGGCTCATCCTCCGGCTTGCCCTTTTTAAGAATCAGGACAATGTCTGCGCCCCCCCAAGACTTTGGTATAGACTGCCCAAGCTGTGCAGATTGAATCACTCTAGTTAACTCTTGAGCGAGCACTCCCCAGAAAGTTTTATAAAATTCTAGAGGTATCTGGTCGGGACCAGCAGCCTTACCTGAGGGAAGTTTACCCATGGCTTCCTTAACCTCTTCCATTTCTAACTGAGTTTCTAATCTATCTGCTTCTTCATCCGAGACCCTCTCGATTGGTATATTCTCCAAGTAAAAAGTTCATCTTTCAACTAATTTTGACTCTCAGAGGTGGATCATCACTTTTGGAGATAAAATGAGCATCGTTATCGTCATTTTCATGCTTCTAGGGAGCCAAAACTCAAGATTTGGCTCATGGTTAAAAGTGACAGAAAAGGCCCAAAATGCTCACTTCGAGGGCTTAAAACGTGTTTATTCACTGCCGGAAGAGATATAAACAATAGTTAGAGTGAATTAATGTTCATGCGAGAACGTTCAATTTTTCATGCAAAACAATCGATGACCCGCGACCTGATGAAATTGCTCTGAGATGACCAAAATGGTCCGTTTTGAAAATGTTCATCTTTCAACTAATTTTGACTCTCAGAGGTGGATCATCACTATTGGAGATAAAATGAGCATCGTTATCGTCATTTTCATGCTTCTAGGGAGCCAAAACTCAAGATTTGGCTTATGGTTAAAAGTCACTTAAAAGGACCCAAATGCTCACTTTGAGGGCTTAAAACGTGTTTATTCACTGCGGAAAGAGATATAAACAATATTTAGAGTGAATTAATGTTCATGCGAGAACATTCAATTTTTCATGCAAAACGATCGATGACCCGCGACCTGATGAAATTGCTCTGAGATGACCAAAATGGTCCGTTTTGAAAAAGTTAATCTTTCAACTAATTTTGACTCTCAGAGGTGGATCATCACTTTTGGAGATAAAATGAGCATCGTTATCGCCATTTTCATGCTTCTAGGGAGCCAAAACTCAAGATTTGGCTCATGGTTAAAAGTGACTGAAAAGGCCCAAAATGCTCACTTTGAGGGCTTAAAACGTGTTTATTCACTGCGGGAAGAGATATAAACAATAGTTAGAGTGAATTAATGTTCATGCGAGAACGTTCAATTTTTCATGCAAAACGATCGATGACCCGCGACCTGATGAAATGACTCTGAGATGACCAAAATGTTCCGTTTTGAAAATTTTCATCTTTCAACTAATTTTGACTCTCAGAGGTGGATCATCACTTTTGGAGATAAAATGAGCATCGTTATAGTCATTTTCATGCTTCTAGGGAGCCAAAACTTAAGATTTGGCTTATGGTTAAAAGTGACTTAAAAGGACCCAAATGCTCACTTCGAGGGCTTAAAACGTGTTTATTCACTGCAGGAAGAGATATAAACAACATTTAGAGTAAATTATTGTTCATGCGAGAACGTTCAATTTTTCATGCAAAACGATCAATGACCCGCGACCTGATGAAATTGCTCTGAGATGACCAAAATGGTCCGTTTTGAAATTTTTCATCTTTCAACTAATTTTGACTCTCAGAGGTTGATCATCACTTTTGGAGATAAAATGAGCATCGTTATCGTCATTTTCATGCTTCTAGGGAGCCAAAACTCAAGATTTGGCTTATGGTTAAAAGTGACTTAAAAGGACCCAAATGCTCACTTTGAGGGCTTAAAACGTGTTTATTCACTGCGGAAAGAGATATAAACAATATTTAGAGTGAATTAATGTTCATGCGAGAACGTTCATTTTTTCATGCAAAACGATCGATGACCCGCGACCTGATGAAATGACTCTGAGATGACCAAAATGTTCCGTTTTGAAAAAGTTCATCTTTCAACTAATTTTGACTCTCAGAGGTGGATCATCACTTTTGGAGATAAAATGAGCATCGTTATCGTCATTTTCATGCTTCTAGGGAGCCAAAACTCAAGATTTGGCTTATGGTTAAAAGTGACTTAAAAGGACCCAAATGCTCACTTCGAGGGCTTAAAACGTGTTTATTCACTGCGGAATGAGATATAAACAATATTTAGAGTGAATTAATGTTCATGCGAGAACGTTCAATTTTTCATGCAAAACGATCGATGACCCGTGACCTGATGAAATGACTCTGAGATGACCAAAATGTTCCGTCTTGAAAATTTTCATCTTTCAACTAATTTTGACTCTCAGAGGTGGATCATCACTTTTGGAGATAAAATGAGCATCGTTATCGTCATTTTCATGCTTCTAGGGAGCCAAAACTCAAGATTTGGCTTATGGTTAAAAGTGACTTAAAAGGACCCAAATGCTCACTTCGAGGGCTTAAAGCGTGTTTATTCACTGCGGGAAGAGATATAAACAACATTTAGAGTAAATTATTGTTCATGCGAGAACGTTCAATTTTTCATTCAAAACGATCGATGACCCGCGACCTGATGAAATTGCTCTGAGATGACCAAAATGTTACGTTTTGAAAATGTTCATCTTTCAACTAATTTTGACTCTCAGAGGTGGATCATCACTTTTGGAGATAAAATGAGCATCGTTATCGTCATTTTCATGCTTCTAGGGAGCCAAAACTCAAGATTTGGCTTATGATTAAAAGTGACTTAAAAGGACCCAAATGCTCACTTTGAGGGCTTAAAACGTGTTTATTCACTGCGGGAGAGATATAAACAATAGTTAGAGTGAATTAATGTTCATGCGAGAACGTTCAATTTTTCATGCAAAACGATCGATGACCCGCGACCTGATGAAATGACTCTGAGATGACCAAAATGTTCCGTTTTGAAAATGTTCATCTTTCAACTAATTTTGACTCTCAGAGGTGGATCATCACTTTTGGAGATAAAATGAGCATCGTTATAGTCATTTTCATGCTTCTAGGGAGCCAAAACTCAAGATTTGGCTTATGGTTAAAAGTGACTGAAAAGGCCCAAAATGCTCACTTCGAGGGCTTAAAACGTGTTTATTCACTGCAGGAAGAGATATAAACAACATTTAGAGTAAATTATTGTTCATGCGAGAACGTTCAATTTTTCATTCAAAACGATCGATGACCCGCGACCTGATGAAATTGCTCTGAGATGACCAAAATGGTCCGTTTTGAAAATTTTCATCTTTCAACTAATTTTGACTCACAGAGGTGGATCATCACTTTTGGAGATAAAATGAGCATCGTTATCGTCATTTTCATGCTTCTAGGGAGCCAAAACTCAAGATTTGGCTTATGGTTAAAAGTGACTTAAAAGGACCCAAATGCTCACTTCGAGGGCTTAAAGCGTGTTTATTCACTGCGGGAAGAGATATAAACAACATTTAGAGTAAATTATTGTTCATGCGAGAACGTTCAATTTTTCATTCAAAACGATCGATGATCCCCGACCTGATGAAATTGCTCTGAGATGACCAAAATGTTACGTTTTGAAAATGTTCATCTTTCAACTAATTTTGACTCTCAGAGGTGGATCATCACTTTTGGAGATAAAATGAGCATCGTTATCGTCATTTTCATGCTTCTAGGGAGCCAAAACTCAAGATTTGGCTCATGGTTCAAAGTGACTTAAAAGGCCCAAAATGCTCACTTCGAGGGCTTAAAACGTGTTTATTCACTGCCGGAAGAGATATAAACAATAGTTAGAGTGAATTAATGTTCATGCGAGAACGTTCCATTTTTCATGCAAAACAATCGATGACCCGCGACCTGATGAAATTGCTCTGAGATGACAAAAATGGTCCGTTTTGAAAATGTTCATCTTTCAACTAATTTTGACTCTCAGAGGTGGATCATCACTATTGGAGATAAAATGAGCATCGTTATCGTCATTTTCATGCTTCTAGGGAGCCAAAACTCAAGATTTGGCTAATGGTTAAAAGTGACTTAAAAGGACCCAAATGCTCACTTTGAGGGCTTAAAACGTGTTTATTCACTGCGGAAAGAGATATAAACAATATTTAGAGTGAATTAATGTTCATGCGAGAACGTTCAATTTTTCATGCAAAACGATCGATGACCCGCGCCCTGATGAAATGACTCTGAGATGACCAAAATGTTCCGTTTTGAAATTTTTTATCTTTCAACTAATTTTGACTCTCAGAGGTGGATCATCACTTTTGGAGATAAAATGAGCATCGTTATCGTCATTTTCATGCTTCTAGGGAGCCAAAACTCAAGATTTGGCTTATGGTTAAAAGTGACTTAAAAGGACCCAAATGCTCACTTCGAGGGCTTAAAGCATGTTTATTCACTGCGGGAAGAGATATAAACAACATTTAGAGTAAATTATTGTTCATGCGAGAACGTTCAATTTTTCATTCAAAACGATCGATGACCCGCGACCTGATGAAATTGCTCTGAGATGACCAAAATGTTACGTTTAGAAAATGTTCATCTTTCAACTAATTTTGACTCTCAGAGGTGGATCATCACTTTTGGAGATAAAATGAGCATCGTTATCGCCATTTTCATGCTTCTAGGGAGCCAAAACTCAAGATTTGGCTCATGGTTAAAAGTGACAGAAAAGGCCCAAAATGCTCACTTCGAGGGCTTAAAACGTGTTTATTCACTGCCGGAAGAGATATAAACAATAGTTAGAGTGAATTAATGTTCATGCGAGAACGTTCAATTTTTCATGCAAAACGATCGATGACCCGCGACCTGATGAAATTGCTCTGAGATGACCAAAATGTTACGTTTTGAAAATGTTCATCTTTCAACAAATTTTGACTCTCAGAGGTGGATCATCACTTTTGGAGATAAAATGAGCATCGTTATCGTCATTTTCATGCTTCTAGGGAGCCAAAACTCAAGATTTGGCTCATGGTTAAAAGTGACTTAAAAGGCCCAAAATGCTCACTTCGAGGGCTTAAAACGTGTTTATTCACTGCCGGAAGAGATATAAACAATAGTTAGAGTGAATTAATGTTCATGCGAGAACGTTCAATTTTTCATGCAAAACGATCGATGACCCGCGACCTGATGAAATGACTCTGAGATGACCAAAATGTTCCGTTTTGAAAATGTTCATCTTTCAACTAATTTTGACTCTCAGAGGTGGATCATCACTTTTGGAGATAAAATGAGCATCGTTATCGTCATTTTCATGCTTCTAGGGAGCCGAAACTCAAGATTTGGCTCATGGTTAAAAGTGACTTAAAAGGCCCAAAATGCTCACTTCGAGGGCTTAAAACGTGTTTATTCACTGCCGGAAGAGATATAAACAATAGTTAGAGTGAATTAATGTTCATGCGAGAACGTTCAATTTTTCATGCAAAACAATCGATGACCCGCGACCTGATGAAATTGCTCTGAGATGACCAAAATGGTCCGTTTTGAAAATGTTCATCTTTCAACTAATTTTGACTCTCAGAGGTGGATCATCACTATTGGAGATAAAATGAGCATCGTTATCGTCATTTTCATGCTTCTAGGGAGCCAAAACTCAAGATTTGGCTTATGGTTAAAAGTCACTTAAAAGGACCCAAATGCTCACTTTGAGGGCTTAAAACGTGTTTATTCACTGCGGAAAAAGATATAAACAATATTTAGAGTGAATTAATGTTCATGCGAGAACGTTCAATTTTTCATGCAAAACGATCGATGACCCGCGACCTGATGAAATTGCTCTGAGATGACCAAAATGGTCCGTTTTGAAAAAGTTCATCTTTCAACTAATTTTCACTCTCAGAGGTGGATCATCACTTTTGGAGATAAAATGAGCATCGTTATCTCCTTTTTCATGCTTCTAGGGAGCCAAAACTCAAGATTTGGCTCATGGTTAAAAGTGACTGAAAAGGCCCAAAATGCTCACTTTGAGGGCTTAAAACGTGTTTATTCACTGCGGGAAGAGATATAAACAATAGTTAGAGTGAATTAATGTTCATGCGAGAACGTTCAATTTTTCATGCAAAACGATCGATGACCCGCGACCTGATGAAATGACTCTGAGATGACCAAAATGTTCCGTTTTGAAAATTTTCATCTTTCAACTAATTTTGACTCTCAGAGGTGGATCATCACTTTTGGAGATAAAATGAGCATCGTTATAGTCATTTTCATGCTTCTAGGGAGCCAAAACTCAAGATTTGGCTTATGGTTAAAAGTGACTTAAAAGGACCCAAATGCTCACTTCGAGGGCTTAAAACGTGTTTATTCACTGCAGGAAGAGATATAAACAACATTTAGAGTAAATTATTGTTCATGCGAGAACGTTCAATTTTTCATGCAAAACGATCAATGACCCGCGACCTGATGAAATTGCTCTGAGATGACCAAAATGTTCCGTTTTGAAAATTTTCATCTTTCAACTAATTTTGACTCTCAGAGGTGGATCATCACTTTTGGAGATAAAATGAGCATCGTTATAGTCATTTTCATGCTTCTAGGGAGCCAAAACTCAAGATTTGGCTTATGGTTAAAAGTGACTTAAAAGGACCCAAATGCTCACTTCGAGGGCTTAAAACGTGTTTATTCACTGCAGGAAGAGATATAAACAACATTTAGAGTAAATTATTGTTCATGCGAGAACGTTCAATTTTTCATGCAAAACGATCAATGACCCGCGACCTGATGAAATTGCTCTGAGATGACCAAAATGGTCCGTTTTGAAATTTTTCATCTTTCAACTAATTTTGACTCTCAGAGGTTGATCATCACTTTTGGAGATAAAATGAGCATCGTTATCGTCATTTTCATGCTTCTAGGGAGCCAAAACTCAAGATTTGGCTTATGGTTAAAAGTGACTTAAAAGGACCCAAATGCTCACTTTGAGGGCTTAAAACGTGTTTATTCACTGCGGAAAGAGATATAAACAATATTTAGAGTGAATTAATGTTCATGCGAGAACGTTCAATTTTTCATGCAAAACGATCGATGACCCGCGACCTGATGAAATGACTCTGAGATTACCAAAATGTTCCGTTTTGAAAAAGTTCATCTTTCAACTAATTTTGACTCTCAGAGGTGGATCATCACTTTTGGAGATAAAATGAGCATCGTTATCGTCATTTTCATGCTTCTAGGGAGCCAAAACTCAAGATTTGGCTTATGGTTAAAAGTGACTTAAAAGGACCCAAATGCTCACTTCGAGGGCTTAAAACGTGTTTATTCACTGCGGTAAGAGATATAAACAATAGTTAGAGTGAATTAATGTTCATGCGAGAACGTTCAATTTTTCATGCAAAACGATCGTTGACCCGCGACCTGATGAAATGACTCTGAGATTACCAAAATGTTCCGTTTTGAAAATTTTCATCTTTCAACTAATTTTGACTCTCAGAGGTAGATCATCACTTTTGGAGATAAAGTGAGCATCGTTATCGTCATTTTCATGCTTCTAGGGAGCCAAAACTCAAGATTTGGCTTATGGTTAAAAGTGACTTAAAAGGACCCAAATGCTCACTTGGAGGGCTTAAAACGTGTTTATTCACTGCGGGAAGAGATATAAACAACATTTAGAGTAAATTATTGTTCATGCAAGAACGTTCAATTTTTCATGCAAAACGATCGATGACCCGCGACCTGATGAAATTACTCTGAGATGACCAAAATGGTCCGTTTTGAAAATTTTCATCTTTCAACTAATTTTGACTCTCAGAGGTTGATCATCACTTTTGGAGATAAAATGAGCATCGTTATCGTCATTTTCATGCTTCTAGGGAGCCAAAACTCAAGATTTGGCTTATGGTTAAAAGTGACTTAAAAGGACCCAAATGCTCACTTTGAGGGCTTAAAACGTGTTTATTCACTGCGGAAAGAGATATAAACAATATTTAGAGTGAATTAATGTTCATGCGAGAACGTTCAATTTTTCATGCAAAACGATCGATGACCCGCGACCTGATGAAATTGCTCTGAGATGACCAAAATGGTCCGTTTTGAAAAAGTTCATCTTTCAACTAATTTTCACTCTCAGAGGTGGATCATCACTTTTGGAGATAAAATGAGCATCGTTATCGCCATTTTCATGCTTCTAGGGAGCCAAAACTCAAGATTTGGCTCATGGTTAAAAGTGACTGAAAAGGCCCAAAATGCTCACTTTGAGGGCTTAAAACGTGTTTATTCACTGCGGGAAGAGATATAAACAATAGTTAGAGTGAATTAATGTTCATGCGAGAACGTTCAATTTTTCATGCAAAACGATCGATGACCCGCGACCTGATGAAATGACTCTGAGATGACCAAAATGTTCCGTTTTGAAAATTTTCATCTTTCAACTAATTTTGACTCTCAGAGGTGGATCATCACTTTCGGAGATAAAATGAGCATCGTTATAGTCATTTTCATGCTTCTAGGGAGCCAAAACTCAAGATTTGGCTTATGGTTAAAAGTGACTTAAAAGGACCCAAATGCTAACTTGGAGGGCTTAAAACGTGTTTATTCACTGCGGAAAGAGATATAAACAATATTTAGAGTGAATTAATGTTCATGCGAGAACGTTCAATTTTTCATGCAAAACGATCGATGACCCGCGACCTGATGAAATGACTCTGAGATTACCAAAATGTTCCGTTTTGAAAAAGTTCATCTTTCAACTAATTTTGACTCTCAGAGGTGGATCATCACTTTTGGAGATAAAATGAGCATCGTTATCGTCATTTTCATGCTTCTAGGGAGCCAAAACTCAAGATTTGGCTTATGGTTAAAAGTGACTTAAAAGGACCCAAATGCTCACTTCGAGGGCTTAAAACGTGTTTATTCACTGCGGTAAGAGATATAAACAATAGTTAGAGTGAATTAATGTTCATGCGAGAACGTTCAATTTTTCATGCAAAACGATCGTTGACCCGCGACCTGATGAAATGACTCTGAGATTACCAAAATGTTCCGTTTTGAAAATTTTCATCTTTCAACTAATTTTGACTCTCAGAGGTAGATCATCACTTTTGGAGATAAAGTGAGCATCGTTATCGTCATTTTCATGCTTCTAGGGAGCCAAAACTCAAGATTTGGCTTATGGTTAAAAGTGACTTAAAAGGACCCAAATGCTCACTTGGAGGGCTTAAAACGTGTTTATTCACTGCGGGAAGAGATATAAACAACATTTAGAGTAAATTATTGTTCATGCAAGAACGTTCAATTTTTCATGCAAAACGATCGATGACCCGCGACCTGATGAAATTACTCTGAGATGACCAAAATGGTCCGTTTTGAAAATTTTCATCTTTCAACTAATTTTGACTCTCAGAGGTTGATCATCACTTTTGGAGATAAAATGAGCATCGTTATCGTCATTTTCATGCTTCTAGGGAGCCAAAACTCAAGATTTGGCTTATGGTTAAAAGTGACTTAAAAGGACCCAAATGCTCACTTTGAGGGCTTAAAACGTGTTTATTCACTGCGGAAAGAGATATAAACAATATTTAGAGTGAATTAATGTTCATGCGAGAACGTTCAATTTTTCATGCAAAACGATCGATGACCCGCGACCTGATGAAATTGCTCTGAGATGACCAAAATGGTCCGTTTTGAAAAAGTTCATCTTTCAACTAATTTTCACTCTCAGAGGTGGATCATCACTTTTGGAGATAAAATGAGCATCGTTATCGCCATTTTCATGCTTCTAGGGAGCCAAAACTCAAGATTTGGCTCATGGTTAAAAGTGACTGAAAAGGCCCAAAATGCTCACTTTGAGGGCTTAAAACGTGTTTATTCACTGCGGGAAGAGATATAAACAATAGTTAGAGTGAATTAATGTTCATGCGAGAACGTTCAATTTTTCATGCAAAACGATCGATGACCCGCGACCTGATGAAATGACTCTGAGATGACCAAAATGTTCCGTTTTGAAAATTTTCATCTTTCAACTAATTTTGACTCTCAGAGGTGGATCATCACTTTCGGAGATAAAATGAGCATCGTTATAGTCATTTTCATGCTTCTAGGGAGCCAAAACTCAAGATTTGGCTTATGGTTAAAAGTGACTTAAAAGGACCCAAATGCTAACTTGGAGGGCTTAAAACGTGTTTATTCACTGCGGAAAGAGATATAAACAATATTTAGAGTGAATTAATGTTCATGCGAGAACGTTCAATTTTTCATGCAAAACGATCGATGACCCGCGACCTGATGAAATGACTCTGAGATTACCAAAATGTTCCGTTTTGAAAAAGTTCATCTTTCAACTAATTTTGACTCTCAGAGGTGGATCATCACTTTTGGAGATAAAATGAGCATCGTTATCGTCATTTTCATGCTTCTAGGGAGCCAAAACTCAAGATTTGGCTTATGGTTAAAAGTGACTTAAAAGGACCCAAATGCTCACTTCGAGGGCTTAAAACGTGTTTATTCACTGCGGTAAGAGATATAAACAATAGTTAGAGTGAATTAATGTTCATGCGAGAACGTTCAATTTTTCATGCAAAACGATCGTTGACCCGCGACCTGATGAAATGACTCTGAGATTACCAAAATGTTCCGTTTTGAAAATTTTCATCTTTCAACTAATTTTGACTCTCAGAGGTAGATCATCACTTTTGGAGATAAAGTGAGCATCGTTATCGTCATTTTCATGCTTCTAGGGAGCCAAAACTCAAGATTTGGCTTATGGTTAAAAGTGACTTAAAAGGACCCAAATGCTCACTTGGAGGGCTTAAAACGTGTTTATTCACTGCGGGAAGAGATATAAACAACATTTAGAGTAAATTATTGTTCATGCAAGAATGTTCAATTTTTCATGCAAAACGATCGATGACCCGCGACCTGATGAAATTACTCTGAGATGACCAAAATGGTCCGTTTTGAAAATTTTCATCTTTCAACTAATTTTGACTCTCAGAGGTTGATCATCACTTTTGGAGATAAAATGAGCATCGTTATCGTCATTTTCATGCTTCTAGGGAGCCAAAACTCAAGATTTGGCTTATGGTTAAAAGTGACTTAAAAGGACCCAAATGCTCACTTTGAGGGCTTAAAACGTGTTTATTCACTGCGGAAAGAGATATAAACAATATTTAGAGTGAATTAATGTTCATGCGAGAACGTTCAATTTTTCATGCAAAACGATCGATGACCCGCGACCTGATGAAATTGCTCTGAGATGACCAAAATGGTCCGTTTTGAAAAAGTTCATCTTTCAACTAATTTTCACTCTCAGAGGTGGATCATCACTTTTGGAGATAAAATGAGCATCGTTATCGCCATTTTCATGCTTCTAGGGAGCCAAAACTCAAGATTTGGCTCATGGTTAAAAGTGACTGAAAAGGCCCAAAATGCTCACTTTGAGGGCTTAAAACGTGTTTATTCACTGCGGGAAGAGATATAAACAATAGTTAGAGTGAATTAATGTTCATGCGAGAACGTTCAATTTTTCATGCAAAACGATCGATGACCCGCGACCTGATGAAATGACTCTGAGATGACCAAAATGTTCCGTTTTGAAAATGTTCATCTTTCAACTAATTTTGACTCTCAGAGGTGGATCATCACTTTTGGAGATAAAATGAGCATCGTTATCGTCATTTTCATGCTTCTAGGGAGCCGAAACTCAAGATTTGGCTCATGGTTAAAAGTGACTTAAAAGGCCCAAAATGCTCACTTCGAGGGCTTAAAACGTGTTTATTCACTGCCGGAAGAGATATAAACAATAGTTAGAGTGAATTAATGTTCATGCGAGAACGTTCAATTTTTCATGCAAAACAATCGATGACCCGCGACCTGATGAAATTGCTCTGAGATGACCAAAATGGTCCGTTTTGAAAATGTTCATCTTTCAACTAATTTTGACTCTCAGAGGTGGATCATCACTATTGGAGATAAAATGAGCATCGTTATCGTCATTTTCATGCTTCTAGGGAGCCAAAACTCAAGATTTGGCTTATGGTTAAAAGTCACTTAAAAGGACCCAAATGCTCACTTTGAGGGCTTAAAACGTGTTTATTCACTGCGGAAAAAGATATAAACAATATTTAGAGTGAATTAATGTTCATGCGAGAACGTTCAATTTTTCATGCAAAACGATCGATGACCCGCGACCTGATGAAATTGCTCTGAGATGACCAAAATGGTCCGTTTTGAAAAAGTTCATCTTTCAACTAATTTTCACTCTCAGAGGTGGATCATCACTTTTGGAGATAAAATGAGCATTGTTATCGCCTTTTTCATGCTTCTAGGGAGCCAAAACTCAAGATTTGGCTCATGGTTAAAAGTGACTGAAAAGGCCCAAAATGCTCACTTTGAGGGCTTAAAACGTGTTTATTCACTGCGGGAAGAGATATAAACAATAGTTAGAGTGAATTAATGTTCATGCGAGAACGTTCAATTTTTCATGCAAAACGATCGATGACCCGCGACCTGATGAAATGACTCTGAGATGACCAAAATGTTCCGTTTTGAAAATTTTCATCTTTCAACTAATTTTGACTCTCAGAGGTGGATCATCACTTTTGGAGATAAAATGAGCATCGTTATAGTCATTTTCATGCTTCTAGGGAGCCAAAACTCAAGATTTGGCTTATGGTTAAAAGTGACTTAAAAGGACCCAAATGCTCTCTTCGAGGGCTTAAAACGTGTTTATTCACTGCAGGAAGAGATATAAACAACATTTAGAGTAAATTATTGTTCATGCGAGAACGTTCAATTTTTCATGCAAAACGATCAATGACCCGCGACCTGATGAAATTGCTCTGAGATGACCAAAATGTTCCGTTTTGAAAATTTTCATCTTTCAACTAATTTTGACTCTCAGAGGTTGATCATCACTTTTGGAGATAAAATGAGCATCGTTATCGTCATTTTCATGCTTCTAGGGAGCCAAAACTCAAGATTTGGCTTATGGTTAAAAGTGACTTAAAAGGACCCAAATGCTCACTTTGAGGGCTTAAAACGTGTTTATTCACTGCGGAAAGAGATATAAACAATATTTAGAGTGAATTAAT
The DNA here is from genome assembly GCF_964261635.1 of Lissotriton helveticus. Taxonomy (NCBI): domain Eukaryota; kingdom Metazoa; phylum Chordata; class Amphibia; order Caudata; family Salamandridae; genus Lissotriton; species Lissotriton helveticus. The sequence goes on along the minus strand of NC_136069.1, from coordinate 1,164,531,210 downwards.
GTTCATGCGAGAACGTTCAATTTTTCATGCAAAACGATCGATGACCCGCGACCTGATGAAATGACTCTGAGATTACCAAAATGTTCCGTTTTGAAAAAGTTCATCTTTCAACTAATTTTGACTCTCAGAGGTGGATCATCACTTTTGGAGATAAAATGAGCATCGTTATCATCATTTTCATGCTTCTAGGGAGCCAAAACTCAAGATTTGGCTTATGGTTAAAAGTGACTTAAAAGGACCCAAATGCTCACTTCGAAGGCTTAAAACGTGTTTATTCACTGCGGTAAGAGATATAAACAATAGTTAGAGTGAATTAATGTTCATGCGAGAACGTTCAATTTTTCATGCAAAACGATCGTTGACCCGCGACCTGATGAAATGACTCTGAGATTACCAAAATGTTCCGTTTTGAAAATTTTCATCTTTCAACTAATTTTGACTCTCAGAGGTAGATCATCACTTTTGGAGATAAAGTGAGCATCGTTATCGTCATTTTCATGCTTCTAGGGAGCCAAAACTCAAGATTTGGCTTATGGTTAAAAGTGACTTAAAAGGACCCAAATGCTCACTTGGAGGGCTTAAAACGTGTTTATTCACTGCGGGAAGAGATATAAACAACATTTAGAGTAAATTATTGTTCATGCGAGAACGTTCAATTTTTCATGCAAAACGATCGATGACCCGCGACCTGATGAAATTACTCTGAGATGACCAAAATGGTCCGTTTTGAAAATTTTCATCTTTCAACTAATTTTGACTCTCAGAGGTTGATCATCACTTTTGGAGATAAAATGAGCATCGTTATCGTCATTTTCATGCTTCTAGGGAGCCAAAACTCAAGATTTGGCTTATGGTTAAAAGTGACTTAAAAGGACCCAAATGCTCACTTTGAGGGCTTAAAACGTGTTTATTCACTGCGGAAAGAGATATAAACAATATTTAGAGTGAATTAATGTTCATGCGAGAACGTTCAATTTTTCATGCAAAACGATCGATGACCCGCGACCTGATGAAATTGCTCTGAGATGACCAAAATGGTCCGTTTTGAAAAAGTTCATCTTTCAACTAATTTTCACTCTCAGAGGTGGATCATCACTTTTGGAGATAAAATGAGCATCGTTATCGCCATTTTCATGCTTCTAGGGAGCCAAAACTCAAGATTTGGCTCATGGTTAAAAGTGACTGAAAAGGCCCAAAATGCTCACTTTGAGGGCTTAAAACGTGTTTATTCACTGCGGGAAGAGATATAAACAATAGTTAGAGTGAATTAATGTTCATGCGAGAACGTTCAATTTTTCATGCAAAACGATCGATGACCCGCGACCTGATGAAATGACTCTGAGATGACCAAAATGTTCCGTTTTGAAAATTTTCATCTTTCAACTAATTTTGACTCTCAGAGGTGGATCATCACTTTCGGAGATAAAATGAGCATCGTTATAGTCATTTTCATGCTTCTAGGGAGCCAAAACTCAAGATTTGGCTTATGGTTAAAAGTGACTTAAAAGGACCCAAATGCTAACTTGGAGGGCTTAAAACGTGTTTATTCACTGCGGGAAGAGATATAAACAACATTTAGAGTAAATTATTGTTCATGCAAGAACGTTCAATTTTTCATGCAAAACGATCGATGACCCGCGACCTGATGAAATTACTCTGAGATGACCAAAATGGTCCGTTTTGAAAATTTTCATCTTTCAACTAATTTTGACTCTCAGAGGTTGATCATCACTTTTGGAGATAAAATGAGCATCGTTATCGTCATTTTCATGCTTCTAGGGAGCCAAAACTCAAGATTTGGCTTATGGTTAAAAGTGACTTAAAAGGACCCAAATGCTCACTTTGAGGGCTTAAAACGTGTTTATTCACTGCGGAAAGAGATATAAACAATATTTAGAGTGAATTAATGTTCATGCGAGAACGTTCAATTTTTCATGCAAAACGATCGATGACCCGCGACCTGATGAAATGACTCTGAGATGACCAAAATGTTCCGTCTTGAAAATTTTCATCTTTCAACTAATTTTGACTCTCAGAGGTGGATCATCACTTTTGGAGATAAAATGAGCATCGTAATCGTCATTTTCATGCTTCTAGGGAGCCAAAACTCAAGATTTGGCTTATTGGTTAAAAGTGACTTAAAAGGACCCAAATGCTCACTTCGAGGGCTTAAAGCGTGTTTATTCACTGCGGGAAGAGATATAAACAACATTTAGAGTAAATTATTGTTCATGCGAGAACGTTCAATTTTTCATTCAAAACGATCGATGACCCGCGACCTGATGAAATTGCTCTGAGATGACCAAAATGTTACGTTTTGAAAATTTTCATCTTTCAACTAATTTTGACTCTCAGAGGTGGATCATCACTTTTGGAGATAAAATGAGCATCGTTATCGTCATTTTCATGCTTCTAGGGAGCCAACACTCAAGATTTGGCTCATGGTTAAAAGTGACTTAAAAGGCCCAAAATGCTCACTTCGAGGGCTTAAAACGTGTTTATTCACTGCCGGAAGAGATATAAACAATAGTTAGAGTGAATTAATGTTCATGCGAGAACGTTCAATTTTTCATGCAAAACGATCAATGACCCGCGACCTGATGAAATTGCTCTGAGATGACCAAAATGGTCCGTTTTGAAATTTTTCATCTTTCAACTAATTTTGACTCTCAGAGGTTGATCATCACTTTTGGAGATAAAATGAGCATCGTTATCGTCATTTTCATGCTTCTAGGGAGCCAAAACTCAAGATTTGGCTTATGGTTAAAAGTGACTTAAAAGGACCCAAATGCTCACTTTGAGGGCTTAAAACGTGTTTATTCACTGCGGAAAGAGATATAAACAATATTTAGAGTGAATTAATGTTCATGCGAGAACGTTCAATTTTTCATGCAAAACGATCGATGACCCGCGACCTGATGAAATGACTCTGAGATTACCAAAATGTTCCGTTTTGAAAAAGTTCATCTTTCAACTAATTTTGACTCTCAGAGGTGGATCATCACTTTTGGAGATAAAATGAGCATCGTTATCGTCATTTTCATGCTTCTAGGGAGCCAAAACTCAAGATTTGGCTTATGGTTAAAAGTGACTTAAAAGGACCCAAATGCTCACTTCGAGGGCTTAAAACGTGTTTATTCACTGCGGTAAGAGATATAAACAATAGTTAGAGTGAATTAATGTTCATGCGAGAACGTTCAATTTTTCATGCAAAACGATCGTTGACCCGCGACCTGATGAAATGACTCTGAGATTACCAAAATGTTCCGTTTTGAAAATTTTCATCTTTCAACTAATTTTGACTCTCAGAGGTAGATCATCACTTTTGGAGATAAAGTGAGCATCGTTATCGTCATTTTCATGCTTCTAGGGAGCCAAAACTCAAGATTTGGCTTATGGTTAAAAGTGACTTAAAAGGACCCAAATGCTCACTTGGAGGGCTTAAAACGTGTTTATTCACTGCGGGAAGAGATATAAACAACATTTAGAGTAAATTATTGTTCATGCAAGAACGTTCAATTTTTCATGCAAAACGATCGATGACCCGCGACCTGATGAAATTACTCTGAGATGACCAAAATGGTCCGTTTTGAAAATTTTCATCTTTCAACTAATTTTGACTCTCAGAGGTTGATCATCACTTTTGGAGATAAAATGAGCATCGTTATCGTCATTTTCATGCTTCTAGGGAGCCAAAACTCAAGATTTGGCTTATGGTTAAAAGTGACTTAAAAGGACCCAAATGCTCACTTTGAGGGCTTAAAACGTGTTTATTCACTGCGGAAAGAGATATAAACAATATTTAGAGTGAATTAATGTTCATGCGAGAACGTTCAATTTTTCATGCAAAACGATCGATGACCCGCGACCTGATGAAATTGCTCTGAGATGACCAAAATGGTCCGTTTTGAAAAAGTTCATCTTTCAACTAATTTTCACTCTCAGAGGTGGATCATCACTTTTGGAGATAAAATGAGCATCGTTATCGCCATTTTCATGCTTCTAGGGAGCCAAAACTCAAGATTTGGCTCATGGTTAAAAGTGACTGAAAAGGCCCAAAATGCTCACTTTGAGGGCTTAAAACGTGTTTATTCACTGCGGGAAGAGATATAAACAATAGTTAGAGTGAATTAATGTTCATGCGAGAACGTTCAATTTTTCATGCAAAACGATCGATGACCCGCGACCTGATGAAATGACTCTGAGATGACCAAAATGTTCCGTTTTGAAAATTTTCATCTTTCAACTAATTTTGACTCTCAGAGGTGGATCATCACTTTCGGAGATAAAATGAGCATCGTTATAGTCATTTTCATGCTTCTAGGGAGCCAAAACTCAAGATTTGGCTTATGGTTAAAAGTGACTTAAAAGGACCCAAATGCTAACTTGGAGGGCTTAAAACGTGTTTATTCACTGCGGAAAGAGATATAAACAATATTTAGAGTGAATTAATGTTCATGCGAGAACGTTCAATTTTTCATGCAAAACGATCGATGACCCGCGACCTGATGAAATGACTCTGAGATTACCAAAATGTTCCGTTTTGAAAAAGTTCATCTTTCAACTAATTTTGACTCTCAGAGGTGGATCATCACTTTTGGAGATAAAATGAGCATCGTTATCGTCATTTTCATGCTTCTAGGGAGCCGAAACTCAAGATTTGGCTCATGGTTAAAAGTGACTTAAAAGGCCCAAAATGCTCACTTCGAGGGCTTAAAACGTGTTTATTCACTGCCGGAAGAGATATAAACAATAGTTAGAGTGAATTAATGTTCATGCGAGAACGTTCAATTTTTCATGCAAAACGATCGATGACCCGCGACCTGATGAAATTGCTCTGAGATGACCAAAATGGTCCGTTTTGAAAATGTTCATCTTTCAACTAATTTTGACTCTCAGAGGTGGATCATCACTATTGGAGATAAAATGAGCATCGTTATCGTCATTTTCATGCTTCTAGGGAGCCAAAACTCAAGATTTGGCTTATGGTTAAAAGTCACTTAAAAGGACCCAAATGCTCACTTTGAGGGCTTAAAACGTGTTTATTCACTGCGGAAAAAGATATAAACAATATTTAGAGTGAATTAATGTTCATGCGAGAACGTTCAATTTTTCATGCAAAACGATCGATGACCCGCGACCTGATGAAATTGCTCTGAGATGACCAAAATGGTCCGTTTTGAAAAAGTTCATCTTTCAACTAATTTTCACTCTCAGAGGTGGATCATCACTTTTGGAGATAAAATGAGCATTGTTATCGCCTTTTTCATGCTTCTAGGGAGCCAAAACTCAAGATTTGGCTCATGGTTAAAAGTGACTGAAAAGGCCCAAAATGCTCACTTTGAGGGCTTAAAACGTGTTTATTCACTGCGGGAAGAGATATAAACAATAGTTAGAGTGAATTAATGTTCATGCGAGAACGTTCAATTTTTCATGCAAAACGATCGATGACCCGCGACCTGATGAAATGACTCTGAGATGACCAAAATGTTCCGTTTTGAAAATTTTCATCTTTCAACTAATTTTGACTCTCAGAGGTGGATCATCACTTTTGGAGATAAAATGAGCATCGTTATAGTCATTTTCATGCTTCTAGGGAGCCAAAACTCAAGATTTGGCTTATGGTTAAAAGTGACTTAAAAGGACCCAAATGCTCACTTCGAGGGCTTAAAACGTGTTTATTCACTGCAGGAAGAGATATAAACAACATTTAGAGTAAATTATTGTTCATGCGAGAACGTTCAATTTTTCATGCAAAACGATCAATGACCCGCGACCTGATGAAATTGCTCTGAGATGACCAAAATGTTCCGTTTTGAAAATTTTCATCTTTCAACTAATTTTGACTCTCAGAGGTTGATCATCACTTTTGGAGATAAAATGAGCATCGTTATCGTCATTTTCATGCTTCTAGGGAGCCAAAACTCAAGATTTGGCTTATGGTTAAAAGTGACTTAAAAGGACCCAAATGCTCACTTTGAGGGCTTAAAACGTGTTTATTCACTGCGGAAAGAGATATAAACAATATTTAGAGTGAATTAATGTTCATGCGAGAACGTTCAATTTTTCATGCAAAACGATCGATGACCCGCGACCTGATGAAATGACTCTGAGATTACCAAAATGTTCCGTTTTGAAAAAGTTCATCTTTCAACTAATTTTGACTCTCAGAGGTGGATCATCACTTTTGGAGATAAAATGAGCATCGTTATCGTCATTTTCATGCTTCTAGGGAGCCAAAACTCAAGATTTGGCTTATGGTTAAAAGTGACTTAAAAGGACCCAAATGCTCACTTCGAGGGCTTAAAACGTGTTTATTCACTGCGGTAAGAGATATAAACAATAGTTAGAGTGAATTAATGTTCATGCGAGAACGTTCAATTTTTCATGCAAAACGATCGTTGACCCGCGACCTGATGAAATGACTCTGAGATTACCAAAATGTTCCGTTTTGAAAATTTTCATCTTTCAACTAATTTTGACTCTCAGAGGTAGATCATCACTTTTGGAGATAAAGTGAGCATCGTTATCGTCATTTTCATGCTTCTAGGGAGCCAAAACTCAAGATTTGGCTTATGGTTAAAAGTGACTTAAAAGGACCCAAATGCTCACTTGGAGGGCTTAAAACGTGTTTATTCACTGCGGGAAGAGATATAAACAACATTTAGAGTAAATTATTGTTCATGCAAGAACGTTCAATTTTTCATGCAAAACGATCGATGACCCGCGACCTGATGAAATTACTCTGAGATGACCAAAATGGTCCGTTTTGAAAATTTTCATCTTTCAACTAATTTTGACTCTCAGAGGTTGATCATCACTTTTGGAGATAAAATGAGCATCGTTATCGTCATTTTCATGCTTCTAGGGAGCCAAAACTCAAGATTTGGCTTATGGTTAAAAGTGACTTAAAAGGACCCAAATGCTCACTTTGAGGGCTTAAAACGTGTTTATTCACTGCGGAAAGAGATATAAACAATATTTAGAGTGAATTAATGTTCATGCGAGAACGTTCAATTTTTCATGCAAAACGATCGATGACCCGCGACCTGATGAAATTGCTCTGAGATGACCAAAATGGTCCGTTTTGAAAAAGTTCATCTTTCAACTAATTTTCACTCTCAGAGGTGGATCATCACTTTTGGAGATAAAATGAGCATCGTTATCGCCATTTTCATGCTTCTAGGGAGCCAAAACTCAAGATTTGGCTCATGGTTAAAAGTGACTGAAAAGGCCCAAAATGCTCACTTTGAGGGCTTAAAACGTGTTTATTCACTGCGGGAAGAGATATAAACAATAGTTAGAGTGAATTAATGTTCATGCGAGAACGTTCAATTTTTCATGCAAAACGATCGATGACCCGCGACCTGATGAAATGACTCTGAGATGACCAAAATGTTCCGTTTTGAAAATTTTCATCTTTCAACTAATTTTGACTCTCAGAGGTGGATCATCACTTTCGGAGATAAAATGAGCATCGTTATAGTCATTTTCATGCTTCTAGGGAGCCAAAACTCAAGATTTGGCTTATGGTTAAAAGTGACTTAAAAGGACCCAAATGCTAACTTGGAGGGCTTAAAACGTGTTTATTCACTGCGGGAAGAGATATAAACAACATTTAGAGTAAATTATTGTTCATGCAAGAACGTTCAATTTTTCATGCAAAACGATCGATGACCCGCGACCTGATGAAATTACTCTGAGATGACCAAAATGGTCCGTTTTGAAAATTTTCATCTTTCAACTAATTTTGACTCTCAGAGGTTGATCATCACTTTTGGAGATAAAATGAGCATCGTTATCGTCATTTTCATGCTTCTAGGGAGCCAAAACTCAAGATTTGGCTTATGGTTAAAAGTGACTTAAAAGGACCCAAATGCTCACTTTGAGGGCTTAAAACGTGTTTATTCACTGCGGAAAGAGATATAAACAATATTTAGAGTGAATTAATGTTCATGCGAGAACGTTCAATTTTTCATGCAAAACGATCGATGACCCGCGACCTGATGAAATGACTCTGAGATGACCAAAATGTTCCGTCTTGAAAATTTTCATCTTTCAACTAATTTTGACTCTCAGAGGTGGATCATCACTTTTGGAGATAAAATGAGCATCGTAATCGTCATTTTCATGCTTCTAGGGAGCCAAAACTCAAGATTTGGCTTATTGGTTAAAAGTGACTTAAAAGGACCCAAATGCTCACTTCGAGGGCTTAAAGCGTGTTTATTCACTGCGGGAAGAGATATAAACAACATTTAGAGTAAATTATTGTTCATGCGAGAACGTTCAATTTTTCATGCAAAACGATCGATGACCCGCGACCTGATGAAATTACTCTGAGATGACCAAAATGGTCCGTTTTGAAAATTTTCATCTTTCAACTAATTTTGACTCTCAGAGGTTGATCATCACTTTTGGAGATAAAATGAGCATCGTTATCGTCATTTTCATGCTTCTAGGGAGCCAAAACTCAAGATTTGGCTTATGGTTAAAAGTGACTTAAAAGGACCCAAATGCTCACTTTGAGGGCTTAAAACGTGTTTATTCACTGCGGAAAGAGATATAAACAATATTTAGAGTGAATTAATGTTCATGCGAGAACGTTCAATTTTTCATGCAAAACGATCGATGACCCGCGACCTGATGAAATTGCTCTGAGATGACCAAAATGGTCCGTTTTGAAAAAGTTCATCTTTCAACTAATTTTCACTCTAAGAGGTGGATCATCACTTTTGGAGATAAAATGAGCATCGTTATCGCCATTTTCATGCTTCTAGGGAGCCAAAACTCAAGATTTGGCTCATGGTTAAAAGTGACTGAAAAGGCCCAAAATGCTCACTTTGAGGGCTTAAAACGTGTTTATTCACTGCGGGAAGAGATATAAACAATAGTTAGAGTGAATTAATGTTCATGCGAGAACGTTCAATTTTTCATGCAAAACGATCGATGACCCGCGACCTGATGAAATGACTCTGAGATGACCAAAATGTTCCGTTTTGAAAATTTTCATCTTCAACTAATTTGACTCTCAGAGGTGGATCATCACTTTCGGAGATAAAATGAGCATCGTTATAGTCATTTTCATGCTTCTAGGGAGCCAAAACTCAAGATTTGGCTTATGGTTAAAAGTGACTTAAAAGGACCCAAATGCTAACTTGGAGGGCTTAAAACGTGTTTATTCACTGCGGGAAGAGATATAAACAACATTTAGAGTAAATTATTGTTCATGCAAGAACGTTCAATTTTTCATGCAAAACGATCGATGACCCGCGACCTGATGAAATTACTCTGAGATGACCAAAATGGTCCGTTTTGAAAATTTTCATCTTTCAACTAATTTTGACTCTCAGAGGTTGATCATCACTTTTGGAGATAAAATGAGCATCGTTATCGTCATTTTCATGCTTCTAGGGAGCCAAAACTCAAGATTTGGCTTATGGTTAAAAGTGACTTAAAAGGACCCAAATGCTCACTTTGAGGGCTTAAAACGTGTTTATTCACTGCGGAAAGAGATATAAACAATATTTAGAGTGAATTAATGTTCATGCGAGAACGTTCAATTTTTCATGCAAAACGATCGATGACCCGCGACCTGATGAAATGACTCTGAGATGACCAAAATGTTCCGTCTTGAAAATTTTCATCTTTCAACTAATTTTGACTCTCAGAGGTGGATCATCACTTTTGGAGATAAAATGAGCATCGTAATCGTCATTTTCATGCTTCTAGGGAGCCAAAACTCAAGATTTGGCTTATTGGTTAAAAGTGACTTAAAAGGACCCAAATGCTCACTTCGAGGGCTTAAAGCGTGTTTATTCACTGCGGGAAGAGATATAAACAACATTTAGAGTAAATTATTGTTCATGCGAGAACGTTCAATTTTTCATTCAAAACGATCGATGACCCGCGACCTGATGAAATTGCTCTGAGATGACCAAAATGTTACGTTTTGAAAATTTTCATCTTTCAACTAATTTTGACTCTCAGAGGTGGATCATCACTTTTGGAGATAAAATGAGCATCGTTATCGTCATTTTCATGCTTCTAGGGAGCCAACACTCAAGATTTGGCTCATGGTTAAAAGTGACTTAAAAGGCCCAAAATGCTCACTTCGAGGGCTTAAAACGTGTTTATTCACTGCCGGAAGAGATATAAACAATAGTTAGAGTGAATTAATGTTCATGCGAGAACGTTCAATTTTTCATGCAAAACGATCGATGACCCGCGACCTGATGAAATGACTCTGAGATGACCAAAATGTTCCATTTTGAAAATGTTCATCTTTCAACTAATTTTGACTCTCAGAGGTGGATCATCACTTTTGGAGATAAAATGAGCATCGTTATCGTCATTTTCATGCTTCTAGGGAGCCGAAACTCAAGATTTGGCTCATGGTTAAAAGTGACTTAAAAGGCCCAAAATGCTCACTTCGAGGGCTTAAAACGTGTTTATTCACTGCCGGAAGAGATATAAACAATAGTTAGAGTGAATTAATGTTCATGCGAGAACGTTCAATTTTTCATGCAAAACAATCGATGACCCGCAACCTGATGAAATTGCTCTGAGATGACCAAAATGGTCCGTTTTGAAAATGTTCATCTTTCAACTAATTTTGACTCTCAGAGGTGGATCATCACTATTGGAGATAAAATGAGCATCGTTATCGTCATTTTCATGCTTCTAGGGAGCCAAAACTCAAGATTTGGCTTATGGTTAAAAGTGACTTAAAAGGACCCAAATGCTCACTTCGAGGGCTTAAAACGTGTTTATTCACTGCAGGAAGAGATATAAACAACATTTAGAGTAAATTATTGTTCATGCGAGAACGTTCAATTTTTCATGCAAAACGATCAATGACCCGCGACCTGATGAAATTGCTCTGAGATGACCAAAATGGTCCGTTTTGAAATTTTTCATCTTTCAACTAATTTTGACTCTCAGAGGTTGATCATCACTTTTGGAGATAAAATGAGCATCGTTATCGTCATTTTCATGCTTCTAGGGAGCCAAAACTCAAGATTTGGCTTATGGTTAAAAGTGACTTAAAAGGACCCAAATGCTCACTTTGAGGGCTTAAAACGTGTTTATTCACTGCGGAAAGAGATATAAACAATATTTAGAGTGAATTAATGTTCATGCGAGAACGTTCAATTTTTCATGCAAAACGATCGATGACCCGCGACCTGATGAAATGACTCTGAGATTACCAAAATGTTCCGTTTTGAAAAAGTTCATCTTTCAACTAATTTTGACTCTCAGAGGTGGATCATCACTTTTGGAGATAAAATGAGCATCGTTATCGTCATTTTCATGCTTCTAGGGAGCCAAAACTCAAGATTTGGCTTATGGTTAAAAGTGACTTAAAAGGACCCAAATGCTCACTTCGAGGGCTTAAAACGTGTTTATTCACTGCGGTAAGAGATATAAACAATAGTTAGAGTGAATTAATGTTCATGCGAGAACGTTCAATTTTTCATGCAAAACGATCGTTGACCCGCGACCTGATGAAATGACTCTGAGATTACCAAAATGTTCCGTTTTGAAAATTTTCATCTTTCAACTAATTTTGACTCTCAGAGGTAGATCATCACTTTTGGAGATAAAATGAGCATCGTTATCGTCATTTTCATGCTTCTAGGGAGCCAAAACTCAAGATTTGGCTTATGGTTAAAAGTGACTTAAAAGGACCCAAATGCTCACTTGGAGGGCTTAAAACGTGTTTATTCACTGCGGGAAGAGATATAAACAACATTTAGAGTAAATTATTGTTCATGCAAGAACGTTCAATTTTTCATGCAAAACGATCGATGACCCGCGACCTGATGAAATTACTCTGAGATGACCAAAATGGTCCGTTTTGAAAATTTTCATCTTTCAACTAATTTTGACTCTCAGAGGTTGATCATCACTTTTGGAGATAAAATGAGCATCGTTATCGTCATTTTCATGCTTCTAGGGAGCCAAAACTCAAGATTTGGCTTATGGTTAAAAGTGACTTAAAAGGACCCAAATGCTCACTTTGAGGGCTTAAAACGTGTTTATTCACTGCGGAAAGAGATATAAACAATATTTAGAGTGAATTAATGTTCATGCGAGAACGTTCAATTTTTCATGCAAAACGATCGATGACCCGCGACCTGATGAAATTGCTCTGAGATGACCAAAATGGTCCGTTTTGAAAAAGTTCATCTTTCAACTAATTTTCACTCTCAGAGGTGGATCATCACTTTTGGAGATAAAATGAGCATCGTTATCGCCATTTTCATGCTTCTAGGGAACCAAAACTCAAGATTTGGCTCATGGTTAAAAGTGACTGAAAAGGCCCAAAATGCTCACTTTGAGGGCTTAAAACGTGTTTATTCACTGCGGGAAGAGATATAAACAATAGTTAGAGTGAATTAATGTTCATGCGAGAACGTTCAATTTTTCATGCAAAACGATCGATGACCCGCGACCTGATGAAATGACTCTGAGATGACCAAAATGTTCCGTTTTGAAAATTTTCATCTTTCAACTAATTTTGACTCTCAGAGGTGGATCATCACTTTCGGAGATAAAATGAGCATCGTTATAGTCATTTTCATGCTTCTAGGGAGCCAAAACTCAAGATTTGGCTTATGGTTAAAAGTGACTTAAAAGGACCCAAATGCTCACTTTGAGGGCTTAAAACGTGTTTATTCACTGCGGAAAGAGATATAAACAATATTTAGAGTGAATTAATGTTCATGCGAGAACGTTCAATTTTTCATGCAAAACGATCGATGACCCGCGACCTGATGAAATGACTCTGAGATGACCAAAATGTTCCGTCTTGAAAATTTTCATCTTTCAACTAATTTTGACTCTCAGAGGTGGATCATCACTTTTGGAGATAAAATGAGCATCGTAATCGTCATTTTCATGCTTCTAGGGAGCCAAAACTCAAGATTTGGCTTATTGGTTAAAAGTGACTTAAAAGGACCCAAATGCTCACTTCGAGGGCTTAAAGTGTGTTTATTCACTGCGGGAAGAGATATAAACAACATTTAGAGTAAATTATTGTTCATGCGAGAACGTTCAATTTTTCATTCAAAACGATCGATGACCCGCGACCTGATGAAATTGCTCTGAGATGACCAAAATGTTACGTTTTGAAAATGTTCATCTTTCAACTAATTTTGACTCTCAGAGGTGGATCATCACTTTTGGAGATAAAATGAGCATCGTTATCGTCATTTTCATGCTTCTAGGGAGCCAACACTCAAGATTTGGCTTATGATTAAAAGTGACTTAAAAGGACCCAAATGCTCACTTTGAGGGCTTAAAACGTGTTTATTCACTGCGGGAAGAGATATAAACAATATTTAGAGTGAATTAATGTTCATGCGAGAACGTTCAATTTTTCATGCAAAACGATCGATGACCCGCGACCTGATGAAATGACTCTGAGATGACCAAAATGTTCCGTTTTGAAAATTTTCATCTTTCAACTAATTTTGACTCTCAGAGGTGGATCATCACTTTTGGAGATAAAATGAGCATCGTTATAGTCATTTTCATGCTTCTAGGGAGCCAAAACTCAAGATTTGGCTTATGGTTAAAAGTGACTGAAAAGGCCCAAAATGCTCACTTCGAGGGCTTAAAACGTGTTTATTCACTGCAGGAAGAGATATAAACAACATTTAGAGTAAATTATTGTTCATGCGAGAACGTTCAATTTTTCATGCAAAACGATCGATGACCCGCGACCTGATGAAATTGCTCTGAGATGACCAAAATGGTCCGTTTTGAAAATTTTCATCTTTCAACTAATTTTGACTCTCAGAGGTTGATCATCACTTTTGGAGATAAAATGAGCATCGTTATCGTCATTTTCATGCTTCTAGGGAGCCAAAACTCAAGATTTGGCTTATGGTTAAAAGTGACTTAAAAGGACCCAAATGCTCACTTTGAGGGCTTAAAACGTGTTTATTCACTGCGGAAAGAGATATAAACAATATTTAGAGTGAATTAATGTTCATGCGAGAACGTTCAATTTTTCATGCAAAACGATCGATGACCCGCGACCTGATGAAATGACTCTGAGATGACCAAAATGTTCCGTCTTGAAAATTTTCATCTTTCAACTAATTTTGACTCTCAGAGGTGGATCATCACTTTTGGAGATAAAATGAGCATCGTTATCGTCATTTTCATGCTTCTAGGGAGCCAAAACTCAAGATTTGGCTTATGGTTAAAAGTGACTTAAAAGGACCCAAATGCTCACTTCGAGGGCTTAAAGCGTGTTTATTCACTGCGGGAAGAGATATAAACAACATTTAGAGTAAATTATTGTTCATGCGAGAACGTTCAATTTTTCATTCAAAACGATCGATGACCCGCGACCTTATGAAATTGCTCTGAGATGACCAAAATGTTACGTTTTGAAAATGTTCATCTTTCAACTAATTTTGACCCTCAGAGGTGGATCATCACTTTTGGAGATAAAATGAGCATCGTTATCGTCATTTTCATGCTTCTAGGGAGCCAAAACTCAAGATTTGGCTTATGGTTAAAAGTGACTTAAAAGGACCCAAATGCTCACTTCGAGGGCTTAAAGCGTGTTTATTCACTGCGGGAAGAGATATAAACAACATTTAGAGTAAATTATTGTTCATGCGAGAACGTTCAATTTTTCATTCAAAACGATCGATGACCCGCGACCTGATGAAATTGCTCTGAGATGACCAAAATGTTACGTTTAGAAAATGTTCATCTTTCAACTAATTTTGACTCTCAGAGGTGGATCATCACTTTTGGAGATAAAATGAGCATCGTTATCGCCATTTTCATGCTTCTAGGGAGCCAAAACTCAAGATTTGGCTCATGGTTAAAAGTGACAGAAAAGGCCCAAAATGCTCACTTCGAGGGCTTAAAACGTGTTTATTCACTGCCGGAAGAGATATAAACAATAGTTAGAGTGAATTAATGTTCATGCGAGAACGTTCAATTTTTCATGCAAAACGATCGATGACCCGCGACCTGATGAAATTGCTCTGAGATGACCAAAATGTTACGTTTTGAAAATGTTCATCTTTCAACAAATTTTGACTCTCAGAGGTGGATCATCACTTTTGGAGATAAAATGAGCATCGTTATCGTCATTTTCATGCTTCTAGGGAGCCAAAACTCAAGATTTGGCTCATGGTTAAAAGTGACTTAAAAGGCCCAAAATGCTCACTTCGAGGGCTTAAAACGTGTTTATTCACTGCCGGAAGAGATATAAACAATAGTTAGAGTGAATTAATGTTCATGCGAGAACGTTCAATTTTTCATGCAAAACGATCGATGACCCGCGACCTGATGAAATGACTCTGAGATGACCAAAATGTTCCGTTTTGAAAATGTTCATCTTTCAACTAATTTTGACTCTCAGAGGTGGATCATCACTTTTGGAGATAAAATGAGCATCGTTATCGTCATTTTCATGCTTCTAGGGAGCCGAAACTCAAGATTTGGCTCATGGTTAAAAGTGACTTAAAAGGCCCAAAATGCTCACTTCGAGGGCTTAAAACGTGTTTATTCACTGCCGGAAGAGATATAAACAATAGTTAGAGTGAATTAATGTTCATGCGAGAACGTTCAATTTTTCATGCAAAACGATCGATGACCCGCGACCTGATGAAATTGCTCTGAGATGACCAAAATGGTCCGTTTTGAAAAAGTTCATCTTTCAACTAATTTTCACTCTCAGAGGTGGATCATCACTTTTGGAGATAAAATGAGCATCGTTATCGCCATTTTCATGCTTCTAGGGAGCCAAAACTCAAGATTTGGCTCATGGTTAAAAGTGACTGAAAAGGCCCAAAATGCTCACTTTGAGGGCTTAAAACGTGTTTATTCACTGCGGGAAGAGATATAAACAATAGTTAGAGTGAATTAATGTTCATGCGAGAACGTTCAATTTTTCATGCAAAACGATCGATGACCCGCGACCTGATGAAATGACTCTGAGATGACCAAAATGTTCCGTTTTGAAAATTTTCATCTTTCAACTAATTTTGACTCTCAGAGGTGGATCATCACTTTCGGAGATAAAATGAGCATCGTTATAGTCATTTTCATGCTTCTAGGGAGCCAAAACTCAAGATTTGGCTTATGGTTAAAAGTGACTTAAAAGGACCCAAATGCTCACTTCGAGGGCTTAAAACGTGTTTATTCACTGCAGGAAGAGATATAAACAACATTTAGAGTAAATTATTGTTCATGCGAGAACGTTCAATTTTTCATGCAAAACGATCAATGACCCGCGACCTGATGAAATTGCTCTGAGATGACCAAAATGTTCCGTTTTGAAAATTTTCATCTTTCAACTAATTTTGACTCTCAGAGGTGGATCATCACTTTTGGAGATAAAATGAGCATCGTTATAGTCATTTTCATGCTTCTAGGGAGCCAAAACTCAAGATTTGGCTTATGGTTAAAAGTGACTTAAAAGGACCCAAATGCTCACTTCGAGGGCTTAAAACGTGTTTATTCACTGCAGGAAGAGATATAAACAACATTTAGAGTAAATTATTGTTCATGCGAGAACGTTCAATTTTTCATGCAAAACGATCAATGACCCGCGACCTGATGAAATTGCTCTGAGATGACCAAAATGGTCCGTTTTGAAATTTTTCATCTTTCAACTAATTTTGACTCTCAGAGGTTGATCATCACTTTTGGAGATAAAATGAGCATCGTTATCGTCATTTTCATGCTTCTAGGGAGCCAAAACTCAAGATTTGGCTTATGGTTAAAAGTGACTTAAAAGGACCCAAATGCTCACTTTGAGGGCTTAAAACGTGTTTATTCACTGCGGAAAGAGATATAAACAATATTTAGAGTGAATTAATGTTCATGCGAGAACGTTCAATTTTTCATGCAAAACGATCGATGACCCGCGACCTGATGAAATGACTCTGAGATTACCAAAATGTTCCGTTTTGAAAAAGTTCCTCTTTCAACTAATTTTGACTCTCAGAGGTGGATCATCACTTTTGGAGATAAAATGAGCATCGTTATCGTCATTTTCATGCTTCTAGGGAGCCAAAACTCAAGATTTGGCTTATGGTTAAAAGTAACTTAAAAGGACCCAAATGCTCACTTCGAGGGCTTAAAACGTGTTTATTAACTGCGGTAAGAGATATAAACAATAGTTAGAGTGAATTAATGTTCATGCGAGAACGTTCAATTTTTCATGCAAAACGATCGTTGACCCGCGACCTGATGAAATGACTCTGAGATTACCAAAATGTTCCGTTTTGAAAATTTTCATCTTTCAACTAATTTTGACTCTCAGAGGTAGATCATCACTTTTGGAGATAAAATGAGCATCGTTATCGTCATTTTCATGCTTCTAGGGAGCCAAAACTCAAGATTTGGCTTATGGTTAAAAGTGACTTAAAAGGACCCAAATGCTCACTTGGAGGGCTTAAAACGTGTTTATTCACTGTGGGAAGAGATATAAGCAACATTTAGAGTAAATTATTGTTCATGCAAGAACGTTCAATTTTTCATGCAAAACGATCGATGACCCGCGACCTGATGAAATTACTCTGAGATGACCAAAATGGTCCGTTTTGAAAATTTTCATCTTTCAACTAATTTTGACTCTCAGAGGTTGATCATCACTTTTGGAGATAAAATGAGCATCGTTATCGTCATTTTCATGCTTCTAGGGAGCCAAAACTCAAGATTTGGCTTATGGTTAAAAGTGACTTAAAAGGACCCAAATGCTCACTTTGAGGGCTTAAAACGTGTTTATTCACTGCGGAAAGAGATATAAACAATATTTAGAGTGAATTAATGTTCATGCGAGAACGTTAAATTTTTCATGCAAAACGATCGATGACCCGCGACCTGATGAAATGACTCTGAGATGACCAAAATGTTCCGTCTTGAAAATTTTCATCTTTCAACTAATTTTGACTCTCAGAGGTGGATCATCACTTTTGGAGATAAAATGAGCATCGTTATCGTCATTTTCATGCTTCTAGGGAGCCAAAACTCAAGATTTGGCTTATGGTTAAAAGTGACTTAAAAGGACCCAAATGCTCACTTCGAGGGCTTAAAGCGTGTTTATTCACTGCGGGAAGAGATATAAACAACATTTAGAGTAAATTATTGTTCATGCGAGAACGTTCAATTTTTCATTCAAAACGATCGATGACCCGCGACCTGATGAAATTGCTCTGAGATGACCAAAATGTTACGTTTTGAAAATGTTCATCTTTCAACTAATTTTGACTCTCAGAGGTGGATCATCACTTTTGGAGATAAAATGAGCATCGTTATCGTCATTTTCATGCTTCTAGGGAGCCAAAACTCAAGATTTGGCTTATGATTAAAAGTGACTTAAAAGGACCCAAATGCTCACTTTGAGGGCTTAAAACGTGTTTATTCACTGCGGGAAGAGATATAAACAATATTTAGAGTGAATTAATGTTCATGCGAGAACGTTCAATTTTTCATGCAAAACGATCGATGACCCGCGACCTGATGAAATGACTCTGAGATGACCAAAATGTTCCGTTTTGAAAATTTTCATCTTTCAACTAATTTTGACTCTCAGAGGTGGATCATCACTTTTGGAGATAAAATGAGCATCGTTATAGTCATTTTCATGCTTCTAGGGAGCCAAAACTCAAGATTTGGCTTATGGTTAAAAGTGACTGAAAAGGCCCAAAATGCTCACTTCGAGGGCTTAAAACGTGTTTATTCACTGCAGGAAGAGATATAAACAACATTTAGAGTAAATTATTGTTCATGCGAGAACGTTCAATTTTTCATGCAAAACGATCGATGACCCGCGACCTGATGAAATTGCTCTGAGATGACCAAAATGGTCCGTTTTGAAAATTTTCATCTTTCAACTAATTTTGACTCTCAGAGGTTGATCATCACTTTTGGAGATAAAATGAGCATCGTTATCGTCATTTTCATGCTTCTAGGGAGCCAAAACTCAAGATTTGGCTTATGGTTAAAAGTGACTTAAAAGGACCCAAATGCTCACTTTGAGGGCTTAAAACGTGTTTATTTACTGCGGAAAGAGATATAAACAATATTTAGAGTGAATTAATGTTCATGCGAGAACGTTCAATTTTTCATGCAAAACGATCGATGACCCGCGACCTGATGAAATTGCTCTGAGATGACCAAAATGGTCCGTTTTGAAAAAGTTCATCTTTCAACTAATTTTCACTCTCAGAGGTGGATCATCACTTTTGGAGATAAAATGAGCATCGTTATCGCCATTTTCATGCTTCTAGGGAGCCAAAACTCAAGATTTGGCTCATGGTTAAAAGTGACTGAAAAGGCCCAAAATGCTCACTTTGAGGGCTTAAAACGTGTTTATTCACTGCGGGAAGAGATATAAACAATAGTTAGAGTGAATTAATGTTCATGCGAGAACGTTCAATTTTTCATGCAAAACGATCGATGACCCGCGACCTGATGAAATGACTCTGAGATGACCAAAATATTCCGTTTTGAAAATTTTCATCTTTCAACTAATTTTGACTCTCAGAGGTGGATCATCACTTTTGGAGATAAAATGAGCATCGTTATAGTCATTTTCATGCTTCTAGGGAGCCAAAACTCAAGATTTGGCTTATGGTTAAAAGTGACTTAAAAGGACCCAAATGCTCACTTCGAGGGCTTAAAACGTGTTTATTCACTGCAGGAAGAGATATAAACAACATTTAGAGTAAATTATTGTTCATGCGAGAACGTTCAATTTTTCATGCAAAACGATCAATGACCCGCGACCTGATGAAATTGCTCTGAGATGACCAAAATGTTCCGTTTTGAAAATTTTCATCTTTCAACTAATTTTGACTCTCAGAGGTGGATCATCACTTTTGGAGATAAAATGAGCATCGTTATAGTCATTTTCATGCTTCTAGGGAGCCAAAACTCAAGATTTGGCTTATGGTTAAAAGTGACTTAAAAGGACCCAAATGCTCACTTCGAGGGCTTAAAACGTGTTTATTCACTGCAGGAAGAGATATAAACAACATTTAGAGTAAATTATTGTTCATGCGAGAACGTTCAATTTTTCATGCAAAACGATCAATGACCCGCGACCTGATGAAATTGCTCTGAGATGACCAAAATGGTCCGTTTTGAAATTTTTCATCTTTCAACTAATTTTGACTCTCAGAGGTTGATCATCACTTTTGGAGATAAAATGAGCATCGTTATCGTCATTTTCATGCTTCTAGGGAGCCAAAACTCAAGATTTGGCTTATGGTTAAAAGTGACTTAAAAGGACCCAAATGCTCACTTTGAGGGCTTAAAACGTGTTTATTCACTGCGGAAAGAGATATAAACAATATTTAGAGTGAATTAATGTTCATGCGAGAACGTTCAATTTTTCATGCAAAACGATCGATGACCCGCGACCTGATGAAATGACTCTGAGATTACCAAAATGTTCCGTTTTGAAAAAGTTCATCTTTCAACTAATTTTGACTCTCAGAGGTGGATCATCACTTTTGGAGATAAAATGAGCATCGTTATCGTCATTTTCATGCTTCTAGGGAGCCAAAACTCAAGATTTGGCTTATGGTTAAAAGTGACTTAAAAGGACCCAAATGCTCACTTCGAGGGCTTAAAACGTGTTTATTCACTGCGGTAAGAGATATAAACAATAGTTAGAGTGAATTAATGTTCATGCGAGAACGTTCAATTTTTCATGCAAAACGATCGTTGACCCGCGACCTGATGAAATGACTCTGAGATTACCAAAATGTTCCGTTTTGAAAATTTTCATCTTTCAACTAATTTTGACTCTCAGAGGTAGATCATCACTTTTGGAGATAAAATGAGCATCGTTATCGTCATTTTCATGCTTCTAGGGAGCCAAAACTCAAGATTTGGCTTATGGTTAAAAGTGACTTAAAAGGACCCAAATGCTCACTTGGAGGGCTTAAAACGTGTTTATTCACTGCGGGAAGAGATATAAACAACATTTAGAGTAAATTATTGTTCATGCAAGAATGTTCAATTTTTCATGCAAAACGATCGATGACCCGCGACCTGATGAAATTACTCTGAGATGACCAAAATGGTCCGTTTTGAAAATTTTCATCTTTCAACTAATTTTGACTCTCAGAGGTTGATCATCACTTTTGGAGATAAAATGAGCATCGTTATCGTCATTTTCATGCTTCTAGGGAGCCAAAACTCAAGATTTGGCTTATGGTTAAAAGTGACTTAAAAGGACCCAAATGCTCACTTTGAGGGCTTAAAACGTGTTTATTCACTGCGGAAAGAGATATAAACAATATTTAGAGTGAATTAATGTTCATGCGAGAACGTTCAATTTTTCATGCAAAACGATCGATGACCCGCGACCTGATGAAATTGCTCTGAGATGACCAAAATGGTCCGTTTTGAAAAAGTTCATCTTTCAACTAATTTTCACTCTCAGAGGTGGATCATCACTTTTGGAGATAAAATGAGCATCGTTATCGCCATTTTCATGCTTCTAGGGAGCCAAAACTCAAGATTTGGCTCATGGTTAAAAGTGACTGAAAAGGCCCAAAATGCTCACTTTGAGGGCTTAAAACGTGTTTATTCACTGCGGGAAGAGATATAAACAATAGTTAGAGTGAATTAATGTTCATGCGAGAACGTTCAATTTTTCATGCAAAACGATCGATGACCCGCGACCTGATGAAATGACTCTGAGATGACCAAAATGTTCCGTTTTGAAAATTTTCATCTTTCAACTAATTTTGACTCTCAGAGGTGGATCATCACTTTCGGAGATAAAATGAGCATCGTTATAGTCATTTTCATGCTTCTAGGGAGCCAAAACTCAAGATTTGGCTTATGGTTAAAAGTGACTTAAAAGGACCCAAATGCTCACTTGGAGGGCTTAAAACGTGTTTATTCACTGCGGGAAGAGATATAAACAACATTTAGAGTAAATTATTGTTCATGCAAGAACGTTCAATTTTTCATGCAAAACGATCGATGACCCGCGACCTGATGAAATTACTCTGAGATGACCAAATGGTCCGTTTTGAAAATTTTCATCTTTCAACTAATTTTGACTCTCAGAGGTTGATCATCACTTTTGGAGATAAAATGAGCATCGTTATCGTCATTTTCATGCTTCTAGGGAGCCAAAACTCAAGATTTGGCTTATGGTTAAAAGTGACTTAAAAGGACCCAAATGCTCACTTTGAGGGCTTAAAACGTGTTTATTCACTGCGGAAAGAGATATAAACAATATTTAGAGTGAATTAATGTTCATGCGAGAACGTTCAATTTTTCATGCAAAACGATCGATGACCCGCGACCTGATGAAATGACTCTGAGATGACCAAAATGTTCCGTCTTGAAAATTTTCATCTTTCAACTAATTTTGACTCTCAGAGGTGGATCATCACTTTTGGAGATAAAATGAGCATCGTAATCGTCATTTTCATGCTTCTAGGGAGCCAAAACTCAAGATTTGGCTTATTGGTTAAAAGTGACTTAAAAGGACCCAAATGCTCACTTCGAGGGCTTAAAGCGTGTTTATTCACTGCGGGAAGAGATATAAACAACATTTAGAGTAAATTATTGTTCATGCGAGAACGTTCAATTTTTCATTCAAAACGATCGATGACCCGCGACCTGATGAAATTGCTCTGAGATGACCAAAATGTTACGTTTTGAAAATGTTCATCTTTCAACTAATTTTGACTCTCAGAGGTGGATCATCACTTTTGGAGATAAAATGAGCATCGTTATCGTCATTTTCATGCTTCTAGGGAGCCAACACTCAAGATTTGGCTTATGATTAAAAGTGACTTAAAAGGACCCAAATGCTCACTTTGAGGGCTTAAAACGTGTTTATTCACTGCGGGAAGAGATATAAACAATATTTAGAGTGAATTAATGTTCATGCGAGAACGTTCAATTTTTCATGCAAAACGATCGATGACCCGCGACCTGATGAAATGACTCTGAGATGACCAAAATGTTCCGTTTTGAAAATTTTCATCTTTCAACTAATTTTGACTCTCAGAGGTGGATCATCACTTTTGGAGATAAAATGAGCATCGTTATAGTCATTTTCATGCTTCTAGGGAGCCAAAACTCAAGATTTGGCTTATGGTTAAAAGTGACTGAAAAGGCCCAAAATGCTCACTTCGAGGGCTTAAAACGTGTTTATTCACTGCAGGAAGAGATATAAACAACATTTAGAGTAAATTATTGTTCATGCGAGAACGTTCAATTTTTCATGCAAAACGATCGATGACCCGCGACCTGATGAAATTGCTCTGAGATGACCAAAATGGTCCGTTTTGAAAATTTTCATCTTTCAACTAATTTTGACTCTCAGAGGTTGATCATCACTTTTGGAGATAAAATGAGCATCGTTACCGTCATTTTCATGCTTCTAGGGAGCCAAAACTCAAGATTTGGCTTATGGTTAAAAGTGACTTAAAAGGACCCAAATGCTCACTTTGAGGGCTTAAAACGTGTTTATTCACTGCGGAAAGAGATATAAACAATATTTAGAGTGAATTAATGTTCATGCGAGAACGTTCAATTTTTCATGCAAAACGATCGATGACCCGCGACCTGATGAAATGACTCTGAGATGACCAAAATGTTCCGTCTTGAAAATTTTCATCTTTCAACTAATTTTGACTCTCAGAGGTGGATCATCACTTTTGGAGATAAAATGAGCATCGTTATCGTCATTTTCATGCTTCTAGGGAGCCAAAACTCAAGATTTGGCTTATGGTTAAAAGTGACTTAAAAGGACCCAAATGCTCACTTCGAGGGCTTAAAGCGTGTTTATTCACTGCGGGAAGAGATATAAACAACATTTAGAGTAAATTATTGTTCATGCGAGAACGTTCAATTTTTCATTCAAAACGATCGATGACCCGCGACCTGATGAAATTGCTCTGAGATGACCAAAATGTTACGTTTTGAAAATGTTCATCTTTCAACTAATTTTGACTCTCAGAGGTGGATCATCACTTTTGGAGATAAAATGAGCATCGTTATCGTCATTTTCATGCTTCTAGGGAGCCAAAACTCAAGATTTGGCTTATGATTAAAAGTGACTTAAAAGGACCCAAATGCTCACTTTGAGGGCTTAAAACGTGTTTATTCACTGCGGGAAGAGATATAAACAATATTTAGAGTGAATTAATGTTCATGCGAGAACGTTCAATTTTTCATGCAAAACGATCGATGACCCGCGACCTGATGAAATGACTCTGAGATGACCAAAATGTTCCGTTTTGAAAATTTTCATCTTTCAACTAATTTTGACTCTCAGAGGTGGATCATCACTTTTGGAGATAAAATGAGCATCGTTATCGTCATTTTCATGCTTCTAGGGAGCCAAAACTCAAGATTTGGCTTATGGTTAAAAGTGACTTAAAAGGACCCAAATGCTCACTTCGAGGGCTTAAAGCGTGTTTATTCACTGCGGGAAGAGATATAAACAACATTTAGAGTAAATTATTGTTCATGCGAGAACGTTCAATTTTTCATTCAAAACGATCGATGACCCGCGACCTGATGAAATTGCTCTGAGATGACCAAAATGTTACGTTTTGAAAATGTTCATCTTTCAACTAATTTTGACTCTCAGAGGTGGATCATCACTTTTGGAGATAAAATGAGCATCGTTATCGTCATTTTCATGCTTCTAGGGAGCCAAAACTCAAGATTTGGCTCATGGTTAAAAGTGACTTAAAAGGCCCAAAATGCTCACTTCGAGGGCTTAAAACGTGTTTATTCACTGCCGGAAGAGATATAAACAATAGTTAGAGTGAATTAATGTTCATGCGAGAACGTTCAATTTTTCATGCAAAACGATCGATGACCCGCGACCTGATGAAATGACTCTGAGATGACCAAAATGTTCCGTTTTGAAAATGTTCATCTTTCAACTAATTTTGACTCTCAGAGGTGGATCATCACTTTTGGAGATAAAATGAGCATCGTTATCGTCATTTTCATGCTTCTAGGGAGCCGAAACTCAAGATTTGGCTCATGGTTAAAAGTGACTTAAAAGGCCCAAAATGCTCACTTCGAGGGCTTAAAACGTGTTTATTCACTGCCGGAAGAGATATAAACAATAGTTAGAGTGAATTAATGTTCATGCGAGAACGTTCAATTTTTCATGCAAAACGATCGATGACCCGCGACCTGATGAAATTGCTCTGAGATGACCAAAATGGTCCGTTTTGAAAAAGTTCATCTTTCAACTAATTTTCACTCTCAGAGGTGGATCATCACTTTTGGAGATAAAATGAGCATCGTTATCGCCATTTTCATGCTTCTAGGGAGCCAAAACTCAAGATTTGGCTCATGGTTAAAAGTGACTGAAAAGGCCCAAAATGCTCACTTTGAGGGCTTAAAACGTGTTTATTCACTGCGGTAAGAGATATAAACAATAGTTAGAGTGAATTAATGTTCATGCGAGAACGTTCAATTTTTCATGCAAAACGATCGTTGACCCGCGACCTGATGAAATGACTCTGAGATTACCAAAATGTTCCGTTTTGAAAATTTTCATCTTTCAACTAATTTTGACTCTCAGAGGTAGATCATCACTTTTGGAGATAAAATGAGCATCGTTATCGTCATTTTCATGCTTCTAGGGAGCCAAAACTCAAGATTTGGCTTATGGTTAAAAGTGACTTAAAAGGACCCAAATGCTCACTTGGAGGGCTTAAAACGTGTTTATTCACTGCGGGAAGAGATATAAACAACATTTAGAGTAAATTATTGTTCATGCAAGAACGTTCAATTTTTCATGCAAAACGATCGATGACCCGCGACCTGATGAAATTACTCTGAGATGACCAAAATGGTCCGTTTTGAAAATTTTCATCTTTCAACTAATTTTGACTCTCAGAGGTTGATCATCACTTTTGGAGATAAAATGAGCATCGTTATCGTCATTTTCATGCTTCTAGGGAGCCAAAACTCAAGATTTGGCTTATGGTTAAAAGTGACTTAAAAGGACCCAAATGCTCACTTTGAGGGCTTAAAACGTGTTTATTCACTGCGGAAAGAGATATAAACAATATTTAGAGTGAATTAATGTTCATGCGAGAACGTTCAATTTTTCATGCAAAACGATCGATGACCCGCGACCTGATGAAATTGCTCTGAGATGACCAAAATGGTCCGTTTTGAAAAAGTTCATCTTTCAACTAATTTTCACTCTCAGAGGTGGATCATCACTTTTGGAGATAAAATGAGCATCGTTATCGCCATTTTCATGCTTCTAGGGAGCCAAAACTCAAGATTTGGCTCATGGTTAAAAGTGACTGAAAAGGCCCAAAATGCTCACTTTGAGGGCTTAAAACGTGTTTATTCACTGCGGGAAGAGATATAAACAATAGTTAGAGTGAATTAATGTTCATGCGAGAACGTTCAATTTTTCATGCAAAACGATCGATGACCCGCGACCTGATGAAATGACTCTGAGATTACCAAAATGTTCCGTTTTGAAAATTTTCATCTTTCAACTAATTTTGACTCTCAGAGGTAGATCATCACTTTTGGAGATAAAATGAGCATCGTTATCGTCATTTTCATGCTTCTAGGGAGCCAAAACTCAAGATTTGGCTTATGGTTAAAAGTGACTTAAAAGGACCCAAATGCTCACTTGGAGGGCTTAAAACGTGTTTATTCACTGCGGGAAGAGATATAAACAACATTTAGAGTAAATTATTGTTCATGCAAGAACGTTCAATTTTTCATGCAAAACGATCGATGACCCGCGACCTGATGAAATTACTCTGAGATGACCAAAATGGTCCGTTTTGAAAATTTTCATCTTTCAACTAATTTTGACTCTCAGAGGTTGATCATCACTTTTGGAGATAAAATGAGCATCGTTATCGTCATTTTCATGCTTCTAGGGAGCCAAAACTCAAGATTTGGCTTATGGTTAAAAGTGACTTAAAAGGACCCAAATGCTCACTTTGAGGGCTTAAAACGTGTTTATTCACTGCGGAAAGAGATATAAACAATATTTAGAGTGAATTAATGTTCATGCGAGAACGTTCAATTTTTCATGCAAAACGATCGATGACCCGCGACCTGATGAAATTGCTCTGAGATGACCAAAATGGTCCGTTTTGAAAAAGTTCATCTTTCAACTAATTTTCACTCTCAGAGGTGGATCATCACTTTTGGAGATAAAATGAGCATCGTTATCGCCATTTTCATGCTTCTAGGGAGCCAAAACTCAAGATTTGGCTCATGGTTAAAAGTGACTGAAAAGGCCCAAAATGCTCACTTTGAGGGCTTAAAACGTGTTTATTCACTGCGGGAAGAGATATAAACAATAGTTAGAGTGAATTAATGTTCATGCGAGAACGTTCAATTTTTCATGCAAAACGATCGATGACCCGCGACCTGATGAAATGACTCTGAGATGACCAAAATGTTCCGTTTTGAAAATTTTCATCTTTCAACTAATTTTGACTCTCAGAGGTGGATCATCACTTTCGGAGATAAAATGAGCATCGTTATAGTCATTTTCATGCTTCTAGGGAGCCAAAACTCAAGATTTGGCTTATGGTTAAAAGTGACTTAAAAGGACCCAAATGCTCACTTGGAGGGCTTAAAACGTGTTTATTCACTGCGGGAAGAGATATAAACAACATTTAGAGTAAATTATTGTTCATGCAAGAACGTTCAATTTTTCATGCAAAACGATCGATGACCCGCGACCTGATGAAATTACTCTGAGATGACCAAAATGGTCCGTTTTGAAAATTTTCATCTTTCAACTAATTTTGACTCTCAGAGGTTGATCATCACTTTTGGAGATAAAATGAGCATCGTTATCGTCATTTTCATGCTTCTAGGGAGCCAAAACTCAAGATTTGGCTTATGGTTAAAAGTGACTTAAAAGGACCCAAATGCTCACTTTGAGGGCTTAAAACGTGTTTATTCACTGCGGAAAGAGATATAAACAATATTTAGAGTGAATTAATGTTCATGCGAGAACGTTCAATTTTTCATGCAAAACGATCGATGACCCGCGACCTGATGATATGACTCTGAGATGACCAAAATGTTCCGTCTTGAAAATTTTCATCTTTCAACTAATTTTGACTCTCAGAGGTGGATCATCACTTTTGGAGATAAAATGAGCATCGTAATCGTCATTTTCATGCTTCTAGGGAGCCAAAACTCAAGATTTGGCTTATTGGTTAAAAGTGACTTAAAAGGACCCAAATGCTCACTTCGAGGGCTTAAAGCGTGTTTATTCACTGCGGGAAGAGATATAAACAACATTTAGAGTAAATTATTGTTCATGCGAGAACGTTCAATTTTTCATTCAAAACGATCGATGACCCGCGACCTGATGAAATTGCTCTGAGATGACCAAAATGTTACGTTTTGAAAATGTTCATCTTTCAACTAATTTTGACTCTCAGAGGTGGATCATCACTTTTGGAGATAAAATGAGCATCGTTATCGTCATTTTCATGCTTCTAGGGAGCCAACACTCAAGATTTGGCTTATGATTAAAAGTGACTTAAAAGGACCCAAATGCTCACTTTGAGGGCTTAAAACGTGTTTATTCACTGCGGGAAGAGATATAAACAATATTTAGAGTGAATTAATGTTCATGCGAGAACGTTCAATTTTTCATGCAAAACGATCGATGACCCGCGACCTGATGAAATGACTCTGAGATGACCAAAATGTTCCGTTTTGAAAATTTTCATCTTTCAACTAATTTTGACTCTCAGAGGTGGATCATCACTTTTGGAGATAAAATGAGCATCGTTATAGTCATTTTCATGCTTCTAGGGAGCCAAAACTCAAGATTTGGCTTATGGTTAAAAGTGACTGAAAAGGCCCAAAATGCTCACTTCGAGGGCTTAAAACGTGTTTATTCACTGCAGGAAGAGATATAAACAACATTTAGAGTAAATTATTGTTCATGCGAGAACGTTCAATTTTTCATGCAAAACGATCGATGACCCGCGACCTGATGAAATTGCTCTGAGATGACCAAAATGGTCCGTTTTGAAAATTTTCATCTTTCAACTAATTTTGACTCTCAGAGGTTGATCATCACTTTTGGAGATAAAATGAGCATCGTTATCGTCATTTTCATGCTTCTAGGGAGCCAAAACTCAAGATTTGGCTTATGGTTAAAAGTGACTTAAAAGGACCCAAATGCTCACTTTGAGGGCTTAAAACGTGTTTATTCACTGCGGAAAGAGATATAAACAATATTTAGAGTGAATTAATGTTCATGCGAGAACGTTCAATTTTTCATGCAAAACGATCGATGACCCGCGACCTGATGAAATGACTCTGAGATGACCAAAATGTTCCGTCTTGAAAATTTTCATCTTTCAACTAATTTTGACTCTCAGAGGTGGATCATCACTTTTGGAGATAAAATGAGCATCGTTATCGTCATTTTCATGCTTCTAGGGAGCCAAAACTCAAGATTTGGCTTATGGTTAAAAGTGACTTAAAAGGACCCAAATGCTCACTTCGAGGGCTTAAAGCGTGTTTATTCACTGCGGGAAGAGATATAAACAACATTTAGAGTAAATTATTGTTCATGCGAGAACGTTCAATTTTTCATTCAAAACGATCGATGACCCGCGACCTGATGAAATTGCTCTGAGATGACCAAAATGTTACGTTTTGAAAATGTTCATCTTTCAACTAATTTTGACTCTCAGAGGTGGATCATCACTTTTGGAGATAAAATGAGCATCGTTATCGTCATTTTCATGCTTCTAGGGAGCCAAAACTCAAGATTTGGCTTATGGTTAAAAGTGACTTAAAAGGACCCAAATGCTCACTTCGAGGGCTTAAAGCGTGTTTATTCACTGCGGGAAGAGATATAAACAACATTTAGAGTAAATTATTGTTCATGCGAGAACGTTCAATTTTTCATTCAAAACGATCGATGACCCGCGACCTGATGAAATTGCTCTGAGATGACCAAAATGTTACGTTTAGAAAATGTTCATCTTTCAACTAATTTTGACTCTCAGAGGTGGATCATCACTTTTGGAGATAAAATGAGCATCGTTATCGCCATTTTCATGCTTCTAGGGAGCCAAAACTCAAGATTTGGCTCATGGTTAAAAGTGACAGAAAAGGCCCAAAATGCTCACTTCGAGGGCTTAAAACGTGTTTATTCACTGCCGGAAGAGATATAAACAATAGTTAGAGTGAATTAATGTTCATGCGAGAACGTTCAATTTTTCATGCAAAACGATCGATGACCCGCGACCTGATGAAATTGCTCTGAGATGACCAAAATGTTACGTTTTGAAAATGTTCATCTTTCAACAAATTTTGACTCTCAGAGGTGGATCATCACTTTTGGAGATAAAATGAGCATCGTTATCGTCATTTTCATGCTTCTAGGGAGCCAAAACTCAAGATTTGGCTCATGGTTAAAAGTGACTTAAAAGGCCCAAAATGCTCACTTCGAGGGCTTAAAACGTGTTTATTCACTGCCGGAAGAGATATAAACAATAGTTAGAGTGAATTAATGTTCATGCGAGAACGTTCAATTTTTCATGCAAAACGATCGATGACCCGCGACCTGATGAAATGACTCTGAGATGACCAAAATGTTCCGTTTTGAAAATGTTCATCTTTCAACTAATTTTGACTCTCAGAGGTGGATCATCACTTTTGGAGATAAAATGAGCATCGTTATCGTCATTTTCATGCTTCTAGGGAGCCGAAACTCAAGATTTGGCTCATGGTTAAAAGTGACTTAAAAGGCCCAAAATGCTCACTTCGAGGGCTTAAAACGTGTTTATTCACTGCCGGAAGAGATATAAACAATAGTTAGAGTGAATTAATGTTCATGCGAGAACGTTCAATTTTTCATGCAAAACGATCGATGACCCGCGACCTGATGAAATTGCTCTGAGATGACCAAAATGGTCCGTTTTGAAAAAGTTCATCTTTCAACTAATTTTCACTCTCAGAGGTGGATCATCACTTTTGGAGATAAAATGAGCATCGTTATCGCCATTTTCATGCTTCTAGGGAGCCAAAACTCAAGATTTGGCTCATGGTTAAAAGTGACTGAAAAGGCCCAAAATGCTCACTTTGAGGGCTTAAAACGTGTTTATTCACTGCGGGAAGAGATATAAACAATAGTTAGAGTGAATTAATGTTCATGCGAGAACGTTCAATTTTTCATTTAAAACGATCGATGACCCGCGACCTGATGAAATGACTCTGAGATGACCAAAATGTTCCGTTTTGAAAATTTTCATCTTTCAACTAATTTTGACTCTCAGAGGTGGATCATCACTTTCGGAGATAAAATGAGCATCGTTATAGTCATTTTCATGCTTCTAGGGAGCCAAAACTCAAGATTTGGCTTATGGTTAAAAGTGACTTAAAAGGACCCAAATGCTCACTTCGAGGGCTTAAAACGTGTTTATTCACTGCAGGAAGAGATATAAACAACATTTAGAGTAAATTATTGTTCATGCGAGAACGTTCAATTTTTCATGCAAAACGATCAATGACCCGCGACCTGATGAAATTGCTCTGAGATGACCAAAATGTTCCGTTTTGAAAATTTTCATCTTTCAACTAATTTTGACTCTCAGAGGTGGATCATCACTTTTGGAGATAAAATGAGCATCGTTATCGTCATTTTCATGCTTCTAGGGAGCCAAAACTCAAGATTTGGCTTATGGTTAAAAGTGACTTAAAAGGACCCAAATGCTCACTTCGAGGGCTTAAAGCGTGTTTATTCACTGCGGGAAGAGATATAAACAACATTTAGAGTAAATTATTGTTCATGCGAGAACGTTCAATTTTTCATTCAAAACGATCGATGACCCGCGACCTGATGAAATTGCTCTGAGATGACCAAAATGTTACGTTTAGAAAATGTTCATCTTTCAACTAATTTTGACTCTCAGAGGTGGATCATCACTTTTGGAGATAAAATGAGCATCGTTATCGCCATTTTCATGCTTCTAGGGAGCCAAAACTCAAGATTTGGCTCATGGTTAAAAGTGACAGAAAAGGCCCAAAATGCTCACTTCGAGGGCTTAAAACGTGTTTATTCACTGCCGGAAGAGATATAAACAATAGTTAGAGTGAATTAATGTTCATGCGAGAACGTTCAATTTTTCATGCAAAACGATCGATGACCCGCGACCTGATGAAATTGCTCTGAGATGACCAAAATGTTACGTTTTGAAAATGTTCATCTTTCAACAAATTTTGACTCTCAGAGGTGGATCATCACTTTTGGAGATAAAATGAGCATCGTTATCGTCATTTTCATGCTTCTAGGGAGCCAAAACTCAAGATTTGGCTCATGGTTAAAAGTGACTTAAAAGGCCCAAAATGCTCACTTCGAGGGCTTAAAACGTGTTTATTCACTGCCGGAAGAGATATAAACAATAGTTAGAGTGAATTAATGTTCATGCGAGAACGTTCAATTTTTCATGCAAAACGATCGATGACCTGCGACCTGATGAAATGACTCTGAGATGACCAAAATGTTCCGTTTTGAAAATGTTCATCTTTCAACTAATTTTGACTCTCAGAGGTGGATCATCACTTTTGGAGATAAAATGAGCATCGTTATCGTCATTTTCATGCTTCTAGGGAGCCGAAACTCAAGATTTGGCTCATGGTTAAAAGTGACTTAAAAGGCCCAAAATGCTCACTTCGAGGGCTTAAAACGTGTTTATTCACTGCCGGAAGAGATATAAACAATAGTTAGAGTGAATTAATGTTCATGCGAGAACGTTCAATTTTTCATGCAAAACGATCAATGACCCGCGACCTGATGAAATTGCTCTGAGATGACCAAAATGTTCCGTTTTGAAAATTTTCATCTTTCAACTAATTTTGACTCTCAGAGGTGGATCATCACTTTTGGAGATAAAATGAGCATCGTTATAGTCATTTTCATGCTTCTAGGGAGCCAAAACTCAAGATTTGGCTTATGGTTAAAAGTGACTGAAAAGGCCCAAAATGCTCACTTCGAGGGCTTAAAACGTGTTTATTCACTGCAGGAAGAGATATAAACAACATTTAGAGTAAATTATTGTTCATGCGAGAACGTTCAATTTTTCATGCAAAACGATCGATGACCCGCGACCTGATGAAATTGCTCTGAGATGACCAAAATGGTCCGTTTTGAAAATTTTCATCTTTCAACTAATTTTGACTCTCAGAGGTTGATCATCACTTTTGGAGATAAAATGAGCATCGTTATCGTCATTTTCATGCTTCTAGGGAGCCAAAACTCAAGATTTGGCTTATGGTTAAAAGTGACTTAAAAGGACCCAAATGCTCACTTTGAGGGCTTAAAACGTGTTTATTCACTGCGGAAAGAGATATAAACAATATTTAGAGTGAATTAATGTTCATGCGAGAACGTTCAATTTTTCATGCAAAACGATCGATGACCCGCGACCTGATGAAATGACTCTGAGATGACCAAAATGTTCCGTCTTGAAAATTTTCATCTTTCAACTAATTTTGACTCTCAGAGGTGGATCATCACTTTTGGAGATAAAATGAGCATCGTTATCGTCATTTTCATGCTTCTAGGGAGCCAAAACTCAAGATTTGGCTTATGGTTAAAAGTGACTTAAAAGGACCCAAATGCTCACTTCGAGGGCTTAAAGCGTGTTTATTCACTGCGGGAAGAGATATAAACAACATTTAGAGTAAATTATTGTTCATGCGAGAACGTTCAATTTTTCATTCAAAACGATCGATGACCCGCGACCTGATGAAATTGCTCTGAGATGACCAAAATGTTACGTTTTGAAAATGTTCATCTTTCAACTAATTTTTTTTTTTTTTTTTTTTTTTTTTTTTTTTAACAGTTCCAACTACTTTATTTTACAGAAGAACATGTTATGTGGGGGTTGCGCCAGGAACAGCTGCTGCTTGGTTGTTCTGCACAGACACTCTGGTGTGCGTCTTGGCCAAATGATCGGTGTATTCCTGGTATGGAGACTTGGTAAAGACAGTCTCCTTCCAGAGATCTGGGGTCAAGTAGCTGTAGGTCTTTGAGATAGCATCAAAGGTGGCCTTTGCAAAGTTGCCAAGCGTGGCTGTGCAGCCCCTAGCTGAGGTGTAACAGTCATCGATACCAGCCATCATCAGCAGCTTCTTGGGGACCGGCGCAGACACAATGCCAGTACCGCGGGGTGCAGGAATCAGACGCACAAGAACCGAACCACAGCGTCCAGTCACCTTACAAGGCACTGTATGGGGTTTGCCAATCTTATTACCCCAGTAACCTCGTCGCACAGGTACAATGGACAACTTGGCGAGAATGATAGCTCCACGAATAGCAGTAGCGACCTCCTTGGAGCACTTCACACCCAGCCCAACATGGCCATTGTAGTCTCCGATGGCAACAAAAGCCTTGAACCTGGTACGCTGACCAGCTCTGGTCTGCTTCTGGACCGGCATGATCTTCAGAACCTCATCCTTCAGAGTAGAGGCCAGGAAGAAGTCAATGATCTCAGACTCCTTGATTGGAAGCGAAAAAAGATAAATCTCCTCTAAAGACTTGATCTTCATGTCCTTGACCAGCCGGCCTAGTTTGGTCACCGGCACCCACTCTTTTTCATCTGCCTTCCCGCGGGCCCCGCGGCCTCGTCCACGGCCCCGCCCTCTTCCACGGCCGCGGCCCCTGCCGCCAAAGCCGCCTCGGAAGCCTCCCCTGTTTTCACCGGCGTTGTCCGCCATTTGGTTTCAACTAATTTTGACTCTCAGAGGTGGATCATCACTTTTGGAGATAAAATGAGCATCGTTATCGTCATTTTCATGCTTCTAGGGAGCCAAAACTCAAGATTTGGCTTATGGTTAAAAGTGACTTAAAAGGACCCAAATGCTCACTTCGAGGGCTTAAAGCGTGTTTATTCACTGCGGGAAGAGATATAAACAACATTTAGAGTAAATTATTGTTCATGCGAGAACGTTCAATTTTTCATTCAAAACGATCGATGACCCGCGACCTGATGAAATTGCTCTGAGATGACCAAAATGTTACGTTTTGAAAATGTTCATCTTTCAACAAATTTTGACTCTCAGAGGTGGATCATCACTTTTGGAGATAAAATGAGCATCGTTATCGTCATTTTCATGCTTCTAGGGAGCCAAAACTCAAGATTTGGCTCATGGTTAAAAGTGACAGAAAAGGCCCAAAATGCTCACTTCGAGGGCTTAAAACGTGTTTATTCACTGCCGGAAGAGATATAAACAATAGTTAGAGTGAATTAATGTTCATGCGAGAACGTTCAATTTTTCATGCAAAACGATCGATGACCCGCGACCTGATGAAATGACTCTGAGATGACCAAAATGTTCCGTTTTGAAAATGTTCATCTTTCAACTAATTTTGACTCTCAGAGGTGGATCATCACTTTTGGAGATAAAATGAGCATCGTTATCGTCATTTTCATGCTTCTAGGGAGCCGAAACTCAAGATTTGGCTCATGGTTAAAAGTGACTTAAAAGGCCCAAAATGCTCACTTCGAGGGCTTAAAACGTGTTTATTCACTGCGGGAAGAGATATAAACAATAGTTAGAGTGAATTAATGTTCATGCGAGAACGTTCAATTTTTCATGCAAAACGATCGATGACCCGCGACCTGATGAAATGACTCTGAGATGACCAAAATGTTCCGTTTTGAAAATTTTCATCTTTCAACTAATTTTGACTCTCAGAGGTGGATCATCACTTTCGGAGATAAAATGAGCATCGTTATAGTCATTTTCATGCTTCTAGGGAGCCAAAACTCAAGATTTGGCTTATGGTTAAAAGTGACTTAAAAGGACCCAAATGCTCACTTCGAGGGCTTAAAACGTGTTTATTCACTGCAGGAAGAGATATAAACAACATTTAGAGTAAATTATTGTTCATGCGAGAACGTTCAATTTTTCATGCAAAACGATCAATGACCCGCGACCTGATGAAATTGCTCTGAGATGACCAAAATGTTCCGTTTTGAAAATTTTCATCTTTCAACTAATTTTGACTCTCAGAGGTGGATCATCACTTTTGGAGATAAAATGAGCATCGTTATAGTCATTTTCATGCTTCTAGGGAGCCAAAACTCAAGATTTGGCTTATGGTTAAAAGTGACTTAAAAGGACCCAAATGCTCACTTCGAGGGCTTAAAACGTGTTTATTCACTGCAGGAAGAGATATAAACAACATTTAGAGTAAATTATTGTTCATGCGAGAACGTTCAATTTTTCATGCAAAACGATCAATGACCCGCGACCTGATGAAATTGCTCTGAGATGACCAAAATGGTCCGTTTTGAAATTTTTCATCTTTCAACTAATTTTGACTCTCAGAGGTTGATCATCACTTTTGGAGATAAAATGAGCATCGTTATCGTCATTTTCATGCTTCTAGGGAGCCAAAACTCAAGATTTGGCTTATGGTTAAAAGTGACTTAAAAGGACCCAAATGCTCACTTTGAGGGCTTAAAACGTGTTTATTCACTGCGGAAAGAGATATAAACAATATTTAGAGTGAATTAATGTTCATGCGAGAACGTTCAATTTTTCATGCAAAACGATCGATGACCCGCGACCTGATGAAATGACTCTGAGATTACCAAAATGTTCCGTTTTGAAAAAGTTCATCTTTCAACTAATTTTGACTCTCAGAGGTGGATCATCACTTTTGGAGATAAAATGAGCATCGTTATCGTCATTTTCATGCTTCTAGGGAGCCAAAACTCAAGATTTGGCTTATGGTTAAAAGTGACTTAAAAGGACCCAAATGCTCACTTCGAGGGCTTAAAACGTGTTTATTCACTGCGGTAAGAGATATAAACAATAGTTAGAGTGAATTAATGTTCATGCGAGAACGTTCAATTTTTCATGCAAAACGATCGTTGACCCGCGACCTGATGAAATGAGTCTGAGATTACCAAAATGTTCCGTTTTGAAAATTTTCATCTTTCAACTAATTTTGACTCTCAGAGGTAGATCATCACTTTTGGAGATAAAATGAGCATCGTTATCGTCATTTTCATGCTTCTAGGGAGCCAAAACTCAAGATTTGGCTTATGGTTAAAAGTGACTTAAAAGGACCCAAATGCTCACTTGGAGGGCTTAAAACGTGTTTATTCACTGTGGGAAGAGATATAAGCAACATTTAGAGTAAATTATTGTTCATGCAAGAACGTTCAATTTTTCATGCAAAACGATCGATGACCCGCGACCTGATGAAATTACTCTGAGATGACCAAAATGGTCCGTTTTGAAAATTTTCATCTTTCAACTAATTTTGACTCTCAGAGGTTGATCATCACTTTTGGAGATAAAATGAGCATCGTTATCGTCATTTTCATGCTTCTAGGGAGCCAAAACTCAAGATTTGGCTTATGGTTAAAAGTGACTTAAAAGGATCCAAATGCTCACTTTGAGGGCTTAAAACGTGTTTATTCACTGCGGAAAGAGATATAAACAATATTTAGAGTGAATTAATGTTCATGCGAGAACGTTCAATTTTTCATGCAAAACGATCGATGACCCGCGACCTGATGAAATGACTCTGAGATGACCAAAATGTTCCGTCTTGAAAATTTTCATCTTTCAACTAATTTTGACTCTCAGAGGTGGATCATCACTTTTGGAGATAAAATGAGCATCGTTATCGTCATTTTCATGCTTCTAGGGAGCCAAAACTCAAGATTTGGCTTATGGTTAAAAGTGACTTAAAAGGACCCAAATGCTCACTTCGAGGGCTTAAAGCGTGTTTATTCACTGCGGGAAGAGATATAAACAACATTTAGAGTAAATTATTGTTCATGCGAGAACGTTCAATTTTTCATTCAAAACGATCGATGACCCGCGACCTGATGAAATTGCTCTGAGATGACCAAAATGTTACGTTTTGAAAATGTTCATCTTTCAACTAATTTTGACTCTCAGAGGTGGATCATCACTTTTGGAGATAAAATGAGCATCGTTATCGTCATTTTCATGCTTCTAGGGAGCCAAAACTCAAGATTTGGCTTATGATTAAAAGTGACTTAAAAGGACCCAAATGCTCACTTTGAGGGCTTAAAACGTGTTTATTCACTGCGGGAAGAGATATAAACAATATTTAGAGTGAATTAATGTTCATGCGAGAACGTTCAATTTTTCATGCAAAACGATCGATGACCCGCGACCTGATGAAATGACTCTGAGATGACTAAAATGTTCCGTTTTGAAAATTTTCATCTTTCAACTAATTTTGACTCTCAGAGGTGGATCATCACTTTTGGAGATAAAATGAGCATCGTTATAGTCATTTTCATGCTTCTAGGGAGCCAAAACTCAAGATTTGGCTTATGGTTAAAAGTGACTGAAAAGGCCCAAAATGCTCACTTCGAGGGCTTAAAACGTGTTTATTCACTGCAGGAAGAGATATAAACAACATTTAGAGTAAATTATTGTTCATGCGAGAACGTTCAATTTTTCATGCAAAACGATCGATGACCCGCGACCTGATGAAATTGCTCTGAGATGACCAAAATGGTCCGTTTTGAAAATTTTCATCTTTCAACTAATTTTGACTCTCAGAGGTTGATCATCACTTTTGGAGATAAAATGAGCATCGTTATCGTCATTTTCATGCTTCTAGGGAGCCAAAACTCAAGATTTGGCTTATGGTTAAAAGTGACTTAAAAGGACCCAAATGCTCACTTTGAGGGCTTAAAACGTGTTTATTCACTGCGGAAAGAGATATAAACAATATTTAGAGTGAATTAATGTTCATGCGAGAACGTTCAATTTTTCATGCAAAACGATCGATGACCCGCGACCTGATGAAATTGCTCTGAGATGACCAAAATGGTCCGTTTTGAAAAAGTTCATCTTTCAACTAATTTTCACTCTCAGAGGTGGATCATCACTTTTGGAGATAAAATGAGCATCGTTATCGCCATTTTCATGCTTCTAGGGAGCCAAAACTCAAGATTTGGCTTATGGTTAAAAGTGACTTAAAAGGACCCAAATGCTCACTTCGAGGGCTTAAAACGTGTTTATTCACTGCAGGAAGAGATATAAACAACATTTAGAGTAAATTATTGTTCATGCGAGAACGTTCAATTTTTCATGCAAAACGATCAATGACCCGCGACCTGATGAAATTGCTCTGAGATGACCAAAATGTTCCGTTTTGAAAATTTTCATCTTTCAACTAATTTTGACTCTCAGAGGTGGATCATCACTTTTGGAGATAAAATGAGCATCGTTATAGTCATTTTCATGCTTCTAGGGAGCCAAAACTCAAGATTTGGCTTATGGTTAAAAGTGACTTAAAAGGACCCAAATGCTCACTTCGAGGGCTTAAAACGTGTTTATTCACTGCAGGAAGAGATATAAACAACATTTAGAGTAAATTATTGTTCATGCGAGAACGTTCAATTTTTCATGCAAAACGATCAATGACCCGCGACCTGATGAAATTGCTCTGAGATGACCAAAATGGTCCGTTTTGAAATTTTTCATCTTTCAACTAATTTTGACTCTCAGAGGTTGATCATCACTTTTGGAGATAAAATGAGCATCGTTATCGTCATTTTCATGCTTCTAGGGAGCCAAAACTCAAGATTTGGCTTATGGTTAAAAGTGACTTAAAAGGACCCAAATGCTCACTTTGAGGGCTTAAAACGTGTTTATTCACTGCGGAAAGAGATATAAACAATATTTAGAGTGAATTAATGTTCATGCGAGAACGTTCAATTTTTCATGCAAAACGATCGTTGACCCGCGACCTGATGAAATTACTCTGAGATGACCAAAATGGTCCGTTTTGAAAATTTTCATCTTTCAACTAATTTTGACTCTCAGAGGTTGATCATCACTTTTGGAGATAAAATGAGCATCGTTATCGCCATTTTCATGCTTCTAGGGAGCCAAAACTCAAGATTTGGCTCATGGTTAAAAGTGACTGAAAAGGCCCAAAATGCTCACTTTGAGGGCTTAAAACGTGTTTATTCACTGCGGGAAGAGATATAAACAATAGTTAGAGTGAATTA
Organism: Lissotriton helveticus; assembly: GCF_964261635.1. Taxonomy (NCBI): domain Eukaryota; kingdom Metazoa; phylum Chordata; class Amphibia; order Caudata; family Salamandridae; genus Lissotriton; species Lissotriton helveticus. Next base: position 1,164,491,170 of record NC_136069.1, on the reverse strand, counting down.
ATGTTCATGCGAGAACGTTCAATTTTTCATGCAAAACGATCGATGACCCGCGACCTGATGAAATGACTCTGAGATGACCAAAATGTTCCGTTTTGAAAATTTTCATCTTTCAACTAATTTTGACTCTCAGAGGTGGATCATCACTTTCGGAGATAAAATGAGCATCGTTATAGTCATTTTCATGCTTCTAGGGAGCCAAAACTCAAGATTTGGCTTATGGTTAAAAGTGACTTAAAAGGACCCAAATGCTCACTTGGAGGGCTTAAAACGTGTTTATTCACTGCGGGAAGAGATATAAACAACATTTAGAGTAAATTATTGTTCATGCAAGAACGTTCAATTTTTCATGCAAAACGATCGATGACCCGCGACCTGATGAAATTACTCTGAGATGACCAAAATGGTCCGTTTTGAAAATTTTCATCTTTCAACTAATTTTGACTCTCAGAGGTTGATCATCACTTTTGGAGATAAAATGAGCATCGTTATCGTCATTTTCATGCTTCTAGGGAGCCAAAACTCAAGATTTGGCTTATGGTTAAAAGTGACTTAAAAGGACCCAAATGCTCACTTTGAGGGCTTAAAACGTGTTTATTCACTGCGGAAAGAGATATAAACAATATTTAGAGTGAATTAATGTTCATGCGAGAACGTTCAATTTTTCATGCAAAACGATCGATGACCCGCGACCTGATGAAATGACTCTGAGATGACCAAAATGTTCCGTCTTGAAAATTTTCATCTTTCAACTAATTTTGACTCTCAGAGGTGGATCATCACTTTTGGAGATAAAATGAGCATCGTAATCGTCATTTTCATGCTTCTAGGGAGCCAAAACTCAAGATTTGGCTTATTGGTTAAAAGTGACTTAAAAGGACCCAAATGCTCACTTCGAGGGCTTAAAGCGTGTTTATTCACTGCGGGAAGAGATATAAACAACATTTAGAGTAAATTATTGTTCATGCGAGAACGTTCAATTTTTCATTCAAAACGATCGATGACCCGCGACCTGATGAAATTGCTCTGAGATGACCAAAATGTTACGTTTTGAAAATGTTCATCTTTCAACTAATTTTGACTCTCAGAGGTGGATCATCACTTTTGGAGATAAAATGAGCATCGTTATCGTCATTTTCATGCTTCTAGGGAGCCAACACTCAAGATTTGGCTTATGATTAAAAGTGACTTAAAAGGACCCAAATGCTCACTTTGAGGGCTTAAAACGTGTTTATTCACTGCGGGAAGAGATATAAACAATATTTAGAGTGAATTAATGTTCATGCGAGAACGTTCAATTTTTCATGCAAAACGATCGATGACCCGCGACCTGATGAAATGACTCTGAGATGACCAAAATGTTCCGTTTTGAAAATTTTCATCTTTCAACTAATTTTGACTCTCAGAGGTGGATCATCACTTTTGGAGATAAAATGAGCATCGTTATAGTCATTTTCATGCTTCTAAGGAGCCAAAACTCAAGATTTGGCTTATGGTTAAAAGTGACTGAAAAGGCCCAAAATGCTCACTTCGAGGGCTTAAAACGTGTTTATTCACTGCAGGAAGAGATATAAACAACATTTAGAGTAAATTATTGTTCATGCGAGAACGTTCAATTTTTCATGCAAAACGATCGATGACCCGCGACCTGATGAAATTGCTCTGAGATGACCAAAATGGTCCGTTTTGAAAATTTTCATCTTTCAACTAATTTTGACTCTCAGAGGTTGATCATCACTTTTGGAGATAAAATGAGCATCGTTATCGTCATTTTCATGCTTCTAGGGAGCCAAAACTCAAGATTTGGCTTATGGTTAAAAGTGACTTAAAAGGACCCAAATGCTCACTTTGAGGGCTTAAAACGTGTTTATTCACTGCGGAAAGAGATATAAACAATATTTAGAGTGAATTATTGTTCATGCGAGAACGTTCAATTTTTCATGCAAAACGATCGATGACCCGCGACCTGATGAAATGACTCTGAGATGACCAAAATGTTCCGTCTTGAAAATTTTCATCTTTCAACTAATTTTGACTCTCAGAGGTGGATCATCACTTTTGGAGATAAAATGAGCATCGTTATCGTCATTTTCATGCTTCTAGGGAGCCAAAACTCAAGATTTGGCTTATGATTAAAAGTGACTTAAAAGGACCCAAATGCTCACTTTGAGGGCTTAAAACGTGTTTATTCACTGCGGGAAGAGATATAAACAATATTTAGAGTGAATTAATGTTCATGCGAGAACGTTCAATTTTTCATGCAAAACGATCGATGACCCGCGACCTGATGAAATGACTCTGAGATGACCAAAATGTTCCGTTTTGAAAATTTGCATCTTTCAACTAATTTTGACTCTCAGAGGTGGATCATCACTTTTGGAGATAAAATGAGCATCGTTATCGTCATTTTCATGCTTCTAGGGAGCCAAAACTCAAGATTTGGCTTATGGTTAAAAGTGACTTAAAAGGACCCAAATGCTCACTTCGAGGGCTTAAAGCGTGTTTATTCACTGCGGGAAGAGATATAAACAACATTTAGAGTAAATTATTGTTCATGCGAGAACGTTCAATTTTTCATTCAAAACGATCGATGACCCGCGACCTGATGAAATTGCTCTGAGATGACCAAAATGTTACGTTTAGAAAATGTTCATCTTTCAACTAATTTTGACTCTCAGAGGTGGATCATCACTTTTGGAGATAAAATGAGCATCGTTATCGCCATTTTCATGCTTCTAGGGAGCCAAAACTCAAGATTTGGCTCATGGTTAAAAGTGACAGAAAAGGCCCAAAATGCTCACTTCGAGGGCTTAAAACGTGTTTATTCACTGCCGGAAGAGATATAAACAATAGTTAGAGTGAATTAATGTTCATGCGAGAACGTTCAATTTTTCATGCAAAACGATCGATGACCCGCGACCTGATGAAATTGCTCTGAGATGACCAAAATGTTACGTTTTGAAAATGTTCATCTTTCAACAAATTTTGACTCTCAGAGGTGGATCATCACTTTTGGAGATAAAATGAGCATCGTTATCGTCATTTTCATGCTTCTAGGGAGCCAAAACTCAAGATTTGGCTCATGGTTAAAAGTGACTTAAAAGGCCCAAAATGCTCACTTCGAGGGCTTAAAACGTGTTTATTCACTGCCGGAAGAGATATAAACAATAGTTAGAGTGAATTAATGTTCATGCGAGAACGTTCAATTTTTCATGCAAAACGATCGATGACCCGCGACCTGATGAAATGACTCTGAGATGACCAAAATGTTCCGTTTTGAAAATGTTCATCTTTCAACTAATTTTGACTCTCAGAGGTGGATCATCACTTTTGGAGATAAAATGAGCATCGTTATCGTCATTTTCATGCTTCTAGGGAGCCGAAACTCAAGATTTGGCTCATGGTTAAAAGTGACTTAAAAGGCCCAAAATGCTCACTTCGAGGGCTTAAAACGTGTTTATTCACTGCCGGTAGAGATATAAACAATAGTTAGAGTGAATTAATGTTCATGCGAGAACGTTCAATTTTTCATGCAAAACGATCGATGACCCGCGACCTGATGAAATTGCTCTGAGATGACCAAAATGGTCCGTTTTGAAAAAGTTCATCTTTCAACTAATTTTCACTCTCAGAGGTGGATCATCACTTTTGGAGATAAAATGAGCATCGTTATCGCCATTTTCATGCTTCTAGGGAGCCAAAACTCAAGATTTGGCTCATGGTTAAAAGTGACTGAAAAGGCCCAAAATGCTCACTTTGAGGGCTTAAAACGTGTTTATTCACTGCGGGAAGAGATATAAACAATAGTTAGAGTGAATTAATGTTCATGCGAGAACGTTCAATTTTTCATGCAAAACGATCGATGACCCGCGACCTGATGAAATGACTCTGAGATGACCAAAATGTTCCGTTTTGAAAATTTTCATCTTTCAACTAATTTTGACTCTCAGAGGTGGATCATCACTTTCGGAGATAAAATGAGCATCGTTATAGTCATTTTCATGCTTCTAGGGAGCCAAAACTCAAGATTTGGCTTATGGTTAAAAGTGACTTAAAAGGACCCAAATGCTCACTTCGAGGGCTTAAAACGTGTTTATTCACTGCAGGAAGAGATATAAACAACATTTAGAGTAAATTATTGTTCATGCGAGAACGTTCAATTTTTCATGCAAAACGATCAATGACCCGCGACCTGATGAAATTGCTCTGAGATGACCAAAATGTTCCGTTTTGAAAATTTTCATCTTTCAACTAATTTTGACTCTCAGAGGTGGATCATCACTTTTGGAGATAAAATGAGCATCGTTATAGTCATTTTCATGCTTCTAGGGAGCCAAAACTCAAGATTTGGCTTATGGTTAAAAGTGACTTAAAAGGACCCAAATGCTCACTTTGAGGGCTTAAAACGTGTTTATTCACTGCGGAAAGAGATATAAACAATATTTAGAGTGAATTAATGTTCATGCGAGAACGTTCAATTTTTCATGCAAAACGATCGATGACCCGCGACCTGATGAAATGACTCTGAGATTACCAAAATGTTCCGTTTTGAAAAAGTTCATCTTTCAACTAATTTTGACTCTCAGAGGTGGATCATCACTTTTGGAGATAAAATGAGCATCGTTATCGTCATTTTCCTGCTTCTAGGGAGCCAAAACTCAAGATTTGGCTTATGGTTAAAAGTGACTTAAAAGGACCCAAATGCTCACTTCGAGGGCTTAAAACGTGTTTATTCACTGCGGTAAGAGATATAAACAATAGTTAGAGTGAATTAATGTTCATGCGAGAACGTTCAATTTTTCATGCAAAACGATCGTTGACCCGCGACCTGATGAAATGACTCTGAGATTACCAAAATGTTCCGTTTTGAAAATTTTCATCTTTCAACTAATTTTGACTCTCAGAGGTAGATCATCACTTTTGGAGATAAAATGAGCATCGTTATCGTCATTTTCATGCTTCTAGGGAGCCAAAACTCAAGATTTGGCTTATGGTTAAAAGTGACTTAAAAGGACCCAAATGCTCACTTGGAGGGCTTAAAACGTGTTTATTCACTGCGGGAAGAGATATAAGCAACATTTAGAGTAAATTATTGTTCATGCAAGAACGTTCAATTTTTCATGCAAAACGATCGATGACCCGCGACCTGATGAAATTACTCTGAGATGACCAAAATGGTCCGTTTTGAAAATTTTCATCTTTCAACTAATTTTGACTCTCAGAGGTTGATCATCACTTTTGGAGATAAAATGAGCATCGTTATCGTCATTTTCATGCTTCTAGGGAGCCAAAACTCAAGATTTGGCTTATGGTTAAAAGTGACTTAAAAGGACCCAAATGCTCACTTTGAGGGCTTAAAACGTGTTTATTCACTGCGGAAAGAGATATAAACAATATTTAGAGTGAATTAATGTTCATGCGAGAACGTTCAATTTTTCATGCAAAACGATCGATGACCCGCGACCTGATGAAATGACTCTGAGATGACCAAAATGTTCCGTCTTGAAAATTTTCATCTTTCAACTAATTTTGACTCTCAGAGGTGGATCATCACTTTTGGAGATAAAATGAGCATCGTTATCGTCATTTTCATGCTTCTAGGGAGCCAAAACTCAAGATTTGGCTTATGGTTAAAAGTGACTTAAAAGGACCCAAATGCTCACTTCGAGGGCTTAAAGCGTGTTTATTCACTGCGGGAAGAGATATAAACAACATTTAGAGTAAATTATTGTTCATGCGAGAACGTTCAATTTTTCATTCAAAACGATCGATGACCCGCGACCTGATGAAATTGCTCTGAGATGACCAAAATGTTACGTTTTGAAAATGTTCATCTTTCAACTAATTTTGACTCTCAGAGGTGGATCATCACTTTTGGAGATAAAATGAGCATCGTTATCGTCATTTTCATGCTTCTAGGGAGCCAAAACTCAAGATTTGGCTTATGATTAAAAGTGACTTAAAAGGACCCAAATGCTCACTTTGAGGGCTTAAAACGTGTTTATTCACTGCGGGAAGAGATATAAACAATATTTAGAGTGAATTAATGTTCATGCGAGAACGTTCAATTTTTCATGCAAAACGATCGATGACCCGCGACCTGATGAAATGACTCTGAGATGACCAAAATGTTCCGTTTTGAAAATTTTCATCTTTCAACTAATTTTGACTCTCAGAGGTGGATCATCACTTTTGGAGATAAAATGAGCATCGTTATAGTCATTTTCATGCTTCTAGGGAGCCAAAACTCAAGATTTGGCTTATGGTTAAAAGTGACTGAAAAGGCCCAAAATGCTCACTTCGAGGGCTTAAAACGTGTTTATTCACTGCAGGAAGAGATATAAACAACATTTAGAGTAAATTATTGTTCATGCGAGAACGTTCAATTTTTCATGCAAAACGATCGATGACCCGCGACCTGATGAAATTGCTCTGAGATGACCAAAATGGTCCGTTTTGAAAATTTTCATCTTTCAACTAATTTTGACTCTCAGAGGTTGATCATCACTTTTGGAGATAAAATGAGCATCGTTATCGTCATTTTCATGCTTCTAGGGAGCCAAAACTCAAGATTTGGCTTATGGTTAAAAGTGACTTAAAAGGACCCAAATGCTCACTTTGAGGGCTTAAAACGTGTTTATTCACTGCGGAAAGAGATATAAACAATATTTAGAGTGAATTAATGTTCATGCGAGAACGTTCAATTTTTCATGCAAAACGATCGATGACCCGCGACCTGATGAAATGACTCTGAGATGACCAAAATGTTCCGTCTTGAAAATTTTCATCTTTCAACTAATTTTGACTCTCAGAGGTGGATCATCACTTTTGGAGATAAAATGAGCATCGTTATCGTCATTTTCATGCTTCTAGGGAGCCAAAACTCAAGATTTGGCTTATGGTTAAAAGTGACTTAAAAGGACCCAAATGCTCACTTCGAGGGCTTAAAGCGTGTTTATTCACTGCGGGAAGAGATATAAACAACATTTAGAGTAAATTATTGTTCATGCGAGAACGTTCAATTTTTCATTCAAAACGATCGATGACCCGCGACCTGATGAAATTGCTCTGAGATGACCAAAATGTTACGTTTTGAAAATGTTCATCTTTCAACTAATTTTGACTCTCAGAGGTGGATCATCACTTTTGGAGATAAAATGAGCATCGTTATCGTCATTTTCATGCTTCTAGGGAGCCAAAACTCAAGATTTGGCTTATGATAAAAAGTGACTTAAAAGGACCCAAATGCTCACTTTGAGGGCTTAAAACGTGTTTATTCACTGCGGGAAGAGATATAAACAATATTTAGAGTGAATTAATGTTCATGCGAGAACGTTCAATTTTTCATGCAAAACGATTGATGACCCGCGACCTGATGAAATGACTCTGAGATGACCAAAATGTTCCGTTTTAAAAATTTTCATCTTTCAACTAATTTTGACTCTCAGAGGTGGATCATCACTTTTGGAGATAAAATGAGCATCGTTATAGTCATTTTCATGCTTCTAGGGAGCCAAAACTCAAGATTTGGCTTATGGTTAAAAGTGACTGAAAAGGCCCAAAATGCTCACTTCGAGGGCTTAAAACGTGTTTATTCACTGCAGGAAGAGATATAAACAACATTTAGAGTAAATTATTGTTCATGCGTTAACGTTCAATTTTTCATGCAAAACGATCGATGACCCGCGACCTGATGAAATTGCTCTGAGATGACCAAAATGGTCCGTTTTTAAAATTTTCATCTTTCAACTAATTTTGACTCTCAGAGGTTGATCATCACTTTTGGAGATAAAATGAGCATCGTTATCGTCATTTTCATGCTTCTAGGGAGCCAAAACTCAAGATTTGGCTTATGGTTAAAAGTGACTTAAAAGGACCCAAATGCTCACTTTGAGGGCTTAAAACGTGTTTATTCACTGCGGAAAGAGATATAAACAATATTTAGAGTGAATTAATGTTCATGCGAGAACGTTCAATTTTTCATGCAAAACGATCGATGACCCGCGACCTGATGAAATGACTCTGAGATGACCAAAATGTTCCGTCTTGAAAATTTTCATCTTTCAACTAATTTTGACTCTCAGAGGTGGATCATCACTTTTGGAGATAAAATGAGCATCGTTATCGTCATTTTCATGCTTCTAGGGAGCCAAAACTCAAGATTTGGCTTATGGTTAAAAGTGACTTAAAAGGACCCAAATGCTCACTTCGAGGGCTTAAAGCGTGTTTATTCACTGCGGGAAGAGATATAAACAACATTTAGAGTAAATTATTGTTCATGCGAGAACGTTCAATTTTTCATTCAAAACGATCGATGACCCGCGACCTGATGAAATTGCTCTGAGATGACCAAAATGTTACGTTTTGAAAATGTTCATCTTTCAACTAATTTTGACTCTCAGAGGTGGATCATCACTTTTGGAGATAAAATGAGCATCGTTATCGTCATTTTCATGCTTCTAGGGAGCCAAAACTCAAGATTTGGCTTATGATTAAAAGTGACTTAAAAGGACCCAAATGCTCACTTTGAGGGCTTAAAACGTGTTTATTCACTGCGGGAAGAGATATAAACAATATTTAGAGTGAATTAATGTTCATGCGAGAACGTTCAATTTTTCATGCAAAACGATCGATGACCCGCGACCTGATGAAATGACTCTGAGATGACCAAAATGTTCCGTTTTGAAAATTTTCATCTTTCAACTAATTTTGACTCTCAGAGGTGGATCATCACTTTTGGAGATAAAATGAGCATCGTTATAGTCATTTTCATGCTTCTAGGGAGCCAAAACTCAAGATTTGGCTTATGGTTAAAAGTGACTGAAAAGGCCCAAAATGCTCACTTCGAGGGCTTAAAACGTGTTTATTCACTGCAGGAAGAGATATAAACAACATTTAGAGTAAATTATTGTTCATGCGAGAACGTTCAATTTTTCATGCAAAACGATCGATGACCCGCGACCTGATGAAATTGCTCTGAGATGACCAAAATGGTCCGTTTTGAAAATTTTCATCTTTCAACTAATTTTGACTCTCAGAGGTTGATCATCACTTTTGGAGATAAAATGAGCATCGTTATCGTCATTTTCATGCTTCTAGGGAGCCAAAACTCAAGATTTGGCTTATGGTTAAAAGTGACTTAAAAGGACCCAAATGCTCACTTTGAGGGCTTAAAACGTGTTTATTCACTGCGGAAAGAGATATAAACAATATTTAGAGTGAATTAATGTTCATGCGAGAACGTTCAATTTTTCATGCAAAACGATCGATGACCCGCGACCTGATGAAATGACTCTGAGATGACCAAAATGTTCCGTCTTGAAAATTTTCATCTTTCAACTAATTTTGACTCTCAGAGGTGGATCATCACTTTTGGAGATAAAATGAGCATCGTTATCGTCATTTTCATGCTTCTAGGGAGCCAAAACTCAAGATTTGGCTTATGGTTAAAAGTGACTTAAAAGGACCCAAATGCTCACTTCGAGGGCTTAAAGCGTGTTTATTCACTGCGGGAAGAGATATAAACAACATTTAGAGTAAATTATTGTTCATGCGAGAACGTTCAATTTTTCATTCAAAACGATCGATGACCCGCGACCTGATGAAATTGCTCTGAGATGACCAAAATGTTACGTTTTGAAAATGTTCATCTTTCAACTAATTTTGACTCTCAGAGGTGGATCATCACTTTTGGAGATAAAATGAGCATCGTTATCGTCATTTTCATGCTTCTAGGGAGCCAAAACTCAAGATTTGGCTTATGATTAAAAGTGACTTAAAAGGACCCAAATGCTCACTTTGAGGGCTTAAAACGTGTTTATTCACTGCGGGAAGAGATATAAACAATATTTAGAGTGAATTAATGTTCATGCGAGAACGTTCAATTTTTCATGCAAAACGATCGATGACCCGCGACCTGATGAAATGACTCTGAGATGACCAAAATGTTCCGTTTTAAAAATTTTCATCTTTCAACTAATTTTGACTCTCAGAGGTGGATCATCACTTTTGGAGATAAAATGAGCATCGTTATAGTCATTTTCATGCTTCTAGGGAGCCAAAACTCAAGATTTGGCTTATGGTTAAAAGTGACTGAAAAGGCCCAAAATGCTCACTTCGAGGGCTTAAAACGTGTTTATTCACTGCAGGAAGAGATATAAACAACATTTAGAGTAAATTATTGTTCATGCGAGAACGTTCAATTTTTCATGCAAAACGATCGATGACCCGCGACCTGATGAAATTGCTCTGAGATGACCAAAATGGTCCGTTTTGAAAATTTTCATCTTTCAACTAATTTTGACTCTCAGAGGTTGATCATCACTTTTGGAGATAAAATGAGCATCGTTATCGTCATTTTCATGCTTCTAGGGAGCCAAAACTCAAGATTTGGCTTATGGTTAAAAGTGACTTAAAAGGACCCAAATGCTCACTTTGAGGGCTTAAAACGTGTTTATTCACTGCGGAAAGAGATATAAACAATATTTAGAGTGAATTAATGTTCATGCGAGAACGTTCAATTTTTCATGCAAAACGATCGATGACCCGCGACCTGATGAAATGACTCTGAGATGACCAAAATGTTCCGTCTTGAAAATTTTCATCTTTCAACTATTTTGACTCTCAGAGGTGGATCATCACTTTTGGAGATAAAATGAGCATCGTTATCGTCATTTTCATGCTTCTAGGGAGCCAAAACTCAAGATTTGGCTTATGGTTAAAAAGTGACTTAAAAGGACCCAAATGCTCACTTCGAGGGCTTAAAGCGTGTTTATTCACTGCGGGAAGAGATATAAACAACATTTAGAGTAAATTATTGTTCGTGCGAGAACGTTCAATTTTTCATTCAAAACGATCGATGACCCGCGACCTGATGAAATTGCTCTGAGATGACCAAAATGTTACGTTTTGAAAATGTTCATCTTTCAACTAATTTTGACTCTCAGAGGTGGATCATCACTTTTGGAGATAAATGAGCATCGTTATCGTCATTTTCATGCTTCTAGGGAGCCAAAACCTCAAGATTTGGCTTATGATTAAAAGTGACTTAAAAGGACCCAAATGCTCACTTTGAGGGCTTAAAACGTGTTTATTCACTGCGGGAAGAGATATAAACAATATTTAGAGTGAATTAATGTTCATGCGAGAACGTTCACATTTTTCATGCAAAACGATCGATGACCCGCGACCTGATGAAATGACTCTGAGATGACCAAAATGTTCCGTTTTGAAAATTTTCATCTTTCAACTAATTTTTGACTCTCAGAGGTGGATCATCACTTTTGGAGATAAAATGAGCATCGTTATAGTCATTTCCATGCTTCTAGGGAGCCAAAACTCAAGATTTGGCTTATGGTTAAAAGTGACTGAAAAGGCCCAAAATGCTCACTTCGAGGGCTTAAAACGTGTTTATTCACTGCAGGAAGAGATATAAACAACATTTAGAGTAAATTATTGTTCATGCGAGAACGTTCAATTTTTCATGCAAAACGATCGATGACCCCGCGACCTGATGAAATTGCTCTGAGATGACCAAAATGGTCCGTTTTGAAAATTTTCATCTTTCAACTAATTTTGACTCTCAGAGGTTGATCATCACTTTTGGAGATAAAATGAGCATCGTTATCGTCATTTTCATGCTTCTAGGGATCCAGAACTCAAGATTTGGCTTATGGTTAAAAGTGACTTAAAAGGACCCAAATGCTCACTTTGAGGGCTTAAAACGTGTTTATTCACTGCGGAAAGAGATATAAACAATATTTAGAGTGAATTAATGTTCATGCGAGAACGTTCAATTTTTCATGCAAAACGATCGATGACCCGCGACCTGATGAAATTGCTCTGAGATGACCAAAATGGTCCGTTTTGAAAAAGTTCATCTTTCAACTAATTTTGACTCTCAGAGGTGGATCATCACTTTTGGAGATAAAATGAGCATCGTTATCGCCATTTTCATGCTTCTAGGGAGCCAAAACTCAAGATTTGGCTCATGGTTAAAAGTGACTGAAAAGGCCCAAAATGCTCACTTCGAGGGCTTAAAACGTGTTTATTCACTGCGGGAAGAGATATAAACAATAGTTAGAGTGAATTAATGTTCATGCGAGAACGTTCAATTTTTCATGCAAAACGATCGATGACCCGCGACCTGATGAAATGACTCTGAGATGACCAAAATGTTCCGTTTGGAAAATTTTCATCTTTCAACTAATTTTGACTCTCAGAGGTGGATCATCACTTTTGGAGATAAAATGAGCATCGTTATAGTCATTTTCATGCTTCTAGGGAGCCAAAACTCAAGATTTGGCTTATGTTTAACAGTGACTTAAAAGGACCCAAATGCTCACTTCGAGGGCTTAAAACATGTTTATTCACTCCAGGAAGAGATATAAACAACATTTAGAGTAAATTATTGTTCATGCGAGAACGTTCAATTTTTCATGCAAAACGATCGATGACCCGCGACCTGATGAAATTGCTCTGAGATGACCAAAATGGTCCGTTTTGAAATTTTTCATCTTTCAACTAATTTTGACTCTCAGAGGTTGATCATCACTTTTGGAGATAAAATGAGCATCGTTATCGTCATTTTCATGCTTCTAGGGAGCCAAAACTCAAGATTTGGCTTATGGTTAAAAGTGACTTAAAAGGACCCAAATGCTCACTTTGAGGGCTTAAAACGTGTTTATTCACTGCGGAAAGAGATATAAACAATATTTAGAGTGAATTAATGTTCATGCGAGAACGTTGAATTTTTCATGCAAAACGATCGATGACCCGCGACCTGATGAAATTGCTCTGAGATGACCAAAATGGTCCGTTTTGAAAAAGTTCATCTTTCAACTAATTTTGACTCTCAGAGGTGGATCATCACTTTTGGAGATAAAATGAGCATCGTTATCGCCATTTTCATGCTTCTAGGGAGCCAAAACTCAAGATTTGGCTCATGGTTAAAAGTGACAGAAAAGGCCCAAAATGCTCACTTCGAGGGCTTAAAACGTGTTTATTCACTGCCGGAAGAGATATAAACAATAGTTAGAGTGAATTAATGTTCATGCGAGAACGTTCAATTTTTCATGCAAAACGATCGTTGACCCGCGACCTGATGAAATGACTCCGAGATGACCAAAATGTTCCGTCTTGAAAATTTTCATCTTTCAACTAATTTTGACTCTCAGAGGTGGATCATCACTTTTGGAGATAAAATGAGCATCGTTATCGTCATTATCATGCTTCTAGGGAGCCAAAACTCAAGATTTGGCTTATGGTTAAAAGTGACTTAAAAGGACCCAAATGCTCACTTCGAGGGCTTAAAGCGTGTTTATTCACTGCGGGAAGAGATATAAACAACATTTAGAGTAAATTATTGTTCATGCGAGAACGTTCAATTTTTCATTCAAAACGATCGATGACCCGCGACCTGATGAAATTGCTCTGAGATGACCAAAATGTTACGTTTTGAAAATGTTCATCTTTCAACTAATTTTGACTCTCAGAGGTGGATCATCACTTTTGGAGATAAAATGAGCATCGTTATCGTCATTTTCATGCTTCTAGGGAGCCAAAACTCAAGATTTGGCTTATGATTAAAAGTGACTTAAAAGGACCCAAATGCTCACTTTGAGGGCTTAAAACGTGTTTATTCACTGCGGGAAGAGATATAAACAATATTTAGAGTGAATTAATGTTCATGCGAGAACGTTCAATTTTTCATGCAAAACGATCGATGACCCGCGACCTGATGAAATGACTCTGAGATGACCAAAATGTTCCGTTTTGAAAATTTTCATCTTTCAACTAATTTTGACTCTCAGAGGTGGATCATCACTTTTGGAGATAAAATGAGCATCGTTATAGTCATTTTCATGCTTCTAGGGAGCCAAAACTCAAGATTTGGCTTATGGTTAAAAGTGACTGAAAAGGCCCAAAATGCTCACTTCGAGGGCTTAAAACGTGTTTATTCACTGCAGGAAGAGATATAAACAACATTTAGAGTAAATTATTGTTCATGCGAGAACGTTCAATTTTTCATGCAAAACGATCGATGACCCGCGACCTGATGAAATTGCTCTGAGATGACCAAAATGGTCCGTTTTGAAAATTTTCATCTTTCAACTAATTTTGACTCTCAGAGGTTGATCATCACTTTTGGAGATAAAATGAGCATCGTTATCGTCATTTTCATGCTTCTAGGGAGCCAAAACTCAAGATTTGGCTTATGGTTAAAAGTGACTTAAAAGGACCCAAATGCTCACTTTGAGGGCTTAAAACGTGTTTATTCACTGCGGAAAGAGATATAAACAATATTTAGAGTGAATTAATGTTCATGCGAGAACGTTCAATTTTTCATGCAAAACGATCGATGACCCGCGACCTGATGAAATGACTCTGAGATGACCAAAATGTTCCGTCTTGAAAATTTTCATCTTTCAACTAATTTTGACTCTCAGAGGTGGATCATCACTTTTGGAGATAAAATGAGCATCGTTATCGTCATTTTCATGCTTCTAGGGAGCCAAAACTCAAGATTTGGCTTATGGTTAAAAGTGACTTAAAAGGACCCAAATGCTCACTTCGAGGGCTTAAAGCGTGTTTATTCACTGCGGGAAGAGATATAAACAACATTTAGAGTAAATTATTGTTCATGCGAGAACGTTCAATTTTTCATTCAAAACGATCGATGACCCGCGACCTGATGAAATTGCTCTGAGATGACCAAAATGTTACGTTTTGAAAATGTTCATCTTTCAACTAATTTTGACTCTCAGAGGTGGATCATCACTTTTGGAGATAAAATGAGCATCGTTATCGTCATTTTCATGCTTCTAGGGAGCCAAAACTCAAGATTTGGCTTATGATTAAAAGTGACTTAAAAGGACCCAAATGCTCACTTTGAGGGCTTAAAACGTGTTTATTCACTGCGGGAAGAGATATAAACAATATTTAGAGTGAATTAATGTTCATGCGAGAACGTTCAATTTTTCATGCAAAACGATCGATGACCCGCGACCTGATGAAATGACTCTGAGATGACCAAAATGTTCCGTTTTAAAAATTTTCATCTTTCAACTAATTTTGACTCTCAGAGGTGGATCATCACTTTTGGAGATAAAATGAGCATCGTTATAGTCATTTTCATGCTTCTAGGGAGCCAAAACTCAAGATTTGGCTTATGGTTAAAAGTGACTGAAAAGGCCCAAAATGCTCACTTCGAGGGCTTAAAACGTGTTTATTCACTGCAGGAAGAGATATAAACAACATTTAGAGTAAATTATTGTTCATGCGAGAACGTTCAATTTTTCATGCAAAACGATCGATGACCCGCGACCTGATGAAATTGCTCTGAGATGACCAAAATGGTCCGTTTTGAAAATTGTCATCTTTCAACTAATTTTGACTCTCAGAGGTTGATCATCACTTTTGGAGATAAAATGAGCATCGTTATCGTCATTTTCATGCTTCTAGGGAGCCAAAACTCAAGATTTGGCTTATGGTTAAAAGTGACTTAAAAGGACCCAAATGCTCACTTTGAGGGCTTAAAACGTGTTTATTCACTGCGGAAAGAGATATAAACAATATTTAGAGTGAATTAATGTTCATGCGAGAACGTTCAATTTTTCATGCAAAACGATCGATGACCCGCGACCTGATGAAATGACTCTGAGATGACCAAAATGTTCCGTCTTGAAAATTTTCATCTTTCAACTAATTTTGACTCTCAGAGGTGGATCATCACTTTTGGAGATAAAATGAGCATCGTTATCGTCATTTTCATGCTTCTAGGGAGCCAAAACTCAAGATTTGGCTTACGGTTAAAAGTGACTTAAAAGGACCCAAATGCTCACTTCGAGGGCTTAAAGCGTGTTTATTCACTGCGGGAAGAGATATAAACAACATTTAGAGTAAATTATTGTTCATGCGAGAACGTTCAATTTTTCATTCAAAACGATCGATGACCCGCGACCTGATGAAATTGCTCTGAGATGACCAAAATGTTACGTTTTGAAAATGTTCATCTTTCAACTAATTTTGACTCTCAGAGGTGGATCATCACTTTTGGAGATAAAATGAGCATCGTTATCGTCATTTTCATGCTTCTAGGGAGCCAAAACTCAAGATTTGGCTTATGATTAAAAGTGACTTAAAAGGACCCAAATGCTCACTTTGAGGGCTTAAAACGTGTTTATTCACTGCGGGAAGAGATATAAACAATATTTAGAGTGAATTAATGTTCATGCGAGAACGTTCAATTTTTCATGCAAAACGATCGATGACCCGCGACCTGATGAAATGACTCTGAGATGACCAAAATGTTCCGTTTTGAAAATTTTCATCTTTCAACTAATTTTGACTCTCAGAGGTGGATCATCACTTTTGGAGATAAAATGAGCATCGTTATAGTCATTTCCATGCTTCTAGGGAGCCAAAACTCAAGATTTGGCTTATGGTTAAAAGTGACTGAAAAGGCCCAAAATGCTCACTTCGAGGGCTTAAAACGTGTTTATTCACTGCAGGAAGAGATATAAACAACATTTAGAGTAAATTATTGTTCATGCGAGAACGTTCAATTTTTCATGCAAAACGATCGATGACCCGCGACCTGATGAAATTGCTCTGAGATGACCAAAATGGTCCGTTTTGAAAATTTTCATCTTTCAACTAATTTTGACTCTCAGAGGTTGATCATCACTTTTGGAGATAAAATGAGCATCGTTATCGTCATTTTCATGCTTCTAGGGAGCCAAAACTCAAGATTTGGCTTATGGTTAAAAGTGACTTAAAAGGACCCAAATGCTCACTTTGAGGGCTTAAAACGTGTTTATTCACTGCGGAAAGAGATATAAACAATATTTAGAGTGAATTAATGTTCATGCGAGAACGTTCAATTTTTCATGCAAAACGATCGATGACCCGCGACCTGATGAAATTGCTCTGAGATGACCAAAATGGTCCGTTTTGAAAAAGTTCATCTTTCAACTAATTTTGACTCTCAGAGGTGGATCATCACTTTTGGAGATAAAATGAGCATCGTTATCGCCATTTTCATGCTTCTAGGGAGCCAAAACTCAAGATTTGGCTCATGGTTAAAAGTGACTGAAAAGGCCCAAAATGCTCACTTCGAGGGCTTAAAACGTGTTTATTCACTGCGGGAAGAGATATAAACAATAGTTAGAGTGAATTAATGTTCATGCGAGAACGTTCAATTTTTCATGCAAAACGATCGATGACCCGCGACCTGATGAAATGACTCTGAGATGACCAAAATGTTCCGTTTTGAAAATTTTCATCTTTCAACTAATTTTGACTCTCAGAGGTGGATCATCACTTTTGGAGATAAAATGAGCATCGTTATAGTCATTTTCATGCTTCTAGGGAGCCAAAACTCAAGATTTGGCTTATGTTTAAAAGTGACTTAAAAGGACCCAAATGCTCACTTCGAGGGCTTAAAACATGTTTATTCACTCCAGGAAGAGATATAAACAACATTTAGAGTAAATTATTGTTCATGCGAGAACGTTCAATTTTTCATGCAAAACGATCGATGACCCGCGACCTGATGAAATTGCTCTGAGATGACCAAAATGGTCCGTTTTGAAATTTTTCATCTTTCAACTAATTTTGACTCTCAGAGGTTGATCATCACTTTTGGAGATAAAATGAGCATCGTTATCGTCATTTTCATGCTTCTAGGGAGCCAAAACTCAAGATTTGGCTTATGGTTAAAAGTGACTTAAAAGGACCCAAATGCTCACTTTGAGGGCTTAAAACGTGTTTATTCACTGCGGAAAGAGATATAAACAATATTTAGAGTGAATTAATGTTCATGCGAGAACGTTGAATTTTTCATGCAAAACGATCGATGACCCGCGACCTGATGAAATTGCTCTGAGATGACCAAAATGGTCCGTTTTGAAAAAGTTCATCTTTCAACTAATTTTGACTCTCAGAGGTGGATCATCACTTTTGGAGATAAAATGAGCATCGTTATCGCCATTTTCATGCTTCTAGGGAGCCAAAACTCAAGATTTGGCTCATGGTTAAAAGTGACAGAAAAGGCCCAAAATGCTCACTTCGAGGGCTTAAAACGTGTTTATTCACTGCCGGAAGAGATATAAACAATAGTTAGAGTGAATTAATGTTCATGCGAGAACGTTCAATTTTTCATGCAAAACGATCGATGACCCGCGACCTGATGAAATGACTCTGAGATGACCAAAATGTTCCGTTTTGAAAAAGTTCATCTTTCAACTAATTTTGACTCTCAGAGGTGGATCATCACTTTTGGAGATAAAATGAGCATCGTTATCGTCATTTTCATGCTTCTAGGGAGCCAAAACTCAAGATTTGGCTTATGGTTAAAAGTGACTTAAAAGGACCCAAATGCTCACTTCGAGGGCTTAAAGCGTGTTTATTCACTGCGGGAAGAGATATAAACAACATTTAGAGTAAATTATTGTTCATGCGAGAACGTTCAATTTTTCATTCAAAACGATCGATGACCCGCGACCTGATGAAATTGCTCTGAGATGACCAAAATGTTACGTTTTGAAAATGTTCATCTTTCAACAAATTTTGACTCTCAGAGGTGGATCACCACTTTTGGAGATAAAATGAGCATCGTTATCGTCATTTTCATGCTTCTAGGGAGCCAAAACTCAAGATTTGGCTCATGGTTAAAAGTGACTTAAAAGGCCCAAAATGCTCACTTCGAGGGCTTAAAACGTGTTTATTCACTGCCGGAAGAGATATAAACAATAGTTAGAGTGAATTAATGTTCATGCGAGAACGTTCAATTTTTCATGCAAAACGATCGATGACCCGCGACCTGATGAAATGACTCTGAGATGACCAAAATGTTCCGTTTTGAAAATTTTCATCTTTCAACTAATTTTGACTCTCAGAGGTGGATCATCACTTTTGGAGATAAAATGAGCATCGTTATCGTCATTTTCATGCTTCTAGGGAGCCGAAACTCAAGATTTGGCTCATGGTTAAAAGTGACTTAAAAGGCCCAAAATGCTCACTTCGAGGGCTTAAAACGTGTTTATTCACTGCCGGAAGAGATATACACAATAGTTAGAGTGAATTAATGTTCATGCGAGAACGTTCAATTTTTCATGCAAAACAATCGATGACCCGCGACCTGATGAAATTGCTCTGAGATGACCAAAAT
This sequence comes from Lissotriton helveticus, assembly GCF_964261635.1. Classification (NCBI taxonomy): domain Eukaryota; kingdom Metazoa; phylum Chordata; class Amphibia; order Caudata; family Salamandridae; genus Lissotriton; species Lissotriton helveticus. Next base: position 1,164,472,002 of record NC_136069.1, on the reverse strand, counting down.
GGTCCGTTTTGAAAATGTTCATCTTTCAACTAATTTTGACTCTCAGAGGTGGATCATCACTATTGGAGATAAAATGAGCATCGTTATCGTCATTTTCATGCTTCTAGGGAGCCAAAACTCAAGATTTGGCTTATGGTTAAAAGTCACTTAAAAGGACCCAAATGCTCACTTTGAGGGCTTAAAACGTGTTTATTCACTGCGGAAAAAGATATAAACAATAGTTAGAGTGAATTAATGTTCATGCGAGAACGTTCAATTTTTCATGCAAAACGATCGTTGACCCGCGACCTGATGAAATGACTCTGAGATTACCAAAATGTTCCGTTTTTAAAATTTTCATCTTTCAACTAATTTTGACTCTCAGAGGTAGATCATCACTTTTGGAGATAAAATGAGCATCGTTATCGTCATTTTCATGCTTCTAGGGAGCCAAAACTCAAGATTTGGCTTATGGTTAAAAGTGACTTAAAAGGACCCAAATGCTCACTTTGAGGGCTTAAAACGTGTTTATTCACTGCGGAAAGAGATATAAACAATATTTAGAGTGAATTATTGTTCATGCGAGAACGTTCAATTTTTCATGCAAAACGATCGATGACCCGCGACCTGATGAAATTGCTCTGAGATGACCAAAATGGTCCGTTTTGAAAAAGTTCATCTTTCAACTAATTTTGACTCTCAGAGGTGGATCATCACTTTTGGAGATAAAATGAGCATCGTTATCGCCATTTTCATGCTTCTAGGGAGCCAAAACTCAAGATTTGGCTTATGTTTAACAGTGACTTAAAAGGACCCAAATGCTCACTTCGAGGGCTTAAAACATGTTTATTCACTCCAGGAAGAGATATAAACAACATTTAGAGTAAATTATTGTTCATGCGAGAACGTTCAATTTTTCATGCAAAACGATCGATGACCCGCGACCTGATGAAATTGCTCTGAGATGACCAAAATGGTCCGTTTTGAAATTTTTCATCTTTCAACTAATTTTGACTCTCAGAGGTTGATCATCACTTTTGGAGATAAAATGAGCATCGTTATCGTCATTTTCATGCTTCTAGGGAGCCAAAACTCAAGATTTGGCTTATGGTTAAAAGTGACTTAAAAGGACCCAAATGCTCACTTTGAGGGCTTAAAACGTGTTTATTCACTGCCGGAAGAGATATAAACAATAGTTAGAGTGAATTAATGTTCATGCGAGAACGTTCAATTTTTCATGCAAAACGATCGTTGACCCGCGACCTGATGAAATGACTCTGAGATGACCAAAATGTTCCGTTTTGAAAATGTTCATCTTTCAACTAATTTTGACTCTCAGAGGTAGATCATCACTTTTGGAGATAAAATGAGCATCGTTATCGTCATTTTCATGCTTCTAGGGAGCCAAAACTCAAGATTTGGCTTATGGTTAAAAGTGACTTAAAAGGACCCAAATGCTCACTTGGAGGGCTTAAAACGTGTTTATTCACTGCGGGAAGAGATATAAGCAACATTTAGAGTAAATTATTGTTCATGCAAGAACGTTCAATTTTTCATGCAAAACGATCGATGACCCGCGACCTGATGAAATTACTCTGAGATGACCAAAATGGTCCGTTTTGAAAATTTTCATCTTTCAACTAATTTTGACTCTCAGAGGTTGATCATCACTTTTGGAGATAAAATGAGCATCGTTATCGTCATTTTCATGCTTCTAGGGAGCCAAAACTCAAGATTTGGCTTATGGTTAAAAGTGACTTAAAAGGACCCAAATGCTCACTTTGAGGGCTTAAAACGTGTTTATTCACTGCGGAAAGAGATATAAACAATATTTAGAGTGAATTAATGTTCATGCGAGAACGTTCAATTTTTCATGCAAAACGATCGATGACCCGCGACCTGATGAAATGACTCTGAGATGACCAAAATGTTCCGTCTTGAAAATTTTCATCTTTCAACTAATTTTGACTCTCAGAGGTGGATCATCACTTTTGGAGATAAAATGAGCATCGTTATCGTCATTTTCATGCTTCTAGGGAGCCAAAACTCAAGATTTGGCTTATGGTTAAAAGTGACTTAAAAGGACCCAAATGCTCACTTCGAGGGCTTAAAGCGTGTTTATTCACTGCGGGAAGAGATATAAACAACATTTAGAGTAAATTATTGTTCATGCGAGAACGTTCAATTTTTCATTCAAAACGATCGATGACCCGCGACCTGATGAAATTGCTCTGAGATGACCAAAATGTTACGTTTTGAAAATGTTCATCTTTCAACTAATTTTGACTCTCAGAGGTGGATCATCACTTTTGGAGATAAAATGAGCATCGTTATCGTCATTTTCATGCTTCTAGGGAGCCAAAACTCAAGATTTGGCTTATGATTAAAAGTGACTTAAAAGGACCCAAATGCTCACTTTGAGGGCTTAAAACGTGTTTATTCACTGCGGGAAGAGATATAAACAATATTTAGAGTGAATTAATGTTCATGCGAGAACGTTCAATTTTTCATGCAAAACGATCGATGACCCGCGACCTGATGAAATGACTCTGAGATGACCAAAATGTTCCGTTTTGAAAATTTTCATCTTTCAACTAATTTTGACTCTCAGAGGTGGATCATCACTTTTGGAGATAAAATGAGCATCGTTATAGTCATTTTCATGCTTCTAGGGAGCCAAAACTCAAGATTTGGCTTATGGTTAAAAGTGACTGAAAAGGCCCAAAATGCTCACTTCGAGGGCTTAAAACGTGTTTATTCACTGCAGGAAGAGATATAAACAACATTTAGAGTAAATTATTGTTCATGCGAGAACGTTCAATTTTTCATGCAAAACGATCGATGACCCGCGACCTGATGAAATTGCTCTGAGATGACCAAAATGGTCCGTTTTGAAAATTTTCATCTTTCAACTAATTTTGACTCTCAGAGGTTGATCATCACTTTTGGAGATAAAATGAGCATCGTTATCGTCATTTTCATGCTTCTAGGGAGCCAAAACTCAAGATTTGGCTTATGGTTAAAAGTGACTTAAAAGGACCCAAATGCTCACTTTGAGGGCTTAAAACGTGTTTATTCACTGCGGAAAGAGATATAAACAATATTTAGAGTGAATTAATGTTCATGCGAGAACGTTCAATTTTTCATGCAAAACGATCGATGACCCGCGACCTGATGAAATGACTCTGAGATGACCAAAATGTTCCGTCTTGAAAATTTTCATCTTTCAACTAATTTTGACTCTCAGAGGTGGATCATCACTTTTGGAGATAAAATGAGCATCGTTATCGTCATTTTCATGCTTCTAGGGAGCCAAAACTCAAGATTTGGCTTATGGTTAAAAGTGACTTAAAAGGACCCAAATGCTCACTTCGAGGGCTTAAAGCGTGTTTATTCACTGCGGGAAGAGATATAAACAACATTTAGAGTAAATTATTGTTCATGCGAGAACGTTCAATTTTTCATTCAAAACGATCGATGACCCGCGACCTGATGAAATTGCTCTGAGATGACCAAAATGTTACGTTTTGAAAATGTTCATCTTTCAACTAATTTTGACTCTCAGAGGTGGATCATCACTTTTGGAGATAAAATGAGCATCGTTATCGTCATTTTCATGCTTCTAGGGAGCCAAAACTCAAGATTTGGCTTATGATAAAAAGTGACTTAAAAGGACCCAAATGCTCACTTTGAGGGCTTAAAACGTGTTTATTCACTGCGGGAAGAGATATAAACAATATTTAGAGTGAATTAATGTTCATGCGAGAACGTTCAATTTTTCATGCAAAACGATTGATGACCCGCGACCTGATGAAATGACTCTGAGATGACCAAAATGTTCCGTTTTAAAAATTTTCATCTTTCAACTAATTTTGACTCTCAGAGGTGGATCATCACTTTTGGAGATAAAATGAGCATCGTTATAGTCATTTTCATGCTTCTAGGGAGCCAAAACTCAAGATTTGGCTTATGGTTAAAAGTGACTGAAAAGGCCCAAAATGCTCACTTCGAGGGCTTAAAACGTGTTTATTCACTGCAGGAAGAGATATAAACAACATTTAGAGTAAATTATTGTTCATGCGTTAACGTTCAATTTTTCATGCAAAACGATCGATGACCCGCGACCTGATGAAATTGCTCTGAGATGACCAAAATGGTCCGTTTTTAAAATTTTCATCTTTCAACTAATTTTGACTCTCAGAGGTTGATCATCACTTTTGGAGATAAAATGAGCATCGTTATCGTCATTTTCATGCTTCTAGGGAGCCAAAACTCAAGATTTGGCTTATGGTTAAAAGTGACTTAAAAGGACCCAAATGCTCACTTTGAGGGCTTAAAACGTGTTTATTCACTGCGGAAAGAGATATAAACAATATTTAGAGTGAATTAATGTTCATGCGAGAACGTTCAATTTTTCATGCAAAACGATCGATGACCCGCGACCTGATGAAATGACTCTGAGATGACCAAAATGTTCCGTCTTGAAAATTTTCATCTTTCAACTAATTTTGACTCTCAGAGGTGGATCATCACTTTTGGAGATAAAATGAGCATCGTTATCGTCATTTTCATGCTTCTAGGGAGCCAAAACTCAAGATTTGGCTTATGGTTAAAAGTGACTTAAAAGGACCCAAATGCTCACTTCGAGGGCTTAAAGCGTGTTTATTCACTGCGGGAAGAGATATAAACAACATTTAGAGTAAATTATTGTTCATGCGAGAACGTTCAATTTTTCATTCAAAACGATCGATGACCCGCGACCTGATGAAATTGCTCTGAGATGACCAAAATGTTACGTTTTGAAAATGTTCATCTTTCAACTAATTTTGACTCTCAGAGGTGGATCATCACTTTTGGAGATAAAATGAGCATCGTTATCGTCATTTTCATGCTTCTAGGGAGCCAAAACTCAAGATTTGGCTTATGATTAAAAGTGACTTAAAAGGACCCAAATGCTCACTTTGAGGGCTTAAAACGTGTTTATTCACTGCGGGAAGAGATATAAACAATATTTAGAGTGAATTAATGTTCATGCGAGAACGTTCAATTTTTCATGCAAAACGATCGATGACCCGCGACCTGATGAAATGACTCTGAGATGACCAAAATGTTCCGTTTTGAAAATTTTCATCTTTCAACTAATTTTGACTCTCAGAGGTGGATCATCACTTTTGGAGATAAAATGAGCATCGTTATAGTCATTTTCATGCTTCTAGGGAGCCAAAACTCAAGATTTGGCTTATGGTTAAAAGTGACTGAAAAGGCCCAAAATGCTCACTTCGAGGGCTTAAAACGTGTTTATTCACTGCAGGAAGAGATATAAACAACATTTAGAGTAAATTATTGTTCATGCGAGAACGTTCAATTTTTCATGCAAAACGATCGATGACCCGCGACCTGATGAAATTGCTCTGAGATGACCAAAATGGTCCGTTTTGAAAATTTTCATCTTTCAACTAATTTTGACTCTCAGAGGTTGATCATCACTTTTGGAGATAAAATGAGCATCGTTATCGTCATTTTCATGCTTCTAGGGAGCCAAAACTCAAGATTTGGCTTATGGTTAAAAGTGACTTAAAAGGACCCAAATGCTCACTTTGAGGGCTTAAAACGTGTTTATTCACTGCGGAAAGAGATATAAACAATATTTAGAGTGAATTAATGTTCATGCGAGAACGTTCAATTTTTCATGCAAAACGATCGATGACCCGCGACCTGATGAAATGACTCTGAGATGACCAAAATGTTCCGTCTTGAAAATTTTCATCTTTCAACTAATTTTGACTCTCAGAGGTGGATCATCACTTTTGGAGATAAAATGAGCATCGTTATCGTCATTTTCATGCTTCTAGGGAGCCAAAACTCAAGATTTGGCTTATGGTTAAAAGTGACTTAAAAGGACCCAAATGCTCACTTCGAGGGCTTAAAGCGTGTTTATTCACTGCGGGAAGAGATATAAACAACATTTAGAGTAAATTATTGTTCATGCGAGAACGTTCAATTTTTCATTCAAAACGATCGATGACCCGCGACCTGATGAAATTGCTCTGAGATGACCAAAATGTTACGTTTTGAAAATGTTCATCTTTCAACTAATTTTGACTCTCAGAGGTGGATCATCACTTTTGGAGATAAAATGAGCATCGTTATCGTCATTTTCATGCTTCTAGGGAGCCAAAACTCAAGATTTGGCTTATGATTAAAAGTGACTTAAAAGGACCCAAATGCTCACTTTGAGGGCTTAAAACGTGTTTATTCACTGCGGGAAGAGATATAAACAATATTTAGAGTGAATTAATGTTCATGCGAGAACGTTCAATTTTTCATGCAAAACGATCGATGACCCGCGACCTGATGAAATGACTCTGAGATGACCAAAATGTTCCGTTTTAAAAATTTTCATCTTTCAACTAATTTTGACTCTCAGAGGTGGATCATCACTTTTGGAGATAAAATGAGCATCGTTATAGTCATTTTCATGCTTCTAGGGAGCCAAAACTCAAGATTTGGCTTATGGTTAAAAGTGACTGAAAAGGCCCAAAATGCTCACTTCGAGGGCTTAAAACGTGTTTATTCACTGCAGGAAGAGATATAAACAACATTTAGAGTAAATTATTGTTCATGCGAGAACGTTCAATTTTTCATGCAAAACGATCGATGACCCGCGACCTGATGAAATTGCTCTGAGATGACCAAAATGGTCCGTTTTGAAAATTTTCATCTTTCAACTAATTTTGACTCTCAGAGGTTGATCATCACTTTTGGAGATAAAATGAGCATCGTTATCGTCATTTTCATGCTTCTAGGGAGCCAAAACTCAAGATTTGGCTTATGGTTAAAAGTGACTTAAAAGGACCCAAATGCTCACTTTGAGGGCTTAAAACGTGTTTATTCACTGCGGAAAGAGATATAAACAATATTTAGAGTGAATTAATGTTCATGCGAGAACGTTCAATTTTTCATGCAAAACGATCGATGACCCGCGACCTGATGAAATGACTCTGAGATGACCAAAATGTTCCGTCTTGAAAATTTTCATCTTTCAACTAATTTTGACTCTCAGAGGTGGATCATCACTTTTGGAGATAAAATGAGCATCGTTATCGTCATTTTCATGCTTCTAGGGAGCCAAAACTCAAGATTTGGCTTATGGTTAAAAGTGACTTAAAAGGACCCAAATGCTCACTTCGAGGGCTTAAAGCGTGTTTATTCACTGCGGGAAGAGATATAAACAACATTTAGAGTAAATTATTGTTCGTGCGAGAACGTTCAATTTTTCATTCAAAACGATCGATGACCCGCGACCTGATGAAATTGCTCTGAGATGACCAAAATGTTACGTTTTGAAAATGTTCATCTTTCAACTAATTTTGACTCTCAGAGGTGGATCATCACTTTTGGAGATAAAATGAGCATCGTTATCGTCATTTTCATGCTTCTAGGGAGCCAAAACTCAAGATTTGGCTTATGATTAAAAGTGACTTAAAAGGACCCAAATGCTCACTTTGAGGGCTTAAAACGTGTTTATTCACTGCGGGAAGAGATATAAACAATATTTAGAGTGAATTAATGTTCATGCGAGAACGTTCAATTTTTCATGCAAAACGATCGATGACCCGCGACCTGATGAAATGACTCTGAGATGACCAAAATGTTCCGTTTTGAAAATTTTCATCTTTCAACTAATTTTGACTCTCAGAGGTGGATCATCACTTTTGGAGATAAAATGAGCATCGTTATAGTCATTTCCATGCTTCTAGGGAGCCAAAACTCAAGATTTGGCTTATGGTTAAAAGTGACTGAAAAGGCCCAAAATGCTCACTTCGAGGGCTTAAAACGTGTTTATTCACTGCAGGAAGAGATATAAACAACATTTAGAGTAAATTATTGTTCATGCGAGAACGTTCAATTTTTCATGCAAAACGATCGATGACCCCGCGACCTGATGAAATTGCTCTGAGATGACCAAAATGGTCCGTTTTGAAAATTTTCATCTTTCAACTAATTTTGACTCTCAGAGGTTGATCATCACTTTTGGAGATAAAATGAGCATCGTTATCGTCATTTTCATGCTTCTAGGGATCCAGAACTCAAGATTTGGCTTATGGTTAAAAGTGACTTAAAAGGACCCAAATGCTCACTTTGAGGGCTTAAAACGTGTTTATTCACTGCGGAAAGAGATATAAACAATATTTAGAGTGAATTAATGTTCATGCGAGAACGTTCAATTTTTCATGCAAAACGATCGATGACCCGCGACCTGATGAAATTGCTCTGAGATGACCAAAATGGTCCGTTTTGAAAAAGTTCATCTTTCAACTAATTTTGACTCTCAGAGGTGGATCATCACTTTTGGAGATAAAATGAGCATCGTTATCGCCATTTTCATGCTTCTAGGGAGCCAAAACTCAAGATTTGGCTCATGGTTAAAAGTGACTGAAAAGGCCCAAAATGCTCACTTCGAGGGCTTAAAACGTGTTTATTCACTGCGGGAAGAGATATAAACAATAGTTAGAGTGAATTAATGTTCATGCGAGAACGTTCAATTTTTCATGCAAAACGATCGATGACCCGCGACCTGATGAAATGACTCTGAGATGACCAAAATGTTCCGTTTGGAAAATTTTCATCTTTCAACTAATTTTGACTCTCAGAGGTGGATCATCACTTTTGGAGATAAAATGAGCATCGTTATAGTCATTTTCATGCTTCTAGGGAGCCAAAACTCAAGATTTGGCTTATGTTTAACAGTGACTTAAAAGGACCCAAATGCTCACTTCGAGGGCTTAAAACATGTTTATTCACTCCAGGAAGAGATATAAACAACATTTAGAGTAAATTATTGTTCATGCGAGAACGTTCAATTTTTCATGCAAAACGATCGATGACCCGCGACCTGATGAAATTGCTCTGAGATGACCAAAATGGTCCGTTTTGAAATTTTTCATCTTTCAACTAATTTTGACTCTCAGAGGTTGATCATCACTTTTGGAGATAAAATGAGCATCGTTATCGTCATTTTCATGCTTCTAGGGAGCCAAAACTCAAGATTTGGCTTATGGTTAAAAGTGACTTAAAAGGACCCAAATGCTCACTTTGAGGGCTTAAAACGTGTTTATTCACTGCGGAAAGAGATATAAACAATATTTAGAGTGAATTAATGTTCATGCGAGAACGTTGAATTTTTCATGCAAAACGATCGATGACCCGCGACCTGATGAAATTGCTCTGAGATGACCAAAATGGTCCGTTTTGAAAAAGTTCATCTTTCAACTAATTTTGACTCTCAGAGGTGGATCATCACTTTTGGAGATAAAATGAGCATCGTTATCGCCATTTTCATGCTTCTAGGGAGCCAAAACTCAAGATTTGGCTCATGGTTAAAAGTGACAGAAAAGGCCCAAAATGCTCACTTCGAGGGCTTAAAACGTGTTTATTCACTGCCGGAAGAGATATAAACAATAGTTAGAGTGAATTAATGTTCATGCGAGAACGTTCAATTTTTCATGCAAAACGATCGTTGACCCGCGACCTGATGAAATGACTCTGAGATGACCAAAATGTTCCGTTTTGAAAATGTTCATCTTTCAACTAATTTTGACTCTCAGAGGTAGATCATCACTTTTGGAGATAAAATGAGCATCGTTATCGTCATTTTCATGCTTCTAGGGAGCCAAAACTCAAGATTTGGCTTATGGTTAAAAGTGACTTAAAAGGACCCAAATGCTCACTTGGAGGGCTTAAACGTGTTTATTCACTGCGGGAAGAGATATAAACAACATTTAGAGTAAATTATTGTTCATGCAAGAACGTTCAATTTTTCATGCAAAACGATCGATGACCCGCGACCTGATGAAATTACTCTGAGATGACCAAAATGGTCCGTTTTGAAAATTTTCATCTTTCAACTAATTTTGACTCTCAGAGGTTGATCATCACTTTTGGAGATAAAATGAGCATCGTTATCGTCATTTTCATGCTTCTAGGGAGCCAAAACTCAAGATTTGGCTTATGGTTCAAAGTGTCTTAAAAGGACCCAAATGCTCACTTTGAGGGCTTAAAACGTGTTTATTCACTGCGGAAAGAGATATAAACAATATTTAGAGTGAATTAATGTTCATGCGAGAACGTTCAATTTTTCATGCAAAACGATCGATGACCCGCGACCTGATGAAATGACTCCGAGATGACCAAAATGTTCCGTCTTGAAAATTTTCATCTTTCAACTAATTTTGACTCTCAGAGGTGGATCATCACTTTTGGAGATAAAATGAGCATCGTTATCGTCATTTTCATGCTTCTAGGGAGCCAAAACTCAAGATTTGGCTTATGGTTAAAAGTGACTTAAAAGGACCCAAATGCTCACTTCGAGGGCTTAAAGCGTGTTTATTCACTGCGGGAAGAGATATAAACAACATTTAGAGTAAATTATTGTTCATGCGAGAACGTTCAATTTTTCATTCAAAACGATCGATGACCCGCGACCTGATGAAATTGCTCTGAGATGACCAAAATGTTACGTTTTGAAAATGTTCATCTTTCAACTAATTTTGACTCTCAGAGGTGGATCATCACTTTTGGAGATAAAATGAGCATCGTTATCGTCATTTTCATGCTTCTAGGGAGCCAAAACTCAAGATTTGGCTTATGATTAAAAGTGACTTAAAAGGACCCAAATGCTCACTTTGAGGGCTTAAAACGTGTTTATTCACTGCGGGAAGAGATATAAACAATATTTAGAGTGAATTAATGTTCATGCGAGAACGTTCAATTTTTCATGCAAAACGATCGATGACCCGCGACCTGATGAAATGACTCTGAGATGACCAAAATGTTCCGTTTTGAAAATTTTCATCTTTCAACTAATTTTGACTCTCAGAGGTGGATCATCACTTTTGGAGATAAAATGAGCATCGTTATAGTCATTTTCATGCTTCTAGGGAGCCAAAACTCAAGATTTGGCTTATGGTTAAAAGTGACTGAAAAGGCCCAAAATGCTCACTTCGAGGGCTTAAAACGTGTTTATTCACTGCAGGAAGAGATATAAACAACATTTAGAGTAAATTATTGTTCATGCGAGAACGTTCAATTTTTCATGCAAAACGATCGATGACCCGCGACCTGATGAAATTGCTCTGAGATGACCAAAATGGTCCGTTTTGAAAATTTTCATCTTTCAACTAATTTTGACTCTCAGAGGTTGATCATCACTTTTGGAGATAAAATGAGCATCGTTATCGTCATTTTCATGCTTCTAGGGAGCCAAAACTCAAGATTTGGCTTATGGTTAAAAGTGACTTAAAAGGACCCAAATGCTCACTTTGAGGGCTTAAAACGTGTTTATTCACTGCGGAAAGAGATATAAACAATATTTAGAGTGAATTAATGTTCATGCGAGAACGTTCAATTTTTCATGCAAAACGATCGATGACCCGCGACCTGATGAAATGACTCTGAGATGACCAAAATGTTCCGTCTTGAAAATTTTCATCTTTCAACTAATTTTGACTCTCAGAGGTGGATCATCACTTTTGGAGATAAAATGAGCATCGTTATCGTCATTTTCATGCTTCTAGGGAGCCAAAACTCAAGATTTGGCTTATGGTTAAAAGTGACTTAAAAGGACCCAAATGCTCACTTCGAGGGCTTAAAGCGTGTTTATTCACTGCGGGAAGAGATATAAACAACATTTAGAGTAAATTATTGTTCATGCGAGAACGTTCAATTTTTCATTCAAAACGATCGATGACCCGCGACCTGATGAAATTGCTCTGAGATGACCAAAATGTTACGTTTTGAAAATGTTCATCTTTCAACTAATTTTGACTCTCAGAGGTGGATCATCACTTTTGGAGATAAAATGAGCATCGTTATCGTCATTTTCATGCTTCTAGGGAGCCAAAACTCAAGATTTGGCTTATGATTAAAAGTGACTTAAAAGGACCCAAATGCTCACTTTGAGGGCTTAAAACGTGTTTATTCACTGCGGGAAGAGATATAAACAATATTTAGAGTGAATTAATGTTCATGCGAGAACGTTCAATTTTTCATGCAAAACGATCGATGACCCGCGACCTGATGAAATGACTCTGAGATGACCAAAATGTTCCGTTTTAAAAATTTTCATCTTTCAACTAATTTTGACTCTCAGAGGTGGATCATCACTTTTGGAGATAAAATGAGCATCGTTATAGTCATTTTCATGCTTCTAGGGAGCCAAAACTCAAGATTTGGCTTATGGTTAAAAGTGACTGAAAAGGCCCAAAATGCTCACTTCGAGGGCTTAAAACGTGTTTATTCACTGCAGGAAGAGATATAAACAACATTTAGAGTAAATTATTGTTCATGCGAGAACGTTCAATTTTTCATGCAAAACGATCGATGACCCGCGACCTGATGAAATTGCTCTGAGATGACCAAAATGGTCCGTTTTGAAAATTGTCATCTTTCAACTAATTTTGACTCTCAGAGGTTGATCATCACTTTTGGAGATAAAATGAGCATCGTTATCGTCATTTTCATGCTTCTAGGGAGCCAAAACTCAAGATTTGGCTTATGGTTAAAAGTGACTTAAAAGGACCCAAATGCTCACTTTGAGGGCTTAAAACGTGTTTATTCACTGCGGAAAGAGATATAAACAATATTTAGAGTGAATTAATGTTCATGCGAGAACGTTCAATTTTTCATGCAAAACGATCGATGACCCGCGACCTGATGAAATGACTCTGAGATGACCAAAATGTTCCGTCTTGAAAATTTTCATCTTTCAACTAATTTTGACTCTCAGAGGTGGATCATCACTTTTGGAGATAAAATGAGCATCGTTATCGTCATTTTCATGCTTCTAGGGAGCCAAAACTCAAGATTTGGCTTACGGTTAAAAGTGACTTAAAAGGACCCAAATGCTCACTTCGAGGGCTTAAAGCGTGTTTATTCACTGCGGGAAGAGATATAAACAACATTTAGAGTAAATTATTGTTCATGCGAGAACGTTCAATTTTTCATTCAAAACGATCGATGACCCGCGACCTGATGAAATTGCTCTGAGATGACCAAAATGTTACGTTTTGAAAATGTTCATCTTTCAACTAATTTTGACTCTCAGAGGTGGATCATCACTTTTGGAGATAAAATGAGCATCGTTATCGTCATTTTCATGCTTCTAGGGAGCCAAAACTCAAGATTTGGCTTATGATTAAAAGTGACTTAAAAGGACCCAAATGCTCACTTTGAGGGCTTAAAACGTGTTTATTCACTGCGGGAAGAGATATAAACAATATTTAGAGTGAATTAATGTTCATGCGAGAACGTTCAATTTTTCATGCAAAACGATCGATGACCCGCGACCTGATGAAATGACTCTGAGATGACCAAAATGTTCCGTTTTGAAAATTTTCATCTTTCAACTAATTTTGACTCTCAGAGGTGGATCATCACTTTTGGAGATAAAATGAGCATCGTTATAGTCATTTCCATGCTTCTAGGGAGCCAAAACTCAAGATTTGGCTTATGGTTAAAAGTGACTGAAAAGGCCCAAAATGCTCACTTCGAGGGCTTAAAACGTGTTTATTCACTGCAGGAAGAGATATAAACAACATTTAGAGTAAATTATTGTTCATGCGAGAAAGTTCAATTTTTCATGCAAAACGATCGATGACCCGCGACCTGATGAAATTGCTCTGAGATGACCAAAATGGTCCGTTTTGAAAATTTTCATCTTTCAACTAATTTTGACTCTCAGAGGTTGATCATCACTTTTGGAGATAAAATGAGCATCGTTATCGTCATTTTCATGCTTCTAGGGAGCCAAAACTCAAGATTTGGCTTATGGTTAAAAGTGACTTAAAAGGACCCAAATGCTCACTTTGAGGGCTTAAAACGTGTTTATTCACTGCGGAAAGAGATATAAACAATATTTAGAGTGAATTAATGTTCATGCGAGAACGTTCAATTTTTCATGCAAAACGATCGATGACCCGCGACCTGATGAAATTGCTCTGAGATGACCAAAATGGTCCGTTTTGAAAAAGTTCATCTTTCAACTAATTTTGACTCTCAGAGGTGGATCATCACTTTTGGAGATAAAATGAGCATCGTTATCGCCATTTTCATGCTTCTAGGGAGCCAAAACTCAAGATTTGGCTCATGGTTAAAAGTGACTGAAAAGGCCCAAAATGCTCACTTCGAGGGCTTAAAACGTGTTTATTCACTGCGGGAAGAGATATAAACAATAGTTAGAGTGAATTAATGTTCATGCGAGAACGTTCAATTTTTCATGCAAAACGATCGATGACCCGCGACCTGATGAAATGACTCTGAGATGACCAAAATGTTCCGTTTTGAAAATTTTCATCTTTCAACTAATTTTGACTCTCAGAGGTGGATCATCACTTTTGGAGATAAAATGAGCATCGTTATAGTCATTTTCATGCTTCTAGGGAGCCAAAACTCAAGATTTGGCTTATGTTTAAAAGTGACTTAAAAGGACCCAAATGCTCACTTCGAGGGCTTAAAACATGTTTATTCACTCCAGGAAGAGATATAAACAACATTTAGAGTAAATTATTGTTCATGCGAGAACGTTCAATTTTTCATGCAAAACGATCGATGACCCGCGACCTGATGAAATTGCTCTGAGATGACCAAAATGGTCCGTTTTGAAATTTTTCATCTTTCAACTAATTTTGACTCTCAGAGGTTGATCATCACTTTTGGAGATAAAATGAGCATCGTTATCGTCATTTTCATGCTTCTAGGGAGCCAAAACTCAAGATTTGGCTTATGGTTAAAAGTGACTTAAAAGGACCCAAATGCTCACTTTGAGGGCTTAAAACGTGTTTATTCACTGCGGAAAGAGATATAAACAATATTTAGAGTGAATTAATGTTCATGCGAGAACGTTGAATTTTTCATGCAAAACGATCGATGACCCGCGACCTGATGAAATTGCTCTGAGATGACCAAAATGGTCCGTTTTGAAAAAGTTCATCTTTCAACTAATTTTGACTCTCAGAGGTGGATCATCACTTTTGGAGATAAAATGAGCATCGTTATCGCCATTTTCATGCTTCTAGGGAGCCAAAACTCAAGATTTGGCTCATGGTTAAAAGTGACAGAAAAGGCCCAAAATGCTCACTTCGAGGGCTTAAAACGTGTTTATTCACTGCCGGAAGAGATATAAACAATAGTTAGAGTGAATTAATGTTCATGCGAGAACGTTCAATTTTTCATGCAAAACGATCGATGACCCGCGACCTGATGAAATGACTCTGAGATGACCAAAATGTTCCGTTTTGAAAAAGTTCATCTTTCAACTAATTTTGACTCTCAGAGGTGGATCATCACTTTTGGAGATAAAATGAGCATCGTTATCGTCATTTTCATGCTTCTAGGGAGCCAAAACTCAAGATTTGGCTTATGGTTAAAAGTGACTTAAAAGGACCCAAATGCTCACTTCGAGGGCTTAAAGCGTGTTTATTCACTGCGGGAAGAGATATAAACAACATTTAGAGTAAATTATTGTTCATGCGAGAACGTTCAATTTTTCATTCAAAACGATCGATGACCCGCGACCTGATGAAATTGCTCTGAGATGACCAAAATGTTAGGTTTTGAAAATGTTCATCTTTCAACAAATTTTGACTCT
The DNA here is from genome assembly GCF_964261635.1 of Lissotriton helveticus. Taxonomy (NCBI): domain Eukaryota; kingdom Metazoa; phylum Chordata; class Amphibia; order Caudata; family Salamandridae; genus Lissotriton; species Lissotriton helveticus. Next base: position 1,164,456,377 of record NC_136069.1, on the reverse strand, counting down.
CAGAGGTGGATCACCACTTTTGGAGATAAAATGAGCATCGTTATCGTCATTTTCATGCTTCTAGGGAGCCAAAACTCAAGATTTGGCTCATGGTTAAAAGTGACTTAAAAGGCCCAAAATGCTCACTTCGAGGGCTTAAAACGTGTTTATTCACTGCCGGAAGAGATATAAACAATAGTTAGAGTGAATTAATGTTCATGCGAGAACGTTCAATTTTTCATGCAAAACGATCGATGACCCGCGACCTGATGAAATGACTCTGAGATGACCAAAATGTTCCGTTTTGAAAATTTTCATCTTTCAACTAATTTTGACTCTCAGAGGTGGATCATCACTTTTGGAGATAAAATGAGCATCGTTATCGTCATTTTCATGCTTCTAGGGAGCCGAAACTCAAGATTTGGCTCATGGTTAAAAGTGACTTAAAAGGCCCAAAATGCTCACTTCGAGGGCTTAAAACGTGTTTATTCACTGCCGGAAGAGATATACACAATAGTTAGAGTGAATTAATGTTCATGCGAGAACGTTCAATTTTTCATGCAAAACAATCGATGACCCGCGACCTGATGAAATTGCTCTGAGATGACCAAAATGGTCCGTTTTGAAAATGTTCATCTTTCAACTAATTTTGACTCTCAGAGGTGGATCATCACTATTGGAGATAAAATGAGCATCGTTATCGTCATTTTCATGCTTCTAGGGAGCCAAAACTCAAGATTTGGCTTATGGTTAAAAGTCACTTAAAAGGACCCAAATGCTCACTTTGAGGGCTTAAAACGTGTTTATTCACTGCGGAAAAAGATATAAACAATAGTTAGAGTGAATTAATGTTCATGCGAGAACGTTCAATTTTTCATGCAAAACGATCGTTGACCCGCGACCTGATGAAATGACTCTGAGATTACCAAAATGTTCCGTTTTTAAAATTTTCATCTTTCAACTAATTTTGACTCTCAGAGGTAGATCATCACTTTTGGAGATAAAATGAGCATCGTTATCGTCATTTTCATGCTTCTAGGGAGCCAAAACTCAAGATTTGGCTTATGGTTAAAAGTGACTTAAAAGGACCCAAATGCTCACTTTGAGGGCTTAAAACGTGTTTATTCACTGCGGAAAGAGATATAAACAATATTTAGAGTGAATTATTGTTCATGCGAGAACGTTCAATTTTTCATGCAAAACGATCGATGACCCGCGACCTGATGAAATTGCTCTGAGATGACCAAAATGGTCCGTTTTGAAAAAGTTCATCTTTCAACTAATTTTGACTCTCAGAGGTGGATCATCACTTTTGGAGATAAAATGAGCATCGTTATCGCCATTTTCATGCTTCTAGGGAGCCAAAACTCAAGATTTGGCTTATGTTTAACAGTGACTTAAAAGGACCCAAATGCTCACTTCGAGGGCTTAAAACATGTTTATTCACTCCAGGAAGAGATATAAACAACATTTAGAGTAAATTATTGTTCATGCGAGAACGTTCAATTTTTCATGCAAAACGATCGATGACCCGCGACCTGATGAAATTGCTCTGAGATGACCAAAATGGTCCGTTTTGAAATTTTTCATCTTTCAACTAATTTTGACTCTCAGAGGTTGATCATCACTTTTGGAGATAAAATGAGCATCGTTATCGTCATTTTCATGCTTCTAGGGAGCCAAAACTCAAGATTTGGCTTATGGTTAAAAGTGACTTAAAAGGACCCAAATGCTCACTTTGAGGGCTTAAAACGTGTTTATTCACTGCCGGAAGAGATATAAACAATAGTTAGAGTGAATTAATGTTCATGCGAGAACGTTCAATTTTTCATGCAAAACGATCGTTGACCCGCGACCTGATGAAATGACTCTGAGATGACCAAAATGTTCCGTTTTGAAAATGTTCATCTTTCAACTAATTTTGACTCTCAGAGGTAGATCATCACTTTTGGAGATAAAATGAGCATCGTTATCGTCATTTTCATGCTTCTAGGGAGCCAAAACTCAAGATTTGGCTTATGGTTAAAAGTGACTTAAAAGGACCCAAATGCTCACTTGGAGGGCTTAAAACGTGTTTATTCACTGCGGGAAGAGATATAAACAACATTTAGAGTAAATTATTGTTCATGCAAGAACGTTCAATTTTTCATGCAAAACGATCGATGACCCGCGACCTGATGAAATTACTCTGAGATGACCAAAATGGTCCGTTTTGAAAATTTTCATCTTTCAACTAATTTTGACTCTCAGAGGTTGATCATCACTTTTGGAGATAAAATGAGCATCGTTATCGTCATTTTCATGCTTCTAGGGAGCCAAAACTCAAGATTTGGCTTATGGTTCAAAGTGACTTGAAAGGACCCAAATGCTCACTTTGAGGGCTTAAAACGTGTTTATTCACTGCGGAAAGAGATATAAACAATATTTAGAGTGAATTAATGTTCATGCGAGAACGTTCAATTTTTCATGCAAAACGATCGATGACCCGCGACCTGATGAAATGACTCTGAGATGACCAAAATGTTCCGTCTTGAAAATTTTCATCTTTCAACTAATTTTGACTCTCAGAGGTGGATCATCACTTTTGGAGATAAAATGAGCATCGTTATCGTCATTTTCATGCTTCTAGGGAGCCAAAACTCAAGATTTGGCTTATGGTTAAAAGTGACTTAAAAGGACCCAAATGCTCACTTCGAGGGCTTAAAGCGTGTTTATTCACTGCGGGAAGAGATATAAACAACATTTAGAGTAAATTATTGTTCATGCGAGAACGTTCAATTTTTCATTCAAAACGATCGATGACCCGCGACCTGATGAAATTGCTCTGAGATGACCAAAATGTTACGTTTTGAAAATGTTCATCTTTCAACTAATTTTGACTCTCAGAGGTGGATCATCACTTTTGGAGATAAAATGAGCATCGTTATCGTCATTTTCATGCTTCTAGGGAGCCAAAACTCAAGATTTGGCTTATGATTTAAAGTGACTTAAAAGGACCCAAATGCTCACTTTGAGGGCTTAAAACGTGTTTATTCACTGCGGGAAGAGATATAAACAATATTTAGAGTGAATTAATGTTCATGCGAGAACGTTCAATTTTTCATGCAAAACGATCGATGACCCGCGACCTGATGAAATGACTCTGAGATGACCAAAATGTTCCGTTTTGAAAATTTTCATCTTTCAACTAATTTTGACTCTCAGAGGTGGATCATCACTTTTGGAGATAAAATGAGCATCGTTATAGTCATTTTCATGCTTCTAGGGAGCCAAAACTCAAGATTTGGCTTATGGTTAAAAGTGACTGAAAAGGCCCAAAATGCTCACTTCGAGGGCTTAAAACGTGTTTATTCACTGCAGGAAGAGATATAAACAACATTTAGAGTAAATTATTGTTCATGCGAGAACGTTCAATTTTTCATGCAAAACGATCGATGACCCGCGACCTGATGAAATGACTCTGAGATGACCAAAATGTTCCGTCTTGAAAATTTTCATCTTTCAACTAATTTTGACTCTCAGAGGTGGATCATCACTTTTGGAGATAAAATGAGCATCGTTATCGTCATTTTCATGCTTCTAGGGAGCCAAAACTCAAGATTTGGCTTATGGTTAAAAGTGACTTAAAAGGACCCAAATGCTCACTTCGAGGGCTTAAAGCGTGTTTATTCACTGCGGGAAGAGATATAAACAACATTTAGAGTAAATTATTGTTCATGCGAGAACGTTCAATTTTTCATTCAAAACGATCGATGACCCGCGACCTGATGAAATTGCTCTGAGATGACCAAAATGTTACGTTTTGAAAATGTTCATCTTTCAACTAATTTTGACTCTCAGAGGTGGATCATCACTTTTGGAGATAAAATGAGCATCGTTATCGTCATTTTCATGCTTCTAGGGAGCCAAAACTCAAGATTTGGCTTATGATTAAAAGTGACTTAAAAGGACCCAAATGCTCACTTTGAGGGCTTAAAACGTGTTTATTCACTGCGGGAAGAGATATAAACAATATTTAGAGTGAATTAATGTTCATGCGAGAACGTTCAATTTTTCATGCAAAACGATCGATGACCCGCGACCTGATGAAATGACTCTGAGATGACCAAAATGTTCCGTTTTAAAAATTTTCATCTTTCAACTAATTTTGACTCTCAGAGGTGGATCATCACTTTTGGAGATAAAATGAGCATCGTTATAGTCATTTTCATGCTTCTAGGGAGCCAAAACTCAAGATTTGGCTTATGGTTAAAAGTGACTGAAAAGGCCCAAAATGCTCACTTCGAGGGCTTAAAACGTGTTTATTCACTGCAGGAAGAGATATAAACAACATTTAGAGTAAATTATTGTTCATGCGAGAACGTTCAATTATTCATGCAAAACGATCGATGACCCGCGACCTGATGAAATTGCTCTGAGATGACCAAAATGGTCCGTTTTGAAAATTTTCATCTTTCAACTAATTTTGACTCTCAGAGGTTGATCATCACTTTTGGAGATAAAATGAGCATCGTTATCGTCATTTTCATGCTTCTAGGGAGCCAAAACTCAAGATTTGGCTTATGGTTAAAAGTGACTTAAAAGGACCCAAATGCTCACTTTGAGGGCTTAAAACGTGTTTATTCACTGCGGAAAGAGATATAAACAATATTTAGAGTGAATTAATGTTCATGCGAGAACGTTCAATTTTTCATGCAAAACGATCGATGACCCGCGACCTGATGAAATGACTCTGAGATGACCAAAATGTTCCGTCTTGAAAATTTTCATCTTTCAACTAATTTTGACTCTCAGAGGTGGATCATCACTTTTGGAGATAAAATGAGCATCGTTATCGTCATTTTCATGCTTCTAGGGAGCCAAAACTCAAGATTTGGCTTACGGTTAAAAGTGACTTAAAAGGACCCAAATGCTCACTTCGAGGGCTTAAAGCGTGTTTATTCACTGCGGGAAGAGATATAAACAACATTTAGAGTAAATTATTGTTCATGCGAGAACGTTCAATTTTTCATTCAAAACGATCGATGACCCGCGACCTGATGAAATTGCTCTGAGATGACCAAAATGTTACGTTTTGAAAATGTTCATCTTTCAACTAATTTTGACTCTCAGAGGTGGATCATCACTTTTGGAGATAAAATGAGCATCGTTATCGTCATTTTCATGCTTCTAGGGAGCCAAAACTCAAGATTTGGCTTATGATTAAAAGTGACTTAAAAGGACCCAAATGCTCACTTTGAGGGCTTAAAACGTGTTTATTCACTGCGGGAAGAGATATAAACAATATTTAGAGTGAATTAATGTTCATGCGAGAACGTTCAATTTTTCATGCAAAACGATCGATGACCCGCGACCTGATGAAATGACTCTGAGATGACCAAAATGTTCCGTTTTGAAAATTTTCATCTTTCAACTAATTTTGACTCTCAGAGGTGGATCATCACTTTTGGAGATAAAATGAGCATCGTTATAGTCATTTTCATGCTTCTAGGGAGCCAAAACTCAAGATTTGGCTTATGGTTAAAAGTGACTGAAAAGGCCCAAAATGCTCACTTCGAGGGCTTAAAACGTGTTTATTCACTGCAGGAAGAGATATAAACAACATTTAGAGTAAATTATTGTTCATGCGAGAACGTTCAATTTTTCATGCAAAACGATCGATGACCCGCGACCTGATGAAATTGCTCTGAGATGACCAAAATGGTCCGTTTTGAAAATTTTCATCTTTCAACTAATTTTGACTCTCAGAGGTTGATCATCACTTTTGGAGATAAAATGAGCATCGTTATCGTCATTTTCATGCTTCTAGGGAGCCAAAACTCAAGATTTGGCTTATGGTTAAAAGTGACTTAAAAGGACCCAAATGCTCACTTTGAGGGCTTAAAACGTGTTTATTCACTGCGGAAAGAGATATAAACAATATTTAGAGTGAATTAATGTTCATGCGAGAACGTTCAATTTTTCATGCAAAACGATCGATGACCCGCGACCTGATGAAATGACTCTGAGATGACCAAAATGTTCCGTCTTGAAAATTTTCATCTTTCAACTAATTTTGACTCTCAGAGGTGGATCATCACTTTTGGAGATAAAATGAGCATCGTTATCGTCATTTTCATGCTTCTAGGGAGCCAAAACTCAAGATTTGGCTTATGGTTAAAAGTGACTTAAAAGGACCCAAATGCTCACTTCGAGGGCTTAAAGCGTGTTTATTCACTGCGGGAAGAGATATAAACAACATTTAGAGTAAATTATTGTTCATGCGAGAACGTTCAATTTTTCATTCAAAACGATCGATGACCCGCGACCTGATGAAATTGCTCTGAGATGACCAAAATGTTACGTTTTGAAAATGTTCATCTTTCAACTAATTTTGACTCTCAGAGGTGGATCATCACTTTTGGAGATAAAATGAGCATCGTTATCGTCATTTTCATGCTTCTAGGGAGCCAAAACTCAAGATTTGGCTTATGATTAAAAGTGACTTAAAAGGACCCAAATGCTCACTTTGAGGGCTTAAAACGTGTTTATTCACTGCGGGAAGAGATATAAACAATATTTAGAGTGAATTAATGTTCATGCGAGAACGTTCAATTTTTCATGCAAAACGATCGATGACCCGCGACCTGATGAAATGACTCTGAGATGACCAAAATGTTCCGTTTTAAAAATTTTCATCTTTCAACTAATTTTGACTCTCAGAGGTGGATCATCACTTTTGGAGATAAAATGAGCATCGTTATAGTCATTTTCATGCTTCTAGGGAGCCAAAACTCAAGATTTGGCTTATGGTTAAAAGTGACTGAAAAGGCCCAAAATGCTCACTTCGAGGGCTTAAAACGTGTTTATTCACTGCAGGAAGAGATATAAACAACATTTAGAGTAAATTATTGTTCATGCGAGAACGTTCAATTTTTCATGCAAAACGATCGATGACCCGCGACCTGATGAAATTGCTCTGAGATGACCAAAATGGTCCGTTTTGAAAATTTTCATCTTTCAACTAATTTTGACTCTCAGAGGTTGATCATCACTTTTGGAGATAAAATGAGCATCGTTATCGTCATTTTCATGCTTCTAGGGAGCCAAAACTCAAGATTTGGCTTATGGTTAAAAGTGACTTAAAAGGACCCAAATGCTCACTTTGAGGGCTTAAAACGTGTTTATTCACTGCGGAAAGAGATATAAACAATATTTAGAGTGAATTAATGTTCATGCGAGAACGTTCAATTTTTCATGCAAAACGATCGATGACCCGCGACCTGATGAAATGACTCTGAGATGACCAAAATGTTCCGTCTTGAAAATTTTCATCTTTCAACTAATTTTGACTCTCAGAGGTGGATCATCACTTTTGGAGATAAAATGAGCATCGTTATCGTCATTTTCATGCTTCTAGGGAGCCAAAACTCAAGATTTGGCTTACGGTTAAAAGTGACTTAAAAGGACCCAAATGCTCACTTCGAGGGCTTAAAGCGTGTTTATTCACTGCGGGAAGAGATATAAACAACATTTAGAGTAAATTATTGTTCATGCGAGAACGTTCAATTTTTCATTCAAAACGATCGATGACCCGCGACCTGATGAAATTGCTCTGAGATGACCAAAATGTTACGTTTTGAAAATGTTCATCTTTCAACTAATTTTGACTCTCAGAGGTGGATCATCACTTTTGGAGATAAAATGAGCATCGTTATCGTCATTTTCATGCTTCTAGGGAGCCAAAACTCAAGATTTGGCTTATGATTAAAAGTGACTTAAAAGGACCCAAATGCTCACTTTGAGGGCTTAAAACGTGTTTATTCACTGCGGGAAGAGATATAAACAATATTTAGAGTGAATTAATGTTCATGCGAGAACGTTCAATTTTTCATGCAAAACGATCGATGACCCGCGACCTGATGAAATGACTCTGAGATGACCAAAATGTTCCGTTTTGAAAATTTTCATCTTTCAACTAATTTTGACTCTCAGAGGTGGATCATCACTTTTGGAGATAAAATGAGCATCGTTATAGTCATTTCCATGCTTCTAGGGAGCCAAAACTCAAGATTTGGCTTATGGTTAAAAGTGACTGAAAAGGCCCAAAATGCTCACTTCGAGGGCTTAAAACGTGTTTATTCACTGCAGGAAGAGATATAAACAACATTTAGAGTAAATTATTGTTCATGCGAGAACGTTCAATTTTTCATGCAAAACGATCGATGACCCGCGACCTGATGAAATTGCTCTGAGATGACCAAAATGGTCCGTTTTGAAAATTTTCATCTTTCAACTAATTTTGACTCTCAGAGGTTGATCATCACTTTTGGAGATAAAATGAGCATCGTTATCGTCATTTTCATGCTTCTAGGGAGCCAAAACTCAAGATTTGGCTTATGGTTAAAAGTGACTTAAAAGGACCCAAATGCTCACTTTGAGGGCTTAAAACGTGTTTATTCACTGCGGAAAGAGATATAAACAATATTTAGAGTGAATTAATGTTCATGCGAGAACGTTCAATTTTTCATGCAAAACGATCGATGACCCGCGACCTGATGAAATTGCTCTGAGATGACCAAAATGGTCCGTTTTGAAAAAGTTCATCTTTCAACTAATTTTGACTCTCAGAGGTGGATCATCACTTTTGGAGATAAAATGAGCATCGTTATCGCCATTTTCATGCTTCTAGGGAGCCAAAACTCAAGATTTGGCTCATGGTTAAAAGTGACTGAAAAGGCCCAAAATGCTCACTTCGAGGGCTTAAAACGTGTTTATTCACTGCGGGAAGAGATATAAACAATAGTTAGAGTGAATTAATGTTCATGCGAGAACGTTCAATTTTTCATGCAAAACGATCGATGACCCGCGACCTGATGAAATGACTCTGAGATGACCAAAATGTTCCGTTTTGAAAATTTTCATCTTTCAACTAATTTTGACTCTCAGAGGTGGATCATCACTTTTGGAGATAAAATGAGCATCGTTATAGTCATTTTCATGCTTCTAGGGAGCCAAAACTCAAGATTTGGCTTATGTTTAAAAGTGACTTAAAAGGACCCAAATGCTCACTTCGAGGGCTTAAAACATGTTTATTCACTCCAGGAAGAGATATAAACAACATTTAGAGTAAATTATTGTTCATGCGAGAACGTTCAATTTTTCATGCAAAACGATCGATGACCCGCGACCTGATGAAATTGCTCTGAGATGACCAAAATGGTCCGTTTTGAAATTTTTCATCTTTCAACTAATTTTGACTCTCAGAGGTTGATCATCACTTTTGGAGATAAAATGAGCATCGTTATCGTCATTTTCATGCTTCTAGGGAGCCAAAACTCAAGATTTGGCTTATGGTTAAAAGTGACTTAAAAGGACCCAAATGCTCACTTTGAGGGCTTAAAACGTGTTTATTCACTGCGGAAAGAGATATAAACAATATTTAGAGTGAATTAATGTTCATGCGAGAACGTTGAATTTTTCATGCAAAACGATCGATGACCCGCGACCTGATGAAATTGCTCTGAGATGACCAAAATGGTCCGTTTTGAAAAAGTTCATCTTTCAACTAATTTTGACTCTCAGAGGTGGATCATCACTTTTGGAGATAAAATGAGCATCGTTATCGCCATTTTCATGCTTCTAGGGAGCCAAAACTCAAGATTTGGCTCATGGTTAAAAGTGACAGAAAAGGCCCAAAATGCTCACTTCGAGGGCTTAAAACGTGTTTATTCACTGCCGGAAGAGATATAAACAATAGTTAGAGTGAATTAATGTTCATGCGAGAACGTTCAATTTTTCATGCAAAACGATCGATGACCCGCGACCTGATGAAATGACTCTGAGATGACCAAAATGTTCCGTTTTGAAAAAGTTCATCTTTCAACTAATTTTGACTCTCAGAGGTGGATCATCACTTTTGGAGATAAAATGAGCATCGTTATCGTCATTTTCATGCTTCTAGGGAGCCAAAACTCAAGATTTGGCTTATGGTTAAAAGTGACTTAAAAGGACCCAAATGCTCACTTCGAGGGCTTAAAGCGTGTTTATTCACTGCGGGAAGAGATATAAACAACATTTAGAGTAAATTATTGTTCATGCGAGAACGTTCAATTTTTCATTCAAAACGATCGATGACCCGCGACCTGATGAAATTGCTCTGAGATGACCAAAATGTTACGTTTTGAAAATGTTCATCTTTTAACAAATTTTGACTCTCAGAGGTGGATCACCACTTTTGGAGATAAAATGAGCATCGTTATCGTCATTTTCATGCTTCTAGGGAGCCAAAACTCAAGATTTGGCTCATGGTTAAAAGTGACTTAAAAGGCCCAAAATGCTCACTTCGAGGGCTTAAAACGTGTTTATTCACTGCCGGAAGAGATATAAACAATAGTTAGAGTGAATTAATGTTCATGCGAGAACGTTCAATTTTTCATGCAAAACGATCGATGACCCGCGACCTGATGAAATGACTCTGAGATGACCAAAATGTTCCGTTTTGAAAATTTTCATCTTTCAACTAATTTTGACTCTCAGAGGTGGATCATCACTTTTGGAGATAAAATGAGCATCGTTATCGTCATTTTCATGCTTCTAGGGAGCCGAAACTCAAGATTTGGCTCATGGTTAAAAGTGACTTAAAAGGCCCAAAATGCTCACTTCGAGGGCTTAAAACGTGTTTATTCACTGCCGGAAGAGATATACACAATAGTTAGAGTGAATTAATGTTCATGCGAGAACGTTCAATTTTTCATGCAAAACAATCGATGACCCGCGACCTGATGAAATTGCTCTGAGATGACCAAAATGGTCCGTTTTGAAAATGTTCATCTTTCAACTAATTTTGACTCTCAGAGGTGGATCATCACTATTGGAGATAAAATGAGCATCGTTATCGTCATTTTCATGCTTCTAGGGAGCCAAAACTCAAGATTTGGCTTATGGTTAAAAGTCACTTAAAAGGACCCAAATGCTCACTTTGAGGGCTTAAAACGTGTTTATTCACTGCGGAAAAAGATATAAACAATAGTTAGAGTGAATTAATGTTCATGCGAGAACGTTCAATTTTTCATGCAAAACGATCGTTGACCCGCGACCTGATGAAATGACTCTGAGATTACCAAAATGTTCCGTTTTTAAAATGTTCATCTTTCAACTAATTTTGACTCTCAGAGGTAGATCATCACTTTTGGAGATAAAATGAGCATCGTTATCGTCATTTTCATGCTTCTAGGGAGCCAAAACTCAAGATTTGGCTTATGGTTAAAAGTGACTTAAAAGGACCCAAATGCTCACTTGGAGGGCTTAAAACGTGTTTATTCACTGCGGGAAGAGATATAAACAACATTTAGAGTAAATTATTGTTCATGCAAGAACGTTCAATTTTTCATGCAAAACGATCGATGACCCGCGACCTGATGAAATTACTCTGAGATGACCAAAATGGTCCGTTTTGAAAATTTTCATCTTTCAACTAATTTTGACTCTCAGAGGTTGATCATCACTTTTGGAGATAAATGAGCATCGTTATCGTCATTTTCATGCTTCTAGGGAGCCAAAACTCAAGATTTGGCTTATGGTTAAAAGTGACTTAAAAGGACCCAAATGCTCACTTTGAGGGCTTAAAACGTGTTTATTTACTGCGGAAAGAGATATAAACAATATTTAGAGTGAATTAATGTTCATGCGAGAACGTTCAATTTTTCATGCAAAACGATCGATGACCCGCGACCTGATGAAATGACTCTGAGATGACCAAAATGTTCCGTCTTGAAAATTTTCATCTTTCAACTAATTTTGACTCTCAGAGGTGGATCATCACTTTTGGAGATAAAATGAGCATCGTTATCGTCATTTTCATGCTTCTAGGGAGCCAAAACTCAAGATTTGGCTTATGGTTAAAAGTGACTTAAAAGGACCCAAATGCTCACTTCGAGGGCTTAAAGCGTGTTTATTCACTGCGGGAAGAGATATAAACAACATTTAGAGTAAATTATTGTTCATGCGAGAACGTTAAATTTTTCATTCAAAACGATCGATGACCCGCGACCTGATGAAATTGCTCTGAGATGACCAAAATGTTACGTTTTGAAAATGTTCATCTTTCAACTAATTTTGACTCTCAGAGGTGGATCATCACTTTTGGAGATAAAATGAGCATCGTTATCGTCATTTTCATGCTTCTAGGGAGCCAAAACTCAAGATTTGGCTTATGATTAAAAGTGACTTAAAAGGACCCAAATGCTCACTTTGAGGGCTTAAAACGTGTTTATTCACTGCGGAAAGAGATATAAACAATATTTAGAGTGAATTAATGTTCATGCGAGAACGTTCAATTTTTCATGCAAAACGATCGATGACCCGCGACCTGATGAAATGACTCTGAGATGACCAAAATGTTCCGTTTTGAAAAAGTTCATCTTTCAACTAATTTTGACTCTCAGAGGTGGATCATCACTTTTGGAGATAAAATGAGCATCGTTATCGTCATTTTCATGCTTCTAGGGAGCCAAAACTCAAGATTTGGCTTATGGTTAAAAGTGACTTAAAAGGACCCAAATGCTCACTTTGAGGGCTTAAAACGTGTTTATTCACTGCGGAAAGAGATATAAACAATATTTAGAGTGAATTAATGTTCATGCGAGAACGTTCAATTTTTCATGCAAAACGATCGATGACCCGCGACCTGATGAAATGACTCTGAGATGACCAAAATGTTCCGTCTTGAAAATTTTCATCTTTCAACTAATTTTGACTCTCAGAGGTGGATCATCACTTTTGGAGATAAAATGAGCATCGTTATCGTCATTTTCATGCTTCTAGGGAGCCAAAACTCAAGATTTGGCTTATGGTTAAAAGTGACTTAAAAGGACCCAAATGCTCACTTCGAGGGCTTAAAGCGTGTTTATTCACTGCGGGAAGAGATATAAACAACATTTAGAGTAAATTATTGTTCATGCGAGAACGTTCAATTTTTCATTCAAAACGATCGATTACCCGCGACCTGATGAAATTGCTCTGAGATGACCAAAATGTTACGTTTTGAAAATGTTCATCTTTCAACTAATTTTGACTCTCAGAGGTGGATCATCACTTTTGGAGATAAAATGAGCATCGTTATCGTCATTTTCATGCTTCTAGGGAGCCAAAACTCAAGATTTGGCTTATGATTAAAAGTGACTTAAAAGGACCCAAATGCTCACTTTGAGGGCTTAAAACGTGTTTATTCACTGCGGGAAGAGATATAAACAATATTTAGAGTGAATTAATGTTCATGCGAGAACGTTCAATTTTTCATGCAAAACGATCGATGACCCGCGACCTGATGAAATGACTCTGAGATGACCAAAATGTTCCGTTTTGAAAATTTTCATCTTTCAACTAATTTTGACTCTCAGAGGTGGATCATCACTTTTGGAGATAAAATGAGCATCGTTATAGTCATTTTCATGCTTCTAGGGAGCCAAAACTCAAGATTTGGCTTATGGTTAAAAGTGACTGAAAAGGCCCAAAATGCTCACTTCGAGGGCTTAAAACGTGTTTATTCACTGCAGGAAGAGATATAAACAACATTTAGAGTAAATTATTGTTCATGCGAGAACGTTCAATTTTTCATGCAAAACGATCGATGACCCGCGACCTGATGAAATTGCTCTGAGATGACCAAAATGGTCCGTTTTGAAAATTTTCATCTTTCAACTAATTTTGACTCTCAGAGGTTGATCATCACTTTTGGAGATAAAATGAGCATCGTTATCGTCATTTTCATGCTTCTAGGGAGCCAAAACTCAAGATTTGGCTTATGGTTAAAAGTGACTTAAAAGGACCCAAATGCTCACTTTGAGGGCTTAAAACGTGTTTATTCACTGCGGAAAGAGATATAAACAATATTTAGAGTGAATTAATGTTCATGCGAGAACGTTCAATTTTTCATGCAAAACGATCGATGACCCGCGACCTGATGAAATGACTCTGAGATGACCAAAATGTTCCGTCTTGAAAATTTTCATCTTTCAACTAATTTTGACTCTCAGAGGTGGATCATCACTTTTGGAGATAAAATGAGCATCGTTATCGTCATTTTCATGCTTCTAGGGAGCCAAAACTCAAGATTTGGCTTATGGTTAAAAGTGACTTAAAAGGACCCAAATGCTCACTTCGAGGGCTTAAAGCGTGTTTATTCACTGCGGGAAGAGATATAAACAACATTTAGAGTAAATTATTGTTCATGCGAGAACGTTCAATTTTTCATTCAAAACGATCGATGACCCGCGACCTGATGAAATTGCTCTGAGATGACCAAAATGTTACGTTTTGAAAATGTTCATCTTTCAACTAATTTTGACTCTCAGAGGTGGATCATCACTTTTGGAGATAAAATGAGCATCGTTATCGTCATTTTCATGCTTCTAGGGAGCCAAAACTCAAGATTTGGCTTATGGTTAAAAGTCACTTAAAAGGACCCAAATGCTCACTTTGAGGGCTTAAAACGTGTTTATTCACTGCGGAAAAAGATATAAACAATAGTTAGAGTGAATTAATGTTCATGCGAGAACGTTCAATTTTTCATGCAAAACGATCGTTGACCCGCGACCTGATGAAATGACTCTGAGATTACCAAAATGTTCCGTTTTTAAAATTTTCATCTTTCAACTAATTTTGACTCTCAGAGGTAGATCATCACTTTTGGAGATAAAATGAGCATCGTTATCGTCATTTTCATGCTTCTAGGGAGCCAAAACTCAAGATTTGGCTTATGGTTAAAAGTGACTTAAAAGGACCCAAATGCTCACTTTGAGGGCTTAAAACGTGTTTATTCACTGCGGAAAGAGATATAAACAATATTTAGAGTGAATTAATGTTCATGCGAGAACGTTCAATTTTTCATGCAAAACGATCGATGACCCGCGACCTGATGAAATTGCTCTGAGATGACCAAAATGGTCCGTTTTGAAAAAGTTCATCTTTCAACTAATTTTGACTCTCAGAGGTGGATCATCACTTTTGGAGATAAAATGAGCATCGTTATCGCCATTTTCATGCTTCTAGGGAGCCAAAACTCAAGATTTGGCTCATGGTTAAAAGTGACTGAAAAGGCCCAAAATGCTCACTTCGAGGGCTTAAAACGTGTTTATTCACTGCGGGAAGAGATATAAACAATAGTTAGAGTGAATTAATGTTCATGCGAGAACGTTCAATTTTTCATGCAAAACGATCGATGACCCGCGACCTGATGAAATGACTCTGAGATGGACAAAATGTTCCGTTTTGAAAATTTTCATCTTTCAACTAATTTTGACTCTCAGAGGTGGATCATCACTTTTGGAGATAAAATGAGCATCGTTATAGTCATTTTCATGCTTCTAGGGAGCCAAAACTCAAGATTTGGCTTATGTTTAAAAGTGACTTAAAAGGACCCAAATGCTCACTTCGAGGGCTTAAAACATGTTTATTCACTCCAGGAAGAGATATAAACAACATTTAGAGTAAATTATTGTTCATGCGAGAACGTTCAATTTTTCATGCAAAACGATCGATGACCCGCGACCTGATGAAATTGCTCTGAGATGACCAAAATGGTCCGTTTTGAAATTTTTCATCTTTCAACTAATTTTGACTCTCAGAGGTTGATCATCACTTTTGGAGATAAAATGAGCATCGTTATCGTCATTTTCATGCTTCTAGGGAGCCAAAACTCAAGATTTGGCTTATGGTTAAAAGTGACTTAAAAGGACCCAAATGCTCACTTTGAGGGCTTAAAACGTGTTTATTCACTGCGGAAAGAGATATAAACAATATTTAGAGTGAATTAATGTTCATGCGAGAACGTTGAATTTTTCATGCAAAACGATCGATGACCCGCGACCTGATGAAATTGCTCTGAGATGACCAAAATGGTCCGTTTTGAAAAAGTTCATCTTTCAACTAATTTTGACTCTCAGAGGTGGATCATCACTTTTGGAGATAAAATGAGCATCGTTATCGCCATTTTCATGCTTCTAGGGAGCCAAAACTCAAGATTTGGCTCATGGTTAAAAGTGACAGAAAAGGCCCAAAATGCTCACTTCGAGGGCTTAAAACGTGTTTATTCACTGCCGGAAGAGATATAAACAATAGTTAGAGTGAATTAATGTTCATGCGAGAACGTTCAATTTTTCATGCAAAACGATCGTTGACCCGCGACCTGATGAAATGACTCTGAGATGACCAAAATGTTCCGTTTTGAAAATGTTCATCTTTCAACTAATTTTGACTCTCAGAGGTAGATCATCACTTTTGGAGATAAAATGAGCATCGTTATCGTCATTTTCATGCTTCTAGGGAGCCAAAACTCAAGATTTGGCTTATGGTTAAAAGTGACTTAAAAGGACCCAAATGCTCACTTGGAGGGCTTAAAACGTGTTTATTCACTGCGGGAAGAGATATAAACAACATTTAGAGTAAATTATTGTTCATGCAAGAACGTTCAATTTTTCATGCAAAACGATCGATGACCCGCGACCTGATGAAATTACTCTGAGATGACCAAAATGGTCCGTTTTGAAAATTTTCATCTTTCAACTAATTTTGACTCTCAGAGGTTGATCATCACTTTTGGAGATAAAATGAGCATCGTTATCGTCATTTTCATGCTTCTAGGGAGCCAAAACTCAAGATTTGGCTTATGGTTCAAAGTGACTTGAAAGGACCCAAATGCTCACTTTGAGGGCTTAAAACGTGTTTATTCACTGCGGAAAGAGATATAAACAATATTTAGAGTGAATTAATGTTCATGCGAGAACGTTCAATTTTTCATGCAAAACGATCGATGACCCGCGACCTGATGAAATGACTCTGAGATGACCAAAATGTTCCGTCTTGAAAATTTTCATCTTTCAACTAATTTTGACTCTCAGAGGTGGATCATCACTTTTGGAGATAAAATGAGCATCGTTATCGTCATTTTCATGCTTCTAGGGAGCCAAAACTCAAGATTTGGCTTATGGTTAAAAGTGACTTAAAAGGACCCAAATGCTCACTTCGAGGGCTTAAAGCGTGTTTATTCACTGCGGGAAGAGATATAAACAACATTTAGAGTAAATTATTGTTCATGCGAGAACGTTCAATTTTTCATTCAAAACGATCGATGACCCGCGACCTGATGAAATTGCTCTGAGATGACCAAAATGTTACGTTTTGAAAATGTTCATCTTTCAACTAATTTTGACTCTCAGAGGTGGATCATCACTTTTGGAGATAAAATGAGCATCGTTATTGTCATTTTCATGCTTCTAGGGAGCCAAAACTCAAGATTTGGCTTATGATTAAAAGTGACTTAAAAGGACCCAAATGCTCACTTTGAGGGCTTAAAACGTGTTTATTCACTGCGGGAAGAGATATAAACAATATTTAGAGTGAATTAATGTTCATGCGAGAACGTTCAATTTTTCATGCAAAACGATCGATGACCCGCGACCTGATGAAATGACTCTGAGATGACCAAAATGTTCCGTTTTAAAAATGTTCATCTTTCAACTAATTTTGACTCTCAGAGGTGGATCATCACTTTTGGAGATAAAATGAGCATCGTTATAGTCATTTTCATGCTTCTAGGGAGCCAAAACTCAAGATTTGGCTTATGGTTAAAAGTGACTGAAAAGGCCCAAAATGCTCACTTCGAGGGCTTAAAACGTGTTTATTCACTGCAGGAAGAGATATAAACAACATTTAGAGTAAATTATTGTTCATGCGAGAACGTTCAATTTTTCATGCAAAACGATCGATGACCCGCGACCTGATGAAATTGCTCTGAGATGACCAAAATGGTCCGTTTTGAAAATTTTCATCTTTCAACTAATTTTGACTCTCAGAGGTTGATCATCACTTTTGGAGATAAAATGAGCATCGTTATCGTCATTTTCATGCTTCTAGGGAGCCAAAACTCAAGATTTGGCTTATGGTTAAAAGTGACTTAAAAGGACCCAAATGCTCACTTTGAGGGCTTAAAACGTGTTTATTCACTGCGGAAAGAGATATAAACAATATTTAGAGTGAATTAATGTTCATGCGAGAACGTTCAATTTTTCATGCAAAACGATCGATGACCCGCGACCTGATGAAATGACTCTGAGATGACCAAAATGTTCCGTCTTGAAAATTTTCATCTTTCAACTAATTTTGACTCTCAGAGGTGGATCATCACTTTTGGAGATAAAATGAGCATCGTTATCGTCATTTTCATGCTTCTAGGGAGCCAAAACTCAAGATTTGGCTTACGGTTAAAAGTGACTTAAAAGGACCCAAATGCTCACTTCGAGGGCTTAAAGCGTGTTTATTCACTGCGGGAAGAGATATAAACAACATTTAGAGTAAATTATTGTTCATGCGAGAACGTTCAATTTTTCATTCAAAACGATCGATGACCCGCGACCTGATGAAATTGCTCTGAGATGACCAAAATGTTACGTTTTGAAAATGTTCATCTTTCAACTAATTTTGACTCTCAGAGGTGGATCATCACTTTTGGAGATAAAATGAGCATCGTTATCGTCATTTTCATGCTTCTAGGGAGCCAAAACTCAAGATTTGGCTTATGATTAAAAGTGACTTAAAAGGACCCAAATGCTCACTTTGAGGGCTTAAAACGTGTTTATTCACTGCGGGAAGAGATATAAACAATATTTAGAGTGAATTAATGTTCATGCGAGAACGTTCAATTTTTCATGCAAAACGATCGATGACCCGCGACCTGATGAAATGACTCTGAGATGACCAAAATGTTCCGTTTTGAAAATTTTCATCTTTCAACTAATTTTGACTCTCAGAGGTGGATCATCACTTTTGGAGATAAAATGAGCATCGTTATAGTCATTTCCATGCTTCTAGGGAGCCAAAACTCAAGATTTGGCTTATGGTTAAAAGTGACTGAAAAGGCCCAAAATGCTCACTTCGAGGGCTTAAAACGTGTTTATTCACTGCAGGAAGAGATATAAACAACATTTAGAGTAAATTATTGTTCATGCGAGAACGTTCAATTTTTCATGCAAAACGATCGATGACCCGCGACCTGATGAAATTGCTCTGAGATGACCAAAATGGTCCGTCTTGAAAATTTTCATCTTTCAACTAATTTTGACTCTCAGAGGTTGATCATCACTTTTGGAGATAAAATGAGCATCGTTATCGTCATTTTCATGCTTCTAGGGAGCCAAAACTCAAGATTTGGCTTATGGTTAAAAGTGACTTAAAAGGACCCAAATGCTCACTTTGAGGGCTTAAAACGTGTTTATTCACTGCGGAAAGAGATATAAACAATATTTAGAGTGAATTAATGTTCATGCGAGAACGTTCAATTTTTCATGCAAAACGATCGATGACCCGCGACCTGATGAAATTGCTCTGAGATGACCAAAATGGTCCGTTTTGAAAAAGTTCATCTTTCAACTAATTTTGACTCTCAGAGGTGGATCATCACTTTTGGAGATAAAATGAGCATCGTTATCGCCATTTTCATGCTTCTAGGGAGCCAAAACTCAAGATTTGGCTCATGGTTAAAAGTGACTGAAAAGGCCCAAAATGCTCACTTCGAGGGCTTAAAACGTGTTTATTCACTGCGGGAAGAGATATAAACAATAGTTAGAGTGAATTAATGTTCATGCGAGAACGTTCAATTTTTCATGCAAAACGATCGATGACCCGCGACCTGATGAAATGACTCTGAGATGACCAAAATGTTCCGTTTTGAAAATTTTCATCTTTCAACTAATTTTGACTCTCAGAGGTGGATCATCACTTTTGGAGATAAAATGAGCATCGTTATAGTCATTTTCATGCTTCTAGGGAGCCAAAACTCAAGATTTGGCTTATGTTTAAAAGTGACTTAAAAGGACCCAAATGCTCACTTCGAGGGCTTAAAACATGTTTATTCACTCCAGGAAGAGATATACACAACATTTAGAGTAAATTATTGTTCATGCGAGAACGTTCAATTTTTCATGCAAAACGATCGATGACCCGCGACCTGATGAAATTGCTCTGAGATGACCAAAATGGTCCGTTTTGAAATTTTTCATCTTTCAACTAATTTTGACTCTCAGAGGTTGATCATCACTTTTGGAGATAAAATGAGCATCGTTATCGTCATTTTCATGCTTCTAGGGAGCCAAAACTCAAGATTTGGCTTATGGTTAAAAGTGACTTAAAAGGACCCAAATGCTCACTTTGAGGGCTTAAAACGTGTTTATTCACTGCGGAAAGAGATATAAACAATATTTAGAGTGAATTAATGTTCATGCGAGAACGTTGAATTTTTCATGCAAAACGATCGATGACCCGCGACCTGATGAAATTGCTCTGAGATGACCAAAATGGTCCGTTTTGAAAAAGTTCATCTTTCAACTAATTTTGACTCTCAGAGGTGGATCATCACTTTTGGAGATAAAATGAGCATCGTTATCGCCATTTTCATGCTTCTAGGGAGCCAAAACTCAAGATTTGGCTCATGGTTAAAAGTGACAGAAAAGGCCCAAAATGCTCACTTCGAGGGCTTAAAACGTGTTTATTCACTGCCGGAAGAGATATAAACAATAGTTAGAGTGAATTAATGTTCATGCGAGAACGTTCAATTTTTCATGCAAAACGATCGATGACCCGCGACCTGATGAAATGACTCTGAGATGACCAAAATGTTCCGTTTTGAAAAAGTTCATCTTTCAACTAATTTTGACTCTCAGAGGTGGATCATCACTTTTGGAGATAAAATGAGCATCGTTATCGTCATTTTCATGCTTCTAGGGAGCCAAAACTCAAGATTTGGCTTATGGTTAAAAGTGACTTAAAAGGACCCAAATGCTCACTTCGAGGGCTTAAAGCGTGTTTATTCACTGCGGGAAGAGATATAAACAACATTTAGAGTAAATTATTGTTCATGCGAGAACGTTCAATTTTTCATTCAAAACGATCGATGACCCGCGACCTGATGAAATTGCTCTGAGATGACCAAAATGTTACGTTTTGAAAATGTTCATCTTTCAACAAATTTTGACTCTCAGAGGTGGATCACCACTTTTGGAGATAAAATGAGCATCGTTATCGTCATTTTCATGCTTCTAGGGAGCCAAAACTCAAGATTTGGCTCATGGTTAAAAGTGACTTAAAAGGCCCAAAATGCTCACTTCGAGGGCTTAAAACGTGTTTATTCACTGCCGGAAGAGATATAAACAATAGTTAGAGTGAATTAATGTTCATGCGAGAACGTTCAATTTTTCATGCAAAACGATCGATGACCCGCGACCTGATGAAATGACTCTGAGATGACCAAAATGTTCCGTTTTGAAAATTTTCATCTTTCAACTAATTTTGACTCTCAGAGGTGGATCATCACTTTTGGAGATGAAATGAGCATCGTTATCGTCATTTTCATGCTTCTAGGGAGCCGAAACTCAAGATTTGGCTCATGGTTAAAAGTGACTTAAAAGGCCCAAAATGCTCACTTCGAGGGCTTAAAACGTGTTTATTCACTGCCGGAAGAGATATACACAATAGTTAGAGTGAATTAATGTTCATGCGAGAACGTTCAATTTTTCATGCAAAACAATCGATGACCCGCGACCTGATGAAATTGCTCTGAGATGACCAAAATGGTCCGTTTTGAAAATGTTCATCTTTCAACTAATTTTGACTCTCAGAGGTGGATCATCACTATTGGAGATAAAATGAGCATCGTTATCGTCATTTTCATGCTTCTAGGGAGCCAAAACTCAAGATTTGGCTTATGGTTAAAAGTCACTTAAAAGGACCCAAATGCTCACTTTGAGGGCATAAAACGTGTTTATTCACTGCGGAAAAAGATATAAACAATAGTTAGAGTGAATTAATGTTCATGCGAGAACGTTCAATTTTTCATGCAAAACGATCGTTGACCCGCGACCTGATGAAATGACTCTGAGATTACCAAAATGTTCCGTTTTTAAAATGTTCATCTTTCAACTAATTTTGACTCTCAGAGGTAGATCATCACTTTTGGAGATAAAATGAGCATCGTTATCGTCATTTTCATGCTTCTAGGGAGCCAAAACTCAAGATTTGGCTTATGGTTAAAAGTGACTTAAAAGGACCCAAATGCTCACTTGGAGGGCTTAAAACGTGTTTATTCACTGCGGGAAGAGATATAAACAACATTTAGAGTAAATTATTGTTCATGCAAGAACGTTCAATTTTTCATGCAAAACGATCGATGACCCGCGACCTGATGAAATTACTCTGAGATGACCAAAATGTTCCGTCTTGAAAATTTTCATCTTTCAACTAATTTTGACTCTCAGAGGTGGATCATCACTTTTGGAGATAAAATGAGCATCGTTATCGTCATTTTCATGCTTCTAGGGAGCCAAAACTCAAGATTTGGCTTATGGTTAAAAGTGACTTAAAAGGACCCAAATGCTCACTTCGAGGGCTTAAAGCGTGTTTATTCACTGCGGGAAGAGATATAAACAACATTTAGAGTAAATTATTGTTCATGCGAGAACGTTCAATTTTTCATTCAAAACGATCGATGACCCGCGACCTGATGAAATTGCTCTGAGATGACCAAAATGTTACGTTTTGAAAATGTTCATCTTTCAACTAATTTTGACTCTCAGAGGTGGATCATCACTTTTGGAGATAAAATGAGCATCGTTATCGTCATTTTCATGCTTCTAGGGAGCCAAAACTCAAGATTTGGCTTATGATTAAAAGTGACTTAAAAGGACCCAAATGCTCACTTTGAGGGCTTAAAACGTGTTTATTCACTGCGGAAAGAGATATAAACAATATTTAGAGTGAATTAATGTTCATGCGAGAACGTTCAATTTTTCATGCAAAACGATCGTTGACCCGCGACCTGATGAAATGACTCTGAGATTACCAAAATGTTCCGTTTTTAAAATGTTCATCTTTCAACTAATTTTGACTCTCAGAGGTAGATCATCACTTTTGGAGATAAAATGAGCATCGTTATCGTCATTTTCATGCTTCTAGGGAGCCAAAACTCAAGATTTGGCTCATGGTTAAAAGTGACTTAAAAGGCCCAAAATGCTCACTTCGAGGGCTTAAAACGTGTTTATTCACTGCCGGAAGAGATATAAACAATAGTTAGAGTGAATTAATGTTCATGCGAGAACGTTCAATTTTTCATGCAAAACGATCGATGACCCGCGACCTGATGAAATGACTCTGAGATGACCAAAATGTTCCGTTTTGAAAATTTTCATCTTTCAACTAATTTTGACTCTCAGAGGTGGATCATCACTTTTGGAGATGAAATGAGCATCGTTATCGTCATTTTCATGCTTCTAGGGAGCCGAAACTCAAGATTTGGCTCATGGTTAAAAGTGACTTAAAAGGCCCAAAATGCTCACTTCGAGGGCTTAAAACGTGTTTATTCACTGCCGGAAGAGATATACACAATAGTTAGAGTGAATTAATGTTCATGCGAGAACGTTCAATTTTTCATGCAAAACAATCGATGACCCGCGACCTGATGAAATTGCTCTGAGATGACCAAAATGGTCCGTTTTGAAAATGTTCATCTTTCAACTAATTTTGACTCTCAGAGGTGGATCATCACTATTGGAGATAAAATGAGCATCGTTATCGTCATTTTCATGCTTCTAGGGAGCCAAAACTCAAGATTTGGCTTATGGTTAAAAGTCACTTAAAAGGACCCAAATGCTCACTTTGAGGGCATAAAACGTGTTTATTCACTGCGGAAAAAGATATAAACAATAGTTAGAGTGAATTAATGTTCATGCGAGAACGTTCAATTTTTCATGCAAAACGATCGTTGACCCGCGACCTGATGAAATGACTCTGAGATTACCAAAATGTTCCGTTTTTAAAATGTTCATCTTTCAACTAATTTTGACTCTCAGAGGTAGATCATCACTTTTGGAGATAAAATGAGCATCGTTATCGTCATTTTCATGCTTCTAGGGAGCCAAAACTCAAGATTTGGCTTATGGTTAAAAGTGACTTAAAAGGACCCAAATGCTCACTTGGAGGGCTTAAAACGTGTTTATTCACTGCGGGAAGAGATATAAACAACATTTAGAGTAAATTATTGTTCATGCAAGAACGTTCAATTTTTCATGCAAAACGATCGATGACCCGCGACCTGATGAAATTACTCTGAGATGACCAAAATGTTCCGTCTTGAAAATTTTCATCTTTCAACTAATTTTGACTCTCAGAGGTGGATCATCACTTTTGGAGATAAAATGAGCATCGTTATCGTCATTTTCATGCTTCTAGGGAGCCAAAACTCAAGATTTGGCTTATGGTTAAAAGTGACTTAAAAGGACCCAAATGCTCACTTCGAGGGCTTAAAGCGTGTTTATTCACTGCGGGAAGAGATATAAACAACATTTAGAGTAAATTATTGTTCATGCGAGAACGTTCAATTTTTCATTCAAAACGATCGATGACCCGCGACCTGATGAAATTGCTCTGAGATGACCAAAATGTTACGTTTTGAAAATGTTCATCTTTCAACTAATTTTGACTCTCAGAGGTGGATCATCACTTTTGGAGATAAAATGAGCATCGTTATCGTCATTTTCATGCTTCTAGGGAGCCAAAACTCAAGATTTGGCTTATGATTAAAAGTGACTTAAAAGGACCCAAATGCTCACTTTGAGGGCTTAAAACGTGTTTATTCACTGCGGAAAGAGATATAAACAATATTTAGAGTGAATTAATGTTCATGCGAGAACGTTCAATTTTTCATGCAAAACGATCGATGACCCGCGACCTGATGAAATGACTCTGAGATGACCAAAATGTTCCGTTTTGAAAAAGTTCATCTTTCAACTAATTTTGACTCTCAGAGGTGGATCATCACTTTTGGAGATAAAATGAGCATCGTTATCGTCATTTTCATGCTTCTAGGGAGCCAAAACTCAAGATTTGGCTTATGGTTAAAAGTGACTTAAAAGGACCCAAATGCTCACTTTGAGGGCTTAAAACGTGTTTATTCACTGCGGAAAGAGATATAAACAATATTTAGAGTGAATTAATGTTCATGCGAGAACGTTCAATTTTTCATGCAAAACGATCGATGACCCGCGACCTGATGAAATGACTCTGAGATGACCAAAATGTTCCGTCTTGAAAATTTTCATCTTTCAACTAATTTTGACTCTCAGAGGTGGATCATCACTTTTGGAGATAAAATGAGCATCGTTATCGTCATTTTCATGCTTCTAGGGAGCCAAAACTCAAGATTTGGCTTATGGTTAAAAGTGACTTAAAAGGACCCAAATGCTCACTTCGAGGGCTTAAAGCGTGTTTATTCACTGCGGGAAGAGATATAAACAACATTTAGAGTAAATTATTGTTCATGCGAGAACGTTCAATTTTTCATTCAAAACGATCGATTACCCGCGACCTGATGAAATTGCTCTGAGATGACCAAAATGTTACGTTTTGAAAATGTTCATCTTTCAACTAATTTTGACTCTCAGAGGTGGATCATCACTTTTGGAGATAAAATGAGCATCGTTATCGTCATTTTCATGCTTCTAGGGAGCCAAAACTCAAGATTTGGCTTATGATTAAAAGTGACTTAAAAGGACCCAAATGCTCACTTTGAGGGCTTAAAACGTGTTTATTCACTGCGGGAAGAGATATAAACAATATTTAGAGTGAATTAATGTTCATGCGAGAACGTTCAATTTTTCATGCAAAACGATCGATGACCCGCGACCTGATGAAATGACTCTGAGATGACCAAAATGTTCCGTTTTGAAAATTTTCATCTTTCAACTAATTTTGACTCTCAGAGGTGGATCATCACTTTTGGAGATAAAATGAGCATCGTTATAGTCATTTTCATGCTTCTAGGGAGCCAAAACTCAAGATTTGGCTTATGGTTAAAAGTGACTGAAAAGGCCCAAAATGCTCACTTCGAGGGCTTAAAACGTGTTTATTCACTGCAGGAAGAGATATAAACAACATTTAGAGTAAATTATTGTTCATGCGAGAACGTTCAATTTTTCATGCAAAACGATCGATGACCCGCGACCTGATGAAATTGCTCTGAGATGACCAAAATGGTCCGTTTTGAAAATTTTCATCTTTCAACTAATTTTGACTCTCAGAGGTTGATCATCACTTTTGGAGATAAAATGAGCATCGTTATCGTCATTTTCATGCTTCTAGGGAGCCAAAACTCAAGATTTGGCTTATGGTTAAAAGTGACTTAAAAGGACCCAAATGCTCACTTTGAGGGCTTAAAACGTGTTTATTCACTGCGGAAAGAGATATAAACAATATTTAGAGTGAATTAATGTTCATGCGAGAACGTTCAATTTTTCATGCAAAACGATCGATGACCCGCGACCTGATGAAATGACTCTGAGATGACCAAAATGTTCCGTCTTGAAAATTTTCATCTTTCAACTAATTTTGACTCTTAGAGGTGGATCATCACTTTTGGAGATAAAATGAGCATCGTTATCGTCATTTTCATGCTTCTAGGGAGCCAAAACTCAAGATTTGGCTTATGGTTAAAAGTGACTTAAAAGGACCCAAATGCTCACTTCGAGGGCTTAAAGCGTGTTTATTCACTGCGGGAAGAGATATAAACAACATTTAGAGTAAATTATTGTTCATGCGAGAACGTTCAATTTTTCATTCAAAACGATCGATGACCCGCGACCTGATGAAATTGCTCTGAGATGACCAAAATGTTACGTTTTGAAAATGTTCATCTTTCAACTAATTTTGACTCTCAGAGGTGGATCATCACTTTTGGAGATAAAATGAGCATCGTTATCGTCATTTTCATGCTTCTAGGGAGCCAAAACTCAAGATTTGGCTTATGGTTAAAAGTCACTTAAAAGGACCCAAATGCTCACTTTGAGGGCTTAAAACGTGTTTATTCACTGCGGAAAAAGATATAAACAATAGTTAGAGTGAATTAATGTTCATGCGAGAACGTTCAATTTTTCATGCAAAACGATCGTTGACCCGCGACCTGATGAAATGACTCTGAGATTACCAAAATGTTCCGTTTTTAAAATTTTCATCTTTCAACTAATTTTGACTCTCAGAGGTAGATCATCACTTTTGGAGATAAAATGAGCATCGTTATCGTCATTTTCATGCTTCTAGGGAGCCAAAACTCAAGATTTGGCTTATGGTTAAAAGTGACTTAAAAGGACCCAAATGCTCACTTTGAGGGCTTAAAACGTGTTTATTCACTGCGGAAAGAGATATAAACAATATTTAGAGTGAATTAATGTTCATGCGAGAACGTTCAATTTTTCATGCAAAACGATCGATGACCCGCGACCTGATGAAATTGCTCTGAGATGACCAAAATGGTCCGTTTTGAAAAAGTTCATCTTTCAACTAATTTTGACTCTCAGAGGTGGATCATCACTTTTGGAGATAAAATGAGCATCGTTATCGCCATTTTCATGCTTCTAGGGAGCCAAAACTCAAGATTTGGCTCATGGTTAAAAGTGACTGAAAAGGCCCAAAATGCTCACTTCGAGGGCTTAAAACGTGTTTATTCACTGCGGGAAGAGATATAAACAATAGTTAGAGTGAATTAATGTTCATGCGAGAACGTTCAATTTTTCATGCAAAACGATCGATGACCCGCGACCTGATGAAATGACTCTGAGATGGACAAAATGTTCCGTTTTGAAAATTTTCATCTTTCAACTAATTTTGACTCTCAGAGGTGGATCATCACTTTTGGAGATAAAATGAGCATCGTTATAGTCATTTTCATGCTTCTAGGGAGCCAAAACTCAAGATTTGGCTTATGTTTAAAAGTGACTTAAAAGGACCCAAATGCTCACTTCGAGGGCTTAAAACATGTTTATTCACTCCAGGAAGAGATATAAACAACATTTAGAGTAAATTATTGTTCATGCGAGAACGTTCAATTTTTCATGCAAAACGATCGATGACCCGCGACCTGATGAAATTGCTCTGAGATGACCAAAATGGTCCGTTTTGAAATTTTTCATCTTTCAACTAATTTTGACTCTCAGAGGTTGATCATCACTTTTGGAGATAAAATGAGCATCGTTATCGTCATTTTCATGCTTCTAGGGAGCCAAAACTCAAGATTTGGCTTATGGTTAAAAGTGACTTAAAAGGACCCAAATGCTCACTTTGAGGGCTTAAAACGTGTTTATTCACTGCGGAAAGAGATATAAACAATATTTAGAGTGAATTAATGTTCATGCGAGAACGTTGAATTTTTCATGCAAAACGATCGATGACCCGCGACCTGATGAAATTGCTCTGAGATGACCAAAATGGTCCGTTTTGAAAAAGTTCATCTTTCAACTAATTTTGACTCTCAGAGGTGGATCATCACTTTTGGAGATAAAATGAGCATCGTTATCGCCATTTTCATGCTTCTAGGGAGCCAAAACTCAAGATTTGGCTCATGGTTAAAAGTGACAGAAAAGGCCCAAAATGCTCACTTCGAGGGCTTAAAACGTGTTTATTCACTGCCGGAAGAGATATAAACAATAGTTAGAGTGAATTAATGTTCATGCGAGAACGTTCAATTTTTCATGCAAAACGATCGTTGACCCGCGACCTGATGAAATGACTCTGAGATGACCAAAATGTTCCGTTTTGAAAATGTTCATCTTTCAACTAATTTTGACTCTCAGAGGTAGATCATCACTTTTGGAGATAAAATGAGCATCGTTATCGTCATTTTCATGCTTCTAGGGAGCCAAAACTCAAGATTTGGCTTATGGTTAAAAGTGACTTAAAAGGACCCAAATGCTCACTTGGAGGGCTTAAAACGTGTTTATTCACTGCGGGAAGAGATATAAACAACATTTAGAGTAAATTATTGTTCATGCAAGAACGTTCAATTTTTCATGCAAAACGATCGATGACCCGCGACCTGATGAAATTACTCTGAGATGACCAAAATGGTCCGTTTTGAAAATTTTCATCTTTCAACTAATTTTGACTCTCAGAGGTTGATCATCACTTTTGGAGATAAAATGAGCATCGTTATCGTCATTTTCATGCTTCTAGGGAGCCAAAACTCAAGATTTGGCTTATGGTTCAAAGTGACTTGAAAGGACCCAAATGCTCACTTTGAGGGCTTAAAACGTGTTTATTCACTGCGGAAAGAGATATAAACAATATTTAGAGTGAATTAATGTTCATGCGAGAACGTTCAGTTTTTCATGCAAAACGATCGATGACCCGCGACCTGATGAAATGACTCTGAGATGACCAAAATGTTCCGTCTTGAAAATTTTCATCTTTCAACTAATTTTGACTCTCAGAGGTGGATCATCACTTTTGGAGATAAAATGAGCATCGTTATCGTCATTTTCATGCTTCTAGGGAGCCAAAACTCAAGATTTGGCTTATGGTTAAAAGTGACTTAAAAGGACCCAAATGCTCACTTCGAGGGCTTAAAGCGTGTTTATTCACTGCGGGAAGAGATATAAACAACATTTAGAGTAAATTATTGTTCATGCGAGAACGTTCAATTTTTCATTCAAAACGATCGATGACCCGCGACCTGATGAAATTGCTCTGAGATGACCAAAATGTTACGTTTTGAAAATGTTCATCTTTCAACTAATTTTGACTCTCAGAGGTGGATCATCACTTTTGGAGATAAAATGAGCATCGTTATCGTCATTTTCATGCTTCTAGGGAGCCAAAACTCAAGATTTGGCTTATGATTAAAAGTGACTTAAAAGGACCCAAATGCTCACTTTGAGGGCTTAAAACGTGTTTATTCACTGCGGGAAGAGATATAAACAATATTTAGAGTGAATTAATGTTCATGCGAGAACGTTCAATTTTTCATGCAAAACGATCGATGACCCGCGACCTGATGAAATGACTCTGAGATGACCAAAATGTTCCGTTTTAAAAATTTTCATCTTTCAACTAATTTTGACTCTCAGAGGTGGATCATCACTTTTGGAGATAAAATGAGCATCGTTATAGTCATTTTCATGCTTCTAGGGAGCCAAAACTCAAGATTTGGCTTATGGTTAAAAGTGACTGAAAAGGCCCAAAATGCTCACTTCGAGGGCTTAAAACGTGTTTATTCACTGCAGGAAGAGATATAAACAACATTTAGAGTAAATTATTGTTCATGCGAGAACGTTCAATTTTTCATGCAAAACGATCGATGACCCGCGACCTGATGAAATTGCTCTGAGATGACCAAAATGGTCCGTTTTGAAAATTTTCATCTTTCAACTAATTTTGACTCTCAGAGGTTGATCATCACTTTTGGAGATAAAATGAGCATCGTTATCGTCATTTTCATGCTTCTAGGGAGCCAAAACTCAAGATTTGGCTTATGGTTAAAAGTGACTTAAAAGGACCCAAATGCTCACTTTGAGGGCTTAAAACGTGTTTATTCACTGCGGAAAGAGATATAAACAATATTTAGAGTGAATTAATGTTCATGCGAGAACGTTCAATTTTTCATGCAAAACGATCGATGACCCGCGACCTGATGAAATGACTCTGAGATGACCAAAATGTTCCGTCTTGAAAATTTTCATCTTTCAACTAATTTTGACTCTCAGAGGTGGATCATCACTTTTGGAGATAAAATGAGCATCGTTATCGTCATTTTCATGCTTCTAGGGAGCCAAAACTCAAGATTTGGCTTACGGTTAAAAGTGACTTAAAAGGACCCAAATGCTCACTTCGAGGGCTTAAAGCGTGTTTATTCACTGCGGGAAGAGATATAAACAACATTTAGAGTAAATTATTGTTCATGCGAGAACGTTCAATTTTTCATTCAAAACGATCGATGACCCGCGACCTGATGAAATTGCTCTGAGATGACCAAAATGTTACGTTTTGAAAATGTTCATCTTTCAACTAATTTTGACTCTCAGAGGTGGATCATCACTTTTGGAGATAAAATGAGCATCGTTATCGTCATTTTCATGCTTCTAGGGAGCCAAAACTCAAGATTTGGCTTATGATTAAAAGTGACTTAAAAGGACCCAAATGCTCACTTTGAGGGCTTAAAACGTGTTTATTCACTGCGGGAAGAGATATAAACAATATTTAGAGTGAATTAATGTTCATGCGAGAACGTTCAATTTTTCATGCAAAACGATCGATGACCCGCGACCTGATGAAATGACTCTGAGATGACCAAAATGTTCCGTTTTGAAAATTTTCATCTTTCAACTAATTTTGACTCTCAGAGGTGGATCATCACTTTTGGAGATAAAATGAGCATCGTTATAGTCATTTCCATGCTTCTAGGGAGCCAAAACTCAAGATTTGGCTTATGGTTAAAAGTGACTGAAAAGGCCCAAAATGCTCACTTCGAGGGCTTAAAACGTGTTTATTCACTGCAGGAAGAGATATAAACAACATTTAGAGTAAATTATTGTTCATGCGAGAACGTTCAATTTTTCATGCAAAACGATCGATGACCCGCGACCTGATGAAATTGCTCTGAGATGACCAAAATGGTCCGTTTTGAAAATTTTCATCTTTCAACTAATTTTGACTCTCAGAGGTTGATCATCACTTTTGGAGATAAAATGAGCATCGTTATCGTCATTTTCATGCTTCTAGGGAGCCAAAACTCAAGATTTGGCTTATGGTTAAAAGTGACTTAAAAGGACCCAAATGCTCACTTTGAGGGCTTAAAACGTGTTTATTCACTGCGGAAAGAGATATAAACAATATTTAGAGTGAATTAATGTTCATGCGAGAACGTTCAATTTTTCATGCAAAACGATCGATGACCCGCGACCTGATGAAATTGCTCTGAGATGACCAAAATGGTCCGTTTTGAAAAAGTTCATCTTTCAACTAATTTTGACTCTCAGAGGTGGATCATCACTTTTGGAGATAAAATGAGCATCGTTATCGCCATTTTCATGCTTCTAGGGAGCCAAAACTCAAGATTTGGCTCATGGTTAAAAGTGACTGAAAAGGCCCAAAATGCTCACTTCGAGGGCTTAAAACGTGTTTATTCACTGCGGGAAGAGATATAAACAATAGTTAGAGTGAATTAATGTTCATGCGAGAACGTTCAATTTTTCATGCAAAACGATCGATGACCCGCGACCTGATGAAATGACTCTGAGATGACCAAAATGTTCCGTTTTGAAAATTTTCATCTTTCAACTAATTTTGACTCTCAGAGGTGGATCATCACTTTTGGAGATAAAATGAGCATCGTTATAGTCATTTTCATGCTTCTAGGGAGCCAAAACTCAAGATTTGGCTTATGTTTAAAAGTGACTTAAAAGGACCCAAATGCTCACTTCGAGGGCTTAAAACATGTTTATTCACTCCAGGAAGAGATATAAACAACATTTAGAGTAAATTATTGTTCATGCGAGAACGTTCAATTTTTCATGCAAAACGATCGATGACCCGCGACCTGATGAAATTGCTCTGAGATGACCAAAATGGTCCGTTTTGAAATTTTTCATCTTTCAACTAATTTTGACTCTCAGAGGTTGATCATCACTTTTGGAGATAAAATGAGCATCGTTATCGTCATTTTCATGCTTCTAGGGAGCCAAAACTCAAGATTTGGCTTATGGTTAAAAGTGACTTAAAAGGACCCAAATGCTCACTTTGAGGGCTTAAAACGTGTTTATTCACTGCGGAAAGAGATATAAACAATATTTAGAGTGAATTAATGTTCATGCGAGAACGTTGAATTTTTCATGCAAAACGATCGATGACCCGCGACCTGATGAAATTGCTCTGAGATGACCAAAATGGTCCGTTTTGAAAAAGTTCATCTTTCAACTAATTTTGACTCTCAGAGGTGGATCATCACTTTTGGAGATAAAATGAGCATCGTTATCGCCATTTTCATGCTTCTAGGGAGCCAAAACTCAAGATTTGGCTCATGGTTAAAAGTGACAGAAAAGGCCCAAAATGCTCACTTCGAGGGCTTAAAACGTGTTTATTCACTGCCGGAAGAGATATAAACAATAGTTAGAGTGAATTAATGTTCATGCGAGAACGTTCAATTTTTCATGCAAAACGATCGATGACCCGCGACCTGATGAAATGACTCTGAGATGACCAAAATGTTCCGTTTTGAAAAAGTTCATCTTTCAACTAATTTTGACTCTCAGAGGTGGATCATCACTTTTGGAGATAAAATGAGCATCGTTATCGTCATTTTCATGCTTCTAGGGAGCCAAAACTCAAGATTTGGCTTATGGTTAAAAGTGACTTAAAAGGACCCAAATGCTCACTTCGAGGGCTTAAAGCGTGTTTATTCACTGCGGGAAGAGATATAAACAACATTTAGAGTAAATTATTGTTCATGCGAGAACGTTCAATTTTTCATTCAAAACGATCGATGACCCGCGACCTGATGAAATTGCTCTGAGATGACCAAAATGTTACGTTTTGAAAATGTTCATCTTTCAACAAATTTTGACTCTCAGAGGTGGATCACCACTTTTGGAGATAAAATGAGCATCGTTATCGTCATTTTCATGCTTCTAGGGAGCCAAAACTCAAGATTTGGCTCATGGTTAAAAGTGACTTAAAAGGCCCAAAATGCTCACTTCGAGGGCTTAAAACGTGTTTATTCACTGCCGGAAGAGATATAAACAATAGTTAGAGTGAATTAATGTTCATGCGAGAACGTTCAATTTTTCATGCAAAACGATCGATGACCCGCGACCTGATGAAATGACTCTGAGATGACCAAAATGTTCCGTTTTGAAAATTTTCATCTTTCAACTAATTTTGACTCTCAGAGGTGGATCATCACTTTTGGAGATAAAATGAGCATCGTTATCGTCATTTTCATGCTTCTAGGGAGCCGAAACTCAAGATTTGGCTCATGGTTAAAAGTGACTTAAAAGGCCCAAAATGCTCACTTCGAGGGCTTAAAACGTGTTTATTCACTGCCGGAAGAGATATACACAATAGTTAGAGTGAATTAATGTTCATGCGAGAACGTTCAATTTTTCATGCAAAACAATCGATGACCCGCGACCTGATGAAATTGCTCTGAGATGACCAAAATGGTCCGTTTTGAAAATGTTCATCTTTCAACTAATTTTGACTCTCAGAGGTGGATCATCACTATTGGAGATAAAATGAGCATCGTTATCGTCATTTTCATGCTTCTAGGGAGCCAAAACTCAAGATTTGGCTTATGGTTAAAAGTCACTTAAAAGGACCCAAATGCTCACTTTGAGGGCATAAAACGTGTTTATTCACTGCGGAAAAAGATATAAACAATAGTTAGAGTGAATTAATGTTCATGCGAGAACGTTCAATTTTTCATGCAAAACGATCGTTGACCCGCGACCTGATGAAATGACTCTGAGATTACCAAAATGTTCCGTTTTTAAAATGTTCATCTTTCAACTAATTTTGACTCTCAGAGGTAGATCATCACTTTTGGAGATAAAATGAGCATCGTTATCGTCATTTTCATGCTTCTAGGGAGCCAAAACTCAAGATTTGGCTTATGGTTAAAAGTGACTTAAAAGGACCCAAATGCTCACTTGGAGGGCTTAAAACGTGTTTATTCACTGCGGGAAGAGATATAAACAACATTTAGAGTAAATTATTGTTCATGCAAGAACGTTCAATTTTTCATGCAAAACGATCGATGACCCGCGACCTGATGAAATTACTCTGAGATGACCAAAATGGTCCGTTTTGAAAATTTTCATCTTTCAACTAATTTTGACTCTCAGAGGTTGATCATCACTTTTGGAGATAAATGAGCATCGTTATCGTCATTTTCATGCTTCTAGGGAGCCAAAACTCAAGATTTGGCTTATGGTTAAAAGTGACTTAAAAGGACCCAAATGCTCACTTCGAGGGCTTAAAGCGTGTTTATTCACTGCGGGAAGAGATATAAACAACATTTAGAGTAAATTATTGTTCATGCGAGAACGTTCAATTTTTCATTCAAAACGATCGATTACCCGCGACCTGATGAAATTGCTCTGAGATGACCAAAATGTTACGTTTTGAAAATGTTCATCTTTCAACTAATTTTGACTCTCAGAGGTGGATCATCACTTTTGGAGATAAAATGAGCATCGTTATCGTCATTTTCATGCTTCTAGGGAGCCAAAACTCAAGATTTGGCTTATGATTAAAAGTGACTTAAAAGGACCCAAATGCTCACTTTGAGGGCTTAAAACGTGTTTATTCACTGCGGGAAGAGATATAAACAATATTTAGAGTGAATTAATGTTCATGCGAGAACGTTCAATTTTTCATGCAAAACGATCGATGACCCGCGACCTGATGAAATGACTCTGAGATGACCAAAATGTTCCGTTTTGAAAATTTTCATCTTTCAACTAATTTTGACTCTCAGAGGTGGATCATCACTTTTGGAGATAAAATGAGCATCGTTATAGTCATTTTCATGCTTCTAGGGAGCCAAAACTCAAGATTTGGCTTATGGTTAAAAGTGACTGAAAAGGCCCAAAATGCTCACTTCGAGGGCTTAAAACGTGTTTATTCACTGCAGGAAGAGATATAAACAACATTTAGAGTAAATTATTGTTCATGCGAGAACGTTCAATTTTTCATGCAAAACGATCGATGACCCGCGACCTGATGAAATTGCTCTGAGATGACCAAAATGGTCCGTTTTGAAAATTTTCATCTTTCAACTAATTTTGACTCTCAGAGGTTGATCATCACTTTTGGAGATAAAATGAGCATCGTTATCGTCATTTTCATGCTTCTAGGGAGCCAAAACTCAAGATTTGGCTTATGGTTAAAAGTGACTTAAAAGGACCCAAATGCTCACTTTGAGGGCTTAAAACGTGTTTATTCACTGCGGAAAGAGATATAAACAATATTTAGAGTGAATTAATGTTCATGCGAGAACGTTCAATTTTTCATGCAAAACGATCGATGACCCGCGACCTGATGAAATGACTCTGAGATGACCAAAATGTTCCGTCTTGAAAATTTTCATCTTTCAACTAATTTTGACTCTCAGAGGTGGATCATCACTTTTGGAGATAAAATGAGCATCGTTATCGTCATTTTCATGCTTCTAGGGAGCCAAAACTCAAGATTTGGCTTATGGTTAAAAGTGACTTAAAAGGACCCAAATGCTCACTTCGAGGGCTTAAAGCGTGTTTATTCACTGCGGGAAGAGATATAAACAACATTTAGAGTAAATTATTGTTCATGCGAGAACGTTCAATTTTTCATTCAAAACGATCGATGACCCGCGACCTGATGAAATTGCTCTGAGATGACCAAAATGTTACGTTTTGAAAATGTTCATCTTTCAACTAATTTTGACTCTCAGAGGTGGATCATCACTTTTGGAGATAAAATGAGCATCGTTATCGTCATTTTCATGCTTCTAGGGAGCCAAAACTCAAGATTTGGCTTATGGTTAAAAGTCACTTAAAAGGACCCAAATGCTCACTTTGAGGGCTTAAAACGTGTTTATTCACTGCGGAAAAAGATATAAACAATAGTTAGAGTGAATTAATGTTCATGCGAGAACGTTCAATTTTTCATGCAAAACGATCGTTGACCCGCGACCTGATGAAATGACTCTGAGATTACCAAAATGTTCCGTTTTTAAAATTTTCATCTTTCAACTAATTTTGACTCTCAGAGGTAGATCATCACTTTTGGAGATAAAATGAGCATCGTTATCGTCATTTTCATGCTTCTAGGGAGCCAAAACTCAAGATTTGGCTTATGGTTAAAAGTGACTTAAAAGGACCCAAATGCTCACTTTGAGGGCTTAAAACGTGTTTATTCACTGCGGAAAGAGATATAAACAATATTTAGAGTGAATTAATGTTCATGCGAGAACGTTCAATTTTTCATGCAAAACGATCGATGACCCGCGACCTGATGAAATTGCTCTGAGATGACCAAAATGGTCCGTTTTGAAAAAGTTCATCTTTCAACTAATTTTGACTCTCAGAGGTGGATCATCACTTTTGGAGATAAAATGAGCATCGTTATCGCCATTTTCATGCTTCTAGGGAGCCAAAACTCAAGATTTGGCTCATGGTTAAAAGTGACTGAAAAGGCCCAAAATGCTCACTTCGAGGGCTTAAAACGTGTTTATTCACTGCGGGAAGAGATATAAACAATAGTTAGAGTGAATTAATGTTCATGCGAGAACGTTCAATTTTTCATGCAAAACGATCGATGACCCGCGACCTGATGAAATGACTCTGAGATGGACAAAATGTTCCGTTTTGAAAATTTTCATCTTTCAACTAATTTTGACTCTCAGAGGTGGATCATCACTTTTGGAGATAAAATGAGCATCGTTATAGTCATCTTCATGCTTCTAGGGAGCCAAAACTCAAGATTTGGCTTATGGTTAAAAGTCACTTAAAAGGACCCAAATGCTCACTTTGAGGGCATAAAACGTGTTTATTCACTGCGGAAAAAGATATAAACAATAGTTAGAGTGAATTAATGTTCATGCGAGAACGTTCAATTTTTCATGCAAAACGATCGTTGACCCGCGACCTGATGAAATGACTCTGAGATTACCAAAATGTTCCGTTTTTAAAATGTTCATCTTTCAACTAATTTTGACTCTCAGAGGTAGATCATCACTTTTGGAGATAAAATGAGCATCGTTATCGTCATTTTCATGCTTCTAGGGAGCCAAAACTCAAGATTTGGCTTATGGTTAAAAGTGACTTAAAAGGACCCAAATGCTCACTTGGAGGGCTTAAAACGTGTTTATTCACTGCGGGAAGAGATATAAACAACATTTAGAGTAAATTATTGTTCATGCAAGAACGTTCAATTTTTCATGCAAAACGATCGATGACCCGCGACCTGATGAAATTACTCTGAGATGACCAAAATGGTCCGTTTTGAAAATTTTCATCTTTCAACTAATTTTGACTCTCAGAGGTTGATCATCACTTTTGGAGATAAATGAGCATCGTTATCGTCATTTTCATGCTTCTAGGGAGCCAAAACTCAAGATTTGGCTTATGGTTAAAAGTGACTTAAAAGGACCCAAATGCTCACTTTGAGGGCTTAAAACGTGTTTATTCACTGCGGAAAGAGATATAAACAATATTTAGAGTGAATTAATGTTCATGCGAGAACGTTCAATTTTTCATGCAAAACGATCGATGACCCGCGACCTGATGAAATGACTCTGAGATGACCAAAATGTTCCGTCTTGAAAATTTTCATCTTTCAACTAATTTTGACTCTCAGAGGTGGATCATCACTTTTGGAGATAAAATGAGCATCGTTATCGTCATTTTCATGCTTCTAGGGAGCCAAAACTCAAGATTTGGCTTATGGTTAAAAGTGACTTAAAAGGACCCAAATGCTCACTTCGAGGGCTTAAAGCGTGTTTATTCACTGCGGGAAGAGATATAAACAACATTTAGAGTAAATTATTGTTCATGCGAGAACGTTCAATTTTTCATTCAAAACGATCGATGACCCGCGACCTGATGAAATTGCTCTGAGATGACCAAAATGTTACGTTTTGAAAATGTTCATCTTTCAACTAATTTTGACTCTCAGAGGTGGATCATCACTTTTGGAGATAAAATGAGCATCGTTATCGTCATTTTCATGCTTCTAGGGAGCCAAAACTCAAGATTTGGCTTATGATTAAAAGTGACTTAAAAGGACCCAAATGCTCACTTTGAGGGCTTAAAACGTGTTTATTCACTGCGGAAAGAGATATAAACAATATTTAGAGTGAATTAATGTTCATGCGAGAACGTTCAATTTTTCATGCAAAACGATCGATGACCCGCGACCTGATGAAATGACTCTGAGATGACCAAAATGTTCCGTTTTGAAAAAGTTCATCTTTCAACTAATTTTGACTTTCTCAGAGGTGGATCATCACTTTTGGAGATAAAATGAGCATCGTTATCGTCATTTTCATGCTTCTAGGGAGCCAAAACTCAAGATTTGGCTTATGGTTAAAAGTGACTTAAAAGGACCCAAATGCTCACTTTGAGGGCTTAAAACGTGTTTATTCACTGCGGAAAGAGATATAAACAATATTTAGAGTGAATTAATGTTCATGCGAGAACGTTCAATTTTTCATGCAAAACGATCGATGACCCGCGACCTGATGAAATGACTCTGAGATGACCAAAATGTTCCGTCTTGAAAATTTTCATCTTTCAACTAATTTTGACTCTCAGAGGTGGATCATCACTTTTGGAGATAAAATGAGCATCGTTATCGTCATTTTCATGCTTCTAGGGAGCCAAAACTCAAGATTTGGCTTATGGTTAAAAGTGACTTAAAAGGACCCAAATGCTCACTTCGAGGGCTTAAAGCGTGTTTATTCACTGCGGGAAGAGATATAAACAACATTTAGAGTAAATTATTGTTCATGCGAGAACGTTCAATTTTTCATTCAAAACGATCGATTACCCGCGACCTGATGAAATTGCTCTGAGATGACCAAAATGTTACGTTTTGAAAATGTTCATCTTTCAACTAATTTTGACTCTCAGAGGTGGATCATCACTTTTGGAGATAAAATGAGCATCGTTATCGTCATTTTCATGCTTCTAGGGAGCCAAAACTCAAGATTTGGCTTATGATTAAAAGTGACTTAAAAGGACCCAAATGCTCACTTTGAGGGCTTAAAACGTGTTTATTCACTGCGGGAAGAGATATAAACAATATTTAGAGTGAATTAATGTTCATGCGAGAACGTTCAATTTTTCATGCAAAACGATCGATGACCCGCGACCTGATGAAATGACTCTGAGATGACCAAAATGTTCCGTTTTGAAAATTTTCATCTTTCAACTAATTTTGACTCTCAGAGGTGGATCATCACTTTTGGAGATAAAATGAGCATCGTTATAGTCATTTTCATGCTTCTAGGGAGCCAAAACTCAAGATTTGGCTTATGGTTAAAAGTGACTGAAAAGGCCCAAAATGCTCACTTCGAGGGCTTAAAACGTGTTTATTCACTGCAGGAAGAGATATAAACAACATTTAGAGTAAATTATTGTTCATGCGAGAACGTTCAATTTTTCATGCAAAACGATCGATGACCCGCGACCTGATGAAATTGCTCTGAGATGACCAAAATGGTCCGTTTTGAAAATTTTCATCTTTCAACTAATTTTGACTCTCAGAGGTTGATCATCACTTTTGGAGATAAAATGAGCATCGTTATCGTCATTTTCATGCTTCTAGGGAGCCAAAACTCAAGATTTGGCTTATGGTTAAAAGTGACTTAAAAGGACCCAAATGCTCACTTTGAGGGCTTAAAACGTGTTTATTCACTGCGGAAAGAGATATAAACAATATTTAGAGTGAATTAATGTTCATGCGAGAACGTTCAATTTTTCATGCAAAACGATCGATGACCCGCGACCTGATGAAATGACTCTGAGATGACCAAAATGTTCCGTCTTGAAAATTTTCATCTTTCAACTAATTTTGACTCTCAGAGGTGGATCATCACTTTTGGAGATAAAATGAGCATCGTTATCGTCATTTTCATGCTTCTAGGGAGCCAAAACTCAAGATTTGGCTTATGGTTAAAAGTGACTTAAAAGGACCCAAATGCTCACTTCGAGGGCTTAAAGCGTGTTTATTCACTGCGGGAAGAGATATAAACAACATTTAGAGTAAATTATTGTTCATGCGAGAACGTTCAATTTTTCATTCAAAACGATCGATGACCCGCGACCTGATGAAATTGCTCTGAGATGACCAAAATGTTACGTTTTGAAAATGTTCATCTTTCAACTAATTTTGACTCTCAGAGGTGGATCATCACTTTTGGAGATAAAATGAGCATCGTTATCGTCATTTTCATGCTTCTAGGGAGCCAAAACTCAAGATTTGGCTTATGGTTAAAAGTCACTTAAAAGGACCCAAATGCTCACTTTGAGGGCTTAAAACGTGTTTATTCACTGCGGAAAAAGATATAAACAATAGTTAGAGTGAATTAATGTTCATGCGAGAACGTTCAATTTTTCATGCAAAACGATCGTTGACCCGCGACCTGATGAAATGACTCTGAGATTACCAAAATGTTCCGTTTTTAAAATTTTCATCTTTCAACTAATTTTGACTCTCAGAGGTAGATCATCACTTTTGGAGATAAAATGAGCATCGTTATCGTCATTTTCATGCTTCTAGGGAGCCAAAACTCAAGATTTGGCTTATGGTTAAAAGTGACTTAAAAGGACCCAAATGCTCACTTTGAGGGCTTAAAACGTGTTTATTCACTGCGGAAAGAGATATAAACAATATTTAGAGTGAATTAATGTTCATGCGAGAACGTTCAATTTTTCATGCAAAACGATCGATGACCCGCGACCTGATGAAATTGCTCTGAGATGACCAAAATGGTCCGTTTTGAAAAAGTTCATCTTTCAACTAATTTTGACTCTCAGAGGTGGATCATCACTTTTGGAGATAAAATGAGCATCGTTATCGCCATTTTCATGCTTCTAGGGAGCCAAAACTCAAGATTTGGCTCATGGTTAAAAGTGACTGAAAAGGCCCAAAATGCTCACTTCGAGGGCTTAAAACGTGTTTATTCACTGCGGGAAGAGATATAAACAATAGTTAGAGTGAATTAATGTTCATGCGAGAACGTTCAATTTTTCATGCAAAACGATCGATGACCCGCGACCTGATGAAATGACTCTGAGATGGACAAAATGTTCCGTTTTGAAAATTTTCATCTTTCAACTAATTTTGACTCTCAGAGGTGGATCATCACTTTTGGAGATAAAATGAGCATCGTTATAGTCATTTTCATGCTTCTAGGGAGCCAAAACTCAAGATTTGGCTTATGTTTAAAAGTGACTTAAAAGGACCCAAATGCTCACTTCGAGGGCTTAAAACATGTTTATTCACTCCAGGAAGAGATATAAACAACATTTAGAGTAAATTATTGTTCATGCGAGAACGTTCAATTTTTCATGCAAAACGATCGATGACCCGCGACCTGATGAAATTGCTCTGAGATGACCAAAATGGTCCGTTTTGAAATTTTTCATCTTTCAACTAATTTTGACTCTCAGAGGTTGATCATCACTTTTGGAGATAAAATGAGCATCGTTATCGTCATTTTCATGCTTCTAGGGAGCCAAAACTCAAGATTTGGCTTATGGTTAAAAGTGACTTAAAAGGACCCAAATGCTCACTTTGAGGGCTTAAAATGTGTTTATTCACTGCGGAAAGAGATATAAACAATATTTAGAGTGAATTAATGTTCATGCGAGAACGTTGAATTTTTCATGCAAAACGATCGATGACCCGCGACCTGATGAAATTGCTCTGAGATGACCAAAATGGTCCGTTTTGAAAAAGTTCATCTTTCAACTAATTTTGACTCTCAGAGGTGGATCATCACTTTTGGAGATAAAATGAGCATCGTTATCGCCATTTTCATGCTTCTAGGGAGCCAAAACTCAAGATTTGGCTCATGGTTAAAAGTGACAGAAAAGGCCCAAAATGCTCACTTCGAGGGCTTAAAACGTGTTTATTCACTGCCGGAAGAGATATAAACAATAGTTAGAGTGAATTAATGTTCATGCGAGAACGTTCAATTTTTCATGCAAAACGATCGTTGACCCGCGACCTGATGAAATGACTCTGAGATGACCAAAATGTTCCGTTTTGAAAATGTTCATCTTTCAACTAATTTTGACTCTCAGAGGTAGATCATCACTTTTGGAGATAAAATGAGCATCGTTATCGTCATTTTCATGCTTCTAGGGAGCCAAAACTCAAGATTTGGCTTATGGTTAAAAGTGACTTAAAAGGACCCAAATGCTCACTTGGAGGGCTTAAAACGTGTTTATTCACTGCGGGAAGAGATATAAACAACATTTAGAGTAAATTATTGTTCATGCAAGAACGTTCAATTTTTCATGCAAAACGATCGATGACCCGCGACCTGATGAAATTACTCTGAGATGACCAAAATGGTCCGTTTTGAAAATTTTCATCTTTCAACTAATTTTGACTCTCAGAGGTTGATCATCACTTTTGGAGATAAAATGAGCATCGTTATCGTCATTTTCATGCTTCTAGGGAGCCAAAACTCAAGATTTGGCTTATGGTTCAAAGTGACTTGAAAGGACCCAAATGCTCACTTTGAGGGCTTAAAACGTGTTTATTCACTGCGGAAAGAGATATAAACAATATTTAGAGTGAATTAATGTTCATGCGAGAACGTTCAATTTTTCATGCAAAACGATCGATGACCCGCGACCTGATGAAATGACTCTGAGATGACCAAAATGTTCCGTCTTGAAAATTTTCATCTTTCAACTAATTTTGACTCTCAGAGGTGGATCATCACTTTTGGAGATAAAATGAGCATCGTTATCGTCATTTTCATGCTTCTAGGGAGCCAAAACTCAAGATTTGGCTTATGATTAAAAGTGACTTAAAAGGACCCAAATGCTCACTTTGAGGGCTTAAAACGTGTTTATTCACTGCGGGAAGAGATATAAACTATATTTAGAGTGAATTAATGTTCATGCGAGAACGTTCAATTTTTCATGCAAAACGATCGATGACCCGCGACCTGATGAAATGACTCTGAGATGACCAAAATGTTCCGTTTTGAAAATTGTCATCTTTCAACTAATTTTGACTCTCAGAGGTGGATCATCACTTTTGGAGATAAAATGAGCATCGTTATAGTCATTTTCATGCTTCTAGGGAGCCAAAACTCAAGATTTGGCTTATGGTTAAAAGTGACTGAAAAGGCCCAAAATGCTCACTTCGAGGGCTTAAAACGTGTTTATTCACTGCAGGAAGAGATATAAACAACATTTAGAGTAAATTATTGTTCATGCGAGAACGTTCAATTTTTCATGCAAAACGATCGATGACCCGCGACCTGATGAAATTGCTCTGAGATGACCAAAATGGTCCGTTTTGAAAATTTTCATCTTTCAACTAATTTTGACTCTCAGAGGTTGATCATCACTTTTGGAGATAAAATGAGCATCGTTATCGTCATTTTCATGCTTCTAGGGAGCCAAAACTCAAGATTTGGCTTATGGTTAAAAGTGACTTAAAAGGACCCAAATGCTCACTTTGAGGGCTTAAAACGTGTTTATTCACTGCGGAAAGAGATATAAACAATATTTAGAGTGAATTAATGTTCATGCGAGAACGTTCAATTTTTCATGCAAAACGATCGATGACCCGCGACCTGATGAAATGACTCTGAGATGACCAAAATGTTCCGTCTTGAAAATTTTCATCTTTCAACTAATTTTGACTCTCAGAGGTGGATCATCACTTTTGGAGATAAAATGAGCATCGTTATCGTCATTTTCATGCTTCTAGGGAGCCAAAACTCAAGATTTGGCTTATGGTTAAAAGTGACTTAAAAGGACCCAAATGCTCACTTCGAGGGCTTAAAGCGTGTTTATTCACTGCGGGAAGAGATATAAACAACATTTAGAGTAAATTATTGTTCATGCGAGAACGTTCAATTTTTCATTCAAAACGATCGATGACCCGCGACCTGATGAAATTGCTCTGAGATGACCAAAATGTTACGTTTTGAAAATGTTCATCTTTCAACTAATTTTGACTCTCAGAGGTGGATCATCACTTTTGGAGATAAAATGAGCATCGTTATCGTCATTTTCATGCTTCTAGGGAGCCAAAACTCAAGATTTGGCTTATGATTAAAAGTGACTTAAAAGGACCCAAATGCTCACTTTGAGGGCTTAAAACGTGTTTATTCACTGCGGGAAGAGATATAAACAATATTTAGAGTGAATTAATGTTCATGCGAGAACGTTCAATTTTTCATGCAAAACGATCGATGACCCGCGACCTGATGAAATGACTCTGAGATGACCAAAATGTTCCGTTTTAAAAATTTTCATCTTTCAACTA
The DNA here is from genome assembly GCF_964261635.1 of Lissotriton helveticus. Lineage (NCBI taxonomy): Eukaryota > Metazoa > Chordata > Amphibia > Caudata > Salamandridae > Lissotriton > Lissotriton helveticus. The sequence continues at coordinate 1,164,411,551 of NC_136069.1, read as the reverse complement.
ATTTTGACTCTCAGAGGTGGATCATCACTTTTGGAGATAAAATGAGCATCGTTATAGTCATTTTCATGCTTCTAGGGAGCCAAAACTCAAGATTTGGCTTATGGTTAAAAGTGACTGAAAAGGCCCAAAATGCTCACTTCGAGGGCTTAAAACGTGTTTATTCACTGCAGGAAGAGATATAAACAACATTTAGAGTAAATTATTGTTCATGCGAGAACGTTCAATTTTTCATGCAAAACGATCGATGACCCGCGACCTGATGAAATTGCTCTGAGATGACCAAAATGGTCCGTTTTGAAAATTTTCATCTTTCAACTAATTTTGACTCTCAGAGGTTGATCATCACTTTTGGAGATAAAATGAGCATCGTTATCGTCATTTTCATGCTTCTAGGGAGCCAAAACTCAAGATTTGGCTTATGGTTAAAAGTGACTTAAAAGGACCCAAATGCTCACTTTGAGGGCTTAAAATGTGTTTATTCACTGCGGAAAGAGATATAAACAATATTTAGAGTGAATTAATGTTCATGCGAGAACGTTCAATTTTTCATGCAAAACGATCGATGACCCGCGACCTGATGAAATGACTCTGAGATGACCAAAATGTTCCGTCTTGAAAATTTTCATCTTTCAACTAATTTTGACTCTCAGAGGTGGATCATCACTTTTGGAGATAAAATGAGCATCGTTATCGTCATTTTCATGCTTCTAGGGAGCCAAAACTCAAGATTTGGCTTACGGTTAAAAGTGACTTAAAAGGACCCAAATGCTCACTTCGAGGGCTTAAAGCGTGTTTATTCACTGCGGGAAGAGATATAAACAACATTTAGAGTAAATTATTGTTCATGCGAGAACGTTCAATTTTTCATTCAAAACGATCGATGACCCGCGACCTGATGAAATTGCTCTGAGATGACCAAAATGTTACGTTTTGAAAATGTTCATCTTTCAACTAATTTTGACTCTCAGAGGTGGATCATCACTTTTGGAGATAAAATGAGCATCGTTATCGTCATTTTCATGCTTCTAGGGAGCCAAAACTCAAGATTTGGCTTATGATTAAAAGTGACTTAAAAGGACCCAAATGCTCACTTTGAGGGCTTAAAACGTGTTTATTCACTGCGGGAAGAGATATAAACAATATTTAGAGTGAATTAATGTTCATGCGAGAACGTTCAATTTTTCATGCAAAACGATCGATGACCCGCGACCTGATGAAATGACTCTGAGATGACCAAAATGTTCCGTTTTGAAAATTTTCATCTTTCAACTAATTTTGACTCTCAGAGGTGGATCATCACTTTTGGAGATAAAATGAGCATCGTTATAGTCATTTCCATGCTTCTAGGGAGCCAAAACTCAAGATTTGGCTTATGGTTAAAAGTGACTGAAAAGGCCCAAAATGCTCACTTCGAGGGCTTAAAACGTGTTTATTCACTGCAGGAAGAGATATAAACAACATTTAGAGTAAATTATTGTTCATGCGAGAACGTTCAATTTTTCATGCAAAACGATCGATGACCCGCGACCTGATGAAATTGCTCTGAGATGACCAAAATGGTCCGTTTAGAAAATTTTCATCTTTCAACTAATTTTGACTCTCAGAGGTTGATCATCACTTTTGGAGATAAAATGAGCATCGTTATCGTCATTTTCATGCTTCTAGGGAGCCAAAACTCAAGATTTGGCTTATGGTTAAAAGTGACTTAAAAGGACCCAAATGCTCACTTTGAGGGCTTAAAACGTGTTTATTCACTGCGGAAAGAGATATAAACAATATTTAGAGTGAATTAATGTTCATGCGAGAACGTTCAATTTTTCATGCAAAACGATCGATGACCCGCGACCTGATGAAATGACTCTGAGATGACCAAAATGTTCCGTCTTGAAAATTTTCATCTTTCAACTAATTTTGACTCTCAGAGGTGGATCATCACTTTTGGAGATAAAATGAGCATCGTTATCGTCATTTTCATGCTTCTAGGGAGCCAAAACTCAAGATTTGGCTTATGGTTAAAAGTGACTTAAAAGGACCCAAATGCTCACTTCGAGGGCTTAAAGCGTGTTTATTCACTGCGGGAAGAGATATAAACAACATTTAGAGTAAATTATTGTTCATGCGAGAACGTTCAATTTTTCATTCAAAACGATCGATGACCCGCGACCTGATGAAATTGCTCTGAGATGACCAAAATGTTACGTTTTGAAAATGTTCATCTTTCAACTAATTTTGACTCTCAGAGGTGGATCATCACTTTTGGAGATAAAATGAGCATCGTTATCGTCATTTTCATGCTTCTAGGGAGCCAAAACTCAAGATTTGGCTTATGGTTAAAAGTCACTTAAAAGGACCCAAATGCTCACTTTGAGGGCTTAAAACGTGTTTATTCACTGCGGAAAAAGATATAAACAATAGTTAGAGTGAATTAATGTTCATGCGAGAACGTTCAATTTTTCATGCAAAACGATCGTTGACCCGCGACCTGATGAAATGACTCTGAGATTACCAAAATGTTCCGTTTTTAAAATTTTCATCTTTCAACTAATTTTGACTCTCAGAGGTAGATCATCACTTTTGGAGATAAAATGAGCATCGTTATCGCCATTTTCATGCTTCTAGGGAGCCAAAACTCAAGATTTGGCTCATGGTTAAAAGTGACTGAAAAGGCCCAAAATGCTCACTTCGAGGGCTTAAAACGTGTTTATTCACTGCGGGAAGAGATATAAACAATAGTTAGAGTGAATTAATGTTCATGCGAGAACGTTCAATTTTTCATGCAAAACGATCGATGACCCGCGACCTGATGAAATGACTCTGAGATGGACAAAATGTTCCGTTTTGAAAATTTTCATCTTTCAACTAATTTTGACTCTCAGAGGTGGATCATCACTTTTGGAGATAAAATGAGCATCGTTATAGTCATTTTCATGCTTCTAGGGAGCCAAAACTCAAGATTTGGCTTATGTTTAAAAGTGACTTAAAAGGACCCAAATGCTCACTTCGAGGGCTTAAAACATGTTTATTCACTCCAGGAAGAGATATAAACAACATTTAGAGTAAATTATTGTTCATGCGAGAACGTTCAATTTTTCATGCAAAACGATCGATGACCCGCGACCTGATGAAATTGCTCTGAGATGACCAAAATGGTCCGTTTTGAAATTTTTCATCTTTCAACTAATTTTGACTCTCAGAGGTTGATCATCACTTTTGGAGATAAAATGAGCATCGTTATCGTCATTTTCATGCTTCTAGGGAGCCAAAACTCAAGATTTGGCTTATGGTTAAAAGTGACTTAAAAGGACCCAAATGCTCACTTTGAGGGCTTAAAATGTGTTTATTCACTGCGGAAAGAGATATAAACAATATTTAGAGTGAATTAATGTTCATGCGAGAACGTTGAATTTTTCATGCAAAACGATCGATGACCCGCGACCTGATGAAATTGCTCTGAGATGACCAAAATGGTCCGTTTTGAAAAAGTTCATCTTTCAACTAATTTTGACTCTCAGAGGTGGATCATCACTTTTGGAGATAAAATGAGCATCGTTATCGCCATTTTCATGCTTCTAGGGAGCCAAAACTCAAGATTTGGCTCATGGTTAAAAGTGACAGAAAAGGCCCAAAATGCTCACTTCGAGGGCTTAAAACGTGTTTATTCACTGCCGGAAGAGATATAAACAATAGTTAGAGTGAATTAATGTTCATGCGAGAACGTTCAATTTTTCATGCAAAACGATCGTTGACCCGCGACCTGATGAAATGACTCTGAGATGACCAAAATGTTCCGTTTTGAAAATGTTCATCTTTCAACTAATTTTGACTCTCAGAGGTAGATCATCACTTTTGGAGATAAAATGAGCATCGTTATCGTCATTTTCATGCTTCTAGGGAGCCAAAACTCAAGATTTGGCTTATGGTTAAAAGTGACTTAAAAGGACCCAAATGCTCACTTGGAGGGCTTAAAACGTGTTTATTCACTGCGGGAAGAGATATAAACAACATTTAGAGTAAATTATTGTTCATGCAAGAACGTTCAATTTTTCATGCAAAACGATCGATGACCCGCGACCTGATGAAATTACTCTGAGATGACCAAAATGGTCCGTTTTGAAAATTTTCATCTTTCAACTAATTTTGACTCTCAGAGGTTGATCATCACTTTTGGAGATAAAATGAGCATCGTTATCGTCATTTTCATGCTTCTAGGGAGCCAAAACTCAAGATTTGGCTTATGGTTCAAAGTGACTTGAAAGGACCCAAATGCTCACTTTGAGGGCTTAAAACGTGTTTATTCACTGCGGAAAGAGATATAAACAATATTTAGAGTGAATTAATGTTCATGCGAGAACGTTCAATTTTTCATGCAAAACGATCGATGACCCGCGACCTGATGAAATGACTCTGAGATGACCAAAATGTTCCGTCTTGAAAATTTTCATCTTTCAACTAATTTTGACTCTCAGAGGTGGATCATCACTTTTGGAGATAAAATGAGCATCGTTATCGTCATTTTCATGCTTCTAGGGAGCCAAAACTCAAGATTTGGCTTATGATTAAAAGTGACTTAAAAGGACCCAAATGCTCACTTTGAGGGCTTAAAACGTGTTTATTCACTGCGGGAAGAGATATAAACTATATTTAGAGTGAATTAATGTTCATGCGAGAACGTTCAATTTTTCATGCAAAACGATCGATGACCCGCGACCTGATGAAATGACTCTGAGATGACCAAAATGTTCCGTTTTGAAAATTGTCATCTTTCAACTAATTTTGACTCTCAGAGGTGGATCATCACTTTTGGAGATAAAATGAGCATCGTTATAGTCATTTTCATGCTTCTAGGGAGCCAAAACTCAAGATTTGGCTTATGGTTAAAAGTGACTGAAAAGGCCCAAAATGCTCACTTCGAGGGCTTAAAACGTGTTTATTCACTGCAGGAAGAGATATAAACAACATTTAGAGTAAATTATTGTTCATGCGAGAACGTTCAATTTTTCATGCAAAACGATCGATGACCCGCGACCTGATGAAATTGCTCTGAGATGACCAAAATGGTCCGTTTTGAAAATTTTCATCTTTCAACTAATTTTGACTCTCAGAGGTTGATCATCACTTTTGGAGATAAAATGAGCATCGTTATCGTCATTTTCATGCTTCTAGGGAGCCAAAACTCAAGATTTGGCTTATGGTTAAAAGTGACTTAAAAGGACCCAAATGCTCACTTTGAGGGCTTAAAACGTGTTTATTCACTGCGGAAAGAGATATAAACAATATTTAGAGTGAATTAATGTTCATGCGAGAACGTTCAATTTTTCATGCAAAACGATCGATGACCCGCGACCTGATGAAATGACTCTGAGATGACCAAAATGTTCCGTCTTGAAAATTTTCATCTTTCAACTAATTTTGACTCTCAGAGGTGGATCATCACTTTTGGAGATAAAATGAGCATCGTTATCGTCATTTTCATGCTTCTAGGGAGCCAAAACTCAAGATTTGGCTTATGGTTAAAAGTGACTTAAAAGGACCCAAATGCTCACTTCGAGGGCTTAAAGCGTGTTTATTCACTGCGGGAAGAGATATAAACAACATTTAGAGTAAATTATTGTTCATGCGAGAACGTTCAATTTTTCATTCAAAACGATCGATGACCCGCGACCTGATGAAATTGCTCTGAGATGACCAAAATGTTACGTTTTGAAAATGTTCATCTTTCAACTAATTTTGACTCTCAGAGGTGGATCATCACTTTTGGAGATAAAATGAGCATCGTTATCGTCATTTTCATGCTTCTAGGGAGCCAAAACTCAAGATTTGGCTTATGATTAAAAGTGACTTAAAAGGACCCAAATGCTCACTTTGAGGGCTTAAAACGTGTTTATTCACTGCGGGAAGAGATATAAACAATATTTAGAGTGAATTAATGTTCATGCGAGAACGTTCAATTTTTCATGCAAAACGATCGATGACCCGCGACCTGATGAAATGACTCTGAGATGACCAAAATGTTCCGTTTTAAAAATTTTCATCTTTCAACTAATTTTGACTCTCAGAGGTGGATCATCACTTTTGGAGATAAAATGAGCATCGTTATAGTCATTTTCATGCTTCTAGGGAGCCAAAACTCAAGATTTGGCTTATGGTTAAAAGTGACTGAAAAGGCCCAAAATGCTCACTTCGAGGGCTTAAAACGTGTTTATTCACTGCAGGAAGAGATATAAACAACATTTAGAGTAAATTATTGTTCATGCGAGAACGTTCAATTTTTCATGCAAAACGATCGATGACCCGCGACCTGATGAAATTGCTCTGAGATGACCAAAATGGTCCGTTTTGAAAATTTTCATCTTTCAACTAATTTTGACTCTCAGAGGTTGATCATCACTTTTGGAGATAAAATGAGCATCGTTATCGTCATTTTCATGCTTCTAGGGAGCCAAAACTCAAGATTTGGCTTATGGTTAAAAGTGACTTAAAAGGACCCAAATGCTCACTTTGAGGGCTTAAAATGTGTTTATTCACTGCGGAAAGAGATATAAACAATATTTAGAGTGAATTAATGTTCATGCGAGAACGTTCAATTTTTCATGCAAAACGATCGATGACCCGCGACCTGATGAAATGACTCTGAGATGACCAAAATGTTCCGTCTTGAAAATTTTCATCTTTCAACTAATTTTGACTCTCAGAGGTGGATCATCACTTTTGGAGATAAAATGAGCATCGTTATCGTCATTTTCATGCTTCTAGGGAGCCAAAACTCAAGATTTGGCTTACGGTTAAAAGTGACTTAAAAGGACCCAAATGCTCACTTCGAGGGCTTAAAGCGTGTTTATTCACTGCGGGAAGAGATATAAACAACATTTAGAGTAAATTATTGTTCATGCGAGAACGTTCAATTTTTCATTCAAAACGATCGATGACCCGCGACCTGATGAAATTGCTCTGAGATGACCAAAATGTTACGTTTTGAAAATGTTCATCTTTCAACTAATTTTGACTCTCAGAGGTGGATCATCACTTTTGGAGATAAAATGAGCATCGTTATCGTCATTTTCATGCTTCTAGGGAGCCAAAACTCAAGATTTGGCTTATGATTAAAAGTGACTTAAAAGGACCCAAATGCTCACTTTGAGGGCTTAAAACGTGTTTATTCACTGCGGGAAGAGATATAAACAATATTTAGAGTGAATTAATGTTCATGCGAGAACGTTTCAATTTTTCATGCAAAACGATCGATGACCCGCGACCTGATGAAATGACTCTGAGATGACCAAAATGTTCCGTTTTGAAAATTTTCATCTTTCAACTAATTTTGACTCTCAGAGGTGGATCATCACTTTTGGAGATAAAATGAGCATCGTTATAGTCATTTCCATGCTTCTAGGGAGCCAAAACTCAAGATTTGGCTTATGGTTAAAAGTGACTGAAAAGGCCCAAAATGCTCACTTCGAGGGCTTAAAACGTGTTTATTCACTGCAGGAAGAGATATAAACAACATTTAGAGTAAATTATTGTTCATGCGAGAACGTTCAATTTTTCATGCAAAACGATCGATGACCCGCGACCTGATGAAATTGCTCTGAGATGACCAAAATGGTCCGTTTAGAAAATTTTCATCTTTCAACTAATTTTGACTCTCAGAGGTTGATCATCACTTTTGGAGATAAAATGAGCATCGTTATCGTCATTTTCATGCTTCTAGGGAGCCAAAACTCAAGATTTGGCTTATGGTTAAAAGTGACTTAAAAGGACCCAAATGCTCACTTTGAGGGCTTAAAACGTGTTTATTCACTGCGGAAAGAGATATAAACAATATTTAGAGTGAATTAATGTTCATGCGAGAACGTTCAATTTTTCATGCAAAACGATCGATGACCCGCGACCTGATGAAATTGCTCTGAGATGACCAAAATGGTCCGTTTTGAAAAAGTTCATCTTTCAACTAATTTTGACTCTCAGAGGTGGATCATCACTTTTGGAGATAAAATGAGCATCGTTATCGCCATTTTCATGCTTCTAGGGAGCCAAAACTCAAGATTTGGCTCATGGTTAAAAGTGACTGAAAAGGCCCAAAATGCTCACTTCGAGGGCTTAAAACGTGTTTATTCACTGCGGGAAGAGATATAAACAATAGTTAGAGTGAATTAATGTTCATGCGAGAACGTTCAATTTTTCATGCAAAACGATCGATGACCCGCGACCTGATGAAATGACTCTGAGATGACCAAAATGTTCCGTTTTGAAAATTTTCATCTTTCAACTAATTTTGACTCTCAGAGGTGGATCATCACTTTTGGAGATAAAATGAGCATCGTTATAGTCATTTTCATGCTTCTAGGGAGCCAAAACTCAAGATTTGGCTTATGTTTAAAAGTGACTTAAAAGGACCCAAATGCTCACTTCGAGGGCTTAAAACATGTTTATTCACTCCAGGAAGAGATATAAACAACATTTAGAGTAAATTATTGTTCATGCGAGAACGTTCAATTTTTCATGCAAAACGATCGATGACCCGCGACCTGATGAAATTGCTCTGAGATGACCAAAATGGTCCGTTTTGAAATTTTTCATCTTTCAACTAATTTTGACTCTCAGAGGTTGATCATCACTTTTGGAGATAAAATGAGCATCGTTATCGTCATTTTCATGCTTCTAGGGAGCCAAAACTCAAGATTTGGCTTATGGTTAAAAGTGACTTAAAAGGACCCAAATGCTCACTTTGAGGGCTTAAAACGTGTTTATTCACTGCGGAAAGAGATATAAACAATATTTAGAGTGAATTAATGTTCATGCGAGAACGTTGAATTTTTCATGCAAAACGATCGATGACCCGCGACCTGATGAAATTGCTCTGAGATGACCAAAATGGTCCGTTTTGAAAAAGTTCATCTTTCAACTAATTTTGACTCTCAGAGGTGGATCATCACTTTTGGAGATAAAATGAGCATCGTTATCGCCATTTTCATGCTTCTAGGGAGCCAAAACTCAAGATTTGGCTCATGGTTAAAAGTGACAGAAAAGGCCCAAAATGCTCACTTCGAGGGCTTAAAACGTGTTTATTCACTGCCGGAAGAGATATAAACAATAGTTAGAGTGAATTAATGTTCATGCGAGAACGTTCAATTTTTCATGCAAAACGATCGATGACCCGCGACCTGATGAAATGACTCTGAGATGACCAAAATGTTCCGTTTTGAAAAAGTTCATCTTTCAACTAATTTTGACTCTCAGAGGTGGATCATCACTTTTGGAGATAAAATGAGCATCGTTATCGTCATTTTCATGCTTCTAGGGAGCCAAAACTCAAGATTTGGCTTATGGTTAAAAGTGACTTAAAAGGACCCAAATGCTCACTTCGAGGGCTTAAAGCGTGTTTATTCACTGCGGGAAGAGATATAAACAACATTTAGAGTAAATTATTGTTCATGCGAGAACGTTCAATTTTTCATTCAAAACGATCGATGACCCGCGACCTGATGAAATTGCTCTGAGATGACCAAAATGTTACGTTTTGAAAATGTTCATCTTTCAACAAATTTTGACTCTCAGAGGTGGATCACCACTTTTGGAGATAAAATGAGCATCGTTATCGTCATTTTCATGCTTCTAGGGAGCCAAAACTCAAGATTTGGCTCATGGTTAAAAGTGACTTAAAAGGCCCAAAATGCTCACTTCGAGGGCTTAAAACGTGTTTATTCACTGCCGGAAGAGATATAAACAATAGTTAGAGTGAATTAATGTTCATGCGAGAACGTTCAATTTTTCATGCAAAACGATCGATGACCCGCGACCTGATGAAATGACTCTGAGATGACCAAAATGTTCCGTTTTGAAAATTTTCATCTTTCAACTAATTTTGACTCTCAGAGGTGGATCATCACTTTTGGAGATAAAATGAGCATCGTTATCGTCATTTTCATGCTTCTAGGGAGCCGAAACTCAAGATTTGGCTCATGGTTAAAAGTGACTTAAAAGGCCCAAAATGCTCACTTCGAGGGCTTAAAACGTGTTTATTCACTGCCGGTAGAGATATACACAATAGTTAGAGTGAATTAATGTTCATGCGAGAACGTTCAATTTTTCATGCAAAACAATCGATGACCCGCGACCTGATGAAATTGCTCTGAGATGACCAAAATGGTCCGTTTTGAAAATGTTCATCTTTCAACTAATTTTGACTCTCAGAGGTGGATCATCACTATTGGAGATAAAATGAGCATCGTTATCGTCATTTTCATGCTTCTAGGGAGCCAAAACTCAAGATTTGGCTTATGGTTAAAAGTCACTTAAAAGGACCCAAATGCTCACTTTGAGGGCTTAAAACGTGTTTATTCACTGCGGAAAAAGATATAAACAATAGTTAGAGTGAATTAATGTTCATGCGAGAACGTTCAATTTTTCATGCAAAACGATCGTTGACCCGCGACCTGATGAAATGACTCTGAGATTACCAAAATGTTCCGTTTTTAAAATTTTCATCTTTCAACTAATTTTGACTCTCAGAGGTAGATCATCACTTTTGGAGATAAAATGAGCATCGTTATCGTCATTTTCATGCTTCTAGGGAGCCAAAACTCAAGATTTGGCTTATGGTTAAAAGTGACTTAAAAGGACCCAAATGCTCACTTGGAGGGCTTAAAACGTGTTTATTCACTGCGGGAAGAGATATAAACAACATTTAGAGTAAATTATTGTTCATGCAAGAACGTTCAATTTTTCATGCAAAACGATCGATGACCCGCGACCTGATGAAATTACTCTGAGATGACCAAAATGGTCCGTTTTGAAAATTTTCATCTTTCAACTAATTTTGACTCTCAGAGGTTGATCATCACTTTTGGAGATAAATGAGCATCGTTATCGTCATTTTCATGCTTCTAGGGAGCCAAAACTCAAGATTTGGCTTATGGTTAAAAGTGACTTAAAAGGACCCAAATGCTCACTTTGAGGGCTTAAAACGTGTTTATTCACTGCGGAAAGAGATATAAACAATATTTAGAGTGAATTAATGTTCATGCGAGAACGTTCAATTTTTCATGCAAAACGATCGATGACCCGCGACCTGATGAAATGACTCTGAGATGACCAAAATGTTCCGTCTTGAAAATTTTCATCTTTCAACTAATTTTGACTCTCAGAGGTGGATCATCACTTTTGGAGATAAAATGAGCATCGTTATCGTCATTTTCATGCTTCTAGGGAGCCAAAACTCAAGATTTGGCTTATGGTTAAAAGTGACTTAAAAGGACCCAAATGCTCACTTCGAGGGCTTAAAGCGTGTTTATTCACTGCGGGAAGAGATATAAACAACATTTAGAGTAAATTATTGTTCATGCGAGAACGTTCAATTTTTCATTCAAAACGATCGATGACCCGCGACCTGATGAAATTGCTCTGAGATGACCAAAATGTTACGTTTTGAAAATGTTCATCTTTCAACTAATTTTGACTCTCAGAGGTGGATCATCACTTTTGGAGATAAAATGAGCATCGTTATCGTCATTTTCATGCTTCTAGGGAGCCAAAACTCAAGATTTGGCTTATGATTAAAAGTGACTTAAAAGGACCCAAATGCTCACTTTGAGGGCTTAAAACGTGTTTATTCACTGCGGAAAGAGATATAAACAATATTTAGAGTGAATTAATGTTCATGCGAGAACGTTCAATTTTTCATGCAAAACGATCGATGACCCGCGACCTGATGAAATGACTCTGAGATGACCAAAATGTTCCGTTTTGAAAAAGTTCATCTTTCAACTAATTTTGACTCTCAGAGGTGGATCATCACTTTTGGAGATAAAATGAGCATCGTTATCGTCATTTTCATGCTTCTAGGGAGCCAAAACTCAAGATTTGGCTTATGGTTAAAAGTGACTTAAAAGGACCCAAATGCTCACTTTGAGGGCTTAAAACGTGTTTATTCACTGCGGAAAGAGATATAAACAATATTTAGAGTGAATTAATGTTCATGCGAGAACGTTCAATTTTTCATGCAAAACGATCGATGACCCGCGACCTGATGAAATGACTCTGAGATGACCAAAATGTTCCGTTTTGAAAATTTTCATCTTTCAACTAATTTTGACTCTCAGAGGTGGATCATCACTTTTGGAGATAAAATGAGCATCGTTATAGTCATTTTCATGCTTCTAGGGAGCCAAAACTCAAGATTTGGCTTATGGTTAAAAGTGACTGAAAAGGCCCAAAATGCTCACTTCGAGGGCTTAAAACGTGTTTATTCACTGCAGGAAGAGATATAAACAACATTTAGAGTAAATTATTGTTCATGCGAGAACGTTCAATTTTTCATGCAAAACGATCGATGACCCGCGACCTGATGAAATTGCTCTGAGATGACCAAAATGGTCCGTTTTGAAAATTTTCATCTTTCAACTAATTTTGACTCTCAGAGGTTGATCATCACTTTTGGAGATAAAATGAGCATCGTTATCGTCATTTTCATGCTTCTAGGGAGCCAAAACTCAAGATTTGGCTTATGGTTAAAAGTGACTTAAAAGGACCCAAATGCTCACTTTGAGGGCTTAAAACGTGTTTATTCACTGCGGAAAGAGATATAAACAATATTTAGAGTGAATTAATGTTCATGCGAGAACGTTCAATTTTTCATGCAAAACGATCGATGACCCGCGACCTGATGAAATGACTCTGAGATGACCAAAATGTTCCGTCTTGAAAATTTTCATCTTTCAACTAATTTTGACTCTCAGAGGTGGATCATCACTTTTGGAGATAAAATGAGCATCGTTATCGTCATTTTCATGCTTCTAGGGAGCCAAAACTCAAGATTTGGCTTATGGTTAAAAGTGACTTAAAAGGACCCAAATGCTCACTTCGAGGGCTTAAAGCGTGTTTATTCACTGCGGGAAGAGATATAAACAACATTTAGAGTAAATTATTGTTCATGCGAGAACGTTCAATTTTTCATTCAAAACGATCGATGACCCGCGACCTGATGAAATTGCTCTGAGATGACCAAAATGTTACGTTTTGAAAATGTTCATCTTTCAACTAATTTTGACTCTCAGAGGTGGATCATCACTTTTGGAGATAAAATGAGCATCGTTATCGTCATTTTCATGCTTCTAGGGAGCCAAAACTCAAGATTTGGCTTATGATTAAAAGTGACTTAAAAGGACCCAAATGCTCACTTTGAGGGCTTAAAACGTGTTTATTCACTGCGGGAAGAGATATAAACAATATTTAGAGTGAATTAATGTTCATGCGAGAACGTTCAATTTTTCATGCAAAACGATCGATGACCCGCGACCTGATGAAATGACTCTGAGATGACCAAAATGTTCCGTTTTGAAAATTTTCATCTTTCAACTAATTTTGACTCTCAGAGGTGGATCATCACTTTTGGAGATAAAATGAGCATCGTTATAGTCATTTTCATGCTTCTAGGGAGCCAAAACTCAAGATTTGGCTTATGGTTAAAAGTGACTGAAAAGGCCCAAAATGCTCACTTCGAGGGCTTAAAACGTGTTTATTCACTGCAGGAAGAGATATAAACAACATTTAGAGTAAATTATTGTTCATGCGAGAACGTTCAATTTTTCATGCAAAACGATCGATGACCCGCGACCTGATGAAATTGCTCTGAGATGACCAAAATGGTCCGTTTTGAAAATTTTCATCTTTCAACTAATTTTGACTCTCAGAGGTTGATCATCACTTTTGGAGATAAAATGAGCATCGTTATCGTCATTTTCATGCTTCTAGGGAGCCAAAACTCAAGATTTGGCTTATGGTTAAAAGTGACTTAAAAGGACCCAAATGCTCACTTTGAGGGCTTAAAGCGTGTTTATTCACTGCGGGAAGAGATATAAACAACATTTAGAGTAAATTATTGTTCATGCGAGAACGTTCAATTTTTCATTCAAAACGATCGATGACCCGCGACCTGATGAAATTGCTCTGAGATGACCAAAATGTTACGTTTTGAAAATGTTCATCTTTCAACTAATTTTGACTCTCAGAGGTGGATCATCACTTTTGGAGATAAAATGAGCATCGTTATCGTCATTTTCATGCTTCTAGGGAGCCAAAACTCAAGATTTGGCTTATGATTAAAAGTGACTTAAAAGGACCCAAATGCTCACTTTGAGGGCTTAAAACGTGTTTATTCACTGCGGAAAGAGATATAAACAATATTTAGAGTGAATTAATGTTCATGCGAGAACGTTCAATTTTTCATGCAAAACGATCGATGACCCGCGACCTGATGAAATGACTCTGAGATGACCAAAATGTTCCGTTTTGAAAAAGTTCATCTTTCAACTAATTTTGACTCTCAGAGGTGGATCATCACTTTTGGAGATAAAATGAGCATCGTTATCGTCATTTTCATGCTTCTAGGGAGCCAAAACTCAAGATTTGGCTTATGGTTAAAAGTGACTTAAAAGGACCCAAATGCTCACTTTGAGGGCTTAAAACGTGTTTATTCACTGCGGAAAGAGATATAAACAATATTTAGAGTGAATTAATGTTCATGCGAGAACGTTCAATTTTTCATGCAAAACGATCGATGACCCGCGACCTGATGAAATGACTCTGAGATGACCAAAATGTTCCGTCTTGAAAATTTTCATCTTTCAACTAATTTTGACTCTCAGAGGTGGATCATCACTTTTGGAGATAAAATGAGCATCGTTATCGTCATTTTCATGCTTCTAGGGAGCCAAAACTCAAGATTTGGCTTATGGTTAAAAGTGACTTAAAAGGACCCAAATGCTCACTTCGAGGGCTTAAAGCGTGTTTATTCACTGCGGGAAGAGATATAAACAACATTTAGAGTAAATTATTGTTCATGCGAGAACGTTCAATTTTTCATTCAAAACGATCGATGACCCGCGACCTGATGAAATTGCTCTGAGATGACCAAAATGTTACGTTTTGAAAATGTTCATCTTTCAACTAATTTTGACTCTCAGAGGTGGATCATCACTTTTGGAGATAAAATGAGCATCGTTATCGTCATTTTCATGCTTCTAGGGAGCCAAAACTCAAGATTTGGCTTATGATTAAAAGTGACTTAAAAGGACCCAAATGCTCACTTTGAGGGCTTAAAACGTGTTTATTCACTGCGGGAAGAGATATAAACAATATTTAGAGTGAATTAATGTTCATGCGAGAACGTTCAATTTTTCATGCAAAACGATCGATGACCCGCGACCTGATGAAATGACTCTGAGATGACCAAAATGTTCCGTTTTGAAAATTTTCATCTTTCAACTAATTTTGACTCTCAGAGGTGGATCATCACTTTTGGAGATAAAATGAGCATCGTTATAGTCATTTTCATGCTTCTAGGGAGCCAAAACTCAAGATTTGGCTTATGGTTAAAAGTGACTGAAAAGGCCCAAAATGCTCACTTCGAGGGCTTAAAACGTGTTTATTCACTGCAGGAAGAGATATAAACAACATTTAGAGTAAATTATTGTTCATGCGAGAACGTTCAATTTTTCATGCAAAACGATCGATGACCCGCGACCTGATGAAATTGCTCTGAGATGACCAAAATGGTCCGTTTTGAAAATTTTCATCTTTCAACTAATTTTGACTCTCAGAGGTTGATCATCACTTTTGGAGATAAAATGAGCATCGTTATCGTCATTTTCATGCTTCTAGGGAGCCAAAACTCAAGATTTGGCTTATGGTTAAAAGTGACTTAAAAGGACCCAAATGCTCACTTTGAGGGCTTAAAACGTGTTTATTCACTGCGGAAAGAGATATAAACAATATTTAGAGTGAATTAATGTTCATGCGAGAACGTTCAATTTTTCATGCAAAACGATCGATGACCCGCGACCTGATGAAATGACTCTGAGATGACCAAAATGTTCCGTCTTGAAAATTTTCATCTTTCAACTAATTTTGACTCTCAGAGGTGGATCATCACTTTTGGAGATAAAATGAGCATCGTTATCGTCATTTTCATGCTTCTAGGGAGCCAAAACTCAAGATTTGGCTTATGGTTAAAAGTGACTTAAAAGGACCCAAATGCTCACTTCGAGGGCTTAAAGCGTGTTTATTCACTGCGGGAAGAGATATAAACAACATTTAGAGTAAATTATTGTTCATGCGAGAACGTTCAATTTTTCATTCAAAACGATCGATGACCCGCGACCTGATGAAATTGCTCTGAGATGACCAAAATGTTACGTTTTGAAAATGTTCATCTTTCAACTAATTTTGACTCTCAGAGGTGGATCATCACTTTTGGAGATAAAATGAGCATCGTTATCGTCATTTTCATGCTTCTAGGGAGCCAAAACTCAAGATTTGGCTTATGATTAAAAGTGACTTAAAAGGACCCAAATGCTCACTTTGAGGGCTTAAAACGTGTTTATTCACTGCGGGAAGAGATATAAACAATATTTAGAGTGAATTAATGTTCATGCGAGAACGTTCAATTTTTCATGCAAAACGATCGATGACCCGCGACCTGATGAAATGACTCTGAGATGACCAAAATGTTCCGTTTTGAAAATTTTCATCTTTCAACTAATTTTGACTCTCAGAGGTGGATCATCACTTTTGGAGATAAAATGAGCATCGTTATAGTCATTTTCATGCTTCTAGGGAGCCAAAACTCAAGATTTGGCTTATGGTTAAAAGTGACTGAAAAGGCCCAAAATGCTCACTTCGAGGGCTTAAAACGTGTTTATTCACTGCAGGAAGAGATATAAACAACATTTAGAGTAAATTATTGTTCATGCGAGAACGTTCAATTTTTCATGCAAAACGATCGATGACCCGCGACCTGATGAAATTGCTCTGAGATGACCAAAATGGTCCGTTTTGAAAATTTTCATCTTTCAACTAATTTTGACTCTCAGAGGTTGATCATCACTTTTGGAGATAAAATGAGCATCGTTATCGTCATTTTCATGCTTCTAGGGAGCCAAAACTCAAGATTTGGCTTATGGTTAAAAGTGACTTAAAAGGACCCAAATGCTCACTTTGAGGGCTTAAAACGTGTTTATTCACTGCGGAAAGAGATATAAACAATATTTAGAGTGAATTAATGTTCATGCGAGAACGTTCAATTTTTCATGCAAAACGATCGATGACCCGCGACCTGATGAAATGACTCTGAGATGACCAAAATGTTCCGTCTTGAAAATTTTCATCTTTCAACTAATTTTGACTCTCAGAGGTGGATCATCACTTTTGGAGATAAAATGAGCATCGTTATCGTCATTTTCATGCTTCTAGGGAGCCAAAACTCAAGATTTGGCTTACGGTTAAAAGTGACTTAAAAGGACCCAAATGCTCACTTCGAGGGCTTAAAGCATGTTTATTCACTGCGGGAAGAGATATAAACAACATTTAGAGTAAATTATTGTTCATGCGAGAACGTTCAATTTTTCATTCAAAACGATCGATGACCCGCGACCTGATGAAATTGCTCTGAGATGACCAAAATGTTACGTTTTGAAAATGTTCATCTTTCAACTAATTTTGACTCTCAGAGGTGGATCATCACTTTTGGAGATAAAATGAGCATCGTTATCGTCTTTTTCATGCTTCTAGGGAGCCAAAACTCAAGATTTGGCTTATGATTAAAAGTGACTTAAAAGGACCCAAATGCTCACTTTGAGGGCTTAAAACGTGTTTATTCACTGCGGGAAGAGATATAAACAATATTTAGAGTGAATTAATGTTCATGCGAGAACGTTCAATTTTTCATGCAAAACGATCGATGACCCGCGACCTGATGAAATGACTCTGAGATGACCAAAATGTTCCGTTTTGAAAATTTTCATCTTTCAACTAATTTTGACTCTCAGAGGTGGATCATCACTTTTGGAGATAAAATGAGCATCGTTATAGTCATTTCCATGCTTCTAGGGAGCCAAAACTCAAGATTTGGCTTATGGTTAAAAGTGACTGAAAAGGCCCAAAATGCTCACTTCGAGGGCTTAAAACGTGTTTATTCACTGCAGGAAGAGATATAAACAACATTTAGAGTAAATTATTGTTCATGCGAGAACGTTCAATTTTTCATGCAAAACGATCGATGACCCGCGACCTGATGAAATTGCTCTGAGATGACCAAAATGGTCCGTTTTGAAAATTTTCATCTTTCAACTAATTTTGACTCTCAGAGGTTGATCATCACTTTTGGAGATTAAATGAGCATCGTTATCGTCATTTTCATGCTTCTAGGGAGCCAAAACTCAAGATTTGGCTTATGGTTAAAAGTGACTTAAAATGACCCAAATGCTCACTTTGAGGGCTTAAAACGTGTTTATTCACTGCGGAAAGAGATATAAACAATATTTAGAGTGAATTAATGTTCATGCGAGAACGTTCAATTTTTCATGCAAAACGATCGATGACCCGCGACCTGATGAAATTGCTCTGAGATGACCAAAATGGTCCGTTTTGAAAAAGTTCATCTTTCAACTAATTTTGACTCTCAGAGGTGGATCATCACTTTTGGAGATAAAATGAGCATCGTTATCGCCATTTTCATGCTTCTAGGGAGCCAAAACTCAAGATTTGGCTCATGGTTAAAAGTGACTGAAAAGGCCCAAAATGCTCACTTCGAGTGCTTAAAACGTGTTTATTCACTGCGGGAAGAGATATAAACAATAGTTAGAGTGAATTAATGTTCATGCGAGAACGTTCAATTTTTCATGCAAAACGATCGATGACCCGCGACCTGATGAAATGACTCTGAGATGACCAAAATGTTCCGTTTTGAAAATTTTCATCTTTCAACTAATTTTGACTCTCAGAGGTGGATCATCACTTTTGGAGATAAAATGAGCATCGTTATAGTCATTTTCATGCTTCTAGGGAGCCAAAACTCAAGATTTGGCTTATGTTTAAAAGTGACTTAAAAGGACCCAAATGCTCACTTCGAGGGCTTAAAACATGTTTATTCACTCCAGGAAGAGATATAAACAACATTTAGAGTAAATTATTGTTCATGCGAGAACGTTCAATTTTTCATGCAAAACGATCGATGACCCGCGACCTGATGAAATTGCTCTGAGATGACCAAAATGGTCCGTTTTGAAATTTTTCATCTTTCAACTAATTTTGACTCTCAGAGGTTGATCATCACTTTTGGAGATAAAATGAGCATCGTTATCGTCATTTTCATGCTTCTAGGGAGCCAAAACTCAAGATTTGGCTTATGGTTAAAAGTGACTTAAAAGGACCCAAATGCTCACTTTGAGGGCTTAAAACGTGTTTATTCACTGCGGAAAGAGATATAAACAATATTTAGAGTGAATTAATGTTCATGCGAGAATGTTGAATTTTTCATGCAAAACGATCGATGACCCGCGACCTGATGAAATTGCTCTGAGATGACCAAAATGGTCCGTTTTGAAAAAGTTCATCTTTCAACTAATTTTGACTCTCAGAGGTGGATCATCACTTTTGGAGATAAAATGAGCATCGTTATCGCCATTTTCATGCTTCTAGGGAGCCAAAACTCAAGATTTGGCTCATGGTTAAAAGTGACAGAAAAGGCCCAAAATGCTCACTTCGAGGGCTTAAAACGTGTTTATTCACTGCCGGAAGAGATATAAACAATAGTTAGAGTGAATTAATGTTCATGCGAGAACGTTCAATTTTTCATGCAAAACGATCGATGACCCGCGACCTGATGAAATGACTCTGAGATGACCAAAATGTTCCGTTTTGAAAAAGTTCATCTTTCAACTAATTTTGACTCTCAGAGGTGGATCATCACTTTTGGAGATAAAATGAGCATCGTTATCGTCATTTTCATGCTTCTAGGGAGCCAAAACTCAAGATTTGGCTTATGGTTAAAAGTGACTTAAAAGGACCCAAATGCTCACTTCGAGGGCTTAAAGCGTGTTTATTCACTGCGGGAAGAGATATAAACAACATTTAGAGTAAATTATTGTTCATGCGAGAACGTTCAATTTTTCATTCAAAACGATCGATGACCCGCGACCTGATGAAATTGCTCTGAGATGACCAAAATGTTACGTTTTGAAAATGTTCATCTTTCAACAAATTTTGACTCTCAGAGGTGGATCATCACTTTTGGAGATAAAATGAGCATCGTTATCGTCATTTTCATGCTTCTAGGGAGCCAAAACTCAAGATTTGGCTCATGGTTAAAAGTGACTTAAAAGGCCCAAAATGCTCACTTCGAGGGCTTAAAACGTGTTTATTCACTGCCGGAAGAGATATAAACAATAGTTAGAGTGAATTAATGTTCATGCGAGAACGTTCAATTTTTCATGCAAAACAATCGATGACCCGCGACCTGATGAAATTGCTCTGAGATGACCAAAATGGTCCGTTTTGAAAATGTTCATCTTTCAACTAATTTTGACTCTCAGAGGTGGATCATCACTATTGGAGATAAAATGAGCATCGTTATCGTCATTTTCATGCTTCTAGGGAGCCAAAACTCAAGATTTGGCTTATGGTTAAAAGTCACTTAAAAGGACCCAAATGCTCACTTTGAGGGCTTAAAACGTGTTTATTCACTGCGGAAAAAGATATAAACAATATTTAGAGTGAATTAATGTTCATGCGAGAACGTTCAATTTTTCATGCAAAACGATCGATGACCCGCGACCTGATGAAATTGCTCTGAGATGACCAAAATGGTCCGTTTTGAAAAAGTTCATCTTTCAACTAATTTTGACTCTCAGAGGTGGATCATCACTTTTGGAGATAAAATGAGCATCGTTATCGCCATTTTCATGCTTCTAGGGAGCCAAAACTCAAGATTTGGCTCATGGTTAAAAGTGACTGAAAAGGCCCAAAATGCTCACTTTGAGGGCTTAAAACGTGTTTATTCACTGAGGGAAGAGATATAAACAATAGTTAGAGTGAATTAATGTTCATGCGAGAACGTTCAATTTTTCATGCAAAACGATCGATGACCCGCGACCTGATGAAATGACTCTGAGATTACCAAAATGTTCCGTTTTGAAAATTTTCATCTTTCAACTAATTTTGACTCTCAGAGGTGGATCATCACTTTTGGAGATAAAATGAGCATCGTTATCGTCATTTTCATGCTTCTAGGGAGCCAAAACTCAAGATTTGGCTTATGGTTAAAAGTGACTTAAAAGGACCCAAATGCTCACTTGGAGGGCTTAAAACGTGTTTATTCACTGCGGGAAGAGATATAAACAACATTTAGAGTAAATTATTGTTCATGCAAGAACGTTCAATTTTTCATGCAAAACGATCGATGACCCGCGACCTGATGAAATTACTCTGAGATGACCAAAATGGTCCGTTTTGAAAATTTTCATCTTTCAACTAATTTTGACTCTCAGAGGTTGATCATCACTTTTGGAGATAAAATGAGCATCGTTATCGTCATTTTCATGCTTCTAGGGAGCCAAAACTCAAGATTTGGCTTATGGTTAAAAGTGACTTAAAAGGACCCAAATGCTCACTTCGAGGGCTTAAAACGTGTTTATTCACTGCGGGAAGAGATATAAACAATAGTTAGAGTGAATTAATGTTCATGCGAGAACGTTCAATTTTTCATGCAAAACGATCGATGACCCGCGACCTGATGAAATGACTCTGAGATGACCAAAATGTTCCGTTTTGAAAATTTTCATCTTTCAACTAATTTTGACTCTCAGAGGTGGATCATTACTTTTGGAGATAAAATGAGCATCGTTATAGTCATTTCCATGCTTCTAGGGAGCCAAAACTCAAGATTTGGCTTATGGTTAAAAGTGACTTAAAAGGACCCAAATGCTCACTTCGAGGGCTTAAAACGTGTTTATTCACTGCAGGAAGAGATATAAACAACATTTAGAGTAAATTATTGTTCATGCGAGAACGTTCAATTTTTCATGCAAAACGATCAATGACCCGCGACCTGATGAAATTGCTCTGAGATGACCAAAATGGTCCGTTTTGAAATTTTTCATCTTTCAACTAATTTTGACTCTCAGAGGTTGATCATCACTTTTGGAGATAAAATGAGCATCGTTATCGTCATTTTCATGCTTCTAGGGAGCCAAAACTCAAGATTTGGCTTATGGTTAAAAGTGACTTAAAAGGACCCAAATGCTCACTTTGAGGGCTTAAAACGTGTTTATTCACTGCGGAAAGAGATATAAACAATATTTAGAGTGAATTAATGTTCATGCGAGAACGTTCAATTTTTCATGCAAAACGATCGATGACCCGCGACCTGATGAAATGACTCTGAGATGACCAAAATGTTCCGTTTTGAAAAAGTTCATCTTTCAACTAATTTTGACTGTCAGAGGTGGATCATCACTTTTGGAGATAAAATGAGCATCGTTATCGTCATTTTCATGCTTCTAGGGAGCCAAAACTCAAGATTTGGCTTATGGTTAAAAGTGACTTAAAAGGACCCAAATGCTCACTTCGAGGGCTTAAAACGTGTTTATTCACTGCGGGAAGAGATATAAACAATAGTTAGAGTGAATTAATGTTCATGCGAGAACGTTCAATTTTTCATGCAAAACGATCGTTGACCCGCGACCTGATGAAATGACTCTGACATTACCAAAATGTTCCGTTTTGAAAATTTTCATCTTTCAACTAATTTTGACTCTCAGAGGTGGATCATCACTTTTGGAGATAAAATGAGCATCGTTATCGTCATTTTCATGCTTCTAGGGAGCCAAAACTCAAGATTTGGCTTATGGTTAAAAGTGACTTAAAAGGACCCAAATGCTCACTTGGAGGGCTTAAAACGTGTTTATTCACTGCGGGAAGAGATATAAACAACATTTAGAGTAAATTATTGTTCATGCAAGAACGTTCAATTTTTCATGCAAAACGATCGATGACCCGCGACCTGATGAAATTACTCTGAGATGACCAAAATGGTCCGTTTTGAAAATTTTCATCTTTCAACTAATTTTGACTCTCAGAGGTTGATCATCACTTTTGGAGATAAAATGAGCATCGTTATCGTCATTTTCATGCTTCTAGGGAGCCAAAACTCAAGATTTGGCTTATGGTTAAAAGTGACTTAAAAGGACCCAAATGCTCACTTTGAGGGCTTAAAACGTGTTTCTTCACTGCGGAAAGAGATATAAACAATATTTAGAGTGAATTAATGTTCATGCGAGAACGTTCAATTTTTCATGCAAAACGGTCGATGACCCGCGACCTGATGAAATGACTCTGAGATGACCAAAATGTTCCGTCTTGAAAATTTTCATCTTTCAACTAATTTTGACTCTCAGAGGTGGATCATCACTTTTGGAGATAAAATGAGCATCGTTATCGTCATTTTCATGCTTCTAGGGAGCCAAAACTCAAGATTTGGCTTATGGTTAAAAGTGACTTAAAAGGACCCAAATGCTCACTTCGAGGGCTTAAAGCGTGTTTATTCACTGCGGGAAGAGATATAAACAACATTTAGAGTAAATTATTGTTCATGCGAGAACGTTCAATTTTTCATTCAAAACGATCAATGACCCGCGACCTGATGAAATTGCTCTGAGATGACCAAAATGTTACGTTTTGAAAATGTTCATCTTTCAACTAATTTTGACTCTCAGAGGTGGATCATCACTTTTGGAGATAAAATGAGCATCGTTATCGTCATTTTTATGCTTCTAGGGAGCCAAAACTCAAGATTTGGCTTATGATTAAAAGTGACTTAAAAGGACCCAAATGCTCACTTTGAGGGCTTAAAACGTGTTTATTCACTGCGGGAAGAGATATAAACAATATTTAGAGTGAATTAATGTTCATGCAAGAACGTTCAATTTTTCATGCAAAACGATCGATGACCCGCGACCTGATGAAATGACTCTGAGATGACCAAAATGTTCCGTTTTGAAAATTTTCATCTTTCAACTAATTTTGACTCTCAGAGGTGGATCATCACTTTTGGAGATAAAATGAGCATCGTTATAGTCATGTTCATGCTTCTAGGGAGCCAAAACTCAAGATTTGGCTTATGGTTAAAAGTGACTGAAAAGGCCCAAAATGCTCACTTCGAGGGCTTAAAACGTGTTTATTCACTGTAGGAAGAGATATAAACAACATTTAGAGTAAATTATTGTTCATGCGAGAACGTTCAATTTTTCATGCAAAACGATCGATGACCCGCGACCTGATGAAATTGCTCTGAGATGACCAAAATGGTCCGTTTTGAAAATTTTCATCTTTCAACTAATTTTGACTCTCAGAGGTTGATCATCACTTTTGGAGATAAAATGAGCATCGTTATCGTCATTTTCATGCTTCTAGGGAGCCAAAACTCAAGATTTGGCTTATGGTTAAAAGTGACTTAAAAGGACCCAAATGCTCACTTTGAGGGCTTAAAACGTGTTTATTCACTGTGGAAAGAGATATAAACAATATTTAGAGTGAATTAATGTTCATGCGATAACGTTCAATTTTTCATGCAAAACGATCGATGACCCGCGACCTGATGAAATTGCTCTGAGATGACCAAAATGGTCCGTTTTGAAAAAGTTCATCTTTCAACTAATTTTGACTCTCAGAGGTGGATCATCACTTTTGGAGATAAAATGAGCATCGTTATCGCCATTTTCATGCTTCTAGGGAGCCAAAACTCAAGATTTGGCTCATGGTTAAAAGTGACTGAAAAGGCCCAAAATGCTCACTTTGAGGGCTTAAAATGTGTTTATTCACTGCGGGAAGAGATATAAACAATAGTTAGAGTGAATTAATGTTCATGCGAGAACGTTCAATTTTTCATGCAAAACGATCGATGACCCGCGACCTGATGAAATGACTCTGAGATGACCAAAATGTTCCGTTTTGAAAATTTTCATCTTTCAACTAATTTTGACTCTCAGAGGTGGATCATTACTTTTGGAGATAAAATGAGCATCGTTATAGTCATTTCCATGCTTCTAGGGAGCCAAAACTCAAGATTTGGCTTATGGTTAAAAGTGACTTAAAAGGACCCAAATGCTCACTTCGAGGGCTTAAAACGTGTTTATTCACTGCAGGAAGAGATATAAACAACATTTAGAGTAAATTATTGTTCATGCGAGAACGTTCAATTTTTCATGCAAAACGATCAATGACCCGCGACCTGATGAAATTGCTCTGAGATGACCAAAATGGTCCGTTTTGAAATTTTTCATCTTTCAACTAATTTTGACTCTCAGAGGTTGATCATCACTTTTGGAGATAAAATGAGCATCGTTATCGTCATTTTCATGCTTCTAGGGAGCCAAAACTCAAGATTTGGCTTATGGTTAAAAGTGACTTAAAAGGACCCAAATGCTCACTTCGAGGGCTTAAAACGTGTTTATTCACTGCCGGAAGAGATATAAACAATAGTTAGAGTGAATTAATGTTCATGCGAGAACGTTCAATTTTTCATGCAAAACGATCGTTGACCCGCGACCTGATGAAATGACTCTGAGATTACCAAAATGTTCCGTTTTGAAAATTTTCATCTTTCAACTAATTTTGACTCTCAGAGGTGGATCATCACTTTTGGAGATAAAATGAGCATCGTTATCGTCATTTTCATGCTTCTAGGGAGCCAAAACTCAAGATTTGGCTTATGGTTAAAAGTGACTTAAAAGGACCCAAATGCTCACTTGGAGGGCTTAAAACGTGTTTATTCACTGCGGGAAGAGATATAAACAACATTTAGAGTAAATTATTGTTCATGCAAGAACGTTCAATTTTTCATGCAAAACGATCGATGACCCGCGACCTGATGAAATTACTCTGAGATGACCAAAATGGTCCGTTTTGAAAATTTTCATCTTTCAACTAATTTTGACTCTCAGAGGTTGATCATCACTTTTGGAGATAAAATGAGCATCGTTATCGTCATTTTCATGCTTCTAGGGAGCCAAAACTCAAGATTTGGCTTATGGTTAAAAGTGACTTAAAAGGACCCAAATGCTCACTTCGAGGGCTTAAAACGTGTTTATTCACTGCGGGAAGAGATATAAACAATAGTTAGAGTGAATTAATGTTCATGCGAGAACGTTCAATTTTTCATGCAAAACGATCGATGACCCGCGACCTGATGAAATGACTCTGAGATGACCAAAATGTTCCGTTTTGAAAATTTTCATCTTTCAACTAATTTTGACTCTCAGAGGTGGATCATTACTTTTGGAGATAAAATGAGCATCGTTATAGTCATTTCCATGCTTCTAGGGAGCCAAAACTCAAGATTTGGCTTATGGTTAAAAGTGACTTAAAAGGACCCAAATGCTCACTTCGAGGGCTTAAAACGTGTTTATTCACTGCAGGAAGAGATATAAACAACATTTAGAGTAAATTATTGTTCATGCGAGAACGTTCAATTTTTCATGCAAAACGATCAATGACCCGCGACCTGATGAAATTGCTCTGAGATGACCAAAATGGTCCGTTTTGAAATTTTTCATCTTTCAACTAATTTTGACTCTCAGAGGTTGATCATCACTTTTGGAGATAAAATGAGCATCGTTATCGTCATTTTCATGCTTCTAGGGAGCCAAAACTCAAGATTTGGCTTATGGTTAAAAGTGACTTAAAAGGACCCAAATGCTCACTTTGAGGGCTTAAAACGTGTTTATTCACTGCGGAAAGAGATATAAACAATATTTAGAGTGAATTAATGTTCATGCGAGAACGTTCAATTTTTCATGCAAAACGATCGATGACCCGCGACCTGATGAAATGACTCTGAGATGACCAAAATGTTCCGTTTTGAAAAAGTTCATCTTTCAACTAATTTTGACTGTCAGAGGTGGATCATCACTTTTGGAGATAAAATGAGCATCGTTATCGTCATTTTCATGCTTCTAGGGAGCCAAAACTCAAGATTTGGCTTATGGTTAAAAGTGACTTAAAAGGACCCAAATGCTCACTTCGAGGGCTTAAAACGTGTTTATTCACTGCGGGAAGAGATATAAACAATAGTTAGAGTGAATTAATGTTCATGCGAGAACGTTCAATTTTTCATGCAAAACGATCGTTGACCCGCGACCTGATGAAATGACTCTGACATTACCAAAATGTTCCGTTTTGAAAATTTTCATCTTTCAACTAATTTTGACTCTCAGAGGTGGATCATCACTTTTGGAGATAAAATGAGCATCGTTATCGTCATTTTCATGCTTCTAGGGAGCCAAAACTCAAGATTTGGCTTATGGTTAAAAGTGACTTAAAAGGACCCAAATGCTCACTTGGAGGGCTTAAAACGTGTTTATTCACTGCGGGAAGAGATATAAACAACATTTAGAGTAAATTATTGTTCATGCAAGAACGTTCAATTTTTCATGCAAAACGATCGATGACCCGCGACCTGATGAAATTACTCTGAGATGACCAAAATGGTCCGTTTTGAAAATTTTCATCTTTCAACTAATTTTGACTCTCAGAGGTTGATCATCACTTTTGGAGATAAAATGAGCATCGTTATCGTCATTTTCATGCTTCTAGGGAGCCAAAACTCAAGATTTGGCTTATGGTTAAAAGTGACTTAAAAGGACCCAAATGCTCACTTTGAGGGCTTAAAACGTGTTTCTTCACTGCGGAAAGAGATATAAACAATATTTAGAGTGAATTAATGTTCATGCGAGAACGTTCAATTTTTCATGCAAAACGGTCGATGACCCGCGACCTGATGAAATGACTCTGAGATGACCAAAATGTTCCGTCTTGAAAATTTTCATCTTTCAACTAATTTTGACTCTCAGAGGTGGATCATCACTTTTGGAGATAAAATGAGCATCGTTATCGTCATTTTCATGCTTCTAGGGAGCCAAAACTCAAGATTTGGCTTATGGTTAAAAGTGACTTAAAAGGACCCAAATGCTCACTTCGAGGGCTTAAAGCGTGTTTATTCACTGCGGGAAGAGATATAAACAACATTTAGAGTAAATTATTGTTCATGCGAGAACGTTCAATTTTTCATTCAAAACGATCAATGACCCGCGACCTGATGAAATTGCTCTGAGATGACCAAAATGTTACGTTTTGAAAATGTTCATCTTTCAACTAATTTTGACTCTCAGAGGTGGATCATCACTTTTGGAGATAAAATGAGCATCGTTATCGTCATTTTTATGCTTCTAGGGAGCCAAAACTCAAGATTTGGCTTATGATTAAAAGTGACTTAAAAGGACCCAAATGCTCACTTTGAGGGCTTAAAACGTGTTTATTCACTGCGGGAAGAGATATAAACAATATTTAGAGTGAATTAATGTTCATGCAAGAACGTTCAATTTTTCATGCAAAACGATCGATGACCCGCGACCTGATGAAATGACTCTGAGATGACCAAAATGTTCCGTTTTGAAAATTTTCATCTTTCAACTAATTTTGACTCTCAGAGGTGGATCATCACTTTTGGAGATAAAATGAGCATCGTTATAGTCATGTTCATGCTTCTAGGGAGCCAAAACTCAAGATTTGGCTTATGGTTAAAAGTGACTGAAAAGGCCCAAAATGCTCACTTCGAGGGCTTAAAACGTGTTTATTCACTGTAGGAAGAGATATAAACAACATTTAGAGTAAATTATTGTTCATGCGAGAACGTTCAATTTTTCATGCAAAACGATCGATGACCCGCGACCTGATGAAATTGCTCTGAGATGACCAAAATGGTCCGTTTTGAAAATTTTCATCTTTCAACTAATTTTGACTCTCAGAGGTTGATCATCACTTTTGGAGATAAAATGAGCATCGTTATCGTCATTTTCATGCTTCTAGGGAGCCAAAACTCAAGATTTGGCTTATGGTTAAAAGTGACTTAAAAGGACCCAAATGCTCACTTTGAGGGCTTAAAACGTGTTTATTCACTGTGGAAAGAGATATAAACAATATTTAGAGTGAATTAATGTTCATGCGATAACGTTCAATTTTTCATGCAAAACGATCGATGACCCGCGACCTGATGAAATTGCTCTGAGATGACCAAAATGGTCCGTTTTGAAAAAGTTCATCTTTCAACTAATTTTGACTCTCAGAGGTGGATCATCACTTTTGGAGATAAAATGAGCATCGTTATCGCCATTTTCATGCTTCTAGGGAGCCAAAACTCAAGATTTGGCTCATGGTTAAAAGTGACTGAAAAGGCCCAAAATGCTCACTTTGAGGGCTTAAAATGTGTTTATTCACTGCGGGAAGAGATATAAACAATAGTTAGAGTGAATTAATGTTCATGCGAGAACGTTCAATTTTTCATGCAAAACGATCGATGACCCGCGACCTGATGAAATGACTCTGAGATGACCAAAATGTTCCGTTTTGAAAATTTTCATCTTTCAACTAATTTTGACTCTCAGAGGTGGATCATTACTTTTGGAGATAAAATGAGCATCGTTATAGTCATTTCCATGCTTCTAGGGAGCCAAAACTCAAGATTTGGCTTATGGTTAAAAGTGACTTAAAAGGACCCAAATGCTCACTTCGAGGGCTTAAAACGTGTTTATTCACTGCAGGAAGAGATATAAACAACATTTAGAGTAAATTATTGTTCATGCGAGAACGTTCAATTTTTCATGCAAAACGATCAATGACCCGCGACCTGATGAAATTGCTCTGAGATGACCAAAATGGTCCGTTTTGAAATTTTTCATCTTTCAACTAATTTTGACTCTCAGAGGTTGATCATCACTTTTGGAGATAAAATGAGCATCGTTATCGTCATTTTCATGCTTCTAGGGAGCCAAAACTCAAGATTTGGCTTATGGTTAAAAGTGACTTAAAAGGACCCAAATGCTCACTTCGAGGGCTTAAAACGTGTTTATTCACTGCCGGAAGAGATATAAACAATAGTTAGAGTGAATTAATGTTCATGCGAGAACGTTCAATTTTTCATGCAAAACGATCGTTGACCCGCGACCTGATGAAATGACTCTGAGATTACCAAAATGTTCCGTTTTGAAAATTTTCATCTTTCAACTAATTTTGACTCTCAGAGGTGGATCATCACTTTTGGAGATAAAATGAGCATCGTTATCGTCATTTTCATGCTTCTAGGGAGCCAAAACTCAAGATTTGGCTTATGGTTAAAAGTGACTTAAAAGGACCCAAATGCTCACTTGGAGGGCTTAAAACGTGTTTATTCACTGCGGGAAGAGATATAAACAACATTTAGAGTAAATTATTGTTCATGCAAGAACGTTCAATTTTTCATGCAAAACGATCGATGACCCGCGACCTGATGAAATTACTCTGAGATGACCAAAATGGTCCGTTTTGAAAATTTTCATCTTTCAACTAATTTTGACTCTCAGAGGTTGATCATCACTTTTGGAGATAAAATGAGCATCGTTATCGTCATTTTCATGCTTCTAGGGAGCCAAAACTCAAGATTTGGCTTATGGTTAAAAGTGACTTAAAAGGACCCAAATGCTCACTTCGAGGGCTTAAAACGTGTTTATTCACTGCGGGAAGAGATATAAACAATAGTTAGAGTGAATTAATGTTCATGCGAGAACGTTCAATTTTTCATGCAAAACGATCGATGACCCGCGACCTGATGAAATGACTCTGAGATGACCAAAATGTTCCGTTTTGAAAATTTTCATCTTTCAACTAATTTTGACTCTCAGAGGTGGATCATTACTTTTGGAGATAAAATGAGCATCGTTATAGTCATTTCCATGCTTCTAGGGAGCCAAAACTCAAGATTTGGCTTATGGTTAAAAGTGACTTAAAAGGACCCAAATGCTCACTTCGAGGGCTTAAAACGTGTTTATTCACTGCAGGAAGAGATATAAACAACATTTAGAGTAAATTATTGTTCATGCGAGAACGTTCAATTTTTCATGCAAAACGATCAATGACCCGCGACCTGATGAAATTGCTCTGAGATGACCAAAATGGTCCGTTTTGAAATTTTTCATCTTTCAACTAATTTTGACTCTCAGAGGTTGATCATCACTTTTGGAGATAAAATGAGCATCGTTATCGTCATTTTCATGCTTCTAGGGAGCCAAAACTCAAGATTTGGCTTATGGTTAAAAGTGACTTAAAAGGACCCAAATGCTCACTTTGAGGGCTTAAAACGTGTTTATTCACTGCGGAAAGAGATATAAACAATATTTAGAGTGAATTAATGTTCATGCGAGAACGTTCAATTTTTCATGCAAAACGATCGATGACCCGCGACCTGATGAAATGACTCTGAGATGACCAAAATGTTCCGTTTTGAAAAAGTTCATCTTTCAACTAATTTTGACTGTCAGAGGTGGATCATCACTTTTGGAGATAAAATGAGCATCGTTATCGTCATTTTCATGCTTCTAGGGAGCCAAAACTCAAGATTTGGCTTATGGTTAAAAGTGACTTAAAAGGACCCAAATGCTCACTTCGAGGGCTTAAAACGTGTTTATTCACTGCGGGAAGAGATATAAACAATAGTTAGAGTGAATTAATGTTCATGCGAGAACGTTCAATTTTTCATGCAAAACGATCGTTGACCCGCGACCTGATGAAATGACTCTGAGATTACCAAAATGTTCCGTTTTGAAAATTTTCATCTTTCAACTAATTTTGACTCTCAGAGGTGGATCATCACTTTTGGAGATAAAATGAGCATCGTTATCGTCATTTTCATGCTTCTAGGGAGCCAAAACTCAAGATTTGGCTTATGGTTAAAAGTGACTTAAAAGGACCCAAATGCTCACTTGGAGGGCTTAAAACGTGTTTATTCACTGCGGGAAGAGATATAAACAACATTTAGAGTAAATTATTGTTCATGCAAGAACGTTCAATTTTTCATGCAAAACGATCGATTACCCGCGACCTGATGAAATTACTCTGAGATGACCAAAATGGTCCGTTTTGAAAATTTTCATCTTTCAACTAATTTTGACTCTCAGAGGTTGATCATCACTTTTGGAGATAAAATGAGCATCGTTATCGTCATTTTCATGCTTCTAGGGAGCCAAAACTCAAGATTTGGCTTATGGTTAAAAGTGACTTAAAAGGACCCAAATGCTCACTTTGAGGGCTTAAAACGTGTTTATTCACTGCGGAAAGAGATATAAACAATATTTAGAGTGAATTAATGTTCATGCGAGAACGTTCAATTTTTCATGCAAAACGATCGATGACCCGCGACCTGATGAAATGACTCTGAGATGACCAAAATGTTCCGTCTTGAAAATTTTCATCTTTCAACTAATTTTGACTCTCAGAGGTGGATCATCACTTTTGGAGATAAAATGAGCATCGTTATCGTCATTTTCATGCTTCTAGGGAGCCAAAACTCAAGATTTGGCTTATGGTTAAAAGTGACTTAAAAGGACCCAAATGCTCACTTCGAGGGCTTAAAGCGTGTTTATTCACTGCGGGAAGAGATATAAACAACATTTAGAGTAAATTATTGTTCATGCGAGAACGTTCAATTTTTCATTCAAAACGATCAATGACCCGCGACCTGATGAAATTGCTCTGAGATGACCAAAATGTTACGTTTTGAAAATGTTCATCTTTCAACTAATTTTGACTCTCAGAGGTGGATCATCACTTTTGGAGATAAAATGAGCATCGTTATCGTCATTTTTATGCTTCTAGGGAGCCAAAACTCAAGATTTGGCTTCTGATTAAAAGTGACTTAAAAGGACCCAAATGCTCACTTTGAGGGCTTAAAACGTGTTTATTCACTGCGGGAAGAGATATAAACAATATTTAGAGTGAATTAATGTTCATGCAAGAACGTTCAATTTTTCATGCAAAACGATCGATGACCCGCGACCTGATGAAATTGCTCTGAGATGACCAAAATGGTCCGTTTTGAAAATTTTCATCTTTCAACTAATTTTGACTCTCAGAGGTTGATCATCACTTTTGGAGATAAAATGAGCATCGTTATCGTCATTTTCATGCTTCTAGGGAGCCAAAACTCAAGATTTGGCTTATGGTTAAAAGTGACTTAAAAGGACCCAAATGCTCACTTTGAGGGCTTAAAACGTGTTTATTCACTGCGGAAAGAGATATAAACAATATTTAGAGTGAATTAATGTTCATGCGAGAACGTTCAATTTTTCATGCAAAACGATCGATGACCCGCGACCTGATGAAATGACTCTGAGATGACCAAAATGTTCCGTCTTGAAAATTTTCATCTTTCAACTAATTTTGACTCTCAGAGGTGGATCATCACTTTTGGAGATAAAATGAGCATCGTTATCGTCATTTTCATGCTTCTAGGGAGCCAAAACTCAAGATTTGGCTTATGGTTAAAAGTGACTTAAAAGGACCCAAATGCTCACTTCGAGGGCTTAAAGCGTGTTTATTCACTGCGGGAAGAGATATAAACAACATTTAGAGTAAATTATTGTTCATGCGAGAACGTTCAATTTTTCATTCAAAACGATCAATGACCCGCGACCTGATGAAATTGCTCTGAGATGACCAAAATGTTACGTTTTGAAAATGTTCATCTTTCAACTAATTTTGACTCTCAGAGGTGGATCATCACTTTTGGAGATAAAATGAGCATCGTTATAGTCATTTTCATGCTTCTAGGGAGCCAAAACTCAAGATTTGGCTTATGGTTAAAAGTGACTGAAAAGGCCCAAAATGCTCACTTCGAGGGCTTAAAACGTGTTTATTCACTGTAGGAAGAGATATAAACAACATTTAGAGTAAATTATTGTTCATGCGAGAACGTTCAATTTTTCATGCAAAACGATCGATGACCCGCGACCTGATGAAATTGCTCTGAGATGACCAAAATGGTCCGTTTTGAAAATTTTCATCTTTCAACTAATTTTGACTCTCAGAGGTTGATCATCACTTTTGGAGATAAAATGAGCATCGTTATCGTCATTTTCATGCTTCTAGGGAGCCAAAACTCAAGATTTGGCTTATGGTTAAAAGTGACTTAAAAGGACCCAAATGCTCACTTTGAGGGCTTAAAACGTGTTTATTCACTGCGGAAAGAGATATAAACAATATTTAGAGTGAATTAATGTTCATGCGATAACGTTCAATTTTTCATGCAAAACGATCGATGACCCGCGACCTGATGAAATTGCTCTGAGATGACCAAAATGGTCCGTTTTGAAAAAGTTCATCTTTCAACTAATTTTGACTCTCAGAGGTGGATCATCACTTTTGGAGATAAAATGAGCATCGTTATCGCCATTTTCATGCTTCTAGGGAGCCAAAACTCAAGATTTGGCTCATGGTTAAAAGTGACTGAAAAGGCCCAAAATGCTCACTTCGAGGGCTTAAAACGTGTTTATTCACTGCGGGAAGAGATATAAACAATAGTTAGAGTGAATTAATGTTCATGCGAGAACGTTCAATTTTTCATGCAAAACGATCGATGACCCGCGACCTGATGAAATGACTCTGAGATGACCAAAATGTTCCGTTTTGAAAATTTTCATCTTTCAACTAATTTTGACTCTCAGAGGTGGATCATCACTTTTGGAGATAAAATGAGCATCGTTATAGTCATTTTCATGCTTCTAGGGAGCCAAAACTCAAGATTTGGCTTATGTTTAAAAGTGACTTAAAAGGACCCAAATGCTCACTTCGAGGGCTTAAAACATGTTTATTCACTCCAGGAAGAGATATAAACAACATTTAGAGTAAATTATTGTTCATGCGAGAACGTTCAATTTTTCATGCAAAACGATCGATGACCCGCGACCTGATGAAATTGCTCTGAGATGACCAAAATGGTCCGTTTTGAAATTTTTCATCTTTCAACTAATTTTGACTCTCAGAGGTTGATCATCACTTTTGGAGATAAAATGAGCATCGTTATCGTCATTTTCATGCTTCTAGGGAGCCAAAACTCAAGATTTGGCTTATGGTTAAAAGTGACTTAAAAGGACCCAAATGCTCACTTTGAGGGCTTAAAACGTGTTTATTCACTGCGGAAAGAGATATAAACAATATTTAGAGTGAATTAATGTTCATGCGAGAATGTTGAATTTTTCATGCAAAACGATCGATGACCCGCGACCTGATGAAATTGCTCTGAGATGACCAAAATGGTCCGTTTTGAAAAAGTTCATCTTTCAACTAATTTTGACTCTCAGAGGTGGATCATCACTTTTGGAGATAAAATGAGCATCGTTATCGCCATTTTCATGCTTCTAGGGAGCCAAAACTCAAGATTTGGCTCATGGTTAAAAGTGACAGAAAAGGCCCAAAATGCTCACTTCGAGGGCTTAAAACGTGTTTATTCACTGCCGGAAGAGATATAAACAATAGTTAGAGTGAATTAATGTTCATGCGAGAACGTTCAATTTTTCATGCAAAACGATCGATGACCCGCGACCTGATGAAATGACTCTGAGATGACCAAAATGTTCCGTTTTGAAAAAGTTCATCTTTCAACTAATTTTGACTCTCAGAGGTGGATCATCACTTTTGGAGATAAAATGAGCATCGTTATCGTCATTTTCATGCTTCTAGGGAGCCAAAACTCAAGATTTGGCTTATGGTTAAAAGTGACTTAAAAGGACCCAAATGCTCACTTCGAGGGCTTAAAGCGTGTTTATTCACTGCGGGAAGAGATATAAACAACATTTAGAGTAAATTATTGTTCATGCGAGAACGTTCAATTTTTCATTCAAAACGATCGATGACCCGCGACCTGATGAAATTGCTCTGAGATGACCAAAATGTTACGTTTTGAAAATGTTCATCTTTCAACAAATTTTGACTCTCAGAGGTGGATCATCACTTTTGGAGATAAAATGAGCATCGTTATCGTCATTTTCATGCTTCTAGGGAGCCAAAACTCAAGATTTGGCTCATGGTTAAAAGTGACTTAAAAGGCCCAAAATGCTCACTTCGAGGGCTTAAAACGTGTTTATTCACTGCCGGAAGAGATATAAACAATAGTTAGAGTGAATTAATGTTCATGCGAGAACGTTCAATTTTTCATGCAAAACGATCGATGACCCGCGACCTGATGAAATTGCTCTGAGATGACCAAAATGGTCCGTTTTGAAAAAGTTCATCTTTCAACTAATTTTGACTCTCAGAGGTGGATCATCACTTTTGGAGATAAAATGAGCATCGTTATCGCCATTTTCATGCTTCTAGGGAGCCAAAACTCAAGATTTGGCTCATGGTTAAAAGTGACTGAAAAGGCCCAAAATGCTCACTTTGAGGGCTTAAAACGTGTTTATTCACTGAGGGAAGAGATATAAACAATAGTTAGAGTGAATTAATGTTCATGCGAGAACGTTCAATTTTTCATGCAAAACGATCGATGACCCGCGACCTGATGAAATGACTCTGAGATGACCAAAATGTTCCGTTTTGAAAATTTTCATCTTTCAACTAATTTTGACTCTCAGAGGTGGATCATTACTTTTGGAGATAAAATGAGCATCGTTATAGTCATTTCCATGCTTCTAGGGAGCCAAAACTCAAGATTTGGCTTATGGTTAAAAGTGACTTAAAAGGACCCAAATGCTCACTTCGAGGGCTTAAAACGTGTTTATTCACTGCAGGAAGAGATATAAACAACATTTAGAGTAAATTATTGTTCATGCGAGAACGTTCAATTTTTCATGCAAAACGATCAATGACCCGCGACCTGATGAAATTGCTCTGAGATGACCAAAATGGTCCGTTTTGAAATTTTTCATCTTTCAACTAATTTTGACTCTCAGAGGTTGATCATCACTTTTGGAGATAAAATGAGCATCGTTATCGTCATTTTCATGCTTCTAGGGAGCCAAAACTCAAGATTTGGCTTATGGTTAAAAGTGACTTAAAAGGACCCAAATGCTCACTTCGAGGGCTTAAAACGTGTTTATTCACTGCGGGAAGAGATATAAACAATAGTTAGAGTGAATTAATGTTCATGCGAGAACGTTCAATTTTTCATGCAAAACGATCGTTGACCCGCGACCTGATGAAATGACTCTGAGATTACCAAAATGTTCCGTTTTGAAAATTTTCATCTTTCAACTAATTTTGACTCTCAGAGGTGGATCATCACTTTTGGAGATAAAATGAGCATCGTTATCGTCATTTTCATGCTTCTAGGGAGCCAAAACTCAAGATTTGGCTTATGGTTAAAAGTGACTTAAAAGGACCCAAATGCTCACTTGGAGGGCTTAAAACGTGTTTATTCACTGCGGGAAGAGATATAAACAACATTTAGAGTAAATTATTGTTCATGCAAGAACGTTCAATTTTTCATGCAAAACGATCGATGACCCGCGACCTGATGAAATTACTCTGAGATGACCAAAATGGTCCGTTTTGAAAATTTTCATCTTTCAACTAATTTTGACTCTCAGAGGTTGATCATCACTTTTGGAGATAAAATGAGCATCGTTATCGTCATTTTCATGCTTCTAGGGAGCCAAAACTCAAGATTTGGCTTATGGTTAAAAGTGACTTAAAAGGACCCAAATGCTCACTTCGAGGGCTTAAAACGTGTTTATTCACTGCGGGAAGAGATATAAACAATAGTTAGAGTGAATTAATGTTCATGCGAGAACGTTCAATTTTTCATGCAAAACGATCGATGACCCGCGACCTGATGAAATGACTCTGAGATGACCAAAATGTTCCGTTTTGAAAATTTTCATCTTTCAACTAATTTTGACTCTCAGAGGTGGATCATTACTTTTGGAGATAAAATGAGCATCGTTATAGTCATTTCCATGCTTCTAGGGAGCCAAAACTCAAGATTTGGCTTATGGTTAAAAGTGACTTAAAAGGACCCAAATGCTCACTTCGAGGGCTTAAAACGTGTTTATTCACTGCAGGAAGAGATATAAACAACATTTAGAGTAAATTATTGTTCATGCGAGAACGTTCAATTTTTCATGCAAAACGATCAATGACCCGCGACCTGATGAAATTGCTCTGAGATGACCAAAATGGTCCGTTTTGAAATTTTTCATCTTTCAACTAATTTTGACTCTCAGAGGTTGATCATCACTTTTGGAGATAAAATGAGCATCGTTATCGTCATTTTCATGCTTCTAGGGAGCCAAAACTCAAGATTTGGCTTATGGTTAAAAGTGACTTAAAAGGACCCAAATGCTCACTTTGAGGGCTTAAAACGTGTTTATTCACTGCGGAAAGAGATATAAACAATATTTAGAGTGAATTAATGTTCATGCGAGAACGTTCAATTTTTCATGCAAAACGATCGATGACCCGCGACCTGATGAAATGACTCTGAGATGACCAAAATGTTCCGTTTTGAAAAAGTTCATCTTTCAACTAATTTTGACTGTCAGAGGTGGATCATCACTTTTGGAGATAAAATGAGCATCGTTATCGTCATTTTCATGCTTCTAGGGAGCCAAAACTCAAGATTTGGCTTATGGTTAAAAGTGACTTAAAAGGACCCAAATGCTCACTTCGAGGGCTTAAAACGTGTTTATTCACTGCGGGAAGAGATATAAACAATAGTTAGAGTGAATTAATGTTCATGCGAGAACGTTCAATTTTTCATGCAAAACGATCGTTGACCCGCGACCTGATGAAATGACTCTGACATTACCAAAATGTTCCGTTTTGAAAATTTTCATCTTTCAACTAATTTTGACTCTCAGAGGTGGATCATCACTTTTGGAGATAAAATGAGCATCGTTATCGTCATTTTCATGCTTCTAGGGAGCCAAAACTCAAGATTTGGCTTATGGTTAAAAGTGACTTAAAAGGACCCAAATGCTCACTTGGAGGGCTTAAAACGTGTTTATTCACTGCGGGAAGAGATATAAACAACATTTAGAGTAAATTATTGTTCATGCAAGAACGTTCAATTTTTCATGCAAAACGATCGATGACCCGCGACCTGATGAAATTACTCTGAGATGACCAAAATGGTCCGTTTTGAAAATTTTCATCTTTCAACTAATTTTGACTCTCAGAGGTTGATCATCACTTTTGGAGATAAAATGAGCATCGTTATCGTCATTTTCATGCTTCTAGGGAGCCAAAACTCAAGATTTGGCTTATGGTTAAAAGTGACTTAAAAGGACCCAAATGCTCACTTTGAGGGCTTAAAACGTGTTTCTTCACTGCGGAAAGAGATATAAACAATATTTAGAGTGAATTAATGTTCATGCGAGAACGTTCAATTTTTCATGCAAAACGATCGATGACCCGCGACCTGATGAAATGACTCTGAGATGACCAAAATGTTCCGTCTTGAAAATTTTCATCTTTCAACTAATTTTGACTCTCAGAGGTGGATCATCACTTTTGGAGATAAAATGAGCATCGTTATCGTCATTTTCATGCTTCTAGGGAGCCAAAACTCAAGATTTGGCTTATGGTTAAAAGTGACTTAAAAGGACCCAAATGCTCACTTCGAGGGCTTAAAGCGTGTTTATTCACTGCGGGAAGAGATATAAACAACATTTAGAGTAAATTATTGTTCATGCGAGAACGTTCAATTTTTCATTCAAAACGATCGATGACCCGCGACCTGATGAAATGACTCTGAGATGACCAAAATGTTCCGTTTTGAAAATTTTCATCTTTCAACTAATTTTGACTCTCAGAGGTGGATCATCACTTTTGGAGATAAAATGAGCATCGTTATAGTCATGTTCATGCTTCTAGGGAGCCAAAACTCAAGATTTGGCTTATGGTTAAAAGTGACTGAAAAGGCCCAAAATGCTCACTTCGAGGGCTTAAAACGTGTTTATTCACTGTAGGAAGAGATATAAACAACATTTAGAGTAAATTATTGTTCATGCGAGAACGTTCAATTTTTCATGCAAAACGATCGATGACCCGCGACCTGATGAAATTGCTCTGAGATGACCAAAATGGTCCGTTTTGAAAATTTTCATCTTTCAACTAATTTTGACTCTCAGAGGTTGATCATCACTTTTGGAGATAAAATGAGCATCGTTATCGTCATTTTCATGCTTCTAGGGAGCCAAAACTCAAGATTTGGCTTATGGTTAAAAGTGACTTAAAAGGACCCAAATGCTCACTTTGAGGGCTTAAAACGTGTTTATTCACTGTGGAAAGAGATATAAACAATATTTAGAGTGAATTAATGTTCATGCGATAACGTTCAATTTTTCATGCAAAACGATCGATGACCCGCGACCTGATGAAATTGCTCTGAGATGACCAAAATGGTCCGTTTTGAAAAAGTTCATCTTTCAACTAATTTTGACTCTCAGAGGTGGATCATCACTTTTGGAGATAAAATGAGCATCGTTATCGCCATTTTCATGCTTCTAGGGAGCCAAAACTCAAGATTTGGCTCATGGTTAAAAGTGACTGAAAAGGCCCAAAATGCTCACTTTGAGGGCTTAAAATGTGTTTATTCACTGCGGGAAGAGATATAAACAATAGTTAGAGTGAATTAATGTTCATGCGAGAACGTTCAATTTTTCATGCAAAACGATCGATGACCCGCGACCTGATGAAATGACTCTGAGATGACCAAAATGTTCCGTTTTGAAAATTTTCATCTTTCAACTAATTTTGACTCTCAGAGGTGGATCATTACTTTTGGAGATAAAATGAGCATCGTTATAGTCATTTCCATGCTTCTAGGGAGCCAAAACTCAAGATTTGGCTTATGGTTAAAAGTGACTTAAAAGGACCCAAATGCTCACTTCGAGGGCTTAAAACGTGTTTATTCACTGCAGGAAGAGATATAAACAACATTTAGAGTAAATTATTGTTCATGCGAGAACGTTCAATTTTTCATGCAAAACGATCAATGACCCGCGACCTGATGAAATTGCTCTGAGATGACCAAAATGGTCCGTTTTGAAATTTTTCATCTTTCAACTAATTTTGACTCTCAGAGGTTGATCATCACTTTTGGAGATAAAATGAGCATCGTTATCGTCATTTTCATGCTTCTAGGGAGCCAAAACTCAAGATTTGGCTTATGGTTAAAAGTGACTTAAAAGGACCCAAATGCTCACTTCGAGGGCTTAAAACGTGTTTATTCACTGCGGGAAGAGATATAAACAATAGTTAGAGTGAATTAATGTTCATGCGAGAACGTTCAATTTTTCATGCAAAACGATCGTTGACCCGCGACCTGATGAAATGACTCTGAGATTACCAAAATGTTCCGTTTTGAAAATTTTCATCTTTCAACTAATTTTGACTCTCAGAGGTGGATCATCACTTTTGGAGATAAAATGAGCATCGTTATCGTCATTTTCATGCTTCTAGGGAGCCAAAACTCAAGATTTGGCTTATGGTTAAAAGTGACTTAAAAGGACCCAAATGCTCACTTGGAGGGCTTAAAACGTGTTTATTCACTGCGGGAAGAGATATAAACAACATTTAGAGTAAATTATTGTTCATGCAAGAACGTTCAATTTTTCATGCAAAACGATCGATGACCCGCGATTGATGAAATTACTCTGAGATGACCAAAATGGTCCGTTTTGAAAATTTTCATCTTTCAACTAATTTTGACTCTCAGAGGTTGATCATCACTTTTGGAGATAAAATGAGCATCGTTATCGTCATTTTCATGCTTCTAGGGAGCCAAAACTCAAGATTTGGCTTATGGTTAAAAGTGACTTAAAAGGACCCAAATGCTCACTTCGAGGGCTTAAAACGTGTTTATTCACTGCGGGAAGAGATATAAACAATAGTTAGAGTGAATTAATGTTCATGCGAGAACGTTCAATTTTTCATGCAAAACGATCGATGACCCGCGACCTGATGAAATGACTCTGAGATGACCAAAATGTTCCGTTTTGAAAATTTTCATCTTTCAACTAATTTTGACTCTCAGAGGTGGATCATTACTTTTGGAGATAAAATGAGCATCGTTATAGTCATTTCCATGCTTCTAGGGAGCCAAAACTCAAGATTTGGCTTATGGTTAAAAGTGACTTAAAAGGACCCAAATGCTCACTTCGAGGGCTTAAAACGTGTTTATTCACTGCAGGAAGAGATATAAACAACATTTAGAGTAAATTATTGTTCATGCGAGAACGTTCAATTTTTCAT
Source organism: Lissotriton helveticus (assembly GCF_964261635.1). Classification (NCBI taxonomy): domain Eukaryota; kingdom Metazoa; phylum Chordata; class Amphibia; order Caudata; family Salamandridae; genus Lissotriton; species Lissotriton helveticus. The sequence goes on along the minus strand of NC_136069.1, from coordinate 1,164,369,662 downwards.
GCAAAACGATCAATGACCCGCGACCTGATGAAATTGCTCTGAGATGACCAAAATGGTCCGTTTTGAAATTTTTCATCTTTCAACTAATTTTGACTCTCAGAGGTTGATCATCACTTTTGGAGATAAAATGAGCATCGTTATCGTCATTTTCATGCTTCTAGGGAGCCAAAACTCAAGATTTGGCTTATGGTTAAAAGTGACTTAAAAGGACCCAAATGCTCACTTTGAGGGCTTAAAACGTGTTTATTCACTGCGGAAAGAGATATAAACAATATTTAGAGTGAATTAATGTTCATGCGAGAACGTTCAATTTTTCATGCAAAACGATCGATGACCCGCGACCTGATGAAATGACTCTGAGATGACCAAAATGTTCCGTTTTGAAAAAGTTCATCTTTCAACTAATTTTGACTGTCAGAGGTGGATCATCACTTTTGGAGATAAAATGAGCATCGTTATCGTCATTTTCATGCTTCTAGGGAGCCAAAACTCAAGATTTGGCTTATGGTTAAAAGTGACTTAAAAGGACCCAAATGCTCACTTCGAGGGCTTAAAACGTGTTTATTCACTGCGGGAAGAGATATAAACAATAGTTAGAGTGAATTAATGTTCATGCGAGAACGTTCAATTTTTCATGCAAAACGATCGTTGACCCGCGACCTGATGAAATGACTCTGAGATTACCAAAATGTTCCGTTTTGAAAATTTTCATCTTTCAACTAATTTTGACTCTCAGAGGTGGATCATCACTTTTGGAGATAAAATGAGCATCGTTATCGTCATTTTCATGCTTCTAGGGAGCCAAAACTCAAGATTTGGCTTATGGTTAAAAGTGACTTAAAAGGACCCAAATGCTCACTTGGAGGGCTTAAAACGTGTTTATTCACTGCGGGAAGAGATATAAACAACATTTAGAGTAAATTATTGTTCATGCAAGAACGTTCAATTTTTCATGCAAAACGATCGATTACCCGCGACCTGATGAAATTACTCTGAGATGACCAAAATGGTCCGTTTTGAAAATTTTCATCTTTCAACTAATTTTGACTCTCAGAGGTTGATCATCACTTTTGGAGATAAAATGAGCATCGTTATCGTCATTTTCATGCTTCTAGGGAGCCAAAACTCAAGATTTGGCTTATGGTTAAAAGTGACTTAAAAGGACCCAAATGCTCACTTTGAGGGCTTAAAACGTGTTTATTCACTGCGGAAAGAGATATAAACAATATTTAGAGTGAATTAATGTTCATGCGAGAACGTTCAATTTTTCATGCAAAACGATCGATGACCCCCGACCTGATGAAATGACTCTGAGATGACCAAAATGTTCCGTTTTGAAAATTTTCATCTTTCAACTAATTTTGACTCTCAGAGGTGGATCATTACTTTTGGAGATAAAATGAGCATCGTTATAGTCATTTCCATGCTTCTAGGGAGCCAAAACTCAAGATTTGGCTTATGGTTAAAAGTGACTTAAAAGGACCCAAATGCTCACTTCGAGGGCTTAAAACGTGTTTATTCACTGCAGGAAGAGATATAAACAACATTTAGAGTAAATTATTGTTCATGCGAGAACGTTCAATTTTTCATGCAAAACGATCAATGACCCGCGACCTGATGAAATTGCTCTGAGATGACCAAAATGGTCCGTTTTGAAATTTTTCATCTTTCAACTAATTTTGACTCTCAGAGGTTGATCATCACTTTTGGAGATAAAATGAGCATCGTTATCGTCATTTTCATGCTTCTAGGGAGCCAAAACTCAAGATTTGGCTTATGGTTAAAAGTGACTTAAAAGGACCCAAATGCTCACTTTGAGGGCTTAAAACGTGTTTATTCACTGCGGAAAGAGATATAAACAATATTTAGAGTGAATTAATGTTCATGCGAGAACGTTCAATTTTTCATGCAAAACGATCGATGACCCGCGACCTGATGAAATGACTCTGAGATGACCAAAATGTTCCGTTTTGAAAAAGTTCATCTTTCAACTAATTTTGACTGTCAGAGGTGGATCATCACTTTTGGAGATAAAATGAGCATCGTTATCGTCATTTTCATGCTTCTAGGGAGCCAAAACTCAAGATTTGGCTTATGGTTAAAAGTGACTTAAAAGGACCCAAATGCTCACTTCGAGGGCTTAAAACGTGTTTATTCACTGCGGGAAGAGATATAAACAATAGTTAGAGTGAATTAATGTTCATGCGAGAACGTTCAATTTTTCATGCAAAACGATCGTTGACCCGCGACCTGATGAAATGACTCTGAGATTACCAAAATGTTCCGTTTTGAAAATTTTCATCTTTCAACTAATTTTGACTCTCAGAGGTGGATCATCACTTTTGGAGATAAAATGAGCATCGTTATCGTCATTTTCATGCTTCTAGGGAGCCAAAACTCAAGATTTGGCTTATGGTTAAAAGTGACTTAAAAGGACCCAAATGCTCACTTGGAGGGCTTAAAACGTGTTTATTCACTGCGGGAAGAGATATAAACAACATTTAGAGTAAATTATTGTTCATGCAAGAACGTTCAATTTTTCATGCAAAACGATCGATTACCCGCGACCTGATGAAATTACTCTGAGATGACCAAAATGGTCCGTTTTGAAAATTTTCATCTTTCAACTAATTTTGACTCTCAGAGGTTGATCATCACTTTTGGAGATAAAATGAGCATCGTTATCGTCATTTTCATGCTTCTAGGGAGCCAAAACTCAAGATTTGGCTTATGGTTAAAAGTGACTTAAAAGGACCCAAATGCTCACTTTGAGGGCTTAAAACGTGTTTATTCACTGCGGAAAGAGATATAAACAATATTTAGAGTGAATTAATGTTCATGCGAGAACGTTCAATTTTTCATGCAAAACGATCGATGACCCGCGACCTGATGAAATGACTCTGAGATGACCAAAATGTTCCGTCTTGAAAATTTTCATCTTTCAACTAATTTTGACTCTCAGAGGTGGATCATCACTTTTGGAGATAAAATGAGCATCGTTATCGTCATTTTCATGCTTCTAGGGAGCCAAAACTCAAGATTTGGCTTATGGTTAAAAGTGACTTAAAAGGACCCAAATGCTCACTTCGAGGGCTTAAAGCGTGTTTATTCACTGCGGGAAGAGATATAAACAACATTTAGAGTAAATTATTGTTCATGCGAGAACGTTCAATTTTTCATTCAAAACGATCAATGACCCGCGACCTGATGAAATTGCTCTGAGATGACCAAAATGTTACGTTTTGAAAATGTTCATCTTTCAACTAATTTTGACTCTCAGAGGTGGATCATCACTTTTGGAGATAAAATGAGCATCGTTATCGTCATTTTTATGCTTCTAGGGAGCCAAAACTCAAGATTTGGCTTATGATTAAAAGTGACTTAAAAGGACCCAAATGCTCACTTTGAGGGCTTAAAACGTGTTTATTCACTGCGGGAAGAGATATAAACAATATTTAGAGTGAATTAATGTTCATGCAAGAACGTTCAATTTTTCATGCAAAACGATCGATGACCCGCGACCTGATGAAATTGCTCTGAGATGACCAAAATGGTCCGTTTTGAAAATTTTCATCTTTCAACTAATTTTGACTCTCAGAGGTTGATCATCACTTTTGGAGATAAAATGAGCATCGTTATCGTCATTTTCATGCTTCTAGGGAGCCAAAACTCAAGATTTGGCTTATGGTTAAAAGTGACTTAAAAGGACCCAAATGCTCACTTTGAGGGCTTAAAACGTGTTTATTCACTGCGGAAAGAGATATAAACAATATTTAGAGTGAATTAATGTTCATGCGAGAACGTTCAATTTTTCATGCAAAACGATCGATGACCCGCGACCTGATGAAATGACTCTGAGATGACCAAAATGTTCCGTCTTGAAAATTTTCATCTTTCAACTAATTTTGACTCTCAGAGGTGGATCATCACTTTTGGAGATAAAATGAGCATCGTTATCGTCATTTTCATGCTTCTAGGGAGCCAAAACTCAAGATTTGGCTTATGGTTAAAAGTGACTTAAAAGGACCCAAATGCTCACTTCGAGGGCTTAAAGCGTGTTTATTCACTGCGGGAAGAGATATAAACAACATTTAGAGTAAATTATTGTTCATGCGAGAACGTTCAATTTTTCATTCAAAACGATCAATGACCCGCGACCTGATGAAATTGCTCTGAGATGACCAAAATGTTACGTTTTGAAAATGTTCATCTTTCAACTAATTTTGACTCTCAGAGGTGGATCATCACTTTTGGAGATAAAATGAGCATCGTTATAGTCATTTTCATGCTTCTAGGGAGCCAAAACTCAAGATTTGGCTTATGGTTAAAAGTGACTGAAAAGGCCCAAAATGCTCACTTCGAGGGCTTAAAACGTGTTTATTCACTGTAGGAAGAGATATAAACAACATTTAGAGTAAATTATTGTTCATGCGAGAACGTTCAATTTTTCATGCAAAACGATCGATGACCCGCGACCTGATGAAATTGCTCTGAGATGACCAAAATGGTCCGTTTTGAAAATTTTCATCTTTCAACTAATTTTGACTCTCAGAGGTTGATCATCACTTTTGGAGATAAAATGAGCATCGTTATCGTCATTTTCATGCTTCTAGGGAGCCAAAACTCAAGATTTGGCTTATGGTTAAAAGTGACTTAAAAGGACCCAAATGCTCACTTTGAGGGCTTAAAACGTGTTTATTCACTGCGGAAAGAGATATAAACAATATTTAGAGTGAATTAATGTTCATGCGATAACGTTCAATTTTTCATGCAAAACGATCGATGACCCGCGACCTGATGAAATTGCTCTGAGATGACCAAAATGGTCCGTTTTGAAAAAGTTCATCTTTCAACTAATTTTGACTCTCAGAGGTGGATCATCACTTTTGGAGATAAAATGAGCATCGTTATCGCCATTTTCATGCTTCTAGGGAGCCAAAACTCAAGATTTGGCTCATGGTTAAAAGTGACTGAAAAGGCCCAAAATGCTCACTTCGAGGGCTTAAAATGTGTTTATTCACTGCGGGAAGAGATATAAACAATAGTTAGAGTGAATTAATGTTCATGCGAGAACGTTCAATTTTTCATGCAAAACGATCGATGACCCGCGACCTGATGAAATGACTCTGAGATGACCAAAATGTTCCGTTTTGAAAATTTTCATCTTTCAACTAATTTTGACTCTCAGAGGTGGATCATCACTTTTGGGGATAAAATGAGCATCGTTATAGTCATTTTCATGCTTCTAGGGAGCCAAAACTCAAGATTTGGCTTATGGTTAAAAGTGACTTAAAAGGACCCAAATGCTCACTTCGAGGGCTTAAAACGTGTTTATTCACTGCAGGAAGAGATATAAACAACATTTAGAGTAAATTATTGTTCATGCGAGAACGTTCAATTTTTCATGCAAAACGATCAATGACCCGCGACCTGATGAAATTGCTCTGAGATGACCAAAATGGTCCGTTTTGAAATTTTTCATCTTTCAACTAATTTTGACTCTCAGAGGTTGATCATCACTTTTGGAGATAAAATGAGCATCGTTATCGTAATTTTCATGCTTCTAGGGAGCCAAAACTCAAGATTTGGCTTATGGTTAAAAGTGACTTAAAAGGACCCAAATGCTCACTTTGAGGGCTTAAAACGTGTTTATTCACTGCGGAAAGAGATATAAACAATATTTAGAGTGAATTAATGTTCATGCGAGAACGTTCAATTTTTCATGCAAAACGATCGATGACCCGCGACCTGATGAAATGACTCTGAGATGACCAAAATGTTCCGTTTTGAAAAAGTTCATCTTTCAACTAATTTTGACTCTCAGAGGTGGATCATCACTTTTGGAGATAAAATGAGCATCGTTATCGTCATTTTCATGCTTCTAGGGAGCCAAAACTCAAGATTTGGCTTATGGTTAAAAGTGACTTAAAAGGACCCAAATGCTCACTTCGAGGGCTTAAAACGTGTTTATTCACTGCGGAAAGAGATATAAACAATATTTAGAGTGAATTAATGTTCATGCGAGAACGTTCAATTTTTCATGCAAAACGATCGATGACCCGTGACTTGATGAAATGACTCTGAGATGACCAAAATGTTCCGTCTTGAAAATTTTCATCTTTCAACTAATTTTGACTCTCAGAGGTGGATCATCACTTTTGGAGATAAAATGAGCATCGTTATCGTCATTTTCATGCTTCTAGGGAGCCAAAACTCAAGATTTGGCTTATGGTTAAAAGTGACTTAAAAGGACCCAAATGCTCACTTCGAGGGCTTAAAACGTGTTTATTCACTGCGGGAAGAGATATAAACAATAGTTAGAGTGAATTAATGTTCATGCGAGAACGTTCAATTTTTCATGCAAAACGATCGATGACCCGCGACCTGATGAAATGACTCTGAGATGACCAAAATGTTCCGTTTTGAAAATTTTCATCTTTCAACTAATTTTGACTCTCAGAGGTGGATCATTACTTTTGGAGATAAAATGAGCATCGTTATAGTCATTTCCATGCTTCTAGGGAGCCAAAACTCAAGATTTGGCTTATGGTTAAAAGTGACTTAAAAGGACCCAAATGCTCACTTCGAGGGCTTAAAACGTGTTTATTCACTGCAGGAAGAGATATAAACAACATTTAGAGTAAATTATTGTTCATGCGAGAACGTTCAATTTTTCATGCAAAACGATCAATGACCCGCGACCTGATGAAATTGCTCTGAGATGACCAAAATGGTCCGTTTTGAAATTTTTCATCTTTCAACTAATTTTGACTCTCAGAGGTTGATCATCACTTTTGGAGATAAAATGAGCATCGTTATCGTCATTTTCATGCTTCTAGGGAGCCAAAACTCAAGATTTGGCTTATGGTTAAAAGTGACTTAAAAGGACCCAAATGCTCACTTTGAGGGCTTAAAACGTGTTTATTCACTGCGGAAAGAGATATAAACAATATTTAGAGTGAATTAATGTTCATGCGAGAACGTTCAATTTTTCATGCAAAACGATCGATGACCCGCGACCTGATGAAATGACTCTGAGATGACCAAAATGTTCCGTTTTGAAAAAGTTCATCTTTCAACTAATTTTGACTGTCAGAGGTGGATCATCACTTTTGGAGATAAAATGAGCATCGTTATCGTCATTTTCATGCTTCTAGGGAGCCAAAACTCAAGATTTGGCTTATGGTTAAAAGTGACTTAAAAGGACCCAAATGCTCACTTCGAGGGCTTAAAACGTGTTTATTCACTGCGGGAAGAGATATAAACAATAGTTAGAGTGAATTAATGTTCATGCGAGAACGTTCAATTTTTCATGCAAAACGATCGTTGACCCGCGACCTGATGAAATGACTCTGAGATTACCAAAATGTTCCGTTTTGAAAATTTTCATCTTTCAACTAATTTTGACTCTCAGAGGTGGATCATCACTTTTGGAGATAAAATGAGCATCGTTATCGTCATTTTCATGCTTCTAGGGAGCCAAAACTCAAGATTTGGCTTATGGTTAAAAGTGACTTAAAAGGACCCAAATGCTCACTTGGAGGGCTTAAAACGTGTTTATTCACTGCGGGAAGAGATATAAACAACATTTAGAGTAAATTATTGTTCATGCAAGAACGTTCAATTTTTCATGCAAAACGATCGATGACCCGCGACCTGATGAAATTACTCTGAGATGACCAAAATGGTCCGTTTTGAAAATTTTCATCTTTCAACTAATTTTGACTCTCAGAGGTTGATCATCACTTTTGGAGATAAAATGAGCATCGTTATCGTCATTTTCATGCTTCTAGGGAGCCAAAACTCAAGATTTGGCTTATGGTTAAAAGTGACTTAAAAGGACCCAAATGCTCACTTTGAGGGCTTAAAACGTGTTTATTCACTGCGGAAAGAGATATAAACAATATTTAGAGTGAATTAATGTTCATGCGAGAACGTTCAATTTTTCATGCAAAACGATCGATGACCCGCGACCTGATGAAATGACTCTGAGATGACCAAAATGTTCCGTCTTGAAAATTTTCATCTTTCAACTAATTTTGACTCTCAGAGGTGGATCATCACTTTTGGAGATAAAATGAGCATCGTTATCGTCATTTTCATGCTTCTAGGGAGCCAAAACTCAAGATTTGGCTTATGGTTAAAAGTGACTTAAAAGGACCCAAATGCTCACTTCGAGGGATTAAAGCGTGTTTATTCACTGCGGGAAGAGATATAAACAACATTTAGAGTAAATTATTGTTCATGCGAGAACGTTCAATTTTTCATTCAAAACGATCAATGACCCGCGACCTGATGAAATTGCTCTGAGATGACCAAAATGTTACGTTTTGAAAATGTTCATCTTTCAACTAATTTTGACTCTCAGAGGTGGATCATCACTTTTGGAGATAAAATGAGCATCGTTATCGTCATTTTTATGCTTCTAGGGAGCCAAAACTCAAGATTTGGCTTATGATTAAAAGTGACTTAAAAGGACCCAAATGCTCACTTTGAGGGCTTAAAACGTGTTTATTCACTGCGGGAAGAGATATAAACAATATTTAGAGTGAATTAATGTTCATGCAAGAACGTTCAATTTTTCATGCAAAACGATCGATGACCCGCGACCTGATGAAATGACTCTGAGATGACCAAAATGTTCCGTTTTGAAAATTTTCATCTTTCAACTAATTTTGACTCTCAGAGGTGGATCATCACTTTTGGAGATAAAATGAGCATCGTTATAGTCATTTTCATGCTTCTAGGGAGCCAAAACTCAAGATTTGGCTTATGGTTAAAAGTGACTGAAAAGGCCCAAAATGCTCACTTCGAGGGCTTAAAACGTGTTTATTCACTGTAGGAAGAGATATAAACAACATTTAGAGTAAATTATTGTTCATGCGAGAACGTTCAATTTTTCATGCAAAACGATCGATGACCCGCGACCTGATGAAATTGGTCTGAGATGACCAAAATGGTCCGTTTTGAAAATTTTCATCTTTCAACTAATTTTGACTCTCAGAGGTTGATCATCACTTTTGGAGATAAAATGAGCATCGTTATCGTCATTTTCATGCTTCTAGGGAGCCAAAACTCAAGATTTGGCTTATGGTTAAAAGTGACTTAAAAGGACCCAAATGCTCACTTTGAGGGCTTAAAACGTGTTTATTCACTGCGGAAAGAGATATAAACAATATTTAGAGTGAATTAATGTTCATGCGAGAACGTTCAATTTTTCATGCAAAACGATCGATGACCCGCGACCTGATGAAATGACTCTGAGATGACCAAAATGTTCCGTTTTGAAAAAGTTCATCTTTCAACTAATTTTGACTCTCAGAGGTGGATCATCACTTTTGGAGATAAAATGAGCATCGTTATCGTCATTTTCATGCTTCTAGGGAGCCAAAACTCAAGATTTGGCTTATGGTTAAAAGTGACTTAAAAGGACCCAAATGCTCACTTCGAGGGCTTAAAGCGTGTTTATTCACTGCGGGAAGAGATATAAACAACATTTAGAGTAAATTATTGTTCATGCGAGAACGTTCAATTTTTCATTCAAAACGATCGATGACCCGCGACCTGATGAAATTGCTCTGAGATGACCAAAATGTTACGTTTTGAAAATGTTCATCTTTCAACTAATTTTGACTCTCAGAGGTGGATCATCACTTTTGGAGATAAAATGAGCATCGTTATAGTCATTTTCATGCTTCTAGGGAGCCAAAACTCAAGATTTGGCTTATGGTTAAAAGTGACTTAAAAGGACCCAAATGCTCACTTTGAGGGCTTAAAACGTGTTTATTCACTGCGGAAAGAGATATAAACAATATTTAGAGTGAATTAATGTTCATGCGAGAACGTTCAATTTTTCATGCAAAACGATCGATGACCCGCGACCTGATGAAATGACTCTGAGATGACCAAAATGTTCCGTTTTGAAAAAGTTCATCTTTCAACTAATTTTGACTCTCAGAGGTGGATCATCACTTTTGGAGATAAAATGAGCATCGTTATCGTCATTTTCATGCTTCTAGGGAGCCAAAACTCAAGATTTGGCTTATGGTTAAAAGTGACTTAAAAGGACCCAAATGCTCACTTCGAGGGCTTAAAACGTGTTTATTCACTGCGGAAAGAGATATAAACAATATTTAGAGTGAATTAATGTTCATGCGAGAACGTTCAATTTTTCATGCAAAACGATCGATGACCCGTGACTTGATGAAATGACTCTGAGATGACCAAAATGTTCCGTCTTGAAAATTTTCATCTTTCAACTAATTTTGACTCTCAGAGGTGGATCATCACTTTTGGAGATAAAATGAGCATCGTTATCGTCATTTTCATGCTTCTAGGGAGCCAAAACTCAAGATTTGGCTTATTGTTAAAAGTGACTTAAAAGGACCCAAATGCTCACTTCGAGGGCTTAAAGCGTGTTTATTCACTGCGGGAAGAGATATAAACAACATTTAGAGTAAATTATTGTTCATGCGAGAACGTTCAATTTTTCATTCAAAACGATCGATGACCCGCGACCTGATGAAATTGCTCTGAGATGACCAAAATGTTACGTTTTGAAAATGTTCATCTTTCAACTAATTTTGACTCTCAGAGGTGGATCATCACTTTTGGAGATAAAATGAGCATCGTTATCGTCATTTTCATGCTTCTAGGGAGCCAAAACTCAAGATTTGGCTTATGATTAAAAGTGACTTAAAAGGACCCAAATGCTCACTTTGAGGGCTTAAAACGTGTTTATTCACTGCGGGACGAGATATAAACAATAGTTAGAGTGAATTAATGTTCATGCGAGAACGTTCAATTTTTCATGCAAAACGATCGATGACCCGCGACCTGATGAAATGACTCTGAGATGACCAAAATGTTCCGTTTTGAAAATGTTCATCTTTCAACTAATTTTGACTCTCAGAGGTGGATCATCACTTTTGGAGATAAAATGAGCATCGTTATAGTCATTTTCATGCTTCTAGGGAGCCAAAACTCAAGATTTGGCTTATGGTTAAAAGTGACTGAAAAGGCCCAAAATGCTCACTTCGAGGGCTTAAAACGTGTTTATTCACAGCAGGAAGAGATATAAACAACATTTAGAGTAAATTATTGTTCATGCGAGAACGTTCAATTTTTCATGCAAAACGATCGATGACCCGCGACCTGATGAAATTGCTCTGAGATGACCAAAATGTTCCGTTTTGAAAATGTTCATCTTTCAACTAATTTTGACTCACAGAGGTGGATCATCACTTTTGGAGATAAAATGAGCATCGTTATAGTCATTTTCATGCTTCTAGGGAGCCAAAACTCAAGATTTGGCTTATGGTTAAAAGTGACTGAAAAGGCCCAAAATGCTCACTTCGAGGGCTTAAAACGTGTTTATTCACAGCAGGAAGAGATATAAACAACATTTAGAGTAAATTATTGTTCATGCGAGAACGTTCAATTTTTCATGCAAAACGATCGATGACCCGCGACCTGATGAAATTGCTCTGAGATGACCAAAATGGTCCGTTTTGAAAATTTTCATCTTTCAACTAATTTTGACTCACAGAGGTGGATCATCACTTTTGGAGATAAAATGAGCATCGTTATCGTCATTTTCATGCTTCTAGGGAGCCAAAACTCAAGATTTGGCTTATGGTTAAAAGTGACTTAAAAGGACCCAAATGCTCACTTCGAGGGCTTAAAGCGTGTTTATTCACTGCGGGAAGAGATATAAACAACATTTAGAGTAAATTATTGTTCATGCGAGAACGTTCAATTTTTCATTCAAAACGATCGATGATCCCCGACCTGATGAAATTGCTCTGAGATGACCAAAATGTTACGTTTTGAAAATGTTCATCTTTCAACTAATTTTGACTCTCAGAGGTGGATCATCACTTTTGGAGATAAAATGAGCATCGTTATCGTCATTTTCATGCTTCTAGGGAGCCAAAACTCAAGATTTGGCTCATGGTTCAAAGTGACTTAAAAGGCCCAAAATGCTCACTTCGAGGGCTTAAAACGTGTTTATTCACTGCCGGAAGAGATATAAACAATAGTTAGAGTGAATTAATGTTCATGCGAGAACGTTCCATTTTTCATGCAAAACAATCGATGACCCGCGACCTGATGAAATTGCTCTGAGATGACAAAAATGGTCCGTTTTGAAAATGTTCATCTTTCAACTAATTTTGACTCTCAGAGGTGGATCATCACTATTGGAGATAAAATGAGCATCGTTATCGTCATTTTCATGCTTCTAGGGAGCCAAAACTCAAGATTTGGCTAATGGTTAAAAGTGACTTAAAAGGACCCAAATGCTCACTTTGAGGGCTTAAAACGTGTTTATTCACTGCGGAAAGAGATATAAACAATATTTAGAGTGAATTAATGTTCATGCGAGAACGTTCAATTTTTCATGCAAAACGATCGATGACCCGCGACCTGATGAAATGACTCTGAGATGACCAAAATGTTCCGTTTTGAAATTTTTTATCTTTCAACTAATTTTGACTCTCAGAGGTGGATCATCACTTTTGGAGATAAAATGAGCATCGTTATCGTCATTTTCATGCTTCTAGGGAGCCAAAACTCAAGATTTGGCTTATGGTTAAAAGTGACTTAAAAGGACCCAAATGCTCACTTCGAGGGCTTAAAGCGTGTTTATTCACTGCGGGAAGAGATATAAACAACATTTAGAGTAAATTATTGTTCATGCGAGAACGTTCAATTTTTCATTCAAAACGATCGATGACCCGCGACCTAATGAAATTGCTCTGAGATGACCAAAATGTTACGTTTAGAAAATGTTCATCTTTCAACTAATTTTGACTCTCAGAGGTGGATCATCACTTTTGGAGATAAAATGAGCATCGTTATCGTCATTTTCATGCTTCTAGGGAGCCAAAACTCAAGATTTGGCTCATGGTTAAAAGTGACTTAAAAGGCCCAAAATGCTCACTTCGAGGGCTTAAAACGTGTTTATTCACTGCCGGAAGAGATATAAACAATAGTTAGAGTGAATTAATGTTCATGCGAGAACGTTCAATTTTTCATGCAAAACAATCGATGACCCGCGACCTGATGAAATGACTCTGAGATGACCAAAATGTTCCGTTTTGAAAAATTTCATCTTTCAACTAATTTTGACTCTCAGAGGTGGATCATCACTTTTGGAGATAAAATGAGCATCGTTATCGTCATTTTCATGCTTCTAGGGAGCCAAAACTCAAGATTTGGCTCATGATTAAAAGTGACTTAAAAGGCCCAAAATGCTCACTTCGAGGGCTTAAAACGTGTTTATTCACTGCCGGAAGAGATATAAACAATAGTTAGAGTGAATTAATGTTCATGCGAGAACGTTCAATTTTTCATGCAAAACAATCGATGACCCGCGACCTGATGAAATTGCTCTGAGATGACCAAAATGGTCCGTTTTGAAAATGTTCATCTTTCAACTAATTTTGACTCTCAGAGGTGGATCATCACTATTGGAGATAAAATTAGCATCGTTATCGTCATTTTCATGCTTCTAGGGAGCCAAAACTCAAGATTTGGCTTATGGTTAAAAGTGACTTAAAAGGACCCAAATGCTCACTTTGAGGGCTTAAAACGTGTTTATTCACTGCGGAAAGAGATATAAACAATATTTAGAGTGAATTAATGTTCATGCGAGAACGTTCAATTTTTCATGCAAAACGATCGATGACCCGCGACCTGATGAAATGACTCTGAGATGACCAAAATGTTCCGTTTTGAAAATTTTCATCTTTCAACTAATTTTGACTCTCAGAGGTGGATCATCACTTTTGGAGATAAAATGAGCATCGTTATCGTAATTTTCATGCTTCTAGGGAGCCAAAACTCAAGATTAGGCTTATGGTTAAAAGTGACTTAAAATGACCCAAATGCTCACTTTGAGGGCTTAAAACGTGTTTATTCACTGCGGAAAGAGATATAAACAATATTTAGAGTGAATTAATGTTCATGCGAGAACGTTTAATTTTTCATGCAAAACGATCGATGACCCGCGACCTGATGAAATTGCTCTGAGATGACCAAAATGGTCCGTTTTGAAAATTTTCATCTTTCAACTAATTTTGACTCTCAGAGGTTGATCATCACTTTTGGAGATAAAATGAGCATCATTATCGTCATTTTCATGCTTCTAGGGAGCCAAAACACAAGATTTGGCTTATGGTTAAAAGTGACTTAAAAGGACCCAAATGCTCACTTTGAGGGCTTAAAACGTGTTTATTCACTGCGGAAAGAGATATAAACAATATTTAGAGTGAATTAATGTTCATGCGAGAACGTTCAATTTTTCATGCAAAACGATCGATGACCCGCGACCTGATGAAATGACTCTGAGATGACCAAAATGTTCCGTTTTGAAAAAGTTCATCTTTCAACTAATTTTGACTCTCAGAGGTGGATCATCACTTTTGGAGATAAAATGAGCATCGTTATCGTCATTTTCATGCTTCTAGGGAGCCAAAACTCAAGATTTGGCTTATGGTAAAAGTGACTTAAAAGGACCCAAATGCTCACTTCGAGGGCTTAAAGCGTGTTTATTCACTGCGGGAAGAGATATAAACAACATTTAGAGTAAATTATTGTTCATGCGAGAACGTTCAATTTTTCATTCAAAACGATCGATGACCCGCGACCTGATGAAATTGCTCTGAGATGACCAAAATGTTACGTTTTGAAAATGTTCATCTTTCAACTAATTTTGACTCTCAGAGGTGGATCATCACTTTTGGAGATAAAATGAGCATCGTTATCGTCATTTTCATGCTTCTAGGGAGCCAAAACTCAAGATTTGGCTCATGGTTAAAAGTGACTTAAAAGGCCCAAAATGCTCACTTCGAGGGCTTAAAACGTGTTTATTCACTGCCGGAAGAGATATAAACAATAGTTAGAGTGAATTAATGTTCATGCGAGAACGTTCAATTTTTCATGCAAAACAATCGATGACCCGCGACCTGATGAAATTGCTCTGAGATGACCAAAATGGTCCGTTTTGAAAATGTTCATCTTTCAACTAATTTTGACTCTCAGAGGTGGATCATCACTATTGGAGATAAAATGAGCATCGTTATCGTCATTTTCATGCTTCTAGGGAGCCAAAACTCAACATTTGGCTTATGGTTAAAAGTGACTTAAAAGGAACCAAATGCTCACTTTGAGGGCTTAAAACGTGTTTATTCACTGCGGAAAGAGATATAAACAATATTTAGAGTGAATTAATGTTCATGCGAGAACGTTCAATTTTTCATGCAAAACGATCGATGACCCGCGACCTGATGAAATGACTCTGAGATGTCCAAAATGTTCTGTTTTGAAAATTTTCATCTTTCAACTAATTTTGACTCTCAGAGGTGGATCATCACTTTTGGAGATAAAATGAGCATCGTTATAGTCATTTTCATGCTTCTAGGGAGCCAAAACTCAAGATTTGGCTTATGGTTAAAAGTGACTTAAAAGGACCCAAATGCTCACTTCGAGGGCTTAAAACGTGTTTATTCACTGCAGGAAGAGATATAAACAACATTTAGAGTAAATTATTGTTCATGCGAGAACGTTCAATTTTTCATGCAAAACGATCGATGACCCGCGACCTGATGAAATTGCTCTGAGATGACCAAAATGGTCCGTTTTGAAAATGTTCATCTTTCAACTAATTTTGACTCTCAGAGGTTGATCATCACTTTTGGAGATAAAATGAGCATCGTTATCGTCATTTTCATGCTTCTAGGGAGCCAAAACTCAAGATTTGGCTTATGGTTAAAAGTGACTTAAAAGGACCCAAATGCTCACTTTGAGGGCTTAAAACGTGTTTATTCACTGCGGAAAGAGATATAAACAATATTTAGAGTGAATTAATGTTCATGCGAGAACGTTCAATTTTTCATGCAAAACGATCGATGACCCGCGACCTGATGAAATTGCTCTGAGATGACCAAAATGGTCCGTTTTGAAAAAGTTCATCTTTCAACTAATTTTGACTCTCAGAGGTGGATCATCACTTTTGGAGATAAAATGAGCATCGTTATCGTCATTTTCATGCTTCTAGGGAGCCAAAACTCAAGATTTGGCTTATGGTTAAAAGTGACTTAAAATGACCCAAATGCTCACTTGGAGGGCTTAAAACGTGTTTATTCACTGCGGGAAGAGATATAAACAACATTTAGAGTAAATTATTGTTCATGCGAGAACATTCAATTTTTCATGCAAAACGATCGATGACCCGCGACCTGATGAAATTACTCTGAGATGACCAAAATGGTCCGTTTTGAAAATTGTCATCTTTCAACTAATTTTGACTCTCAGAGGTTGATCATCACTTTTGGAGATAAAATGAGCATCGTTATCGTCATTTTCATGCTTCTAGGGAGCCAAAACTCAAGATTTGGCTTATGGTTAAAAGTGACTTAAAAGGACCCAAATGCTCACTTTGAGGGCTTAAAAAGTGTTTATTCACTGCGGAAAGAGATATAAACAATATTTAGAGTGAATTAATGTTTATGCGAGAACGTTCAATTTTTCATGCAAAACAATCGATGACCCGCGACCTGATGAAATTGCTCTGAGATGACCAAAATGGTCCGTTTTGAAAATGTTCATCTTTCAACTAATTTTGACTCTCAGAGGTGGATCATCACTATTGGAGATAAAATGAGCATCGTTAGCGTCATTTTCATGCTTCTTGGGAGCCAAAACTCAAGATTTGGCTTATGGTTAAAAGTGACTTAAAAGGACCCAAATGCTCACTTTAAGGGCTTAAAACGTGTTTATTCACTGCGGAAAGAGATATAAACAATATTTAGAGTGAATTAATGTTCATGCGAGAACGTTCAATTTTTCATGCAAAACGATCGATGACCCGCGACCTGATGAAATTGCTCTGAGATGACCAAAATGGTCCGTTTTGAAAAAGTTCATCTTTCAACTAATTTTGACTCTCAGAGGTGGATCATCACTTTTGGAGATAAAATGAGCATCGTTATCGCCATTTTCATGCTTCTAGGGAGCAAAAACTCAAGATTTGGCTCATGGTTAAAAGTGACTGAAAAGGCCCAAAATGCTCACTTCGAGGGCTTAAAACGTGTTTATTCACTGCGGGAAGAGATATAAACAATAGTTAGAGTGAATTAATGTTCATGCGAGAACGTTCAATTTTCATGCAAAACGATCGATGACCCGCGACCTGATGAAATGACTCTGAGATGACCAAAATGTTCCGTTTTGAAAATTTTCATCTTTCAACTAATTTTGACTCTCAGAGGTGGATCATCACTTTTGGAGATGAAATGAGCATCGTTATAGTCATTTTCATGCTTCTAGGGAGCCAAAACTCAAGATTTGGCTTATGGTTAAAAGTGACTTAAAAGGACCCAAATGCTCACTTGGAGGGCTTAAAACGTGTTTATTCACTGCGGAAAGAGATATAAACAATATTTAGAGTGAATTAATGTTTATGCGAGAACGTTCAATTTTTCATGCAAAACGATCGATGACCCGCGACCTGATGAAATGACTCTGAGATGACCAAAATGTTCCGTTTTGAAAATTTTCATCTTTCAACTAATTTTGACTCTCAGAGGTGGATCATCACTTTTGGAGATAAAATGAGCATCGTTATCGCCATTTTCATGCTTCTGGGGAGCCAAAACTCAAGATTTGGCTCATGGTTAAAAGTGACGGAAAAGGCCCAAAATGCTCACTTCGAGGGCTTAAAACGTGTTTATTCACTGCGGGAAGAGATATAAACAATAGTTAGAGTGAATTAATGTTCATGCGAGAACGTTCAATTTTTCATGCAAAACGATCGATGACCCGCGACCTGATGAAATGACTCTGAGATGACCAAAATGTTCCGTTTTGAAAATTTTCATCTTTCAACTAATTTTGACTCTCAGAGGTGGATCATCACTTTTGGAGATAAAATGAGCATCGTTATAGTCATTTTCATGCTTCTAGGGAGCCAAAACTCAAGATTTGGCTTATGGTTAAAAGTGACTTAAAAGGACCCAAATGCTCACTTCGAGGGCTTAAAACGTGTTTATTCACTGCAGGAAGAGATATAAACAACATTTAGAGTAAATTATTGTTCATGCGAGAACGTTCAATTTTTCATGCAAAACGATCGATGACCCGCGACCTGATGAAATTGCTCTGAGATGACCAAAATGGTCCGTTTTGAAAATTTTCATCTTTCAACTAATTTTGACTCTCAGAGGTTGATCATCACTTTTGGAGATAAAATGAGCATTGTTATCGTCATTTTCATGCTTCTAGGGAGCCAAAACTCAAGATTTGGCTTATGGTTAAAAGTGACTTAAAAGGACCCAAATGCTCACTTGGAGGGCTTAAAACGTGTTTATTCACTGCGGGAAGAGATATAAACAACATTTAGAGTAAATTATTGTTCATGCGAGAACGTTCAATTTTTCATGCAAAACGATCGATGACCCGCGACCTGATGAAATGACTCTGAGATGACCAAAATGTTCCGTTTTGAAAATTTTCATCTTTCAACTAATTTTGACTCTCAGAGGTGGATCATCACTTTTGGAGATAAAATGAGCATCGTTATCGTCATTTTCATGCTTCTAGGGAGCCAAAACTCAAGATTTGGCTTATGGTTAAAAGTGACTTAAAAGGACCCAAATGCTCACTTGGAGGGCTTAAAACGTGTTTATTCACTGCGGGAAGAGATATAAACAACATTTAGAGTAAATTATTGTTCATGCGAGAACGTTCAATTTTTCATGCAAAAAGATCGATGACCCGCGACCTGATGAAATTACTCTGAGATGACCATAATGGTCCGTTTTGAAAATTTTCATCTTTCAACTAATTTTGACTCTCAGAGGTTGATAATCACTTTTGGAGAGAAAATGAGCATCGTTATCGTCATTTTCATGCTTCTAGGGAGCCAAAACTCAAGATTTGGCTTATGGTTAAAAGTGACTTAAAAGGACCCAAATGCTCACTTCGAGGGCTTAAAGCGTGTTTATTCACTGCGGGAAGAGATATAAACAACATTTAGAGTAAATTATTGTTCATGCGAGACGTTCAATTTTTCATACAAAACGATCGATGACCCGCGACCTGATGAAATTGCTCTGAGATGACCAAAATGTTACGTTTTGAAAATGCTCATCTTTCAACTAATTTTGACTCTCAGAGGTGGATCATCACTTTTGGAGATTAAATGAGCATCGTTATCGTCATTTTCATGCTTCTAGGGAGCCAAATCTCAAGATTTGGCTCATGGTTAAAAGTGACTTAAAAGGCCCAAAATGCTCACTTCGAGGGCTTAAAACGTGTTTATTCACTGCCGGAAGAGATAAAAACAATAGTTAGAGTGAATTAATGTTCATGCGAGAACGTTCAATTTTTCATGCAAAACAATCGATGACCCGCGACCTGATGAAATGACTCTGAGATGACCAAAATGTTCCGTTTTGAAAAAGTTCATCTTTCAACTAATTTTGACTCTCAGAGGTGGATCATCACTTTTGGAGATAAAATGAGCATCGTTATCGTCATTTTCATGCTTCTAGGGAGCCAAAACTCAAGATTTGGCTTATGGTTAAAAGTGACTTAAAAGGACCCAAATGCTCACTTCGAGGGCTTAAAACGTGTTTATTCACTGCGGGAAGAGATATAAACAATAGTTAGAGTGAAATAATGTTCATGCGAGAACGTTCAATTTTTCATGCAAAACGATCGATGACCCGCGACCTGATGAAATGACTCTGAGATTACCAAAATGTTCCGTTTTGAAAATTTTCATCTTTCAACTAATTTTGACTCTCAGAGGTGGATCATCACTTTTGGAGATAAAATGAGCATCGTTATCGTCATTTTCATGCTTCTAGGGAGCCAAAACTCAAGATTTGGCTTATGGTTAAAAGTGACTTAAAAGGACCCAAATGCTCACTTCGAGGGCTTAAAACGTGTTTATTCACTGCCGGAAGAGATATAAACAACATTTAGAGTAAATTATTGTTCATGCGAGAACGTTCAATTTTTCATGCAAAACGATCGATGACCCGCGACCTGATGAAATGACTCTGAGATGACCAAAATGTTCCGTTTTGAAAATTTTCATCTTTCAACTAATTTTGACTCTCAGAGGTGGATCATCACTTTTGGAGATAAAATGAGCATCGTTATCGTCATTTTCATGCTTCTAGGGAGCCAAAACTCAAGATTTGGCTTATGGTTAAAAGTGACTTAAAAGGACCCAAATGCTCACTTCGAGGGCTTAAAACGTGTTTATTCACTGCCGGAAGAGATATAAACAACATTTAGAGTAAATTATTGTTCATGCGAGAACGTTCAATTTTTCATGCAAAACGATCGATGACCCGCGACCTGATGAAATGACTCTGAGATGACCAAAATGTTCCGTTTTGAAAATTTTCATCTTTCAACTAATTTTGACTCTCAGAGGTGGATCATCACTTTTGGAGATAAAATGAGCATCGTTATCGTCATTTTCATGCTTCTAGGGAGCCAAAACTCAAGATTTGGCTTATGGTTAAAAGTGACTTAAAAGGACCCAAATGCTCACTTCGAGGGCTTAAAGCGTGTTTATTCACTGCGGGAAGAGATATAAACAACATTTAGAGTAAATTATTGTTCATGCGAGAACGTTCAATTTTTCATACAAAACGATCGATGACCCGCGACCTGATGAAATTGCTCTGAGATGACCAAAATGTTACGTTTTGAAAATGTTCATCTTTCAACTAATTTTGACTCTCAGAGGTGGATCATCACTTTTGGAGATAAAATGAGCATCGTTATCGTCATTTTCATGCTTCTAGGGAGCCAAAACTCAAGATTTGGCTCATGGTTAAAAGTGACTTAAAAGGCCCAAAATGCTCACTTCGAGGGTTTAAAACGTGTTTATTCACTGCCGGAAGAGATAAAAACAATAGTTAGAGTGAATTAATGTTCATGCGAGAACGTTCAATTTTTCATGCAAAACAATCGATGACCCGCGACCTGATGAAATTGCTCTGAGATGACCAAAATGGTCCGTTTTGAAAATGTTCATCTTTCAACTAATTTTGACTCTCAGAGGTGGATCATCACTATTGGAGATAAAATGAGCATCGTTATCGTCATTTTCATGCTTCTAGGGAGCCAAAACTCAAGATTTGGCTTATGGTTAAAAGTGACTTAAAAGGACCCAAATGCTCACTTTGAGGGCTTAAAACGTGTTTATTCACTGCGGAAAGAGATATAAACAATATTTAGAGTGAATTAATGTTCATGCGAGAACGTTTAATTTTTCATGCAAAACGATCGATGACCCGCGACCTGATGAAATGACTCTGAGATGACCAAAATGTTCCGTTTTGAAAAAGTTCATCTTTCAACTAATTTTGACTCTCAGAGGTGGATCATCACTTTTGGAGATAAAATGAGCATCGTTATCGTCATTTTCATGCTTCTAGGGAGCCAAAACTCAAGATTTGGCTTATGGTTAAAAGTGACTTAAAAGGACCCAAATGCTCACTTCGAGGGCTTAAAACATGTTTATTCACTGCGGGAAGAGATATAAACAATAGTTAGAGTGAATTAATGTTCATGCAAGAACGTTCAATTTTTCATGCAAAACGATCGATGACCCGCGACCTGATGAAATGACTCTGAGATTACCAAAATGTTCCGTTTTGAAAATTTTCATCTTTCAACTAATTTTGACTCTCAGAGGTGGATCATCACTTTTGGAGATAAAATGAGCATCGTTATCGTCATTTTCATGCTTCTAGGGAGCCAAAACTCAAGATTTGGCTTATGGTTAAAAGTGACTTAAAAGGACCCAAATGCTCACTTGGAGGGCTTAAAACGTGTTTATTCACTGCGGGAAGAGATATAAACAACATTTAGAGTAAATTATTGTTCATGCGAGAACGTTCAATTTTTCATGCAAAACGATCGATGACCCGCAACCTGATGAAATTACTCTGAGATGACCAAAATGGTCAGTTTTGAAAATTTTCATCTTTCAACTAATTTTGACTCTCAGAGGTTGATCATCACTTTTGGAGATAAAATGAGCATCGTTATCGTCATTTTCATGCTTCTAGGGAGCCAAAACTCAAGATTTGGCTTATGGTTAAAAGTGACTTAAAAGGACCCAAATGCTCACTTTGAGGGCTTAAAACGTGTTTATTCACTGCGGAAAGAGATATAAACAATATTTAGAGTCAATTAATGTTTATGCGAGAACGTTCAATTTTTCATGCAAAACGATCGATGACCCGCGACCTGATGAAATGACTCTGAGATGACCAAAATGTTCCGTTTTGAAAATTTTCATCTTTCAACTAATTTTGACTCTCAGAGGTGGATCATCACTTTTGGAGATAAAATGAGCATCGTTATCGTCATTTTCATGCTTCTAGGGAGCCAAAACTCAAGATTTGGCTTATGGTTAAAAGTGACTTAAAAGGACCCAAATGCTCACTTCGAGGGCTTAAAACGTGTTTATTCACTGCCGGAAGAGATATAAACAACATTTAGAGTAAATTATTGTTCATGCGAGAACGTTCAATTTTTCATGCAAAACGATCGATGACCCGCGACCTGATGAAATGACTCTGAGATGACCAAAATGTTCCGTTTTGAAAATTTTCATCTTTCAACTAATTTTGACTCTCAGAGGTGGATCATCACTTTTGGAGATAAAATGAGCATCGTTATCGTCATTTTCATGCTTCTAGGGAGCCAAAACTCAAGATTTGGCTTATGGTTAAAAGTGACTTAAAAGGACCCAAATGCTCACTTGGAGGGCTTAAAACGTGTTTATTCACTGCGGAAAGAGATATAAACAATATTTAGAGTGAATTAATGTTCATGTGAGAACGTTCAATTTTTCATGCAAAACGATCGATGACCCGCAACCTGATGAAATTGCTCTGAGATGACCAAAATGGTCCATTTTGAAAAAGTTCATCTTTCAACTAATTTTGACTCTCAGAGGTGGATCATCACTTTTGGAGATAAACTGAGCATCGTTATCGCCATTTTCATGCTTCTAGGGAGCAAAAACTCAAGATTTGGCTCATGGTTAAAAGTGACTGAAAAGGCCCAAAATGCTCACTTCGAGGGCTTAAAACGTGTTTATTCACCGCGGGAAGAGATATAAACAATAGTTAGAGTGAATTAATGTTAATGCGAGAACGTTCAATTGTTCATGCAAAACGATCGATGACCCGCGACCTGATGAAATGACTCTGAGATGACCAAAATGTTCTATTTTGAAAATTTTCATCTTTCAACTAATTTTGACTCTCAGAGGTGGATCATCACTTTTGGAGATAAAATGAGCATCGTTATAGTCATTTTCATGCTTCTAGGGAGCCAAAACTCAAGATTTGGCTTATGGTTAAAAGTGACTTAAAAGGACCCAAATGCTCACTTCGAGGGCTTAAAACGTGTTTATTCACTGCAGGAAGAGATATAAACAACATTTAGAGTAAATTATTGTTCATGCGAGAACGTTCAATTTTTCATGCAAAACGATCGATGACCCGCGACCTGATGAAATTGCTCTGAGATGACCAAAATGGTCCGTTTTGAAAAAGTTCATCTTTCAACTAATTTTGACTCTCAGAGGTGGATCATCACTTTTGGAGATAAAATGAGCATCGTTATCGCCATTTTCATGCTTCTAGGGAGCCAAAACTCAAGATTTGGCTCATGGTTAAAAGTGACGGAAAAGGCCCAAAATGCTCACTTCGAGGGCTTAAAACGTGTTTATTCACTGCGGGAAGAGATATAAACAATAGTTAGAGTAAATTAATGTTCATGCGAGAACGTTCAATTTTTCATGCAAAACGATCGATGACCCGCGACCTGATGAAATTGCTCTGAGATGACCAAAATGGTCCGTTTTGAAAATTTTCATCTTTCAACTAATTTTGACTCTCAGAGGTTGATCATCACTTTTGGAGATAAAATGAGCATCGTTATCGTCATTTTCATGCTTCTATGGAGCCAAAACTCAAGATTTGGCTTATGGTTAAAAGTGACTTAAAAGGGTCCAAATGCTCACTTGGAGGGCTTAAAACGTGTTTATTCACTGCGGGAAGAGATATAAACAACATTTAGAGTAAATTATTGTTAATGCGAGAACGTTCAATTTTTCATGCAAAACGATCGATGACCCGCGACCTGATGAAATGACTCTGAGATGACCAAAATGTTCCGTTTTGAAAATTTTCATCTTTCAACTAATTTTGACTCTCAGAGGTGGATCATCACTTTTGGAGATAAAATGAGCATCGTTATCGTCATTTTCATGCTTCTAGGGAGCCAAAACTCAAGATTTGGCTTATGGTTAAAAGTGACTTAAAAGGACCCAAATGCTCACTTGGAGGGCTTAAAACGTGTTTATTCACTGCGGGAAGAGATATAAACAACATTTAGAGTAAATTATTGTTCATGCGAGAACGTTCAATTTTTCATGCAAAACGATTGATGACCCGCGACCTGATGAAATGACTCTGAGATGACCAAAATGTTCCGTTTTGAAAATTTTCATCTTTCAACTAATTTTGACTCTCAAAGGTGGATCATCACTTTTGGAGATAAAATGAGCATCGTTATCGCCATTTTCATGCTTCTAGGGAGCCAAAACTCAAGATTTGGCTCATGGTTAAAAGTGACGGAAAAGGCCCAAAATGCTCACTTTGAGGGCTTAAAACGTGTTTATTCACTGCGGGAAGAGATATAAACAATAGTTAGAGTGAATTAATGTTCATGCGAGAACGTTCAATTTTTCATGCAAAACGATCGATGACCCGCGACCTGATGAAATAACTCTGAGATGACCAAAATGTTCCGTTTTGAAAATTTTCATCTTTCAACTAATTTTGACTCTCAGAGGTGGATCATCACTTTTGGAGATAAAATGAGCATCGTTATAGTCATTTTCATGCTTCTAGGGAGCCAAAACTCAAGATTTGGCTTATGGTTAAAAGTGACTTAAAAGGGCCAAAATGCTCACTTGGAGGGCTTAAAACGTGTTTATTCACTGCCGGAAGAGATATAAACAATAGTTAGAGTGAATTAATGTTCATGCGAGAACGTTCAATTTTTCATGCAAAACGATCGATGACCCGCGACCTGATGAAATGACTCTGAGATTACCAAAATGTTCCGTTTTGAAAATTTTCATCTTTCAACTAATTTTGACTCTCAGAGGTTGATAATCACTTTTGGAGAGAAAATGAGCATCGTTATCGTCATTTTCATGCTTCTAGGGAGCCAAAACTCAAGATTTGGCTTATGGTTAAAAGTGACTTAAAAGGACCCAAATGCTCACTTGGAGGGCTTAAAACGTGTTTATTCACTGCGGGAAGAGATATAAACAACATTTAGAGTAAATTATTGTTCATGCGAGAACGTTCAATTTTTCATGCAAAACGATCGATGACCCGCGACCTGATGAAATTACTCTGAGATGACCATAATGGTCCGTTTTGAAAATTTTCATCTTTCAACTAATTTTGACTCTCAGAGGTTGATAATCACTTTTGGAGAGAAAATGAGCATCGTTATCGTCATTTTCATGCTTCTAGGGAGCCAAAACTCAAGATTTGGCTTATGGTTAAAAGTGACTTAAAAGGACCCAAATGCTCACTTCGAGGGCTTAAAGCATGTTTATTCACTGCGGGAAGAGATATAAACAACATTTAGAGTAAATGATTGTTCATGCGAGACGTTCAATTTTTCATACAAAACGATCGATGACCCGCGACCTGATGAAATTGCTCTGAGATGACCAAAATGTTACGTTTTGAAAATGTTCATCTTTCAACTAATTTTGACTCTCAGAGGTGGATCATCACTTTTGGAGATAAAATGAGCATCGTTATCGTCATTTTCATGCTTCTAGGGAGCCAAAACTCAAGATTTGGCTCATGGTTAAAAGTGACTTAAAAGGCCCAAAATGCTCACTTCGAGGGCTTAAAACGTGTTTATTCACTGCCGGAAGAGATAAAAACAATAGTTAGAGTGAATTAATGTTCATGCGAGAACGTTCAATTTTTCATGCAAAACAATCGATGACATGCGACCTGATGAAATTGCTCTGAGATGACCAAAATGGTCCGTTTTGAAAATGTTCATCTTTCAACTAATTTTGACTCTCAGAGGTGGATCATCACTATTGGAGATAAAATGAGCATCGTTATCGTCATTTTCATGCTTCTAGGGAGCCAAAACTCAAGATTTGGCTTATGGTTCAAAGTGACTTAAAAGGACCCAAATGCTCACTTTGAGGGCTTAAAACGTGTTTATTCACTGCGGAAAGAGATATAAACAATCTTTAGAGTGAATTAATGTTCATGCGAGAACGTTCAATTTTTCATGCAAAACGATCGATGACCCGCGACCTGATGAAATTGCTCTGAGATGACCAAAATGGTCCGTTTTGAAAAAGTTCATCTTTCAACTAATTTTGACTCTCAGAGGTGGATCATCACTTTTGGAGATAAAATGAGCATCGTTATCGTCATTTTCATGCTTCTAGGGAGCCAAAACTCAATATTTGGCTTATGGTTAAAAGTGACTTAAAAGGACCCAAATGCTCACTTTGAGGGCTTAAAACGTGTTTATTCACTGCGGAAAGAGATATAAACAATATTTAGAGTGAATTAATGTTCATGCGAGAACGTTCAATTTTTCATGCAAAACGATCGATGACCCGCGACCTGATGAAATGACTCTGAGATGACCAAAATGTTCCGTTTTGAAAAAGTTCATCTTTCAACTAATTTTGACTCTCAGAGGTGGATCATCACTTTTGGAGATAAAATGAGCATCGTTATCGTCATTTTCATGCTTCTAGGGAGCCAAAACTCAAGATTTGGCTTATGGTTAAAAGTGACTTAAAAGGACCCAAATGCTCACTTCGAGGGCTTAAAACGTGTTTATTCACTGCGGGAAGAGATATAAACAATAGTTAGAGTGAATTAATGTTCATGCGAGAACGTTCAATTTTTCATGCAAAACGATCGATGACCCGTGACCTGATGAAATGACTCTGAGATTACCAAAATGTTCCGTTTTGAAAATTTTCATCTTTCAACTAATTTTGACTCTCAGAGGTGGATCATCACTTTTGGAGATAAAATGAGCATCGTTATCGTCATTTTCATGCTTCTAGGGAGCCCAAACTCAAGATTTGGCTTATGGTTAAAAGTGACTTAAAAGGACCCAAATGCTCACTTTGAGGGCTTAAAACGTGTTTATTCACTGCGGAAAGAGATATAAACAATATTTAGAGTGAATTAATGTTTATGCAAGAACGTTCAATTTTTCATGCAAAACGATCGATGACCCGCGACCTGATGAAATGACTCTGAGATGACCAAAATGTTCCGTTTTGAAAATTTTCATCTTTCAACTAATTTTGACTCTCAGAGGTGGATCATCACTTTTGGAGATAAAATGAGCATCGTTATCGTCATTTTCATGCTTCTAGGGAGCCAAAACTCAAGATTTGGCTTATGGTTAAAAGTGACTTAAAAGGACCCAAATGCTCACTTCGAGGGCTTAAAACGTGTTTATTCACTGCCGGAAGAGATATAAACAACATTTAGAGTAAATTATTGTTCATGCGAGAACGTTCAATTTTTCATGCAAAACGATCGATGACCCGCGACCTGATGAAATGACTCTGAGATGACCAAAATGTTCCGTTTTGAAAATTTTCATCTTTCAACTAATTTTGACTCTCAGAGGTGGATCATCACTTTTGGAGATAAAATGAGCATCGTTATCGTCATTTTCATGCTTCTAGGGAGCCAAAACTCAAGATTTGGCTTATGGTTAAAAGTGACTTAAAAGGACCCAAATGCTCACTTGGAGGGCTTAAAACGTGTTTATTCACTGCGGAAAGAGATATAAACAATATTTAGAGTGAATTAATGTTCATGTGAGAACGTTCAATTTTTCATGCAAAACGATCGATGACCCGCAACCTGATGAAATTGCTCTGAGATGACCAAAATGGTCCGTTTTGAAAAAGTTCATCTTTCAACTAATTTTGACTCTCAGAGGTGGATCATCACTTTTGGAGATAAAATGAGCATCGTTATCGCCATTTTCATGCTTTTAGGGAGCAAAAACTCAAGATTTGGCTCATGGTTAAAAGTGACTGAAAAGGCCCAAAATGCTCACTTCGAGGGCTTAAAACGTGTTTATTCACTGCGGGAAGAGATATAAACAATAGTTAGAGTGAATTAATGTTCATGCGAGAACGTTCAATTGTTCATGCAAAACGATCGATGACCCGCGACCTGATGAAATGACTCTGAGATGACCAAAATGTTCCGTTTTGAAAATTTTCATCTTTCAACTAATTTTGACTCTCAGAGGTGGATCATCACTTTTGGAGATAAAATGAGCATCGTTATAGTCATTTTCATGCTTCTAGGGAGCCAAAACTCAAGATTTGGCTTATGGTTAAAAGTGACTTAAAAGGACCCAAATGCTCACATCGAGGGCTTAAAACGTGTTTATTCACTGCAGGAAGAGATATAAACAACATTTAGAGTAAATTATTGTTCATGCGAGAACGTTCAATTTTTCATGCAAAACGATCGATGACCCGCGACCTGATGAAATTGCTCTGAAATGACCAAAATGGTCCGTTTTGAAAATTTTCATCTTTCAACTAATTTTGACTCTCAGAGGTTGATCATCACTTTTGGAGATAAAATGAGCATCGTTATCGTCATTTTCATGCTTCTAGGGAGCCAAAACTCAAGATTTGGCTTATGGTTAAAAGTGACTTAAAAGGACCCAAATGCTCACTTTGAGGGCTTAAAACGTGTTTATTCACTGCGGAAAGAGATATAAACAATATTTAGAGTGAATTAATGTTCATGCGAGAACGTTCAATTTTTCATGCAAAACGATCGATGACCCGCGACCTGATGAAATTACTCTGAGATGACCAAAATGGTCCGTTTTGAAAATTTTCATCTTTTAACTAATTTTGACTCTCAGAGGTTGATCATCACTTTTGGAGATAAAATGAGCATCGTTATCGTCATTTTCATGCTTCTAGGGAGCCAAAACTCAAGATTTGGCTTATGGTTCAAAGTGACTTAAAAGGACCCAAATGCTCACTTTGAGGGCTTAAAACGTGTTTATTCACTGCGGAAAGAGATATAAACAATCTTTAGAGTGAATTAATGTTCATGCGAGAACGTTCAATTTTTCATGCAAAACGATCGATGACCCGCGACCTGATGAAATTGCTCTGAGATGACCAAAATGGTCCGTTTTGAAAAAGTTCATCTTTCAACTAATTTTGACTCTCAGAGGTGGATCATCACTTTTGGAGATAAAATGAGCATCGTTATCGCCATTTTCATGCTTTTAGGGAGCAAAAACTCAAGATTTGGCTCATGGTTAAAAGTGACTGAAAAGGCCCAAAATGCTCACTTCGAGGGCTTAAAACGTGTTTATTCACTGCGGGAAGAGATATAAACAATAGTTAGAGTGAATTAATGTTCATGCGAGAACGTTCAATTGTTCATGCAAAACGATCGATGACCCGCGACCTGATGAAATGACTCTGAGATGACCAAAATGTTCCGTTTTGAAAATTTTCATCTTTCAACTAATTTTGACTCTCAGAGGTGGATCATCACTTTTGGAGATAAAATGAGCATCGTTATAGTCATTTTCATGCTTCTAGGGAGCCAAAACTCAAGATTTGGCTTATGGTTAAAAGTGACTTAAAAGGACCCAAATGCTCACATCGAGGGCTTAAAACGTGTTTATTCACTGCAGGAAGAGATATAAACAACATTTAGAGTAAATTATTGTTCATGCGAGAACGTTCAATTTTTCATGCAAAACGATCGATGACCCGCGACCTGATGAAATTGCTCTGAAATGACCAAAATGGTCCGTTTTGAAAATTTTCATCTTTCAACTAATTTTGACTCTCAGAGGTTGATCATCACTTTTGGAGATAAAATGAGCATCGTTATCGTCATTTTCATGCTTCTAGGGAGCCAAAACTCAAGATTTGGCTTATGGTTAAAAGTGACTTAAAAGGACCCAAATGCTCACTTTGAGGGCTTAAAACGTGTTTATTCACTGCGGAAAGAGATATAAACAATATTTAGAGTGAATTAATGTTCATGCGAGAACGTTCAATTTTTCATGCAAAACGATCGATGACCCGCGACCTGATGAAATTACTCTGAGATGACCAAAATGGTCCGTTTTGAAAATTTTCATCTTTTAACTAATTTTGACTCTCAGAGGTTGATCATCACTTTTGGAGATAAAATGAGCATCGTTATCGTCATTTTCATGCTTCTAGGGAGCCAAAACTCAAGATTTGGCTTATGGTTAAAAGTGACTTAAAAGGACCCAAATGCTCACTTTGAGGGCTTAAAACGTGTTTATTCACTGCGGAAAGAGATATAAACAATATTTAGAGTGAATTAATGTTTATGCGAGAACGTTCAATTTTTCATGCAAAACGATCGATGACCCGCGACCTGATGAAATGACTCTGAGATGACCAAAATGTTCAGTTTTGAAAATTTTCATCTTTCAACTAATTTTGACTCTCAGAGGTGGATCATCACTTTTGGAGATAAAATGAGCATCGTTATCGTCATTTTCATGCTTCTAGGGAGCCAAAACTCAAGATTTGGCTTATGGTTAAAAGTGACTTAAAAGGACCCAAATGCTCACTTGGAGGGCTTAAAACGTGTTTATTCACTGCGGGAAGAGATATAAACAACATTTAGAGTAAATTATTGTTCATGCGAGAACGTTTAATTTTTCATGCAAAACGATCGATGACCCGCGACCTGATGAAATTACTCTGAGATGACCAAAATGGTCCGTTTTGAAAATTTTCATCTTTCAACTAATTTTGACTCTCAGAGGTTGATCATCACTTTTGGAGATAAAATGAGCATCGTTATCGTCATTTTAATGCTTCTAGGGAGCCAAAACTCAAGATTTGGCTTATGGTTAAAAGTGACTTAAAAGGACCCAAATGCTCACTTTGAGGGCTTAAAACGTGTTTATTCACTGCGGAAAGAGATATAAACAATATTTAGAGTGAATTAATGTTTATGCGAGAACGTTCAATTTTTCATGCAAAACGATCGATGACCCGCGACCTGATGAAATGACTCTGAGATGACCAAAATGTTCCGTTTTGAAAATTTTCATCTTTCAACTAATTTTGACTCTCAGAGGTGGATCATCACTTTTGGAGATAAAATTAGCATCGTTATCGTCATTTTCATGCTTCTAGGGAGCCAAAACTCAAGATTTGGCTTATGGTTAAAAGTGACTTAAAAGGACCCAAATGCTCACTTCGAGGGCTTAAAACGTGTTTATTCACTGCCGGAAGAGATATAAACAACATTTAGAGTAAATTATTGTTCATGCGAGAACGTTCAATTTTTCATGCAAAACGATCGATGACCCGCGACCTGATGAAATGACTCTGAGATGACCAAAATGTTCCGTTTTGAAAATTTTCATCTTTCAACTAATTTTGACTCTCAGAGGTGGATCATCACTTTTGGAGATAAAATGAGCATCGTTATCGTCATTTTCATGCTTCTAGGGAGCCAAAACTCAAGATTTGGCTTATGGTTAAAAGTGACTTAAAAGGACCCAAATGCTCACTTGGAGGGCTTAAAACGTGTTTATTCACTGCGGAAAGAGATATAAACAATATTTAGAGTGAATTAATGTTCATGTGAGAACGTTCAATTTTTCATGCAAAACGATCGATGACCCGCAACCTGATGAAATTGCTCTGAGATGACCAAAATGGTCCGTTTTGAAAAAGTTCATCTTTCAACTAATTTTGACTCTCAGAGGTGGATCATCACTTTTGGAGATAAAATGAGCATCGTTATCGCCATTTTCATGCTTCTAGGGAGCCAAAACTCAAGATTTGGCTCATGGTTAAAAGTGACGGAAAAGGCCCAAAATGCTCACTTCGAGGGCTTAAAACGTGTTTATTCACTGCGGGAAGAGATATAAACAATAGTTAGAGTAAATTAATGTTCATGCGAGAACGTTCAATTTTTCATGCAAAACGATCGATGACCCGCGACCTGATGAAATTGCTCTGAGATGACCAAAATGGTCCGTTTTGAAAATTTTCATCTTTCAACTAATTTTGACTCTCAGAGGTTGATCATCACTTTTGGAGATAAAATGAGCATCGTTATCGTCATTTTCATGCTTCTAGGGAGCCAAAACTCAAGATTTGGCTTATGGTTAAAAGTGACTTAAAAGGGTCCAAATGCTCACTTGGAGGGCTTAAAACGTGTTTATTCACTGCGGGAAGAGATATAAACAACATTTAGAGTAAATTATTGTTAATGCGAGAACGTTCAATTTTTCATGCAAAACGATCGATGACCCGCGACCTGATGAAATGACTCTGAGATGACCAAAATGTTCCGTTTTGAAAATTTTCATCTTTCAACTAATTTTGACTCTCAGAGGTTGATCATCACTTTTGGAGATAAAATGAGCATCGTTATCGTCATTTTCATGCTTCTAGGGAGCCAAAACTCAAGATTTGGCTTATGGTTAAAAGTGACTTAAAAGGACCCAAATGCTCACTTTGAGGGCTTAAAACGTGTTTATTCACTGCGGAAAGAGATATAAACAATATTTAGAGTGAATTAATGTTCATGCGAGAACGTTCAATTTTTCATGCAAAACGATCG
Source organism: Lissotriton helveticus (assembly GCF_964261635.1). NCBI lineage: Eukaryota > Metazoa > Chordata > Amphibia > Caudata > Salamandridae > Lissotriton > Lissotriton helveticus. Next base: position 1,164,336,900 of record NC_136069.1, on the reverse strand, counting down.
ATGACCCGCGACCTGATGAAATTACTCTGAGATGACCAAAATGGTCCGTTTTGAAAATTTTCATCTTTTAACTAATTTTGACTCTCAGAGGTTGATCATCACTTTTGGAGATAAAATGAGCATCGTTATCGTCATTTTCATGCTTCTAGGGAGCCAAAACTCAAGATTTGGCTTATGGTTAAAAGTGACTTAAAAGGACCCAAATGCTCACTTTGAGGGCTTAAAACGTGTTTATTCACTGCGGAAAGAGATATAAACAATATTTAGAGTGAATTAATGTTTATGCGAGAACGTTCAATTTTTCATGCAAAACGATCGATGACCCGCGACCTGATGAAATGACTCTGAGATGACCAAAATGTTCAGTTTTGAAAATTTTCATCTTTCAACTAATTTTGACTCTCAGAGGTGGATCATCACTTTTGGAGATAAAATGAGCATCGTTATCGTCATTTTCATGCTTCTAGGGAGCCAAAACTCAAGATTTGGCTTATGGTTAAAAGTGACTTAAAAGGACCCAAATGCTCACTTGGAGGGCTTAAAACGTGTTTATTCACTGCGGGAAGAGATATAAACAACATTTAGAGTAAATTATTGTTCATGCGAGAACGTTTAATTTTTCATGCAAAACGATCGATGACCCGCGACCTGATGAAATTACTCTGAGATGACCAAAATGGTCCGTTTTGAAAATTTTCATCTTTCAACTAATTTTGACTCTCAGAGGTTGATCATCACTTTTGGAGATAAAATGAGCATCGTTATCGTCATTTTAATGCTTCTAGGGAGCCAAAACTCAAGATTTGGCTTATGGTTAAAAGTGACTTAAAAGGACCCAAATGCTCACTTTGAGGGCTTAAAACGTGTTTATTCACTGCGGAAAGAGATATAAACAATATTTAGAGTGAATTAATGTTTATGCGAGAACGTTCAATTTTTCATGCAAAACGATCGATGACCCGCGACCTGATGAAATGACTCTGAGATGACCAAAATGTTCCGTTTTGAAAATTTTCATCTTTCAACTAATTTTGACTCTCAGAGGTGGATCATCACTTTTGGAGATAAAATTAGCATCGTTATCGTCATTTTCATGCTTCTAGGGAGCCAAAACTCAAGATTTGGCTTATGGTTAAAAGTGACTTAAAAGGACCCAAATGCTCACTTCGAGGGCTTAAAACGTGTTTATTCACTGCCGGAAGAGATATAAACAACATTTAGAGTAAATTATTGTTCATGCGAGAACGTTCAATTTTTCATGCAAAACGATCGATGACCCGCGACCTGATGAAATGACTCTGAGATGACCAAAATGTTCCGTTTTGAAAATTTTCATCTTTCAACTAATTTTGACTCTCAGAGGTGGATCATCACTTTTGGAGATAAAATGAGCATCGTTATCGTCATTTTCATGCTTCTAGGGAGCCAAAACTCAAGATTTGGCTTATGGTTAAAAGTGACTTAAAAGGACCCAAATGCTCACTTGGAGGGCTTAAAACGTGTTTATTCACTGCGGAAAGAGATATAAACAATATTTAGAGTGAATTAATGTTCATGTGAGAACGTTCAATTTTTCATGCAAAACGATCGATGACCCGCAACCTGATGAAATTGCTCTGAGATGACCAAAATGGTCCGTTTTGAAAAAGTTCATCTTTCAACTAATTTTGACTCTCAGAGGTGGATCATCACTTTTGGAGATAAAATGAGCATCGTTATCGCCATTTTCATGCTTCTAGGGAGCCAAAACTCAAGATTTGGCTCATGGTTAAAAGTGACGGAAAAGGCCCAAAATGCTCACTTCGAGGGCTTAAAACGTGTTTATTCACTGCGGGAAGAGATATAAACAATAGTTAGAGTAAATTAATGTTCATGCGAGAACGTTCAATTTTTCATGCAAAACGATCGATGACCCGCGACCTGATGAAATTGCTCTGAGATGACAAAAATGGTCCGTTTTGAAAATTTTCATCTTTCAACTAATTTTGACTCTCAGAGGTTGATCATCACTTTTGGAGATAAAATGAGCATCGTTATCGTCATTTTCATGCTTCTAGGGAGCCAAAACTCAAGATTTGGCTTATGGTTAAAAGTGACTTAAAAGGGTCCAAATGCTCACTTGGAGGGCTTAAAACGTGTTTATTCACTGCGGGAAGAGATATAAACAACATTTAGAGTAAATTATTGTTAATGCGAGAACGTTCAATTTTTCATGCAAAACGATCGATGACCCGCGACCTGATGAAATGACTCTGAGATGACCAAAATGTTCCGTTTTGAAAATTTTCATCTTTCAACTAATTTTGACTCTCAGAGGTGGATCATCACTTTTGGAGATAAAATGAGCATCGTTATCGTCATTTTCATGCTTCTAGGGAGCCAAAACTCAAGATTTGGCTTATGGTTAAAAGTGACTTAAAAGGACCCAAATGCTCACTTGGAGGGCTTAAAACGTGTTTATTCACTGCGGGAAGAGATATAAACAACATTTAGAGTAAATTATTGTTCATGCGAGAACGTTCAATTTTTCATGCAAAACGATTGATGACCCGCGACCTGATGAAATGACTCTGAGATGACCAAAATGTTCCGTTTTGAAAATTTTCATCTTTCAACTAATTTTGACTCTCAAAGGTGGATCATCACTTTTGGAGATAAAATGAGCATCGTTATCGCCATTTTCATGCTTCTAGGGAGCCAAAACTCAAGATTTGGCTCATGGTTAAAAGTGACGGAAAAGGCCCAAAATGCTCACTTCGAGGGCTTAAAACGTGTTTATTCACTGCGGGAAGAGATATAAACAATAGTTAGAGTGAATTAATGTTCATGCGAGAACGTTCAATTTTTCATGCAAAACGATCGATGACCCGCGACCTGATGAAATAACTCTGAGATGACCAAAATGTTCCGTTTTGAAAATTTTCATCTTTCAACTAATTTTGACTCTCAGAGGTGGATCATCACTTTTGGAGATAAAATGAGCATCGTTATAGTCATTTTCATGCTTCTAGGGAGCCAAAACTCAAGATTTGGCTTATGGTTAAAAGTGACTTAAAAGGGCCAAAATGCTCACTTGGAGGGCTTAAAACGTGTTTATTCACTGCCGGAAGAGATATAAACAATAGTTAGAGTGAATTAATGTTCATGCGAGAACGTTCAATTTTTCATGCAAAACGATCGATGACCCGCGACCTGATGAAATGACTCTGAGATTACCAAAATGTTCCGTTTTGAAAATTTTCATCTTTCAACTAATTTTGACTCTCAGAGGTTGATAATCACTTTTGGAGAGAAAATGAGCATCGTTATCGTCATTTTCATGCTTCTAGGGAGCCAAAACTCAAGATTTGGCTTATGGTTAAAAGTGACTTAAAAGGACCCAAATGCTCACTTGGAGGGCTTAAAACGTGTTTATTCACTGCGGGAAGAGATATAAACAACATTTAGAGTAAATTATTGTTCATGCGAGAACGTTCAATTTTTCATGCAAAACGATCGATGACCCGCGACCTGATGAAATTACTCTGAGATGACCATAATGGTCCGTTTTGAAAATTTTCATCTTTCAACTAATTTTGACTCTCAGAGGTTGATAATCACTTTTGGAGAGAAAATGAGCATCGTTATCGTCATTTTCATGCTTCTAGGGAGCCAAAACTCAAGATTTGGCTTATGGTTAAAAGTGACTTAAAAGGACCCAAATGCTCACTTCGAGGGCTTAAAGCATGTTTATTCACTGCGGGAAGAGATATAAACAACATTTAGAGTAAATGATTGTTCATGCGAGACGTTCAATTTTTCATACAAAACGATCGATGACCCGCGACCTGATGAAATTGCTCTGAGATGACCAAAATGTTACGTTTTGAAAATGTTCATCTTTCAACTAATTTTGACTCTCAGAGGTGGATCATCACTTTTGGAGATAAAATGAGCATCGTTATCGTCATTTTCATGCTTCTAGGGAGCCAAAACTCAAGATTTGGCTCATGGTTAAAAGTGACTTAAAAGGCCCAAAATGCTCACTTCGAGGGCTTAAAACGTGTTTATTCACTGCCGGAAGAGATAAAAACAATAGTTAGAGTGAATTAATGTTCATGCGAGAACGTTCAATTTTTCATGCAAAACAATCGATGACATGCGACCTGATGAAATTGCTCTGAGATGACCAAAATGGTCCGTTTTGAAAATGTTCATCTTTCAACTAATTTTGACTCTCAGAGGTGGATCATCACTATTGGAGATAAAATGAGCATCGTTATCGTCATTTTCATGCTTCTAGGGAGCCAAAACTCAAGATTTGGCTTATGGTTCAAAGTGACTTAAAAGGACCCAAATGCTCACTTTGAGGGCTTAAAACGTGTTTATTCACTGCGGAAAGAGATATAAACAATCTTTAGAGTGAATTAATGTTCATGCGAGAACGTTCAATTTTTCATGCAAAACGATCGATGACCCGCGACCTGATGAAATTGCTCTGAGATGACCAAAATGGTCCGTTTTGAAAAAGTTCATCTTTCAACTAATTTTGACTCTCAGAGGTGGATCATCACTTTTGGAGATAAAATGAGCATCGTTATCGTCATTTTCATGCTTCTAGGGAGCCAAAACTCAATATTTGGCTTATGGTTAAAAGTGACTTAAAAGGACCCAAATGCTCACTTTGAGGGCTTAAAACGTGTTTATTCACTGCGGAAAGAGATATAAACAATATTTAGAGTGAATTAATGTTCATGCGAGAACGTTCAATTTTTCATGCAAAACGATCGATGACCCGCGACCTGATGAAATGACTCTGAGATGACCAAAATGTTCCGTTTTGAAAAAGTTCATCTTTCAACTAATTTTGACTCTCAGAGGTGGATCATCACTTTTGGAGATAAAATGAGCATCGTTATCGTCATTTTCATGCTTCTAGGGAGCCAAAACTCAAGATTTGGCTTATGGTTAAAAGTGACTTAAAAGGACCCAAATGCTCACTTCGAGGGCTTAAAACGTGTTTATTCACTGCGGGAAGAGATATAAACAATAGTTAGAGTGAATTAATGTTCATGCGAGAACGTTCAATTTTTCATGCAAAACGATCGATGACCCGTGACCTGATGAAATGACTCTGAGATTACCAAAATGTTCCGTTTTGAAAATTTTCATCTTTCAACTAATTTTGACTCTCAGAGGTGGATCATCACTTTTGGAGATAAAATGAGCATCGTTATCGTCATTTTCATGCTTCTAGGGAGCCCAAACTCAAGATTTGGCTTATGGTTAAAAGTGACTTAAAAGGACCCAAATGCTCACTTTGAGGGCTTAAAACGTGTTTATTCACTGCGGAAAGAGATATAAACAATATTTAGAGTGAATTAATGTTTATGCGAGAACGTTCAATTTTTCATGCAAAACGATCGATGACCCGCGACCTGATGAAATGACTCTGAGATGACCAAAATGTTCCGTTTTGAAAATTTTCATCTTTCAACTAATTTTGACTCTCAGAGGTGGATCATCACTTTTGGAGATAAAATGAGCATCGTTATCGTCATTTTCATGCTTCTAGGGAGCCAAAACTCAAGATTTGGCTTATGGTTAAAAGTGACTTAAAAGGACCCAAATGCTCACTTCGAGGGCTTAAAACGTGTTTATTCACTGCCGGAAGAGATATAAACAACATTTAGAGTAAATTATTGTTCATGCGAGAACGTTCAATTTTTCATGCAAAACGATCGATGACCCGCGACCTGATGAAATGACTCTGAGATGACCAAAATGTTCAGTTTTGAAAATTTTCATCTTTCAACTAATTTTGACTCTCAGAGGTGGATCATCACTTTTGGAGATAAAATGAGCATCGTTATCGTCATTTTCATGCTTCTAGGGAGCCAAAACTCAAGATTTGGCTTATGGTTAAAAGTGACTTAAAAGGACCCAAATGCTCACTTGGAGGGCTTAAAATGTGTTTATTCACTGCGGGAAGAGATATAAACAACATTTAGAGTAAATTATTGTTCATGCGAGAACGTTTAATTTTTCATGCAAAACGATCGATGACCCGCGACCTGATGAAATTACTCTGAGATGACCAAAATGGTCCGTTTTGAAAATTTTCATCTTTCAACTAATTTTGACTCTCAGAGGTTGATCATCACTTTTGGAGATAAAATGAGCATCGTTATCGTCATTTTAATGCTTCTAGGGAGCCAAAACTCAAGATTTGGCTTATGGTTAAAAGTGACTTAAAAGGACCCAAATGCTCACTTTGAGGGCTTAAAACGTGTTTATTCACTGCGGAAAGAGATATAAACAATATTTAGAGTGAATTAATGTTTATGCGAGAACGTTCAATTTTTCATGCAAAACGATCGATGACCCGCGACCTGATGAAATGACTCTGAGATGACCAAAATGTTCCGTTTTGAAAATTTTCATCTTTCAACTAATTTTGACTCTCAGAGGTGGATCATCACTTTTGGAGATAAAATTAGCATCGTTATCGTCATTTTCATGCTTCTAGGGAGCCAAAACTCAAGATTTGGCTTATGGTTAAAAGTGACTTAAAAGGACCCAAATGCTCACTTCGAGGGCTTAAAACGTGTTTATTCACTGCCGGAAGAGATATAAACAACATTTAGAGTAAATTATTGTTCATGCGAGAACGTTCAATTTTTCATGCAAAACGATCGATGACCCGCGACCTGATGAAATGACTCTGAGATGACCAAAATGTTCCGTTTTGAAAATTTTCATCTTTCAACTAATTTTGACTCTCAGAGGTGGATCATCACTTTTGGAGATAAAATGAGCATCGTTATCGTCATTTTCATGCTTCTAGGGAGCCAAAACTCAAGATTTGGCTTATGGTTAAAAGTGACTTAAAAGGACCCAAATGCTCACTTGGAGGGCTTAAAACGTGTTTATTCACTGCGGAAAGAGATATAAACAATATTTAGAGTGAATTAATGTTCATGTGAGAACGTTCAATTTTTCATGCAAAACGATCGATGACCCGCAACCTGATGAAATTGCTCTGAGATGACCAAAATGGTCCGTTTTGAAAAAGTTCATCTTTCAACTAATTTTGACTCTCAGAGGTGGATCATCACTTTTGGAGATAAAATGAGCATCGTTATCGCCATTTTCATGCTTCTAGGGAGCCAAAACTCAAGATTTGGCTCATGGTTAAAAGTGACGGAAAAGGCCCAAAATGCTCACTTCGAGGGCTTAAAACGTGTTTATTCACTGCGGGAAGAGATATAAACAATAGTTAGAGTAAATTAATGTTCATGCGAGAACGTTCAATTTTTCATGCAAAACGATCGATGACCCGCGACCTGATGAAATTGCTCTGAGATGACCAAAATGGTCCGTTTTGAAAATTTTCATCTTTCAACTAATTTTGACTCTCAGAGGTTGATCATCACTTTTGGAGATAAAATGAGCATCGTTATCGTCATTTTCATGCTTCTAGGGAGCCAAAACTCAAGATTTGGCTTATGGTTAAAAGTGACTTAAAAGGGTCCAAATGCTCACTTGGAGGGCTTAAAACGTGTTTATTCACTGCGGGAAGAGATATAAACAACATTTAGAGTAAATTATTGTTAATGCGAGAACGTTCAATTTTTCATGCAAAACGATCGATGACCCGCGACCTGATGAAATGACTCTGAGATGACCAAAATGTTCCGTTTTGAAAATTTTCATCTTTCGACTAATTTTGACTCTCAGAGGTTGATCATCACTTTTGGAGATAAAATGAGCATCGTTATCGTCATTTTCATGCTTCTAGGGAGCCAAAACTCAAGATTTGGCTTATGGTTAAAAGTGACTTAAAAGGACCCAAATGCTCACTTTGAGGGCTTAAAACGTGTTTATTCACTGCGGAAAGAGATATAAACAATATTTAGAGTGAATTAATGTTCATGCGAGAACGTTCAATTTTTCATGCAAAACGATCGATGACCCGCGACCTGATGAAATTACTCTGAGATGACCAAAATGGTCCGTTTTGAAAATTTTCATCTTTTAACTAATTTTGACTCTCAGAGGTTGATCATCACTTTTGGAGATAAAATGAGCATCGTTATCGTCATTTTCATGCTTCTAGGGAGCCAAAACTCAAGATTTGGCTTATGGTTAAAAGTGACTTAAAAGGACCCAAATGCTCACTTTGAGGGCTTAAAACGTGTTTATTCACTGCGGAAAGAGATATAAACAATATTTAGAGTGAATTAATGTTTATGCGAGAACGTTCAATTTTTCATGCAAAACGATCGATGACCCGCGACCTGATGAAATGACTCTGAGATGACCAAAATGTTCAGTTTTGAAAATTTTCATCTTTCAACTAATTTTGACTCTCAGAGGTGGATCATCACTTTTGGAGATAAAATGAGCATCGTTATCGTCATTTTCATGCTTCTAGGGAGCCAAAACTCAAGATTTGGCTTATGGTTAAAAGTGACTTAAAAGGACCCAAATGCTCACTTGGAGGGCTTAAAACGTGTTTATTCACTGCGGGAAGAGATATAAACAACATTTAGAGTAAATTATTGTTCATGCGAGAACGTTTAATTTTTCATGCAAAACGATCGATGACCCGCGACCTGATGAAATTACTCTGAGATGACCAAAATGGTCCGTTTTGAAAATTTTCATCTTTCAACTAATTTTGACTCTCAGAGGTTGATCATCACTTTTGGAGATAAAATGAGCATCGTTATCGTCATTTTAATGCTTCTAGGGAGCCAAAACTCAAGATTTGGCTTATGGTTAAAAGTGACTTAAAAGGACCCAAATGCTCACTTTGAGGGCTTAAAACGTGTTTATTCACTGCGGAAAGAGATATAAACAATATTTAGAGTGAATTAATGTTTATGCGAGAACGTTCAATTTTTCATGCAAAACGATCGATGACCCGCGACCTGATGAAATGACTCTGAGATGACCAAAATGTTCCGTTTTGAAAATTTTCATCTTTCAACTAATTTTGACTCTCAGAGGTGGATCATCACTTTTGGAGATAAAATTAGCATCGTTATCGTCATTTTCATGCTTCTAGGGAGCCAAAACTCAAGATTTGGCTTATGGTTAAAAGTGACTTAAAAGGACCCAAATGCTCACTTCGAGGGCTTAAAACGTGTTTATTCACTGCCGGAAGAGATATAAACAACATTTAGAGTAAATTATTGTTCATGCGAGAACGTTCAATTTTTCATGCAAAACGATCGATGACCCGCGACCTGATGAAATGACTCTGAGATGACCAAAATGTTCCGTTTTGAAAATTTTCATCTTTCAACTAATTTTGACTCTCAGAGGTGGATCATCACTTTTGGAGATAAAATGAGCATCGTTATCGTCATTTTCATGCTTCTAGGGAGCCAAAACTCAAGATTTGGCTTATGGTTAAAAGTGACTTAAAAGGACCCAAATGCTCACTTGGAGGGCTTAAAACGTGTTTATTCACTGCGGAAAGAGATATAAACAATATTTAGAGTGAATTAATGTTCATGTGAGAACGTTCAATTTTTCATGCAAAACGATCGATGACCCGCAACCTGATGAAATTGCTCTGAGATGACCAAAATGGTCCGTTTTGAAAAAGTTCATCTTTCAACTAATTTTGACTCTCAGAGGTGGATCATCACTTTTGGAGATAAAATGAGCATCGTTATCGCCATTTTCATGCTTCTAGGGAGCCAAAACTCAAGATTTGGCTCATGGTTAAAAGTGACGGAAAAGGCCCAAAATGCTCACTTCGAGGGCTTAAAACGTGTTTATTCACTGCGGGAAGAGATATAAACAATAGTTAGAGTAAATTAATGTTCATGCGAGAACGTTCAATTTTTCATGCAAAACGATCGATGACCCGCGACCTGATGAAATTGCTCTGAGATGACCAAAATGGTCCGTTTTGAAAATTTTCATCTTTCAACTAATTTTGACTCTCAGAGGTTGATCATCACTTTTGGAGATAAAATGAGCATCGTTATCGTCATTTTCATGCTTCTAGGGAGCCAAAACTCAAGATTTGGCTTATGGTTAAAAGTGACTTAAAAGGGTCCAAATGCTCACTTGGAGGGCTTAAAACGTGTTTATTCACTGCGGGAAGAGATATAAACAACATTTAGAGTAAATTATTGTTAATGCGAGAACGTTCAATTTTTCATGCAAAACGATCGATGACCCGCGACCTGATGAAATGACTCTGAGATGACCAAAATGTTCCGTTTTGAAAATTTTCATCTTTCAACTAATTTTGACTCTCAGAGGTGGATCATCACTTTTGGAGATAAAATGAGCATCGTTATCGTCATTTTCATGCTTCTAGGGAGCCAAAACTCAAGATTTGGCTTATGGTTAAAAGTGACTTAAAAGGACCCAAATGCTCACTTGGAGGGCTTAAAACGTGTTTATTCACTGCGGGAAGAGATATAAACAACATTTAGAGTAAATTATTGTTCATGCGAGAACGTTCAATTTTTCATGCAAAACGATTGATGACCCGCGACCTGATGAAATGACTCTGAGATGACCAAAATGTTCCGTTTTGAAAATTTTCATCTTTCAACTAATTTTGACTCTCAAAGGTGGATCATCACTTTTGGAGATAAAATGAGCATCGTTATCGCCATTTTCATGCTTCTAGGGAGCCAAAACTCAAGATTTGGCTCATGGTTAAAAGTGACGGAAAAGGCCCAAAATGCTCACTTCGAGGGCTTAAAACGTGTTTATTCACTGCGGGAAGAGATATAAACAATAGTTAGAGTGAATTAATGTTCATGCGAGAACGTTCAATTTTTCATGCAAAACGATCGATGACCCGCGACCTGATGAAATAACTCTGAGATGACCAAAATGTTCCGTTTTGAAAATTTTCATCTTTCAACTAATTTTGACTCTCAGAGGTGGATCATCACTTTTGGAGATAAAATGAGCATCGTTATAGTCATTTTCATGCTTCTAGGGAGCCAAAACTCAAGATTTGGCTTATGGTTAAAAGTGACTTAAAAGGGCCAAAATGCTCACTTGGAGGGCTTAAAACGTGTTTATTCACTGCCGGAAGAGATATAAACAATAGTTAGAGTGAATTAATGTTCATGCGAGAACGTTCAATTTTTCATGCAAAACGATCGATGACCCGCGACCTGATGAAATGACTCTGAGATTACCAAAATGTTCCGTTTTGAAAATTTTCATCTTTCAACTAATTTTGACTCTCAGAGGTTGATAATCACTTTTGGAGAGAAAATGAGCATCGTTATCGTCATTTTCATGCTTCTAGGGAGCCAAAACTCAAGATTTGGCTTATGGTTAAAAGTGACTTAAAAGGACCCAAATGCTCACTTGGAGGGCTTAAAACGTGTTTATTCACTGCGGGAAGAGATATAAACAACATTTAGAGTAAATTATTGTTCATGCGAGAACGTTCAATTTTTCATGCAAAACGATCGATGACCCGCGACCTGATGAAATTACTCTGAGATGACCATAATGGTCCGTTTTGAAAATTTTCATCTTTCAACTAATTTTGACTCTCAGAGGTTGATAATCACTTTTGGAGAGAAAATGAGCATCGTTATCGTCATTTTCATGCTTCTAGGGAGCCAAAACTCAAGATTTGGCTTATGGTTAAAAGTGACTTAAAAGGACCCAAATGCTCACTTCGAGGGCTTAAAGCATGTTTATTCACTGCGGGAAGAGATATAAACAACATTTAGAGTAAATGATTGTTCATGCGAGACGTTCAATTTTTCATACAAAACGATCGATGACCCGCGACCTGATGAAATTGCTCTGAGATGACCAAAATGTTACGTTTTGAAAATGTTCATCTTTCAACTAATTTTGACTCTCAGAGGTGGATCATCACTTTTGGAGATAAAATGAGCATCGTTATCGTCATTTTCATGCTTCTAGGGAGCCAAAACTCAAGATTTGGCTCATGGTTAAAAGTGACTTAAAAGGCCCAAAATGCTCACTTCGAGGGCTTAAAACGTGTTTATTCACTGCCGGAAGAGATAAAAACAATAGTTAGAGTGAATTAATGTTCATGCGAGAACGTTCAATTTTTCATGCAAAACAATCGATGACATGCGACCTGATGAAATTGCTCTGAGATGACCAAAATGGTCCGTTTTGAAAATGTTCATCTTTCAACTAATTTTGACTCTCAGAGGTGGATCATCACTATTGGAGATAAAATGAGCATCGTTATCGTCATTTTCATGCTTCTAGGGAGCCAAAACTCAAGATTTGGCTTATGGTTCAAAGTGACTTAAAAGGACCCAAATGCTCACTTTGAGGGCTTAAAACGTGTTTATTCACTGCGGAAAGAGATATAAACAATCTTTAGAGTGAATTAATGTTCATGCGAGAACGTTCAATTTTTCATGCAAAACGATCGATGACCCGCGACCTGATGAAATTGCTCTGAGATGACCAAAATGGTCCGTTTTGAAAAAGTTCATCTTTCAACTAATTTTGACTCTCAGAGGTGGATCATCACTTTTGGAGATAAAATGAGCATCGTTATCGTCATTTTCATGCTTCTAGGGAGCCAAAACTCAATATTTGGCTTATGGTTAAAAGTGACTTAAAAGGACCCAAATGCTCACTTTGAGGGCTTAAAACGTGTTTATTCACTGCGGAAAGAGATATAAACAATATTTAGAGTGAATTAATGTTCATGCGAGAACGTTCAATTTTTCATGCAAAACGATCGATGACCCGCGACCTGATGAAATGACTCTGAGATGACCAAAATGTTCCGTTTTGAAAAAGTTCATCTTTCAACTAATTTTGACTCTCAGAGGTGGATCATCACTTTTGGAGATAAAATGAGCATCGTTATCGTCATTTTCATGCTTCTAGGGAGCCAAAACTCAAGATTTGGCTTATGGTTAAAAGTGACTTAAAAGGACCCAAATGCTCACTTCGAGGGCTTAAAACGTGTTTATTCACTGCGGGAAGAGATATAAACAATAGTTAGAGTGAATTAATGTTCATGCGAGAACGTTCAATTTTTCATGCAAAACGATCGATGACCCGTGACCTGATGAAATGACTCTGAGATTACCAAAATGTTCCGTTTTGAAAATTTTCATCTTTCAACTAATTTTGACTCTCAGAGGTGGATCATCACTTTTGGAGATAAAATGAGCATCGTTATCGTCATTTTCATGCTTCTAGGGAGCCCAAACTCAAGATTTGGCTTATGGTTAAAAGTGACTTAAAAGGACCCAAATGCTCACTTTGAGGGCTTAAAACGTGTTTATTCACTGCGGAAAGAGATATAAACAATATTTAGAGTGAATTAATGTTTATGCGAGAACGTTCAATTTTTCATGCAAAACGATCGATGACCCGCGACCTGATGAAATGACTCTGAGATGACCAAAATGTTCCGTTTTGAAAATTTTCATCTTTCAACTAATTTTGACTCTCAGAGGTGGATCATCACTTTTGGAGATAAAATGAGCATCGTTATCGTCATTTTCATGCTTCTAGGGAGCCAAAACTCAAGATTTGGCTTATGGTTAAAAGTGACTTAAAAGGACCCAAATGCTCACTTCGAGGGCTTAAAACGTGTTTATTCACTGCCGGAAGAGATATAAACAACATTTAGAGTAAATTATTGTTCATGCGAGAACGTTCAATTTTTCATGCAAAACGATCGATGACCCGCGACCTGATGAAATGACTCTGAGATGACCAAAATGTTCCGTTTTGAAAATTTTCATCTTTCAACTAATTTTGACTCTCAGAGGTGGATCATCACTTTTGGAGATAAAATGAGCATCGTTATCGTCATTTTCATGCTTCTAGGGAGCCAAAACTCAAGATTTGGCTTATGGTTAAAAGTGACTTAAAAGGACCCAAATGCTCACTTGGAGGGCTTAAAACGTGTTTATTCACTGCGGAAAGAGATATAAACAATATTTAGAGTGAATTAATGTTCATGTGAGAACGTTCAATTTTTCATGCAAAACGATCGATGACCCGCAACCTGATGAAATTGCTCTGAGATGACCAAAATGGTCCGTTTTGAAAAAGTTCATCTTTCAACTAATTTTGACTCTCAGAGGTGGATCATCACTTTTGGAGATAAAATGAGCATCGTTATCGCCATTTTCATGCTTTTAGGGAGCAAAAACTCAAGATTTGGCTCATGGTTAAAAGTGACTGAAAAGGCCCAAAATGCTCACTTCGAGGGCTTAAAACGTGTTTATTCACTGCGGGAAGAGATATAAACAATAGTTAGAGTGAATTAATGTTCATGCGAGAACGTTCAATTGTTCATGCAAAACGATCGATGACCCGCGACCTGATGAAATGACTCTGAGATGACCAAAATGTTCCGTTTTGAAAATTTTCATCTTTCAACTAATTTTGACTCTCAGAGGTGGATCATCACTTTTGGAGATAAAATGAGCATCGTTATAGTCATTTTCATGCTTCTAGGGAGCCAAAACTCAAGATTTGGCTTATGGTTAAAAGTGACTTAAAAGGACCCAAATGCTCACATCGAGGGCTTAAAACGTGTTTATTCACTGCAGGAAGAGATATAAACAACATTTAGAGTAAATTATTGTTCATGCGAGAACGTTCAATTTTTCATCCAAAACGATCGATGACCCGCGACCTGATGAAATTGCTCTGAAATGACCAAAATGGTCCGTTTTGAAAATTTTCATCTTTCAACTAATTTTGACTCTCAGAGGTTGATCATCACTTTTGGAGATAAAATGAGCATCGTTATCGTCATTTTCATGCTTCTAGGGAGCCAAAACTCAAGATTTGGCTTATGGTTAAAAGTGACTTAAAAGGACCCAAATGCTCACTTTGAGGGCTTAAAACGTGTTTATTCACTGCGGAAAGAGATATAAACAATATTTAGAGTGAATTAATGTTCATGCGAGAACGTTCAATTTTTCATGCAAAACGATCGATGACCCGCGACCTGATGAAATTACTCTGAGATGACCAAAATGGTCCGTTTTGAAAATTTTCATCTTTTAACTAATTTTGACTCTCAGAGGTTGATCATCACTTTTGGAGATAAAATGAGCATCGTTATCGTCATTTTCATGCTTCTAGGGAGCCAAAACTCAAGATTTGGCTTATGGTTAAAAGTGACTTAAAAGGACCCAAATGCTCACTTTGAGGGCTTAAAACGTGTTTATTCACTGCGGAAAGAGATATAAACAATATTTAGAGTGAATTAATGTTTATGCGAGAACGTTCAATTTTTCATGCAAAACGATCGATGACCCGCGACCTGATGAAATGACTCTGAGATGACCAAAATGTTCAGTTTTGAAAATTTTCATCTTTCAACTAATTTTGACTCTCAGAGGTGGATCATCACTTTTGGAGATAAAATGAGCATCGTTATCGTCATTTTCATGCTTCTAGGGAGCCAAAACTCAAGATTTGGCTTATGGTTAAAAGTGACTTAAAAGGACCCAAATGCTCACTTGGAGGGCTTAAAACGTGTTTATTCACTGCGGGAAGAGATATAAACAACATTTAGAGTAAATTATTGTTCATGCGAGAACGTTTAATTTTTCATGCAAAACGATCGATGACCCGCGACCTGATGAAATTACTCTGAGATGACCAAAATGGTCCGTTTTGAAAATTTTCATCTTTCAACTAATTTTGACTCTCAGAGGTTGATCATCACTTTTGGAGATAAAATGAGCATCGTTATCGTCATTTTAATGCTTCTAGGGAGCCAAAACTCAAGATTTGGCTTATGGTTAAAAGTGACTTAAAAGGACCCAAATGCTCACTTTGAGGGCTTAAAACGTGTTTATTCACTGCGGAAAGAGATATAAACAATATTTAGAGTGAATTAATGTTTATGCGAGAACGTTCAATTTTTCATGCAAAACGATCGATGACCCGCGACCTGATGAAATGACTCTGAGATGACCAAAATGTTCCGTTTTGAAAATTTTCATCTTTCAACTAATTTTGACTCTCAGAGGTGGATCATCACTTTTGGAGATAAAATTAGCATCGTTATCGTCATTTTCATGCTTCTAGGGAGCCAAAACTCAAGATTTGGCTTATGGTTAAAAGTGACTTAAAAGGACCCAAATGCTCACTTCGAGGGCTTAAAACGTGTTTATTCACTGCCGGAAGAGATATAAACAACATTTAGAGTAAATTATTGTTCATGCGAGAACGTTCAATTTTTCATGCAAAACGATCGATGACCCGCGACCTGATGAAATGACTCTGAGATGACCAAAATGTTCCGTTTTGAAAATTTTCATCTTTCAACTAATTTTGACTCTCAGAGGTGGATCATCACTTTTGGAGATAAAATGAGCATCGTTATCGTCATTTTCATGCTTCTAGGGAGCCAAAACTCAAGATTTGGCTTATGGTTAAAAGTGACTTAAAAGGACCCAAATGCTCACTTGGAGGGCTTAAAACGTGTTTATTCACTGCGGAAAGAGATATAAACAATATTTAGAGTGAATTAATGTTCATGTGAGAACGTTCAATTTTTCATGCAAAACGATCGATGACCCGCAACCTGATGAAATTGCTCTGAGATGACCAAAATGGTCCGTTTTGAAAAAGTTCATCTTTCAACTAATTTTGACTCTCAGAGGTGGATCATCACTTTTGGAGATAAAATGAGCATCGTTATCGCCATTTTCATGCTTCTAGGGAGCCAAAACTCAAGATTTGGCTCATGGTTAAAAGTGACGGAAAAGGCCCAAAATGCTCACTTCGAGGGCTTAAAACGTGTTTATTCACTGCGGGAAGAGATATAAACAATAGTTAGAGTAAATTAATGTTCATGCGAGAACGTTCAATTTTTCATGCAAAACGATCGATGACCCGCGACCTGATGAAATTGCTCTGAGATGACCAAAATGGTCCGTTTTGAAAATTTTCATCTTTCAACTAATTTTGACTCTCAGAGGTTGATCATCACTTTTGGAGATAAAATGAGCATCGTTATCGTCATTTTCATGCTTCTAGGGAGCCAAAACTCAAGATTTGGCTTATGGTTAAAAGTGACTTAAAAGGGTCCAAATGCTCACTTGGAGGGCTTAAAACGTGTTTATTCACTGCGGGAAGAGATATAAACAACATTTAGAGTAAATTATTGTTAATGCGAGAACGTTCAATTTTTCATGCAAAACGATCGATGACCCGCGACCTGATGAAATGACTCTGAGATGACCAAAATGTTCCGTTTTGAAAATTTTCATCTTTCAACTAATTTTGACTCTCAGAGGTTGATCATCACTTTTGGAGATAAAATGAGCATCGTTATCGTCATTTTCATGCTTCTAGGGAGCCAAAACTCAAGATTTGGCTTATGGTTAAAAGTGACTTAAAAGGACCCAAATGCTCACTTTGAGGGCTTAAAACGTGTTTATTCACTGCGGAAAGAGATATAAACAATATTTAGAGTGAATTAATGTTCATGCGAGAACGTTCAATTTTTCATGCAAAACGATCGATGACCCGCGACCTGATGAAATTACTCTGAGATGACCAAAATGGTCCGTTTTGAAAATTTTCATCTTTTAACTAATTTTGACTCTCAGAGGTTGATCATCACTTTTGGAGATAAAATGAGCATCGTTATCGTCATTTTCATGCTTCTAGGGAGCCAAAACTCAAGATTTGGCTTATGGTTAAAAGTGACTTAAAAGGACCCAAATGCTCACTTTGAGGGCTTAAAACGTGTTTATTCACTGCGGAAAGAGATATAAACAATATTTAGAGTGAATTAATGTTTATGCGAGAACGTTCAATTTTTCATGCAAAACGATCGATGACCCGCGACCTGATGAAATGACTCTGAGATGACCAAAATGTTCAGTTTTGAAAATTTTCATCTTTCAACTAATTTTGACTCTCAGAGGTGGATCATCACTTTTGGAGATAAAATGAGCATCGTTATCGTCATTTTCATGCTTCTAGGGAGCCAAAACTCAAGATTTGGCTTATGGTTAAAAGTGACTTAAAAGGACCCAAATGCTCACTTGGAGGGCTTAAAACGTGTTTATTCACTGCGGGAAGAGATATAAACAACATTTAGAGTAAATTATTGTTCATGCGAGAACGTTTAATTTTTCATGCAAAACGATCGATGACCCGCGACCTGATGAAATTACTCTGAGATGACCAAAATGGTCCGTTTTGAAAATTTTCATCTTTCAACTAATTTTGACTCTCAGAGGTTGATCATCACTTTTGGAGATAAAATGAGCATCGTTATCGTCATTTTAATGCTTCTAGGGAGCCAAAACTCAAGATTTGGCTTATGGTTAAAAGTGACTTAAAAGGACCCAAATGCTCACTTTGAGGGCTTAAAACGTGTTTATTCACTGCGGAAAGAGATATAAACAATATTTAGAGTGAATTAATGTTTATGCGAGAACGTTCAATTTTTCATGCAAAACGATCGATGACCCGCGACCTGATGAAATGACTCTGAGATGACCAAAATGTTCCGTTTTGAAAATTTTCATCTTTCAACTAATTTTGACTCTCAGAGGTGGATCATCACTTTTGGAGATAAAATTAGCATCGTTATCGTCATTTTCATGCTTCTAGGGAGCCAAAACTCAAGATTTGGCTTATGGTTAAAAGTGACTTAAAAGGACCCAAATGCTCACTTCGAGGGCTTAAAACGTGTTTATTCACTGCCGGAAGAGATATAAACAACATTTAGAGTAAATTATTGTTCATGCGAGAACGTTCAATTTTTCATGCAAAACGATCGATGACCCGCGACCTGATGAAATGACTCTGAGATGACCAAAATGTTCCGTTTTGAAAATTTTCATCTTTCAACTAATTTTGACTCTCAGAGGTGGATCATCACTTTTGGAGATAAAATGAGCATCGTTATCGTCATTTTCATGCTTCTAGGGAGCCAAAACTCAAGATTTGGCTTATGGTTAAAAGTGACTTAAAAGGACCCAAATGCTCACTTGGAGGGCTTAAAACGTGTTTATTCACTGCGGAAAGAGATATAAACAATATTTAGAGTGAATTAATGTTCATGTGAGAACGTTCAATTTTTCATGCAAAACGATCGATGACCCGCAACCTGATGAAATTGCTCTGAGATGACCAAAATGGTCCGTTTTGAAAAAGTTCATCTTTCAACTAATTTTGACTCTCAGAGGTGGATCATCACTTTTGGAGATAAAATGAGCATCGTTATCGCCATTTTCATGCTTCTAGGGAGCCAAAACTCAAGATTTGGCTCATGGTTAAAAGTGACGGAAAAGGCCCAAAATGCTCACTTCGAGGGCTTAAAACGTGTTTATTCACTGCGGGAAGAGATATAAACAATAGTTAGAGTAAATTAATGTTCATGCGAGAACGTTCAATTTTTCATGCAAAACGATCGATGACCCGCGACCTGATGAAATTGCTCTGAGATGACCAAAATGGTCCGTTTTGAAAATTTTCATCTTTCAACTAATTTTGACTCTCAGAGGTTGATCATCACTTTTGGAGATAAAATGAGCATCGTTATCGTCATTTTCATGCTTCTAGGGAGCCAAAACTCAAGATTTGGCTTATGGTTAAAAGTGACTTAAAAGGGTCCAAATGCTCACTTGGAGGGCTTAAAACGTGTTTATTCACTGCGGGAAGAGATATAAACAACATTTAGAGTAAATTATTGTTAATGCGAGAACGTTCAATTTTTCATGCAAAACGATCGATGACCCGCGACCTGATGAAATGACTCTGAGATGACCAAAATGTTCCGTTTTGAAAATTTTCATCTTTCAACTAATTTTGACTCTCAGAGGTGGATCATCACTTTTGGAGATAAAATGAGCATCGTTATCGTCATTTTCATGCTTCTAGGGAGCCAAAACTCAAGATTTGGCTTATGGTTAAAAGTGACTTAAAAGGACCCAAATGCTCACTTGGAGGGCTTAAAACGTGTTTATTCACTGCGGGAAGAGATATAAACAACATTTAGAGTAAATTATTGTTCATGCGAGAACGTTCAATTTTTCATGCAAAACGATTGATGACCCGCGACCTGATGAAATGACTCTGAGATGACCAAAATGTTCCGTTTTGAAAATTTTCATCTTTCAACTAATTTTGACTCTCAAAGGTGGATCATCACTTTTGGAGATAAAATGAGCATCGTTATCGCCATTTTCATGCTTCTAGGGAGCCAAAACTCAAGATTTGGCTCATGGTTAAAAGTGACGGAAAAGGCCCAAAATGCTCACTTCGAGGGCTTAAAACGTGTTTATTCACTGCGGGAAGAGATATAAACAATAGTTAGAGTGAATTAATGTTCATGCGAGAACGTTCAATTTTTCATGCAAAACGATCGATGACCCGCGACCTGATGAAATAACTCTGAGATGACCAAAATGTTCCGTTTTGAAAATTTTCATCTTTCAACTAATTTTGACTCTCAGAGGTGGATCATCACTTTTGGAGATAAAATGAGCATCGTTATAGTCATTTTCATGCTTCTAGGGAGCCAAAACTCAAGATTTGGCTTATGGTTAAAAGTGACTTAAAAGGGCCAAAATGCTCACTTGGAGGGCTTAAAACGTGTTTATTCACTGCCGGAAGAGATATAAACAATAGTTAGAGTGAATTAATGTTCATGCGAGAACGTTCAATTTTTCATGCAAAACGATCGATGACCCGCGACCTGATGAAATGACTCTGAGATTACCAAAATGTTCCGTTTTGAAAATTTTCATCTTTCAACTAATTTTGACTCTCAGAGGTTGATAATCACTTTTGGAGAGAAAATGAGCATCGTTATCGTCATTTTCATGCTTCTAGGGAGCCAAAACTCAAGATTTGGCTTATGGTTAAAAGTGACTTAAAAGGACCCAAATGCTCACTTGGAGGGCTTAAAACGTGTTTATTCACTGCGGGAAGAGATATAAACAACATTTAGAGTAAATTATTGTTCATGCGAGAACGTTCAATTTTTCATGCAAAACGATCGATGACCCGCGACCTGATGAAATTACTCTGAGATGACCATAATGGTCCGTTTTGAAAATTTTCATCTTTCAACTAATTTTGACTCTCAGAGGTTGATAATCACTTTTGGAGAGAAAATGAGCATCGTTATCGTCATTTTCATGCTTCTAGGGAGCCAAAACTCAAGATTTGGCTTATGGTTAAAAGTGACTTAAAAGGACCCAAATGCTCACTTCGAGGGCTTAAAGCATGTTTATTCACTGCGGGAAGAGATATAAACAACATTTAGAGTAAATGATTGTTCATGCGAGACGTTCAATTTTTCATACAAAACGATCGATGACCCGCGACCTGATGAAATTGCTCTGAGATGACCAAAATGTTACGTTTTGAAAATGTTCATCTTTCAACTAATTTTGACTCTCAGAGGTGGATCATCACTTTTGGAGATAAAATGAGCATCGTTATCGTCATTTTCATGCTTCTAGGGAGCCAAAACTCAAGATTTGGCTCATGGTTAAAAGTGACTTAAAAGGCCCAAAATGCTCACTTCGAGGGCTTAAAACGTGTTTATTCACTGCCGGAAGAGATAAAAACAATAGTTAGAGTGAATTAATGTTCATGCGAGAACGTTCAATTTTTCATGCAAAACAATCGATGACATGCGACCTGATGAAATTGCTCTGAGATGACCAAAATGGTCCGTTTTGAAAATGTTCATCTTTCAACTAATTTTGACTCTCAGAGGTGGATCATCACTATTGGAGATAAAATGAGCATCGTTATCGTCATTTTCATGCTTCTAGGGAGCCAAAACTCAAGATTTGGCTTATGGTTCAAAGTGACTTAAAAGGACCCAAATGCTCACTTTGAGGGCTTAAAACGTGTTTATTCACTGCGGAAAGAGATATAAACAATCTTTAGAGTGAATTAATGTTCATGCGAGAACGTTCAATTTTTCATGCAAAACGATCGATGACCCGCGACCTGATGAAATTGCTCTGAGATGACCAAAATGGTCCGTTTTGAAAAAGTTCATCTTTCAACTAATTTTGACTCTCAGAGGTGGATCATCACTTTTGGAGATAAAATGAGCATCGTTATCGTCATTTTCATGCTTCTAGGGAGCCAAAACTCAATATTTGGCTTATGGTTAAAAGTGACTTAAAAGGACCCAAATGCTCACTTTGAGAGCTTAAAACGTGTTTATTCACTGCGGAAAGAGATATAAACAATATTTAGAGTGAATTAATGTTCATGCGAGAACGTTCAATTTTTCATGCAAAACGATCGATGACCCGCGACCTGATGAAATGACTCTGAGATGACCAAAATGTTCCGTTTTGAAAAAGTTCATCTTTCAACTAATTTTGACTCTCAGAGGTGGATCATCACTTTTGGAGATAAAATGAGCATCGTTATCGTCATTTTCATGCTTCTAGGGAGCCAAAACTCAAGATTTGGCTTATGGTTAAAAGTGACTTAAAAGGACCCAAATGCTCACTTCGAGGGCTTAAAACGTGTTTATTCACTGCGGGAAGAGATATAAACAATAGTTAGAGTGAATTAATGTTCATGCGAGAACGTTCAATTTTTCATGCAAAACGATCGATGACCCGTGACCTGATGAAATGACTCTGAGATTACCAAAATGTTCCGTTTTGAAAATTTTCATCTTTCAACTAATTTTGACTCTCAGAGGTGGATCATCACTTTTGGAGATAAAATGAGCATCGTTATCGTCATTTTCATGCTTCTAGGGAGCCCAAACTCAAGATTTGGCTTATGGTTAAAAGTGACTTAAAAGGACCCAAATGCTCACTTTGAGGGCTTAAAACGTGTTTATTCACTGCGGAAAGAGATATAAACAATATTTAGAGTGAATTAATGTTTATGCGAGAACGTTCAATTTTTCATGCAAAACGATCGATGACCCGCGACCTGATGAAATGACTCTGAGATGACCAAAATGTTCCGTTTTGAAAATTTTCATCTTTCAACTAATTTTGACTCTCAGAGGTGGATCATCACTTTTGGAGATAAAATGAGCATCGTTATCGTCATTTTCATGCTTCTAGGGAGCCAAAACTCAAGATTTGGCTTATGGTTAAAAGTGACTTAAAAGGACCCAAATGCTCACTTCGAGGGCTTAAAACGTGTTTATTCACTGCCGGAAGAGATATAAACAACATTTAGAGTAAATTATTGTTCATGCGAGAACGTTCAATTTTTCATGCAAAACGATCGATGACCCGCGACCTGATGAAATGACTCTGAGATGACCAAAATGTTCCGTTTTGAAAATTTTCATCTTTCAACTAATTTTGACTCTCAGAGGTGGATCATCACTTTTGGAGATAAAATGAGCATCGTTATCGTCATTTTCATGCTTCTAGGGAGCCAAAACTCAAGATTTGGCTTATGGTTAAAAGTGACTTAAAAGGACCCAAATGCTCACTTGGAGGGCTTAAAACGTGTTTATTCACTGCGGAAAGAGATATAAACAATATTTAGAGTGAATTAATGTTCATGTGAGAACGTTCAATTTTTCATGCAAAACGATCGATGACCCGCAACCTGATGAAATTGCTCTGAGATGACCAAAATGGTCCGTTTTGAAAAAGTTCATCTTTCAACTAATTTTGACTCTCAGAGGTGGATCATCACTTTTGGAGATAAAATGAGCATCGTTATCGCCATTTTCATGCTTTTAGGGAGCAAAAACTCAAGATTTGGCTCATGGTTAAAAGTGACTGAAAAGGCCCAAAATGCTCACTTCGAGGGCTTAAAACGTGTTTATTCACTGCGGGAAGAGATATAAACAATAGTTAGAGTGAATTAATGTTCATGCGAGAACGTTCAATTGTTCATGCAAAACGATCGATGACCCGCGACCTGATGAAATGACTCTGAGATGACCAAAATGTTCCGTTTTGAAAATTTTCATCTTTCAACTAATTTTGACTCTCAGAGGTGGATCATCACTTTTGGAGATAAAATGAGCATCGTTATAGTCATTTTCATGCTTCTAGGGAGCCAAAACTCAAGATTTGGCTTATGGTTAAAAGTGACTTAAAAGGACCCAAATGCTCACATCGAGGGCTTAAAACGTGTTTATTCACTGCAGGAAGAGATATAAACAACATTTAGAGTAAATTATTGTTCATGCGAGAACGTTCAATTTTTCATCCAAAACGATCGATGACCCGCGACCTGATGAAATTGCTCTGAAATGACCAAAATGGTCCGTTTTGAAAATTTTCATCTTTCAACTAATTTTGACTCTCAGAGGTTGATCATCACTTTTGGAGATAAAATGAGCATCGTTATCGTCATTTTCATGCTTCTAGGGAGCCAAAACTCAAGATTTGGCTTATGGTTAAAAGTGACTTAAAAGGACCCAAATGCTCACTTTGAGGGCTTAAAACGTGTTTATTCACTGCGGAAAGAGATATAAACAATATTTAGAGTGAATTAATGTTCATGCGAGAACGTTCAATTTTTCATGCAAAACGATCGATGACCCGCGACCTGATGAAATTACTCTGAGATGACCAAAATGGTCCGTTTTGAAAATTTTCATCTTTTAACTAATTTTGACTCTCAGAGGTTGATCATCACTTTTGGAGATAAAATGAGCATCGTTATCGTCATTTTCATGCTTCTAGGGAGCCAAAACTCAAGATTTGGCTTATGGTTAAAAGTGACTTAAAAGGACCCAAATGCTCACTTTGAGGGCTTAAAACGTGTTTATTCACTGCGGAAAGAGATATAAACAATATTTAGAGTGAATTAATGTTTATGCGAGAACGTTCAATTTTTCATGCAAAACGATCGATGACCCGCGACCTGATGAAATGACTCTGAGATGACCAAAATGTTCAGTTTTGAAAATTTTCATCTTTCAACTAATTTTGACTCTCAGAGGTGGATCATCACTTTTGGAGATAAAATGAGCATCGTTATCGTCATTTTCATGCTTCTAGGGAGCCAAAACTCAAGATTTGGCTTATGGTTAAAAGTGACTTAAAAGGACCCAAATGCTCACTTGGAGGGCTTAAAACGTGTTTATTCACTGCGGGAAGAGATATAAACAACATTTAGAGTAAATTATTGTTCATGCGAGAACGTTTAATTTTTCATGCAAAACGATCGATGACCCGCGACCTGATGAAATTACTCTGAGATGACCAAAATGGTCCGTTTTGAAAATTTTCATCTTTCAACTAATTTTGACTCTCAGAGGTTGATCATCACTTTTGGAGATAAAATGAGCATCGTTATCGTCATTTTAATGCTTCTAGGGAGCCAAAACTCAAGATTTGGCTTATGGTTAAAAGTGACTTAAAAGGACCCAAATGCTCACTTTGAGGGCTTAAAACGTGTTTATTCACTGCGGAAAGAGATATAAACAATATTTAGAGTGAATTAATGTTTATGCGAGAACGTTCAATTTTTCATGCAAAACGATCGATGACCCGCGACCTGATGAAATGACTCTGAGATGACCAAAATGTTCCGTTTTGAAAATTTTCATCTTTCAACTAATTTTGACTCTCAGAGGTGGATCATCACTTTTGGAGATAAAATTAGCATCGTTATCGTCATTTTCATGCTTCTAGGGAGCCAAAACTCAAGATTTGGCTTATGGTTAAAAGTGACTTAAAAGGACCCAAATGCTCACTTCGAGGGCTTAAAACGTGTTTATTCACTGCCGGAAGAGATATAAACAACATTTAGAGTAAATTATTGTTCATGCGAGAAAGTTCAATTTTTCATGCAAAACGATCGATGACCCGCGACCTGATGAAATGACTCTGAGATGACCAAAATGTTCCGTTTTGAAAATTTTCATCTTTCAACTAATTTTGACTCTCAGAGGTGGATCATCACTTTTGGAGATAAAATGAGCATCGTTATCGTCATTTTCATGCTTCTAGGGAGCCAAAACTCAAGATTTGGCTTATGGTTAAAAGTGACTTAAAAGGACCCAAATGCTCACTTGGAGGGCTTAAAACGTGTTTATTCACTGCGGAAAGAGATATAAACAATATTTAGAGTGAATTAATGTTCATGTGAGAACGTTCAATTTTTCATGCAAAACGATCGATGACCCGCAACCTGATGAAATTGCTCTGAGATGACCAAAATGGTCCGTTTTGAAAAAGTTCATCTTTCAACTAATTTTGACTCTCAGAGGTGGATCATCACTTTTGGAGATAAAATGAGCATCGTTATCGCCATTTTCATGCTTTTAGGGAGCAAAAACTCAAGATTTGGCTCATGGTTAAAAGTGACTGAAAAGGCCCAAAATGCTCACTTCGAGGGCTTAAAACGTGTTTATTCACTGCGGGAAGAGATATAAACAATAGTTAGAGTGAATTAATGTTCATGCGAGAACGTTCAATTGTTCATGCAAAACGATCGATGACCCGCGACCTGATGAAATGACTCTGAGATGACCAAAATGTTCCGTTTTGAAAATGTTCATCTTTCAACTAATTTTGACTCTCAGAGGTGGATCATCACTTTTGGAGATAAAATGAGCATCGTTATAGTCATTTTCATGCTTCTAGGGAGCCAAAACTCAAGATTTGGCTTATGGTTAAAAGTGACTTAAAAGGACCCAAATGCTCACATCGAGGGCTTAAAACGTGTTTATTCACTGCAGGAAGAGATATAAACAACATTTAGAGTAAATTATTGTTCATGCGAGAACGTTCAATTTTTCATGCAAAACGATCGATGACCCGCAACCTGATAAAATTGCTCTGAGATGACCAAAATGGTCCGTTTTGAAAATTTTCATCTTTCAACTAATTTTGACTCTCAGAGGTTGATCATCACTTTTGGAGATAAAATGAGCATCGTTATCGTCATTTTCATGCTTCTAGGGAGCCAAAACTCAAGATTTGGCTTATGGTTAAAAGTGACTTAAAAGGACCCAAATGCTCACTTTGAGGGCTTAAAACGTGTTTATTCACTGCGGAAAGAGATATAAACAATATTTAGAGTGAATTAATGTTCATGCGAGAACGTTCAATTTTTCATGCAAAACGATCGATGACCCGCGACCTGATGAAATTACTCTGAGATGACCAAAATGGTCCGTTTTGAAAATTTTCATCTTTCAACTAATTTTGACTCTCAGAGGTTGATCATCACTTTTGGAGATAAAATGAGCATCGTTATCGTCATTTTCATGCTTCTAGGGAGCCAAAACTCAAGATTTGGCTTATGGTTAAAAGTGACTTAAAAGGACCCAAATGCTCACTTTGAGGGCTTAAAACGTGTTTATTCACTGCGGAAAGAGATATAAACAATATTTAGAGTGAATTAATGTTTATGCGAGAACGTTCAATTTTTCATGCAAAACGATCGATGACCCGCGACCTGATGAAATGACTCTGAGATGACCAAAATGTTCCGTTTTGAAAATTTTCATCTTTCAACTAATTTTGACTCTCAGAGGTGGATCATCACTTTTGGAGATAAAATGAGCATCGTTATCGCCATTTTCATGCTTCTAGGGAGCCAAAACTCAAGATTTAGAGTAAATTATTGTTCATGCGAGAACGTTCAATTTTTCATGCAAAACGATCGATGACCCGCGACCTGATGAAATGACTCTGAGATGACCAAAATGTTCCGTTTTGAAAATTTTCATCTTTCAACTAATTTTGACTCTCAGAGGTGGATCATCACTTTTGGAGATAAAATGAGCATCGTTATCGTCATTTTCATGCTTCTAGGGAGCCAAAACTCAAGATTTGGCTTATGGTTAAAAGTGACTTAAAAGGACCCAAATGCTCACTTGGAGGGCTTAAAACGTGTTTATTCACTGCGGGAAGAGATATAAACAACATTTAGAGTAAATTATTGTTCATGCGAGAACGTTCAATTTTTCATGCAAAACGATCGATGACCCGCGACCTGATGAAATTACTCTGAGATGACCATAATGGTCCGTTTTGAAAATTTTCATCTTTCAACTAATTTTGACTCTCAGAGGTTGATAATCACTTTTGGAGAGAAAATGAGCATCGTTATCGTCATTTTCATGCTTCTAGGGAGCCAAAACTCAAGATTTGGCTTATGGTTAAAAGTGACTTAAAAGGACCCAAATGCTCACTTCGAGGGCTTAAAGCATGTTTATTCACTGCGGGAAGAGATATAAACAACATTTAGAGTAAATTATTGTTCATGCGAGACGTTCAATTTTTCATACAAAACGATCGATGACCCGCGACCTGATGAAATTGCTCTGAGATGACCAAAATGTTACGTTTTGAAAATGTTCATCTTTCAACTAATTTTGACTCTCAGAGGTGGATCATCACTTTTGGAGATAAAATGAGCATCGTTATCGTCATTTTCATGCTTCTAGGGAGCCAAAACTCAAGATTTGGCTCATGGTTAAAAGTGACTTAAAAGGCCCAAAATGCTCACTTCGAGGGCTTAAAACGTGTTTATTCACTGCCGGAAGAGATAAAAACAATAGTTAGAGTGAATTAATGTTCATGCGAGAACGTTCAATTTTTCATGCAAAACAATCGATGACCCGCGACCTGATGAAATTGCTCTGAGATGACCAAAATGGTCCGTTTTGAAAATGTTCATCTTTCAACTAATTTTGACTCTCAGAGGTGGATCATCACTATTGGAGATAAAATGAGCATCGTTATCGTCATTTTCATGCTTCTAGGGAGCCAAAACTCAAGATTTGGCTTATGGTTCAAAGTGACTTAAAAGGACCCAAATGCTCACTTTGAGGGCTTAAAACGTGTTTATTCACTGCGGAAAGAGATATAAACAATCTTTAGAGTGAATTAATGTTCATGCGAGAACGTTCAATTTTTCATGCAAAACGATCGATGACCCGCGACCTGATGAAATTGCTCTGAGATGACCAAAATGGTCCGTTTTGAAAAAGTTCATCTTTCAACTAATTTTGACTCTCAGAGGTGGATCATCACTTTTGGAGATAAAATGAGCATCGTTATCGTCATTTTCATGCTTCTAGGGAGCCAAAACTCAATATTTGGCTTATGGTTAAAAGTGACTTAAAAGGACCCAAATGCTCACTTTGAGGGCTTAAAACGTGTTTATTCACTGCGGAAAGAGATATAAACAATATTTAGAGTGAATTAATGTTCATGCGAGAACGTTCAATTTTTCATGCAAAACGATCGATGACCCGCGACCTGATGAAATGACTCTGAGATGACCAAAATGTTCCGTTTTGAAAAAGTTCATCTTTCAACTAATTTTGACTCTCAGAGGTGGATCATCACTTTTGGAGATAAAATGAGCATCGTTATCGTCCTTTTCATGCTTCTAGGGAGCCAAAACTCAAGATTTGGCTTATGGTTAAAAGTGACTTAAAAGGACCCAAATGCTCACTTCGAGGGCTTAAAACGTGTTTATTCACTGCGGGAAGAGATATAAACAATAGTTAGAGTGAATTAATGTTCATGCGAGAACGTTCAATTTTTCATGCAAAACGATCGATGACCCGTGACCTGATGAAATGACTCTGAGATTACCAAAATGTTCAGTTTTGAAAATTTTCATCTTTCAACTAATTTTGACTCTCAGAGGTGGATCATCACTTTTGGAGATAAAATGAGCATCGTTATCGTCATTTTCATGCTTCTAGGGAGCCAAAACTCAAGATTTGGCTTATGGTTAAAAGTGACTTAAAAGGACCCAAATGCTCACTTGGAGGGCTTAAAACGTGTTTATTCACTGCGGGAAGAGATATAAACAACATTTAGAGTAAATTATTGTTCATGCGAGAACGTTCAATTTTTCATGCAAAACGATCGATGACCCGCGACCTGATGAAATTACTCTGAGATGACCAAAATGGTCCGTTTTGAAAATTTTCATCTTTCAACTAATTTTGACTCTCAGAGGTTGATCATCACTTTTGGAGATAAAATGAGCATCGTTATCGTCATTTTCATGCTTCTAGGGAGCCAAAACTCAAGATTTGGCTTATGGTTAAAAGTGACTTAAAAGGACCCAAATGCTCACTTCGAGGGCTTAAAACGTGTTTATTCACTGCCGGAAGAGATATAAACAACATTTAGAGTAAATTATTGTTCATGCGAGAAAGTTCAATTTTTCATGCAAAACGATCGATGACCCGCGACCTGATGAAATGACTCTGAGATGACCAAAATGTTCCGTTTTGAAAATTTTCATCTTTCAACTAATTTTGACTCTCAGAGGTGGATCATCACTTTTGGAGATAAAATGAGCATCGTTATCGTCATTTTCATGCTTCTAGGGAGCCAAAACTCAAGATTTGGCTTATGGTTAAAAGTGACTTAAAAGGACCCAAATGCTCACTTGGAGGGCTTAAAACGTGTTTATTCACTGCGGAAAGAGATATAAACAATATTTAGAGTGAATTAATGTTCATGTGAGAACGTTCAATTTTTCATGCAAAACGATCGATGACCCGCAACCTGATGAAATTGCTCTGAGATGACCAAAATGGTCCGTTTTGAAAAAGTTCATCTTTCAACTAATTTTGACTCTCAGAGGTGGATCATCACTTTTGGAGATAAAATGAGCATCGTTATCGCCATTTTCATGCTTTTAGGGAGCAAAAACTCAAGATTTGGCTCATGGTTAAAAGTGACTGAAAAGGCCCAAAATGCTCACTTCGAGGGCTTAAAACGTGTTTATTCACTGCGGGAAGAGATATAAACAATAGTTAGAGTGAATTAATGTTCATGCGAGAACGTTCAATTGTTCATGCAAAACGATCGATGACCCGCGACCTGATGAAATGACTCTGAGATGACCAAAATGTTCCGTTTTGAAAATGTTCATCTTTCAACTAATTTTGACTCTCAGAGGTGGATCATCACTTTTGGAGATAAAATGAGCATCGTTATAGTCATTTTCATGCTTCTAGGGAGCCAAAACTCAAGATTTGGCTTATGGTTAAAAGTGACTTAAAAGGACCCAAATGCTCACATCGAGGGCTTAAAACGTGTTTATTCACTGCAGGAAGAGATATAAACAACATTTAGAGTAAATTATTGTTCATGCGAGAACGTTCAATTTTTCATGCAAAACGATCGATGACCCGCGACCTGATAAAATTGCTCTGAGATGACCAAAATGGTCCGTTTTGAAAATTTTCATCTTTCAACTAATTTTGACTCTCAGAGGTTGATCATCACTTTTGGAGATAAAATGAGCATCGTTATCGTCATTTTCATGCTTCTAGGGAGCCAAAACTCAAGATTTGGCTTATGGTTAAAAGTGACTTAAAAGGACCCAAATGCTCACTTTGAGGGCTTAAAACGTGTTTATTCACTGCGGAAAGAGATATAAACAATATTTAGAGTGAATTAATGTTCATGCGAGAACGTTCAATTTTTCATGCAAAACGATCGATGACCCGCGACCTGATGAAATTACTCTGAGATGACCAAAATGGTCCGTTTTGAAAATGTTCATCTTTCAACTAATTTTGACTCTCAGAGGTTGATCATCACTTTTGGAGATAAAATGAGCATCGTTATCGTCATTTTCATGCTTCTAGGGAGCCAAAACTCAAGATTTGGCTTATGGTTAAAAGTGACTTAAAAGGACCCAAATGCTCACTTTGAGGGCTTAAAACGTGTTTATTCACTGCGGAAAGAGATATAAACAATATTTAGAGTGAATTAATGTTTATGCGAGAACGTTCAATTTTTCATGCAAAACGATCGATGACCCGCGACCTGATGAAATGACTCTGAGATGACCAAAATGTTCCGTTTTGAAAATTTTCATCTTTCAACTAATTTTGACTCTCAGAGGTGGATCATCACTTTTGGAGATAAAATGAGCATCGTTATCGCCATTTTCATGCTTCTAGGGAGCCAAAACTCAAGATTTAGAGTAAATTATTGTTCATGCGAGAACGTTCAATTTTTCATGCAAAACGATCGATGACCCGCGACCTGATGAAATGACTCTGAGATGACCAAAATGTTCCGTTTTGAAAATTTTCATCTTTCAACTAATTTTGACTCTCAGAGGTGGATCATCACTTTTGGAGATAAAATGAGCATCGTTATCGTCATTTTCATGCTTCTAGGGAGCCAAAACTCAAGATTTGGCTTATGGTTAAAAGTGACTTAAAAGGACCCAAATGCTCACTTGGAGGGCTTAAAACGTGTTTATTCACTGCGGGAAGAGATATAAACAACATTTAGAGTAAATTATTGTTCATGCGAGAACGTTCAATTTTTCATGCAAAACGATCGATGACCCGCGACCTGATGAAATTACTCTGAGATGACCATAATGGTCCGTTTTGAAAATTTTCATCTTTCAACTAATTTTGACTCTCAGAGGTTGATAATCACTTTTGGAGAGAAAATGAGCATCGTTATCGTCATTTTCATGCTTCTAGGGAGCCAAAACTCAAGATTTGGCTTATGGTTAAAAGTGACTTAAAAGGACCCAAATGCTCACTTCGAGGGCTTAAAGCATGTTTATTCACTGCGGGAAGAGATATAAACAACATTTAGAGTAAATTATTGTTCATGCGAGACGTTCAATTTTTCATACAAAACGATCGATGACCCGCGACCTGATGAAATTGCTCTGAGATGACCAAAATGTTACGTTTTGAAAATGTTCATCTTTCAACTAATTTTGACTCTCAGAGGTGGATCATCACTTTTGGAGATAAAATGAGCATCGTTATCGTCATTTTCATGCTTCTAGGGAGCCAAAACTCAAGATTTGGCTCATGGTTAAAAGTGACTTAAAAGGCCCAAAATGCTCACTTCGAGGGCTTAAAACGTGTTTATTCACTGCCGGAAGAGATAAAAACAATAGTTAGAGTGAATTAATGTTCATGCGAGAACGTTCAATTTTTCATGCAAAACAATCGATGACCCGCGACCTGATGAAATTGCTCTGAGATGACCAAAATGGTCCGTTTTGAAAATGTTCATCTTTCAACTAATTTTGACTCTCAGAGGTGGATCATCACTATTGGAGATAAAATGAGCATCGTTATCGTCATTTTCATGCTTCTAGGGAGCCAAAACTCAAGATTTGGCTTATGGTTCAAAGGGACTTAAAAGGACCCAAATGCTCACTTTGAGGGCTTAAAACGTGTTTATTCACTGCGGAAAGAGATATAAACAATCTTTAGAGTGAATTAATGTTCATGCGAGAACGTTCAATTTTTCATGCAAAACGATCGATGACCCGCGACCTGATGAAATTGCTCTGAGATGACCAAAATGGTCCGTTTTGAAAAAGTTCATCTTTCAACTAATTTTGACTCTCAGAGGTGGATCATCACTTTTGGAGATAAAATGAGCATCGTTATCGTCATTTTCATGCTTCTAGGGAGCCAAAACTCAATATTTGGCTTATGGTTAAAAGTGACTTAAAAGGACCCAAATGCTCACTTTGAGGGCTTAAAACGTGTTTATTCACTGCGGAAAGAGATATAAACAATATTTAGAGTGAATTAATGTTCATGCGAGAACGTTCAATTTTTCATGCAAAACGATCGATGACCCGCGACCTGATGAAATGACTCTGAGATGACCAAAATGTTCCGTTTTGAAAAAGTTCATCTTTCAACTAATTTTGACTCTCAGAGGTGGATCATCACTTTTGGAGATAAAATGAGCATCGTTATCGTCATTTTCATGCTTCTAGGGAGCCAAAACTCAAGATTTGGCTTATGGTTAAAAGTGACTTAAAAGGACCCAAATGCTCACTTCGAGGGCTTAAAACGTGTTTATTCACTGCGGGAAGAGATATAAACAATAGTTAGAGTGAATTAATGTTCATGCGAGAACGTTCAATTTTTCATGCAAAACGATCGATGACCCGTGACCTGATGAAATGACTCTGAGATTACCAAAATGTTCAGTTTTGAAAATTTTCATCTTTCAACTAATTTTGACTCTCAGAGGTGGATCATCACTTTTGGAGATAAAATGAGCATCGTTATCGTCATTTTCATGCTTCTAGGGAGCCAAAACTCAAGATTTGGCTTATGGTTAAAAGTGACTTAAAAGGACCCAAATGCTCACTTGGAGGGCTTAAAACGTGTTTATTCACTGCGGGAAGAGATATAAACAACATTTAGAGTAAATTATTGTTCATGCGAGAACGTTCAATTTTTCATGCAAAACGATCGATGACCCGCGACCTGATGAAATTACTCTGAGATGACCAAAATGGTCCGTTTTGAAAATTTTCATCTTTCAACTAATTTTGACTCTCAGAGGTTGATCATCACTTTTGGAGATAAAATGAGCATCGTTATCGTCATTTTCATGCTTCTAGGGAGCCAAAACTCAAGATTTGGCTTATGGTTAAAAGTGACTTAAAAGGACCCAAATGCTCACTTTGAGGGCTTAAAACGTGTTTATTCACTGCGGAAAGAGATATAAACAATATTTAGAGTGAATTAATGTTTATGCGAGAACGTTCAATTTTTCATGCAAAACGATCGATGACCCGCGACCTGATGAAATGACTCTGAGATGACCAAAATGTTCCGTTTTGAAAATTTTCATCTTTCAACTAATTTTGACTCTCAGAGGTGGATCATCACTTTTGGAGATAAAATGAGCATCGTTATCGTCATTTTCATGCTTCTAGGGAGCCAAAACTCAAGATTTGGCTTATGGTTAAAAGTGACTTAAAAGGACCCAAATGCTCACTTAGAGGGCTTAAAACGTGTTTATTCACTGCCGGAAGAGATATAAACAACATTTAGAGTAAATTATTGTTCATGCGAGAACGTTCAATTTTTCATGCAAAACGATCGATGACCCGCGACCTGATGAAATGACTCTGAGATGACCAAAATGTTCCGTTTTGAAAATTTTCATCTTTCAACTAATTTTGACTCTCAGAGGTGGATCATCACTTTTGGAGATAAAATGAGCATCATTATCGTCATTTTCATGCTTCTAGGGAGCCAAAACTCAAGATTTGGCTTATGGTTAAAAGTGACTTAAAAGGACCCAAATGCTCACTTGGAGGGCTTAAAACGTGTTTATTCACTGCGGGAAGAGATATAAACAACATTTAGAGTAAATTATTGTTCATGCGAGAACGTACAATTTTTCATGCAAAACGATCGATGACCCGCGACCTGATGAAATTACTCTGAGATGACCATAATGGTCCGTTTTGAAAATTTTCATCTTTCAACTAATTTTGACTCTCAGAGGTTGATAATCACTTTTGGAGAGAAAATGAGCATCGTTATCGTCATTTTCATGCTTCTAGGGAGCCAAAACTCAAGATTTGGCTTATGGTTAAAAGTGACTTAAAAGGACCCAAATGCTCACTTCGAGGGCTTAAAGCGTGTTTATTCACTGCGGGAAGAGATATAAACAACATTTAGAGTAAATTATTGTTCATGCGAGACGTTCAATTTTTCATACAAAACGATCGATGACCCGCGACCTGATGAAATTGCTCTGAGATGACCAAAATGTTACGTTTTGAAAATGTTCATCTTTCAACTAATTTTGACTCTCAGAGGTGGATCATCACTTTTGGAGATAAAAGGAGCATCGTTATCGTCATGTTCATGCTTCTAGGGAGCCAAAACTCAAGATTTGGCTCATGGTTAAAAGTGACTTAAAAGGCCCAAAATGCTCACTTCGAGGGCTTAAAACGTGTTTATTCACTGCCGGAAGAGATAAAAACAATAGTTAGAGTGAATTAATGTTCATGCGAGAACGTTCAATTTTTCATGCAAAACAATCGATGACCCGCGACCTGATGAAATTGCTCTGAGATGACCAAAATGGTCCGTTTTGAAAATGTTCATCTTTCAACTAATTTTGACTCTCAGAGGTGGATCATCACTATTGGAGATAAAATGAGCATCGTTATCGTCATTTTCATGCTTCTAGGGAGCCAAAACTCAAGATTTGGCTTATGGTTCAAAGTGACTTAAAAGGACCCAAATGCTCACTTTGAGGGCTTAAAACGTGTTTATTCACTGCGGAAAGAGATATAAACAATCTTTAGAGTGAATTAATGTTCATGCGAGAACGTTCAATTTTTCATGCAAAACGATCGATGACCCGCGACCTGATGAAATTGCTCTGAGATGACCAAAATGGTCCGTTTTGAAAAAGTTCATCTTTCAACTAATTTTGACTCTCAGAGGTGGATCATCACTTTTGGAGATAAAATGAGCATCGTTATCGTCATTTTCATGCTTCTAGGGAGCCAAAACTCAAGATTTGGCTTATGGTTAAAAGTGACTTAAAAGGACCCAAATGCTCACTTCGAGGGCTTAAAACGTGTTTATTCACTGCCGGAAGAGATATAAACATCATTTAGAGTAAATTATTGTTCATGCGAGAACGTTCAATTTTTCATGCAAAACGATCGATGACCCGCGACCTGATGAAATGACTCTGAGATGACCAAAATGTTCCGTTTTGAAAATTTTCATCTTTCAACTAATTTTGACTCTCAGAGGTGGATCATCACTTTTGGAGATAAAATGAGCATCGTTATCGTCATTTTCATGCTTCTAGGGAGCCAAAACTCAAGATTTGGCTTATGGTTAAAAGTGACTTAAAAGGACCCAAATGCTCACTTGGAGGGCTTAAAACGTGTTTATTCACTGCGGAAAGAGATATAAACAATATTTAGAGTGAATTAATGTTCATGTGAGAACGTTCAATTTTTCATGCAAAACGATCGATGACCCGCAACCTGATGAAATGACTCTGAGATTACCAAAATGTTCCGTTTTGAAAATTTTCATCTTTCAACTAATTTTGACTCTCAGAGGTGGATCATCACTTTTGGAGATAAAATGAGCATCGTTATCGTCATTTTCATGCTTCTAGGGAGCCAAAACTCAAGATTTGGCTTATGGTTAAAAGTGACTTAAAAGGACACAAATGCTCACTTGGAGGGCTTTAAACGTTTTTATTCACTGCGGGAAGAGATATAAACAACATTTAGAGTAAATTATTGTTCATGCGAGAACGTTCAATTTTTCATGCAAAACGATCGATGACCCGCGACCTGATGAAATTACTCTGAGATGACCAAAATGGTCCGTTTTGAAAATTTTCATCTTTCAACTAATTTTGACTCTCAGAGGTTGATCATCACTTTTGGAGATAAAATGAGCATCGTTATCGTCATTTTCATGCTTCTAGGGAGCCAAAACTCAAGATTTGGCTTATGGTAAAAGTGACTTAAAAGGACCCAAATGCTCACTTTGAGGGCTTAAAACGTGTTTATTCACTGCGGAAAGAGATATAAACAATATTTAGAGTGAATTAATGTTCATGCGAGAACGTTCAATTTTTCATGCAAAACGATCGATGACCTGCGACCTGATGAAATGACTCTGAGATGACCAAAATGTTCCGTTTTGAAAAAGTTCATCTTTCAACTAATTTTGACTCTCAGAGGTGGATCATCACTTTTGGAGATAAAATGAGCATTGTTATCGTCATTTTCCTGCTTCTAGGGAGCCAAAACTCAAGATTTGGCTTATGGTTAAAAGTGACTTAAAAGGACCCAAATGCTCACTTCGAGGGCTTAAAACGTGTTTATTCACTGCGGGAAGAGATATAAACAATATTTAGAGTGAATTAATGTTCATGCGAGAACGTTCAATTTTTCATGCAAAACGATCGATGACCCGCGACCTGATGAAATGACTCTGAGATTACCAAAATGTTCCGTTTTGAAAATTTTCATCTTTCAACTAATTTTGACTCTCAGAGGTGGATCATCACTTTTGGAGATAAAATGAGCATCGTTATCGTCATTTTCATGCTTCTAGGGAGCCAAAACTCAAGATTTGGCTTATGGTTAAAAGTGACTTAAAAGGACCCAAATGCTCACTTGGAGGGCTTAAAACGTGTTTATTCACTGCGGGAAGAGATATAAACAACATTTAGAGTAAATTATTGTTCATGCGAGAACGTTCAATTTTTCATGCAAAACGATCGATGACCCGCGACCTGATGAAATGACTCTGAGATGACCAAAATGTTCCGTTTTGAAAATTTTCATCTTTCAACTAATTTTGACTCTCAGAGGTGGATCATCACTTTTGGAGATAAAATGAGCATCATTATCGTCATTTTCATGCTTCTAGGGAGCCAAAACTCAAGATTTGGCTTATGGTTAAAAGTGACTTAAAAGGACCCAAATGCTCACTTGGAGGGCTTAAAACGTGTTTATTCACTGCGGGAAGAGATATAAACAACATTTAGAGTAAATTATTGTTCATGCGAGAACGTACAATTTTTCATGCAAAACGATCGATGACCCGCGACCTGATGAAATTACTCTGAGATGACCATAATGGTCCGTTTTGAAAATTTTCATCTTTCAACTAATTTTGACTCTCAGAGGTTGATAATCACTTTTGGAGAGAAAATGAGCATCGTTATCGTCATTTTCATGCTTCTAGGGAGCCAAAACTCAAGATTTGGCTTATGGTTAAAAGTGACTTAAAAGGACCCAAATGCTCACTTCGAGGGCTTAAAGCGTGTTTATTCACTGCGGGAAGAGATATAAA
This sequence comes from Lissotriton helveticus, assembly GCF_964261635.1. Taxonomy (NCBI): domain Eukaryota; kingdom Metazoa; phylum Chordata; class Amphibia; order Caudata; family Salamandridae; genus Lissotriton; species Lissotriton helveticus. The sequence continues at coordinate 1,164,298,364 of NC_136069.1, read as the reverse complement.
CAACATTTAGAGTAAATTATTGTTCATGCGAGACGTTCAATTTTTCATACAAAACGATCGATGACCCGCGACCTGATGAAATTGCTCTGAGATGACCAAAATGTTACGTTTTGAAAATGTTCATCTTTCAACTAATTTTGACTCTCAGAGGTGGATCATCACTTTTGGAGATAAAAGGAGCATCGTTATCGTCATTTTCATGCTTCTAGGGAGCCAAAACTCAAGATTTGGCTCATGGTTAAAAGTGACTTAAAAGGCCCAAAATGCTCACTTCGAGGGCTTAAAACGTGTTTATTCACTGCCGGAAGAGATAAAAACAATAGTTAGAGTGAATTAATGTTCATGCGAGAACGTTCAATTTTTCATGCAAAACAATCGATGACCCGCGACCTGATGAAATTGCTCTGAGATGACCAAAATGGTCCGTTTTGAAAATGTTCATCTTTCAACTAATTTTGACTCTCAGAGGTGGATCATCACTATTGGAGATAAAATGAGCATCGTTATCGTCATTTTCATGCTTCTAGGGAGCCAAAACTCAAGATTTGGCTTATGGTTCAAAGTGACTTAAAAGGACCCAAATGCTCACTTTGAGGGCTTAAAACGTGTTTATTCACTGCGGAAAGAGATATAAACAATCTTTAGAGTGAATTAATGTTCATGCGAGAACGTTCAATTTTTCATGCAAAACGATCGATGACCCGCGACCTGATGAAATTGCTCTGAGATGACCAAAATGGTCCGTTTTGAAAAAGTTCATCTTTCAACTAATTTTGACTCTCAGAGGTGGATCATCACTTTTGGAGATAAAATGAGCATCGTTATCGTCATTTTCATGCTTCTAGGGAGCCAAAACTCAAGATTTGGCTTATGGTTAAAAGTGACTTAAAAGGACCCAAATGCTCACTTCGAGGGCTTAAAACGTGTTTATTCACTGCCGGAAGAGATATAAACATCATTTAGAGTAAATTATTGTTCATGCGAGAACGTTCAATTTTTCATGCAAAACGATCGATGACCCGCGACCTGATGAAATGACTCTGAGATGACCAAAATGTTCCGTTTTGAAAATTTTCATCTTTCAACTAATTTTGACTCTCAGAGGTGGATCATCACTTTTGGAGATAAAATGAGCATCGTTATCGTCATTTTCATGCTTCTAGGGAGCCAAAACTCAAGATTTGGCTTATGGTTAAAAGTGACTTAAAAGGACCCAAATGCTCACTTGGAGGGCTTAAAACGTGTTTATTCACTGCGGAAAGAGATATAAACAATATTTAGAGTGAATTAATGTTCATGTGAGAACGTTCAATTTTTCATGCAAAACGATCGATGACCCGCAACCTGATGAAATTGCTCTGAGATGACCAAAATGGTCCGTTTTGAAAAAGTTCATCTTTCAACTAATTTTGACTCTCAGAGGTGGATCATCACTTTTGGAGATAAAATGAGCATCGTTATCGCCATTTTCATGCTTTTAGGGAGCAAAAACTCAAGATTTGGCTCATGGTTAAAAGTGACTGAAAAGGCCCAAAATGCTCACTTCGAGGGCTTAAAACGTGTTTATTCACTGCGGGAAGAGATATAAACAATAGTTAGAGTGAATTAATGTTCATGCGAGAACGTTCAATTGTTCATGCAAAACGATCGATGACCCGCGACCTGATGAAATGACTCTGAGATGACCAAAATGTTCCGTTTTGAAAATTTTCATCTTTCAACTAATTTTGACTCTCAGAGGTGGATCATCACTTTTGGAGATAAAATGAGCATCGTTATAGTCATTTTCATGCTTCTAGGGAGCCAAAACTCAAGATTTGGCTTATGGTTAAAAGTGACTTAAAAGGACCCAAATGCTCACATCGAGGGCTTAAAACGTGTTTATTCACTGCAGGAAGAGATATAAACAACATTTAGAGTAAATTATTGTTCATGCGAGAACGTTCAATTTTTCATGCAAAACGATCGATGACCCGCGACCTGATGAAATTGCTCTGAGATGACCAAAATGGTCCGTTTTGAAAATTTTCATCTTTCAACTAATTTTGACTCTCAGAGGTTGATCATCACTTTTGGAGATAAAATGAGCATCGTTATCGTCATTTTCATGCTTCTAGGGAGCCAAAACTCAAGATTTGGCTTATGGTTAAAAGTGACTTAAAAGGACCCAAATGCTCACTTTGAGGGCTTAAAACGTGTTTATTCACTGCGGAAAGAGATATAAACAATATTTAGAGTGAATTAATGTTCATGCGAGAACGTTCAATTTTTCATGCAAAACGATCGATGACCCGCGACCTGATGAAATGACTCTGAGATGACCAAAATGTTCCGTTTTGAAAATTTTCATCTTTCAACTAATTTTGACTCTCAGAGGTGGATCATCACTTTTGGAGATAAAATGAGCATCGTTATCGTCATTTTCATGCTTCTAGGGAGCCAAAACTCAAGATTTGGCTTATGGTTAAAAGTGACTTAAAAGGACCCAAATGCTCACTTGGAGGGCTTAAAACGTGTTTATTCACTGCGGAAAGAGATATAAACAATATTTAGAGTGAATTAATGTTCATGCGAGAACGTTCAATTTTTCATGCAAAACGATCGATGACCTGCGACCTGATGAAATGACTCTGAGATGACCAAAATGTTCCGTTTTGAAAAAGTTCATCTTTCAACTAATTTTGACTCTCAGAGGTGGATCATCACTTTTGGAGATAAAATGAGCATTGTTATCGTCATTTTCCTGCTTCTAGGGAGCCAAAACTCAAGATTTGGCTTATGGTTAAAAGTGACTTAAAAGGACCCAAATGCTCACTTCGAGGGCTTAAAACGTGTTTATTCACTGCGGGAAGAGATATAAACAATATTTAGAGTGAATTAATGTTCATGCGAGAACGTTCAATTTTTCATGCAAAACGATCGATGACCCGCGACCTGATGAAATGACTCTGAGATTACCAAAATGTTCCGTTTTGAAAATTTTCATCTTTCAACTAATTTTGACTCTCAGAGGTGGATCATCACTTTTGGAGATAAAATGAGCATCGTTATCGTCATTTTCATGCTTCTAGGGAGCCAAAACTCAAGATTTGGCTTATGGTTAAAAGTGACTTAAAAGGACCCAAATGCTCACTTGGAGGGCTTAAAACGTGTTTATTCACTGCGGGAAGAGATATAAACAACATTTAGAGTAAATTATTGTTCATGCGAGAACGTTCAATTTTTCATGCAAAACGATCGATGACCCGCGACCTGATGAAATGACTCTGAGATGACCAAAATGTTCCGTTTTGAAAATTTTCATCTTTCAACTAATTTTGACTCTCAGAGGTGGATCATCACTTTTGGAGATAAAATGAGCATCATTATCGTCATTTTCATGCTTCTAGGGAGCCAAAACTCAAGATTTGGCTTATGGTTAAAAGTGACTTAAAAGGACCCAAATGCTCACTTGGAGGGCTTAAAACGTGTTTATTCACTGCGGGAAGAGATATAAACAACATTTAGAGTAAATTATTGTTCATGCGAGAACGTACAATTTTTCATGCAAAACGATCGATGACCCGCGACCTGATGAAATTACTCTGAGATGACCATAATGGTCCGTTTTGAAAATTTTCATCTTTCAACTAATTTTGACTCTCAGAGGTTGATAATCACTTTTGGAGAGAAAATGAGCATCGTTATCGTCATTTTCATGCTTCTAGGGAGCCAAAACTCAAGATTTGGCTTATGGTTAAAAGTGACTTAAAAGGACCCAAATGCTCACTTCGAGGGCTTAAAGCGTGTTTATTCACTGCGGGAAGAGATATAAACAACATTTAGAGTAAATTATTGTTCATGCGAGACGTTCAATTTTTCATACAAAACGATCGATGACCCGCGACCTGATGAAATTGCTCTGAGATGACCAAAATGTTACGTTTTGAAAATGTTCATCTTTCAACTAATTTTGACTCTCAGAGGTGGATCATCACTTTTGGAGATAAAAGGAGCATCGTTATCGTCATTTTCATGCTTCTAGGGAGCCAAAACTCAAGATTTGGCTCATGGTTAAAAGTGACTTAAAAGGCCCAAAATGCTCACTTCGAGGGCTTAAAACGTGTTTATTCACTGCCGGAAGAGATAAAAACAATAGTTAGAGTGAATTAATGTTCATGCGAGAACGTTCAATTTTTCATGCAAAACAATCGATGACCCGCGACCTGATGAAATTGCTCTGAGATGACCAAAATGGTCCGTTTTGAAAATGTTCATCTTTCAACTAATTTTGACTCTCAGAGGTGGATCATCACTATTGGAGATAAAATGAGCATCGTTATCGTCATTTTCATGCTTCTAGGGAGCCAAAACTCAAGATTTGGCTTATGGTTCAAAGTGACTTAAAAGGACCCAAATGCTCACTTTGAGGGCTTAAAACGTGTTTATTCACTGCGGAAAGAGATATAAACAATCTTTAGAGTGAATTAATGTTCATGCGAGAACGTTCAATTTTTCATGCAAAACGATCGATGACCCGCGACCTGATGAAATTGCTCTGAGATGACCAAAATGGTCCGTTTTGAAAAAGTTCATCTTTCAACTAATTTTGACTCTCAGAGGTGGATCATCACTTTTGGAGATAAAATGAGCATCGTTATCGTCATTTTCATGCTTCTAGGGAGCCAAAACTCAAGATTTGGCTTATGGTTAAAAGTGACTTAAAAGGACCCAAATGCTCACTTCGAGGGCTTAAAACGTGTTTATTCACTGCCGGAAGAGATATAAACATCATTTAGAGTAAATTATTGTTCATGCGAGAACGTTCAATTTTTCATGCAAAACGATCGATGACCCGCGACCTGATGAAATGACTCTGAGATGACCAAAATGTTCCGTTTTGAAAATTTTCATCTTTCAACTAATTTTGACTCTCAGAGGTGGATCATCACTTTTGGAGATAAAATGAGCATCGTTATCGTCATTTTCATGCTTCTAGGGAGCCAAAACTCAAGATTTGGCTTATGGTTAAAAGTGACTTAAAAGGACCCAAATGCTCACTTGGAGGGCTTAAAACGTGTTTATTCACTGCGGAAAGAGATATAAACAATATTTAGAGTGAATTAATGTTCATGTGAGAACGTTCAATTTTTCATGCAAAACGATCGATGACCCGCAACCTGATGAAATTGCTCTGAGATGACCAAAATGGTCCGTTTTGAAAAAGTTCATCTTTCAACTAATTTTGACTCTCAGAGGTGGATCATCACTTTTGGAGATAAAATGAGCATCGTTATCGCCATTTTCATGCTTTTAGGGAGCAAAAACTCAAGATTTGGCTCATGGTTAAAAGTGACTGAAAAGGCCCAAAATGCTCACTTCGAGGGCTTAAAACGTGTTTATTCACTGCGGGAAGAGATATAAACAATAGTTAGAGTGAATTAATGTTCATGCGAGAACGTTCAATTGTTCATGCAAAACGATCGATGACCCGCGACCTGATGAAATGACTCTGAGATGACCAAAATGTTCCGTTTTGAAAATTTTCATCTTTCAACTAATTTTGACTCTCAGAGGTGGATCATCACTTTTGGAGATAAAATGAGCATCGTTATAGTCATTTTCATGCTTCTAGGGAGCCAAAACTCAAGATTTGGCTTATGGTTAAAAGTGACTTAAAAGGACCCAAATGCTCACATCGAGGGCTTAAAACGTGTTTATTCACTGCAGGAAGAGATATAAACAACATTTAGAGTAAATTATTGTTCATGCGAGAACGTTCAATTTTTCATGCAAAACGATCGATGACCCGCGACCTGATGAAATTGCTCTGAGATGACCAAAATGGTCCGTTTTGAAAATTTTCATCTTTCAACTAATTTTGACTCTCAGAGGTTGATCATCACTTTTGGAGATAAAATGAGCATCGTTATCGTCATTTTCATGCTTCTAGGGAGCCAAAACTCAAGATTTGGCTTATGGTTAAAAGTGACTTAAAAGGACCCAAATGCTCACTTTGAGGGCTTAAAACGTGTTTATTCACTGCGGAAAGAGATATAAACAATATTTAGAGTGAATTAATGTTCATGCGAGAACGTTCAATTTTTCATGCAAAACGATCGATGACCCGCGACCTGATGAAATGACTCTGAGATGACCAAAATGTTCCGTTTTGAAAATTTTCATCTTTCAACTAATTTTGACTCTCAGAGGTGGATCATCACTTTTGGAGATAAAATGAGCATCGTTATCGTCATTTTCATGCTTCTAGGGAGCCAAAACTCAAGATTTGGCTTATGGTTAAAAGTGACTTAAAAGGACCCAAATGCTCACTTGGAGGGCTTAAAACGTGTTTATTCACTGCAGAAAGAGATATAAACAATATTTAGAGTGAATTAATGTTCATGCGAGAACGTTCAATTTTTCATGCAAAACGATCGATGACCCGCGACCTGATGAAATTGCTCTGAGATGACCAAAATGGTCCGTTTTGAAAAAGTTCATCTTTCAACTAATTTTGACTCTCAGAGGTGGATCATCACTTTTGGAGATAAAATGAGCATCGTTATCGCCATTTTCATGCTTCTAGGGAGCCAAAACTCAGGATTTGGCTCATGGTTAAAAGTGACGGAAAAGGCCCAAAATGCTCACTTCGAGGGCTTAAAACGTGTTTATTCACTGCGGGAAGAGATATAAACAATAGTTAGAGTAAATTAATGTTCATGCGAGAACGTTCAATTTTTCATGCAAAACGATCGATGACCCGCGACCTGATGAAATGACTCTGAGATGACCAAAATGTTCCGTTTTGAAAATGTTCATCTTTCAACTAATTTTGACTCTCAGAGTTGGATCATCACTTTTGGAGATAAAATGAGCATCGTTATAGTCATTTTCATGCTTCTAGGGAGCCAAAACTCAAGATTTGGCTTATGGTTAAAAGTGACTTAAAAGGACCCAAATGCTCACTTTGAGGGCTTAAAACGTGTTTATTCACTGCGGAAAGAGATATAAACAATATTTAGAGTGAATTAATGTTCATGCGAGAACGTTCAATTTTTCATGCAAAACGATCGATGACCCGCGACCTGATGAAATTACTCTGAGATGACCAAAATGGTCCGTTTTGAAAATTTTCATCTTTTAACTAATTTTGACTCTCAGAGGTTGATCATCACTTTTGGAGATAAAATGAGCATCGTTATCGTCATTTTCATGCTTCTAGGGAGCCAAAACTCAAGATTTGGCTTATGGTTAAAAGTGACTTAAAAGGACCCAAATGCTCACTTTGAGGGCTTAAAACGTGTTTATTCACTGCGGAAAGAGATATAAACAATATTTAGAGTGAATTAATGTTTATGCGAGAACGTTCAATTTTTCATGCAAAACGATCGATGACCCGCGACCTGATGAAATGACTCTGAGATGACCAAAATGTTCAGTTTTGAAAATTTTCATCTTTCAACTAATTTTGACTCTCAGAGGTGGATCATCACTTTTGGAGATAAAATGAGCATCGTTATCGTCATTTTCATGCTTCTAGGGAGCCAAAACTCAAGATTTGGCTTATGGTTAAAAGTGACTTAAAAGGACCCAAATGCTCACTTGGAGGGCTTAAAACGTGTTTATTCACTGCGGGAAGAGATATAAACAACATTTAGAGTAAATTATTGTTCATGCGAGAACGTTTAATTTTTCATGCAAAACGATCGATGACCCGCGACCTGATGAAATTACTCTGAGATGACCAAAATGGTCCGTTTTGAAAATTTTCATCTTTCAACTAATTTTGACTCTCAGAGGTTGATCATCACTTTTGGAGATAAAATGAGCATCGTTATCGTCATTTTAATGCTTCTAGGGAGCCAAAACTCAAGATTTGGCTTATGGTTAAAAGTGACTTAAAAGGACCCAAATGCTCACTTTGAGGGCTTAAAACGTGTTTATTCACTGCGGAAAGAGATATAAACAATATTTAGAGTGAATTAATGTTTATGCGAGAACGTTCAATTTTTCATGCAAAACGATCGATGACCCGCGACCTGATGAAATGACTCTGAGATGACCAAAATGTTCCGTTTTGAAAATTTTCATCTTTCAACTAATTTTGACTCTCAGAGGTGGATCATCACTTTTGGAGATAAAATTAGCATCGTTATCGTCATTTTCATGCTTCTAGGGAGCCAAAACTCAAGATTTGGCTTATGGTTAAAAGTGACTTAAAAGGACCCAAATGCTCACTTCGAGGGCTTAAAACGTGTTTATTCACTGCCGGAAGAGATATAAACAACATTTAGAGTAAATTATTGTTCATGCGAGAACGTTCAATTTTTCATGCAAAACGATCGATGACCCGCGACCTGATGAAATGACTCTGAGATGACCAAAATGTTCCGTTTTGAAAATTTTCATCTTTCAACTAATTTTGACTCTCAGAGGTTGATCATCACTTTTGGAGATAAAATGAGCATCGTTATCGTCATTTTCATGCTTCTAGGGAGCCAAAACTCAAGATTTGGCTTATGGTTAAAAGTGACTTAAAAGGGTCCAAATGCTCACTTGGAGGGCTTAAAACGTGTTTATTCACTGCGGGAAGAGATATAAACAACATTTAGAGTAAATTATTGTTAATGCGAGAACGTTCAATTTTTCATGCAAAACGATCGATGACCCGCGACCTGATGAAATGACTCTGAGATGACCAAAATGTTCCGTTTTGAAAATTTTCATCTTTCAACTAATTTTGACTCTCAGAGGTGGATCATCACTTTTGGAGATAAAATGAGCATCGTTATCGTCATTTTCATGCTTCGAGGGAGCCAAAACTCAAGATTTGGCTTATGGTTAAAAGTGACTTAAAAGGACCCAAATGCTCACTTGGAGGGCTTAAAACGTGTTTATTCACTGCGGGAAGAGATATAAACAACATTTAGAGTAAATTATTGTTCATGCGAGAACGTTCAATTTTTCATGCAAAACGATTGATGACCCGCGACCTGATGAAATGACTCTGAGATGACCAAAATGTTCCGTTTTGAAAATTTTCATCTTTCAACTAATTTTGACTCTCAAAGGTGGATCATCACTTTTGGAGATAAAATGAGCATCGTTATCGCCATTTTCATGCTTCTAGGGAGCCAAAACTCAAGATTTGGCTTATGGTTAAAAGTGACTTAAAAGGACCCAAATGCTCACTTGGAGGGCTTAAAACGTGTTTATTCACTGCGGGAAGAGATATAAACAACATTTAGAGTAAATTATTGTTCATGCGAGAACGTTTAATTTTTCATGCAAAACGATCGATGACCCGCGACCTGATGAAATTACTCTGAGATGACCAAAATGGTCCGTTTTGAAAATTTTCATCTTTCAACTAATTTTGACTCTCAGAGGTTGATCATCACTTTTGGAGATAAAATGAGCATCGTTATCGTCATTTTAATGCTTCTAGGGAGCCAAAACTCAAGATTTGGCTTATGGTTAAAAGTGACTTAAAAGGACCCAAATGCTCACTTTGAGGGCTTAAAACGTGTTTATTCACTGCGGAAAGAGATATAAACAATATTTAGAGTGAATTAATGTTTATGCGAGAACGTTCAATTTTTCATGCAAAACGATCGATGACCCGCGACCTGATGAAATGACTCTGAGATGACCAAAATGTTCAGTTTTGAAAATTTTCATCTTTCAACTAATTTTGACTCTCAGAGGTGGATCATCACTTTTGGAGATAAAATGAGCATCGTTATCGTCATTTTCATGCTTCTAGGGAGCCAAAACTCAAGATTTGGCTTATGGTTAAAAGTGACTTAAAAGGACCCAAATGCTCACTTGGAGGGCTTAAAACGTGTTTATTCACTGCGGGAAGAGATATAAACAACATTTAGAGTAAATTATTGTTCATGCGAGAACGTTTAATTTTTCATGCAAAACGATCGATGACCCGCGACCTGATGAAATTACTCTGAGATGACCAAAATGGTCCGTTTTGAAAATTTTCATCTTTCAACTAATTTTGACTCTCAGAGGTTGATCATCACTTTTGGAGATAAAATGAGCATCGTTATCGTCATTTTAATGCTTCTAGGGAGCCAAAACTCAAGATTTGGCTTATGGTTAAAAGTGACTTAAAAGGACCCAAATGCTCACTTTGAGGGCTTAAAACGTGTTTATTCACTGCGGAAAGAGATATAAACAATATTTAGAGTGAATTAATGTTTATGCGAGAACGTTCAATTTTTCATGCAAAACGATCGATGACCCGCGACCTGATGAAATGACTCTGAGATGACCAAAATGTTCCGTTTTGAAAATTTTCATCTTTCAACTAATTTTGACTCTCAGAGGTGGATCATCACTTTTGGAGATAAAATTAGCATCGTTATCGTCATTTTCATGCTTCTAGGGAGCCAAAACTCAAGATTTGGCTTATGGTTAAAAGTGACTTAAAAGGACCCAAATGCTCACTTCGAGGGCTTAAAACGTGTTTATTCACTGCCGGAAGAGATATAAACAACATTTAGAGTAAATTATTGTTCATGCGAGAACGTTCAATTTTTCATGCAAAACGATCGATGACCCGCGACCTGATGAAATGACTCTGAGATGACCAAAATGTTCCGTTTTGAAAATTTTCATCTTTCAACTAATTTTGACTCTCAGAGGTTGATCATCACTTTTGGAGATAAAATGAGCATCGTTATCGTCATTTTCATGCTTCTAGGGAGCCAAAACTCAAGATTTGGCTTATGGTTAAAAGTGACTTAAAAGGGTCCAAATGCTCACTTGGAGGGCTTAAAACGTGTTTATTCACTGCGGGAAGAGATATAAACAACATTTAGAGTAAATTATTGTTAATGCGAGAACGTTCAATTTTTCATGCAAAACGATCGATGACCCGCGACCTGATGAAATGACTCTGAGATGACCAAAATGTTCCGTTTTGAAAATTTTCATCTTTCAACTAATTTTGACTCTCAAAGGTGGATCATCACTTTTGGAGATAAAATGAGCATCGTTATCGCCATTTTCATGCTTCTAGGGAGCCAAAACTCAAGATTTGGCTTATGGTTAAAAGTGACTTAAAAGGACCCAAATGCTCACTTGGAGGGCTTAAAACGTGTTTATTCACTGCGGGAAGAGATATAAACAACATTTAGAGTAAATTATTGTTCATGCGAGAACGTTTAATTTTTCATGCAAAACGATCGATGACCCGCGACCTGATGAAATTACTCTGAGATGACCAAAATGGTCCGTTTTGAAAATTTTCATCTTTCAACTAATTTTGACTCTCAGAGGTTGATCATCACTTTTGGAGATAAAATGAGCATCGTTATCGTCATTTTAATGCTTCTAGGGAGCCAAAACTCAAGATTTGGCTTATGGTTAAAAGTGACTTAAAAGGACCCAAATGCTCACTTTGAGGGCTTAAAACGTGTTTATTCACTGCGGAAAGAGATATAAACAATATTTAGAGTGAATTAATGTTTATGCGAGAACGTTCAATTTTTCATGCAAAACGATCGATGACCCGCGACCTGATGAAATGACTCTGAGATGACCAAAATGTTCAGTTTTGAAAATTTTCATCTTTCAACTAATTTTGACTCTCAGAGGTGGATCATCACTTTTGGAGATAAAATGAGCATCGTTATCGTCATTTTCATGCTTCTAGGGAGCCAAAACTCAAGATTTGGCTTATGGTTAAAAGTGACTTAAAAGGACCCAAATGCTCACTTGGAGGGCTTAAAACGTGTTTATTCACTGCGGGAAGAGATATAAACAACATTTAGAGTAAATTATTGTTCATGCGAGAACGTTTAATTTTTCATGCAAAACGATCGATGACCCGCGACCTGATGAAATTACTCTGAGATGACCAAAATGGTCCGTTTTGAAAATTTTCATCTTTCAACTAATTTTGACTCTCAGAGGTTGATCATCACTTTTGGAGATAAAATGAGCATCGTTATCGTCATTTTAATGCTTCTAGGGAGCCAAAACTCAAGATTTGGCTTATGGTTAAAAGTGACTTAAAAGGACCCAAATGCTCACTTTGAGGGCTTAAAACGTGTTTATTCACTGCGGAAAGAGATATAAACAATATTTAGAGTGAATTAATGTTTATGCGAGAACGTTCAATTTTTCATGCAAAACGATCGATGACCCGCGACCTGATGAAATGACTCTGAGATGACCAAAATGTTCCGTTTTGAAAATTTTCATCTTTCAACTAATTTTGACTCTCAGAGGTGGATCATCACTTTTGGAGATAAAATTAGCATCGTTATCGTCATTTTCATGCTTCTAGGGAGCCAAAACTCAAGATTTGGCTTATGGTTAAAAGTGACTTAAAAGGACCCAAATGCTCACTTCGAGGGCTTAAAACGTGTTTATTCACTGCCGGAAGAGATATAAACAACATTTAGAGTAAATTATTGTTCATGCGAGAACGTTCAATTTTTCATGCAAAACGATCGATGACCCGCGACCTGATGAAATGACTCTGAGATGACCAAAATGTTCCGTTTTGAAAATTTTCATCTTTCAACTAATTTTGACTCTCAGAGGTTGATCATCACTTTTGGAGATAAAATGAGCATCGTTATCGTCATTTTCATGCTTCTAGGGAGCCAAAACTCAAGATTTGGCTTATGGTTAAAAGTGACTTAAAAGGGTCCAAATGCTCACTTGGAGGGCTTAAAACGTGTTTATTCACTGCGGGAAGAGATATAAACAACATTTAGAGTAAATTATTGTTAATGCGAGAACGTTCAATTTTTCATGCAAAACGATCGATGACCCGCGACCTGATGAAATGACTCTGAGATGACCAAAATGTTCCGTTTTGAAAATTTTCATCTTTCAACTAATTTTGACTCTCAGAGGTGGATCATCACTTTTGGAGATAAAATGAGCATCGTTATCGTCATTTTCATGCTTCGAGGGAGCCAAAACTCAAGATTTGGCTTATGGTTAAAAGTGACTTAAAAGGACCCAAATGCTCACTTGGAGGGCTTAAAACGTGTTTATTCACTGCGGGAAGAGATATAAACAACATTTAGAGTAAATTATTGTTCATGCGAGAACGTTCAATTTTTCATGCAAAACGATTGATGACCCGCGACCTGATGAAATGACTCTGAGATGACCAAAATGTTCCGTTTTGAAAATTTTCATCTTTCAACTAATTTTGACTCTCAAAGGTGGATCATCACTTTTGGAGATAAAATGAGCATCGTTATCGCCATTTTCATGCTTCTAGGGAGCCAAAACTCAAGATTTGGCTCATGGTTAAAAGTGACGGAAAAGGCCCAAAATGCTCACTTCGAGGGCTTAAAACGTGTTTATTCACTGCGGGAAGAGATATAAACAATAGTTAGAGTGAATTAATGTTCATGCGAGAACGTTCAATTTTTCATGCAAAACGATCGATGACCCGCGACCTGATGAAATAACTCTGAGATGACCAAAATGTTCCGTTTTGAAAATTTTCATCTTTCAACTAATTTTGACTCTCAGAGGTGGATCATCACTTTTGGAGATAAAATGAGCATCGTTATAGTCATTTTCATGCTTCTAGGGAGCCAAAACTCAAGATTTGGCTTATGGTTAAAAGTGACTTAAAAAGGCCAAAATGCTCACTTGGAGGGCTTAAAACGTGTTTATTCACTGCCGGAAGAGATATAAACAATAGTTAGAGTGAATTAATGTTCATGCGAGAACGTTCAATTTTTCATGCAAAACGATCGATGACCCGCGACCTGATGAAATGACTCTGAGATTACCAAAATGTTCCGTTTTGAAAATTTTCATCTTTCAACTAATTTTGACTCTCAGAGGTTGATAATCACTTTTGGAGAGAAAATGAGCATCGTTATCGTCATTTTCATGCTTCTAGGGAGCCAAAACTCAAGATTTGGCTTATGGTTAAAAGTGACTTAAAAGGACCCAAATGCTCACTTGGAGGGCTTAAAACGTGTTTATTCACTGCGGGAAGAGATATAAACAACATTTAGAGTAAATTATTGTTCATGCGAGAACGTTCAATTTTTCATGCAAAACGATCGATGACCCGCGACCTGATGAAATTACTCTGAGATGACCATAATGGTCCGTTTTGAAAATTTTCATCTTTCAACTAATTTTGACTCTCAGAGGTTGATAATCACTTTTGGAGAGAAAATGAGCATCGTTATCGTCATTTTCATGCTTCTAGGGAGCCAAAACTCAAGATTTGGCTTATGGTTAAAAGTGACTTAAAAGGACCCAAATGCTCACTTCGAGGGCTTAAAGCATGTTTATTCACTGCGGGAAGAGATATAAACAACATTTAGAGTAAATGATTGTTCATGCGAGACGTTCAATTTTTCATACAAAACGATCGATGACCCGCGACCTGATGAAATTGCTCTGAGATGACCAAAATGTTACGTTTTGAAAATGTTCATCTTTCAACTAATTTTGACTCTCAGAGGTGGATCATCACTTTTGGAGATAAAATGAGCATCGTTATCGTCATTTTCATGCTTCTAGGGAGCCAAAACTCAAGATTTGGCTCATGGTTAAAAGTGACTTAAAAGGCCCAAAATGCTCACTTCGAGGGCTTAAAACGTGTTTATTCACTGCCGGAAGAGATAAAAACAATAGTTAGAGTGAATTAATGTTCATGCGAGAACGTTCAATTTTTCATGCAAAACAATCGATGACATGCGACCTGATGAAATTGCTCTGAGATGACCAAAATGGTCCGTTTTGAAAATGTTCATCTTTCAACTAATTTTGACTCTCAGAGGTGGATCATCACTATTGGAGATAAAATGAGCATCGTTATCGTCATTTTCATGCTTCTAGGGAGCCAAAACTCAAGATTTGGCTTATGGTTCAAAGTGACTTAAAAGGACCCAAATGCTCACTTTGAGGGCTTAAAACGTGTTTATTCACTGCGGAAAGAGATATAAACAATCTTTAGAGTGAATTAATGTTCATGCGAGAACGTTCAATTTTTCATGCAAAACGATCGATGACCCGCGACCTGATGAAATTGCTCTGAGATGACCAAAATGGTCCGTTTTGAAAAAGTTCATCTTTCAACTAATTTTGACTCTCAGAGGTGGATCATCACTTTTGGAGATAAAATGAGCATCGTTATCGTCATTTTCATGCTTCTAGGGAGCCAAAACTCAATATTTGGCTTATGGTTAAAAGTGACTTAAAAGGACCCAAATGCTCACTTTGAGGGCTTAAAACGTGTTTATTCACTGCGGAAAGAGATATAAACAATATTTAGAGTGAATTAATGTTCATGCGAGAACGTTCAATTTTTCATGCAAAACGATCGATGACCCGCGACCTGATGAAATGACTCTGAGATGACCAAAATGTTCCGTTTTGAAAAAGTTCATCTTTCAACTAATTTTGACTCTCAGAGGTGGATCATCACTTTTGGAGATAAAATGAGCATCGTTATCGTCATTTTCATGCTTCTAGGGAGCCAAAACTCAAGATTTGGCTTATGGTTAAAAGTGACTTAAAAGGACCCAAATGCTCACTTCGAGGGCTTAAAACGTGTTTATTCACTGCGGGAAGAGATATAAACAATAGTTAGAGTGAATTAATGTTCATGCGAGAACGTTCAATTTTTCATGCAAAACGATCGATGACCCGCGACCTGATGAAATGACTCTGAGATGACCAAAATGTTCCGTTTTGAAAATTTTCATCTTTCAACTAATTTTGACTCTCAGAGGTGGATCATCACTTTTGGAGATAAAATGAGCATCGTTATCGTCATTTTCATGCTTCTAGGGAGCCCAAACTCAAGATTTGGCTTATGGTTAAAAGTGACTTAAAAGGACCCAAATGCTCACTTTGAGGGCTTAAAACGTGTTTATTCACTGCGGAAAGAGATATAAACAATATTTAGAGTGAATTAATGTTTATGCGAGAACGTTCAATTTTTCATGCAAAACGATCGATGACCCGCGACCTGATGAAATGACTCTGAGATGACCAAAATGTTCCGTTTTGAAAATTTTCATCTTTCAACTAATTTTGACTCTCAGAGGTGGATCATCACTTTTGGAGATAAAATGAGCATCGTTATCGTCATTTTCATGCTTCTAGGGAGCCAAAACTCAAGATTTGGCTTATGGTTAAAAGTGACTTAAAAGGACCCAAATGCTCACTTCGAGGGCTTAAAACGTGTTTATTCACTGCCGGAAGAGATATAAACAACATTTAGAGTAAATTATTGTTCATGCGAGAACGTTCAATTTTTCATGCAAAACGATCGATGACCCGCGACCTGATGAAATGACTCTGAGATGACCAAAATGTTCCGTTTTGAAAATTTTCATCTTTCAACTAATTTTGACTCTCAGAGGTGGATCATCACTTTTGGAGATAAAATGAGCATCGTTATCGTCATTTTCATGCTTCTAGGGAGCCAAAACTCAAGATTTGGCTTATGGTTAAAAGTGACTTAAAAGGACCCAAATGCTCACTTGGAGGGCTTAAAACGTGTTTATTCACTGCGGAAAGAGATATAAACAATATTTAGAGTGAATTAATGTTCATGTGAGAACGTTCAATTTTTCATGCAAAACGATCGATGACCCGCAACCTGATGAAATTGCTCTGAGATGACCAAAATGGTCCGTTTTGAAAAAGTTCATCTTTCAACTAATTTTGACTCTCAGAGGTGGATCATCACTTTTGGAGATAAAATGAGCATCGTTATCGCCATTTTCATGCTTTTAGGGAGCAAAAACTCAAGATTTGGCTCATGGTTAAAAGTGACTGAAAAGGCCCAAAATGCTCACTTCGAGGGCTTAAAACGTGTTTATTCACTGCGGGAAGAGATATAAACAATAGTTAGAGTGAATTAATGTTCATGCGAGAACGTTCAATTGTTCATGCAAAACGATCGATGACCCGCGACCTGATGAAATGACTCTGAGATGACCAAAATGTTCCGTTTTGAAAATTTTCATCTTTCAACTAATTTTGACTCTCAGAGGTGGATCATCACTTTTGGAGATAAAATGAGCATCGTTATAGTCATTTTCATGCTTCTAGGGAGCCAAAACTCAAGATTTGGCTTATGGTTAAAAGTGACTTAAAAGGACCCAAATGCTCACATCGAGGGCTTAAAACGTGTTTATTCACTGCAGGAAGAGATATAAACAACATTTAGAGTAAATTATTGTTCATGCGAGAACGTTCAATTTTTCATGCAAAACGATCGATGACCCGCGACCTGATGAAATTGCTCTGAAATGACCAAAATGGTCCGTTTTGAAAATTTTCATCTTTCAACTAATTTTGACTCTCAGAGGTTGATCATCACTTTTGGAGATAAAATGAGCATCGTTATCGTCATTTTCATGCTTCTAGGGAGCCAAAACTCAAGATTTGGCTTATGGTTAAAAGTGACTTAAAAGGACCCAAATGCTCACTTTGAGGGCTTAAAACGTGTTTATTCACTGCGGAAAGAGATATAAACAATATTTAGAGTGAATTAATGTTCATGCGAGAACGTTCAATTTTTCATGCAAAACGATCGATGACCCGCGACCTGATGAAATTACTCTGAGATGACCAAAATGGTCCGTTTTGAAAATTTTCATCTTTTAACTAATTTTGACTCTCAGAGGTTGATCATCACTTTTGGAGATAAAATGAGCATCGTTATCGTCATTTTCATGCTTCTAGGGAGCCAAAACTCAAGATTTGGCTTATGGTTAAAAGTGACTTAAAAGGACCCAAATGCTCACTTTGAGGGCTTAAAACGTGTTTATTCACTGCGGAAAGAGATATAAACAATATTTAGAGTGAATTAATGTTTATGCGAGAACGTTCAATTTTTCATGCAAAACGATCGATGACCCGCGACCTGATGAAATGACTCTGAGATGACCAAAATGTTCAGTTTTGAAAATTTTCATCTTTCAACTAATTTTGACTCTCAGAGGTGGATCATCACTTTTGGAGATAAAATGAGCATCGTTATCGTCATTTTCATGCTTCTAGGGAGCCAAAACTCAAGATTTGGCTTATGGTTAAAAGTGACTTAAAAGGACCCAAATGCTCACTTGGAGGGCTTAAAACGTGTTTATTCACTGCGGGAAGAGATATAAACAACATTTAGAGTAAATTATTGTTCATGCGAGAACGTTTAATTTTTCATGCAAAACGATCGATGACCCGCGACCTGATGAAATTACTCTGAGATGACCAAAATGTTCCGTTTTGAAAATTTTCATCTTTCAACTAATTTTGACTCTCAGAGGTTGATCATCACTTTTGGAGATAAAATGAGCATCGTTATCGTCATTTTAATGCTTCTAGGGAGCCAAAACTCAAGATTTGGCTTATGGTTAAAAGTGACTTAAAAGGACCCAAAGGCTCACTTTGAGGGCTTAAAACGTGTTTATTCACTGCGGAAAGAGATATAAACAATATTTAGAGTGAATTAATGTTTATGCGAGAACGTTCAATTTTTCATGCAAAACGATCGATGACCCGCGACCTGATGAAATGACTCTGAGATGACCAAAATGTTCCGTTTTGAAAATTTTCATCTTTCAACTAATTTTGACTCTCAGAGGTGGATCATCACTTTTGGAGATAAAATTAGCATCGTTATCGTCATTTTCATGCTTCTAGGGAGCCAAAACTCAAGATTTGGCTTATGGTTAAAAGTGACTTAAAAGGACCCAAATGCTCACTTCGAGGGCTTAAAACGTGTTTATTCACTGCCGGAAGAGATATAAACAACATTTAGAGTAAATTATTGTTCATGCGAGAACGTTCAATTTTTCATGCAAAACGATCGATGACCCGCGACCTGATGAAATGACTCTGAGATGACCAAAATGTTCCGTTTTGAAAATTTTCATCTTTCAACTAATTTTGACTCTCAGAGGTGGATCATCACTTTTGGAGATAAAATGAGCATCGTTATCGTCATTTTCATGCTTCTAGGGAGCCAAAACTCAAGATTTGGCTTATGGTTAAAAGTGACTTAAAAGGACCCAAATGCTCACTTGGAGGGCTTAAAACGTGTTTATTCACTGCGGAAAGAGATATAAACAATATTTAGAGTGAATTAATGTTCATGTGAGAACGTTCAATTTTTCATGCAAAACGATCGATGACCCGCAACCTGATGAAATTGCTCTGAGATGACCAAAATGGTCCGTTTTGAAAAAGTTCATCTTTCAACTAATTTTGACTCTCAGAGGTGGATCATCACTTTTGGAGATAAAATGAGCATCGTTATCGCCATTTTCATGCTTTTAGGGAGCAAAAACTCAAGATTTGGCTCATGGTTAAAAGTGACTGAAAAGGCCCAAAATGCTCACTTCGAGGGCTTAAAACGTGTTTATTCACTGCGGGAAGAGATATAAACAATAGTTAGAGTGAATTAATGTTCATGCGAGAACGTTCAATTGTTCATGCAAAACGATTGATGACCCGCGACCTGATGAAATGACTCTGAGATGACCAAAATGTTCCGTTTTGAAAATGTTCATCTTTCAACTAATTTTGACTCTCAGAGGTGGATCATCACTTTTGGAGATAAAATGAGCATCGTTATAGTCATTTTCATGCTTCTAGGGAGCCAAAACTCAAGATTTGGCTTATGGTTAAAAGTGACTTAAAAGGACCCAAATGCTCACATCGAGGGCTTAAAACGTGTTTATTCACTGCAGGAAGAGATATAAACAACATTTAGAGTAAATTATTGTTCATGCGAGAACGTTCAATTTTTCATGCAAAACGATCAATGACCCGCAACCTGATGAAATTGCTCTGAGATGACCAAAATGGTCCGTTTTGAAAAAGTTCATCTTTCAACTAATTTTGACTCTCAGAGGTGGATCATCACTTTTGGAGATAAAATGAGCATCGTTATCGCCATTTTCATGCTTTTAGGGAGCAAAAACTCAAGATTTGGCTCATGGTTAAAAGTGACTGAAAAGGCCCAAAATGCTCACTTCGAGGGCTTAAAACGTGTTTATTCACTGCGGGAAGAGATATAAACAATAGTTAGAGTGAATTAATGTTCATGCGAGAACGTTCAATTGTTCATGCAAAACGATCGATGACCCGCGACCTGATGAAATGACTCTGAGATGACCAAAATGTTCCGTTTTGAAAATTTTCATCTTTCAACTAATTTTGACTCTCAGAGGTGGATCATCACTTTTGGAGATAAAATGAGCATCGTTATAGTCATTTTCATGCTTCTAGGGAGCCAAAACTCAAGATTTGGCTTATGGTTAAAAGTGACTTAAAAGGACCCAAATGCTCACATCGAGGGCTTAAAACGTGTTTATTCACTGCAGGAAGAGATATAAACAACATTTAGAGTAAATTATTGTTCATGCGAGAACGTTCAATTTTTCATGCAAAACGATCGATGACCCGCGACCTGATGAAATTGCTCTGAAATGACCAAAATGGTCCGTTTTGAAAATTTTCATCTTTCAACTAATTTTGACTCTCAGAGGTTGATCATCACTTTTGGAGATAAAATGAGCATCGTTATCGTCATTTTCATGCTTCTAGGGAGCCAAAACTCAAGATTTGGCTTATGGTTAAAAGTGACTTAAAAGGACCCAAATGCTCACTTTGAGGGCTTAAAACGTGTTTATTCACTGCGGAAAGAGATATAAACAATATTTAGAGTGAATTAATGTTCATGCGAGAACGTTCAATTTTTCATGCAAAACGATCGATGACCCGCGACCTGATGAAATTACTCTGAGATGACCAAAATGGTCCGTTTTGAAAATTTTCATCTTTTAACTAATTTTGACTCTCAGAGGTTGATCATCACTTTTGGAGATAAAATGAGCATCGTTATCGTCATTTTCATGCTTCTAGGGAGCCAAAACTCAAGATTTGGCTTATGGTTAAAAGTGACTTAAAAGGACCCAAATGCTCACTTTGAGGGCTTAAAACGTGTTTATTCACTGCGGAAAGAGATATAAACAATATTTAGAGTGAATTAATGTTTATGCGAGAACGTTCAATTTTTCATGCAAAACGATCGATGACCCGCGACCTGATGAAATGACTCTGAGATGACCAAAATGTTCAGTTTTGAAAATTTTCATCTTTCAACTAATTTTGACTCTCAGAGGTGGATCATCACTTTTGGAGATAAAATGAGCATCGTTATCGTCATTTTCATGCTTCTAGGGAGCCAAAACTCAAGATTTGGCTTATGGTTAAAAGTGACTTAAAAGGACCCAAATGCTCACTTGGAGGGCTTAAAACGTGTTTATTCACTGCGGGAAGAGATATAAACAACATTTAGAGTAAATTATTGTTCATGCGAGAACGTTTAATTTTTCATGCAAAACGATCGATGACCCGCGACCTGATGAAATTACTCTGAGATGACCAAAATGTTCCGTTTTGAAAATTTTCATCTTTCAACTAATTTTGACTCTCAGAGGTTGATCATCACTTTTGGAGATAAAATGAGCATCGTTATCGTCATTTTAATGCTTCTAGGGAGCCAAAACTCAAGATTTGGCTTATGGTTAAAAGTGACTTAAAAGGACCCAAAGGCTCACTTTGAGGGCTTAAAACGTGTTTATTCACTGCGGAAAGAGATATAAACAATATTTAGAGTGAATTAATGTTTATGCGAGAACGTTCAATTTTTCATGCAAAACGATCGATGACCCGCGACCTGATGAAATGACTCTGAGATGACCAAAATGTTCCGTTTTGAAAATTTTCATCTTTCAACTAATTTTGACTCTCAGAGGTGGATCATCACTTTTGGAGATAAAATTAGCATCGTTATCGTCATTTTCATGCTTCTAGGGAGCCAAAACTCAAGATTTGGCTTATGGTTAAAAGTGACTTAAAAGGACCCAAATGCTCACTTCGAGGGCTTAAAACGTGTTTATTCACTGCCGGAAGAGATATAAACAACATTTAGAGTAAATTATTGTTCATGCGAGAACGTTCAATTTTTCATGCAAAACGATCGATGACCCGCGACCTGATGAAATGACTCTGAGATGACCAAAATGTTCCGTTTTGAAAATTTTCATCTTTCAACTAATTTTGACTCTCAGAGGTGGATCATCACTTTTGGAGATAAAATGAGCATCGTTATCGTCATTTTCATGCTTCTAGGGAGCCAAAACTCAAGATTTGGCTTATGGTTAAAAGTGACTTAAAAGGACCCAAATGCTCACTTGGAGGGCTTAAAACGTGTTTATTCACTGCGGAAAGAGATATAAACAATATTTAGAGTGAATTAATGTTCATGTGAGAACGTTCAATTTTTCATGCAAAACGATCGATGACCCGCAACCTGATGAAATTGCTCTGAGATGACCAAAATGGTCCGTTTTGAAAAAGTTCATCTTTCAACTAATTTTGACTCTCAGAGGTGGATCATCACTTTTGGAGATAAAATGAGCATCGTTATCGCCATTTTCATGCTTTTAGGGAGCAAAAACTCAAGATTTGGCTCATGGTTAAAAGTGACTGAAAAGGCCCAAAATGCTCACTTCGAGGGCTTAAAACGTGTTTATTCACTGCGGGAAGAGATATAAACAATAGTTAGAGTGAATTAATGTTCATGCGAGAACGTTCAATTGTTCATGCAAAACGATTGATGACCCGCGACCTGATGAAATGACTCTGAGATGACCAAAATGTTCCGTTTTGAAAATGTTCATCTTTCAACTAATTTTGACTCTCAGAGGTGGATCATCACTTTTGGAGATAAAATGAGCATCGTTATAGTCATTTTCATGCTTCTAGGGAGCCAAAACTCAAGATTTGGCTTATGGTTAAAAGTGACTTAAAAGGACCCAAATGCTCACATCGAGGGCTTAAAACGTGTTTATTCACTGCAGGAAGAGATATAAACAACATTTAGAGTAAATTATTGTTCATGCGAGAACGTTCAATTTTTCATGCAAAACGATCGATGACCCGCGACCTGATAAAATTGCTCTGAGATGACCAAAATGGTCCGTTTTGAAAATTTTCATCTTTCAACTAATTTTGACTCTCAGAGGTTGATCATCACTTTTGGAGATAAAATGAGCATCGTTATCGTCATTTTCATGCTTCTAGGGAGCCAAAACTCAAGATTTGGCTTATGGTTAAAAGTGACTTAAAAGGACCCAAATGCTCACTTTGAGGGCTTAAAACGTGTTTATTCACTGCGGAAAGAGATATAAACAATATTTAGAGTGAATTAATGTTCATGCGAGAACGTTCAATTTTTCATGCAAAACGATCGATGACCCGCGACCTGATGAAATTACTCTGAGATGACCAAAATGGTCCGTTTTGAAAATGTTCATCTTTCAACTAATTTTGACTCTCAGAGGTTGATCATCACTTTTGGAGATAAAATGAGCATCGTTATCGTCATTTTCATGCTTCTAGGGAGCCAAAACTCAAGATTTGGCTTATGGTTAAAAGTGACTTAAAAGGACCCAAATGCTCACTTTGAGGGCTTAAAACGTGTTTATTCACTGCGGAAAGAGATATAAACAATATTTAGAGTGAATTAATGTTTATGCGAGAACGTTCAATTTTTCATGCAAAACGATCGATGACCCGCGACCTGATGAAATGACTCTGAGATGACCAAAATGTTCCGTTTTGAAAATTTTCATCTTTCAACTAATTTTGACTCTCAGAGGTGGATCATCACTTTTGGAGATAAAATGAGCATCGTTATCGCCATTTTCATGCTTCTAGGGAGCCAAAACTCAAGATTTAGAGTAAATTATTGTTCATGCGAGAACGTTCAATTTTTCATGCAAAACGATCGATGACCCGCGACCTGATGAAATGACTCTGAGATGACCAAAATGTTCCGTTTTGAAAATTTTCATCTTTCAACTAATTTTGACTCTCAGAGGTTGATCATCACTTTTGGAGATAAAATGAGCATCGTTATCGTCATTTTCATGCTTCTAGGGAGCCAAAACTCAAGATTTGGCTTATGGTTAAAAGTGACTTAAAAGGGTCCAAATGCTCACTTGGAGGGCTTAAAACGTGTTTATTCACTGCGGGAAGAGATATAAACAACATTTAGAGTAAATTATTGTTAATGCGAGAACGTTCAATTTTTCATGCAAAACGATCGATGACCCGCGACCTGATGAAATGACTCTGAGATGACCAAAATGTTCCGTTTTGAAAATTTTCATCTTTCAACTAATTTTGACTCTCAGAGGTGGATCATCACTTTTGGAGATAAAATGAGCATCGTTATCGTCATTTTCATGCTTCGAGGGAGCCAAAACTCAAGATTTGGCTTATGGTTAAAAGTGACTTAAAAGGACCCAAATGCTCACTTGGAGGGCTTAAAACGTGTTTATTCACTGCGGGAAGAGATATAAACAACATTTAGAGTAAATTATTGTTCATGCGAGAACGTTCAATTTTTCATGCAAAACGATTGATGACCCGCGACCTGATGAAATGACTCTGAGATGACCAAAATGTTCCGTTTTGAAAATTTTCATCTTTCAACTAATTTTGACTCTCAAAGGTGGATCATCACTTTTGGAGATAAAATGAGCATCGTTATCGCCATTTTCATGCTTCTAGGGAGCCAAAACTCAAGATTTGGCTCATGGTTAAAAGTGACGGAAAAGGCCCAAAATGCTCACTTCGAGGGCTTAAAACGTGTTTATTCACTGCGGGAAGAGATATAAACAATAGTTAGAGTGAATTAATGTTCATGCGAGAACGTTCAATTTTTCATGCAAAACGATCGATGACCCGCGACCTGATGAAATAACTCTGAGATGACCAAAATGTTCCGTTTTGAAAATTTTCATCTTTCAACTAATTTTGACTCTCAGAGGTGGATCATCACTTTTGGAGATAAAATGAGCATCGTTATAGTCATTTTCATGCTTCTAGGGAGCCAAAACTCAAGATTTGGCTTATGGTTAAAAGTGACTTAAAAAGGCCAAAATGCTCACTTGGAGGGCTTAAAACGTGTTTATTCACTGCCGGAAGAGATATAAACAATAGTTAGAGTGAATTAATGTTCATGCGAGAACGTTCAATTTTTCATGCAAAACGATCGATGACCCGCGACCTGATGAAATGACTCTGAGATTACCAAAATGTTCCGTTTTGAAAATTTTCATCTTTCAACTAATTTTGACTCTCAGAGGTTGATAATCACTTTTGGAGAGAAAATGAGCATCGTTATCGTCATTTTCATGCTTCTAGGGAGCCAAAACTCAAGATTTGGCTTATGGTTAAAAGTGACTTAAAAGGACCCAAATGCTCACTTGGAGGGCTTAAAACGTGTTTATTCACTGCGGGAAGAGATATAAACAACATTTAGAGTAAATTATTGTTCATGCGAGAACGTTCAATTTTTCATGCAAAACGATCGATGACCCGCGACCTGATGAAATTACTCTGAGATGACCATAATGGTCCGTTTTGAAAATTTTCATCTTTCAACTAATTTTGACTCTCAGAGGTTGATAATCACTTTTGGAGAGAAAATGAGCATCGTTATCGTCATTTTCATGCTTCTAGGGAGCCAAAACTCAAGATTTGGCTTATGGTTAAAAGTGACTTAAAAGGACCCAAATGCTCACTTCGAGGGCTTAAAGCATGTTTATTCACTGCGGGAAGAGATATAAACAACATTTAGAGTAAATGATTGTTCATGCGAGACGTTCAATTTTTCATACAAAACGATCGATGACCCGCGACCTGATGAAATTGCTCTGAGATGACCAAAATGTTACGTTTTGAAAATGTTCATCTTTCAACTAATTTTGACTCTCAGAGGTGGATCATCACTTTTGGAGATAAAATGAGCATCGTTATCGTCATTTTCATGCTTCTAGGGAGCCAAAACTCAAGATTTGGCTCATGGTTAAAAGTGACTTAAAAGGCCCAAAATGCTCACTTCGAGGGCTTAAAACGTGTTTATTCACTGCCGGAAGAGATAAAAACAATAGTTAGAGTGAATTAATGTTCATGCGAGAACGTTCAATTTTTCATGCAAAACAATCGATGACATGCGACCTGATGAAATTGCTCTGAGATGACCAAAATGGTCCGTTTTGAAAATGTTCATCTTTCAACTAATTTTGACTCTCAGAGGTGGATCATCACTATTGGAGATAAAATGAGCATCGTTATCGTCATTTTCATGCTTCTAGGGAGCCAAAACTCAAGATTTGGCTTATGGTTCAAAGTGACTTAAAAGGACCCAAATGCTCACTTTGAGGGCTTAAAACGTGTTTATTCACTGCGGAAAGAGATATAAACAATCTTTAGAGTGAATTAATGTTCATGCGAGAACGTTCAATTTTTCATGCAAAACGATCGATGACCCGCGACCTGATGAAATTGCTCTGAGATGACCAAAATGGTCCGTTTTGAAAAAGTTCATCTTTCAACTAATTTTGACTCTCAGAGGTGGATCATCACTTTTGGAGATAAAATGAGCATCGTTATCGTCATTTTCATGCTTCTAGGGAGCCAAAACTCAATATTTGGCTTATGGTTAAAAGTGACTTAAAAGGACCCAAATGCTCACTTTGAGGGCTTAAAACGTGTTTATTCACTGCGGAAAGAGATATAAACAATATTTAGAGTGAATTAATGTTCATGCGAGAACGTTCAATTTTTCATGCAAAACGATCGATGACCCGCGACCTGATGAAATGACTCTGAGATGACCAAAATGTTCCGTTTTGAAAAAGTTCATCTTTCAACTAATTTTGACTCTCAGAGGTGGATCATCACTTTTGGAGATAAAATGAGCATCGTTATCGTCATTTTCATGCTTCTAGGGAGCCAAAACTCAAGATTTGGCTTATGGTTAAAAGTGACTTAAAAGGACCCAAATGCTCACTTCGAGGGCTTAAAACGTGTTTATTCACTGCGGGAAGAGATATAAACAATAGTTAGAGTGAATTAATGTTCATGCGAGAACGTTCAATTTTTCATGCAAAACGATCGATGACCCGCGACCTGATGAAATGACTCTGAGATGACCAAAATGTTCCGTTTTGAAAATTTTCATCTTTCAACTAATTTTGACTCTCAGAGGTGGATCATCACTTTTGGAGATAAAATGAGCATCGTTATCGTCATTTTCATGCTTCTAGGGAGCCCAAACTCAAGATTTGGCTTATGGTTAAAAGTGACTTAAAAGGACCCAAATGCTCACTTTGAGGGCTTAAAACGTGTTTATTCACTGCGGAAAGAGATATAAACAATATTTAGAGTGAATTAATGTTTATGCGAGAACGTTCAATTTTTCATGCAAAACGATCGATGACCCGCGACCTGATGAAATGACTCTGAGATGACCAAAATGTTCCGTTTTGAAAATTTTCATCTTTCAACTAATTTTGACTCTCAGAGGTGGATCATCACTTTTGGAGATAAAATGAGCATCGTTATCGTCATTTTCATGCTTCTAGGGAGCCAAAACTCAAGATTTGGCTTATGGTTAAAAGTGACTTAAAAGGACCCAAATGCTCACTTCGAGGGCTTAAAACGTGTTTATTCACTGCCGGAAGAGATATAAACAACATTTAGAGTAAATTATTGTTCATGCGAGAACGTTCAATTTTTCATGCAAAACGATCGATGACCCGCGACCTGATGAAATGACTCTGAGATGACCAAAATGTTCCGTTTTGAAAATTTTCATCTTTCAACTAATTTTGACTCTCAGAGGTGGATCATCACTTTTGGAGATAAAATGAGCATCGTTATCGTCATTTTCATGCTTCTAGGGAGCCAAAACTCAAGATTTGGCTTATGGTTAAAAGTGACTTAAAAGGACCCAAATGCTCACTTGGAGGGCTTAAAACGTGTTTATTCACTGCGGAAAGAGATATAAACAATATTTAGAGTGAATTAATGTTCATGTGAGAACGTTCAATTTTTCATGCAAAACGATCGATGACCCGCAACCTGATGAAATTGCTCTGAGATGACCAAAATGGTCCGTTTTGAAAAAGTTCATCTTTCAACTAATTTTGACTCTCAGAGGTGGATCATCACTTTTGGAGATAAAATGAGCATCGTTATCGCCATTTTCATGCTTTTAGGGAGCAAAAACTCAAGATTTGGCTCATGGTTAAAAGTGACTGAAAAGGCCCAAAATGCTCACTTCGAGGGCTTAAAACGTGTTTATTCACTGCGGGAAGAGATATAAACAATAGTTAGAGTGAATTAATGTTCATGCGAGAACGTTCAATTGTTCATGCAAAACGATCGATGACCCGCGACCTGATGAAATGACTCTGAGATGACCAAAATGTTCCGTTTTGAAAATTTTCATCTTTCAACTAATTTTGACTCTCAGAGGTGGATCATCACTTTTGGAGATAAAATGAGCATCGTTATAGTCATTTTCATGCTTCTAGGGAGCCAAAACTCAAGATTTGGCTTATGGTTAAAAGTGACTTAAAAGGACCCAAATGCTCACATCGAGGGCTTAAAACGTGTTTATTCACTGCAGGAAGAGATATAAACAACATTTAGAGTAAATTATTGTTCATGCGAGAACGTTCAATTTTTCATGCAAAACGATCGATGACCCGCGACCTGATGAAATTGCTCTGAAATGACCAAAATGGTCCGTTTTGAAAATTTTCATCTTTCAACTAATTTTGACTCTCAGAGGTTGATCATCACTTTTGGAGATAAAATGAGCATCGTTATCGTCATTTTCATGCTTCTAGGGAGCCAAAACTCAAGATTTGGCTTATGGTTAAAAGTGACTTAAAAGGACCCAAATGCTCACTTTGAGGGCTTAAAACGTGTTTATTCACTGCGGAAAGAGATATAAACAATATTTAGAGTGAATTAATGTTCATGCGAGAACGTTCAATTTTTCATGCAAAACGATCGATGACCCGCGACCTGATGAAATTACTCTGAGATGACCAAAATGGTCCGTTTTGAAAATTTTCATCTTTTAACTAATTTTGACTCTCAGAGGTTGATCATCACTTTTGGAGATAAAATGAGCATCGTTATCGTCATTTTCATGCTTCTAGGGAGCCAAAACTCAAGATTTGGCTTATGGTTAAAAGTGACTTAAAAGGACCCAAATGCTCACTTTGAGGGCTTAAAACGTGTTTATTCACTGCGGAAAGAGATATAAACAATATTTAGAGTGAATTAATGTTTATGCGAGAACGTTCAATTTTTCATGCAAAACGATCGATGACCCGCGACCTGATGAAATGACTCTGAGATGACCAAAATGTTCAGTTTTGAAAATTTTCATCTTTCAACTAATTTTGACTCTCAGAGGTGGATCATCACTTTTGGAGATAAAATGAGCATCGTTATCGTCATTTTCATGCTTCTAGGGAGCCAAAACTCAAGATTTGGCTTATGGTTAAAAGTGACTTAAAAGGACCCAAATGCTCACTTGGAGGGCTTAAAACGTGTTTATTCACTGCGGGAAGAGATATAAACAACATTTAGAGTAAATTATTGTTCATGCGAGAACGTTTAATTTTTCATGCAAAACGATCGATGACCCGCGACCTGATGAAATTACTCTGAGATGACCAAAATGTTCCGTTTTGAAAATTTTCATCTTTCAACTAATTTTGACTCTCAGAGGTTGATCATCACTTTTGGAGATAAAATGAGCATCGTTATCGTCATTTTAATGCTTCTAGGGAGCCAAAACTCAAGATTTGGCTTATGGTTAAAAGTGACTTAAAAGGACCCAAAGGCTCACTTTGAGGGCTTAAAACGTGTTTATTCACTGCGGAAAGAGATATAAACAATATTTAGAGTGAATTAATGTTTATGCGAGAACGTTCAATTTTTCATGCAAAACGATCGATGACCCGCGACCTGATGAAATGACTCTGAGATGACCAAAATGTTCCGTTTTGAAAATTTTCATCTTTCAACTAATTTTGACTCTCAGAGGTGGATCATCACTTTTGGAGATAAAATTAGCATCGTTATCGTCATTTTCATGCTTCTAGGGAGCCAAAACTCAAGATTTGGCTTATGGTTAAAAGTGACTTAAAAGGACCCAAATGCTCACTTCGAGGGCTTAAAACGTGTTTATTCACTGCCGGAAGAGATATAAACAACATTTAGAGTAAATTATTGTTCATGCGAGAACGTTCAATTTTTCATGCAAAACGATCGATGACCCGCGACCTGATGAAATGACTCTGAGATGACCAAAATGTTCCGTTTTGAAAATTTTCATCTTTCAACTAATTTTGACTCTCAGAGGTGGATCATCACTTTTGGAGATAAAATGAGCATCGTTATCGTCATTTTCATGCTTCTAGGGAGCCAAAACTCAAGATTTGGCTTATGGTTAAAAGTGACTTAAAAGGACCCAAATGCTCACTTGGAGGGCTTAAAACGTGTTTATTCACTGCGGAAAGAGATATAAACAATATTTAGAGTGAATTAATGTTCATGTGAGAACGTTCAATTTTTCATGCAAAACGATCGATGACCCGCAACCTGATGAAATTGCTCTGAGATGACCAAAATGGTCCGTTTTGAAAAAGTTCATCTTTCAACTAATTTTGACTCTCAGAGGTGGATCATCACTTTTGGAGATAAAATGAGCATCGTTATCGCCATTTTCATGCTTTTAGGGAGCAAAAACTCAAGATTTGGCTCATGGTTAAAAGTGACTGAAAAGGCCCAAAATGCTCACTTCGAGGGCTTAAAACGTGTTTATTCACTGCGGGAAGAGATATAAACAATAGTTAGAGTGAATTAATGTTCATGCGAGAACGTTCAATTGTTCATGCAAAACGATTGATGACCCGCGACCTGATGAAATGACTCTGAGATGACCAAAATGTTCCGTTTTGAAAATGTTCATCTTTCAACTAATTTTGACTCTCAGAGGTGGATCATCACTTTTGGAGATAAAATGAGCATCGTTATAGTCATTTTCATGCTTCTAGGGAGCCAAAACTCAAGATTTGGCTTATGGTTAAAAGTGACTTAAAAGGACCCAAATGCTCACATCGAGGGCTTAAAACGTGTTTATTCACTGCAGGAAGAGATATAAACAACATTTAGAGTAAATTATTGTTCATGCGAGAACGTTCAATTTTTCATGCAAAACGATCAATGACCCGCAACCTGATGAAATTGCTCTGAGATGACCAAAATGGTCCGTTTTGAAAAAGTTCATCTTTCAACTAATTTTGACTCTCAGAGGTGGATCATCACTTTTGGAGATAAAATGAGCATCGTTATCGCCATTTTCATGCTTTTAGGGAGCAAAAACTCAAGATTTGGCTCATGGTTAAAAGTGACTGAAAAGGCCCAAAATGCTCACTTCGAGGGCTTAAAACGTGTTTATTCACTGCGGGAAGAGATATAAACAATAGTTAGAGTGAATTAATGTTCATGCGAGAACGTTCAATTGTTCATGCAAAACGATCGATGACCCGCGACCTGATGAAATGACTCTGAGATGACCAAAATGTTCCGTTTTGAAAATTTTCATCTTTCAACTAATTTTGACTCTCAGAGGTGGATCATCACTTTTGGAGATAAAATGAGCATCGTTATAGTAATTTTCATGCTTCTAGGGAGCCAAAACTCAAGATTTGGCTTATGGTTAAAAGTGACTTAAAAGGACCCAAATGCTCACATCGAGGGCTTAAAACGTGTTTATTCACTGCAGGAAGAGATATAAACAACATTTAGAGTAAATTATTGTTCATGCGAGAACGTTCAATTTTTCATGCAAAACGATCGATGACCCGCGACCTGATGAAATTGCTCTGAAATGACCAAAATGGTCCGTTTTGAAAATTTTCATCTTTCAACTAATTTTGACTCTCAGAGGTTGATCATCACTTTTGGAGATAAAATGAGCATCGTTATCGTCATTTTCATGCTTCTAGGGAGCCAAAACTCAAGATTTGGCTTATGGTTAAAAGTGACTTAAAAGGACCCAAATGCTCACTTTGAGGGCTTAAAACGTGTTTATTCACTGCGGAAAGAGATATAAACAATATTTAGAGTGAATTAATGTTCATGCGAGAACGTTCAATTTTTCATGCAAAACGATCGATGACCCGCGACCTGATGAAATTACTCTGAGATGACCAAAATGGTCCGTTTTGAAAATTTTCATCTTTTAACTAATTTTGACTCTCAGAGGTTGATCATCACTTTTGGAGATAAAATGAGCATCGTTATCGTCATTTTCATGCTTCTAGGGAGCCAAAACTCAAGATTTGGCTTATGGTTAAAAGTGACTTAAAAGGACCCAAATGCTCACTTTGAGGGCTTAAAACGTGTTTATTCACTGCGGAAAGAGATATAAACAATATTTAGAGTGAATTAATGTTTATGCGAGAACGTTCAATTTTTCATGCAAAACGATCGATGACCCGCGACCTGATGAAATGACTCTGAGATGACCAAAATGTTCAGTTTTGAAAATTTTCATCTTTCAACTAATTTTGACTCTCAGAGGTGGATCATCACTTTTGGAGATAAAATGAGCATCGTTATCGTCATTTTCATGCTTCTAGGGAGCCAAAACTCAAGATTTGGCTTATGGTTAAAAGTGACTTAAAAGGACCCAAATGCTCACTTGGAGGGCTTAAAACGTGTTTATTCACTGCGGGAAGAGATATAAACAACATTTAGAGTAAATTATTGTTCATGCGAGAACGTTTAATTTTTCATGCAAAACGATCGATGACCCGCGACCTGATGAAATTACTCTGAGATGACCAAAATGTTCCGTTTTGAAAATTTTCATCTTTCAACTAATTTTGACTCTCAGAGGTTGATCATCACTTTTGGAGATAAAATGAGCATCGTTATCGTCATTTTAATGCTTCTAGGGAGCCAAAACTCAAGATTTGGCTTATGGTTAAAAGTGACTTAAAAGGACCCAAAGGCTCACTTTGAGGGCTTAAAACGTGTTTATTCACTGCGGAAAGAGATATAAACAATATTTAGAGTGAATTAATGTTTATGCGAGAACGTTCAATTTTTCATGCAAAACGATCGATGACCCGCGACCTGATGAAATGACTCTGAGATGACCAAAATGTTCCGTTTTGAAAATTTTCATCTTTCAACTAATTTTGACTCTCAGAGGTGGATCATCACTTTTGGAGATAAAATTAGCATCGTTATCGTCATTTTCATGCTTCTAGGGAGCCAAAACTCAAGATTTGGCTTATGGTTAAAAGTGACTTAAAAGGACCCAAATGCTCACTTCGAGGGCTTAAAACGTGTTTATTCACTGCCGGAAGAGATATAAACAACATTTAGAGTAAATTATTGTTCATGCGAGAACGTTCAATTTTTCATGCAAAACGATCGATGACCCGCGACCTGATGAAATGACTCTGAGATGACCAAAATGTTCCGTTTTGAAAATTTTCATCTTTCAACTAATTTTGACTCTCAGAGGTGGATCATCACTTTTGGAGATAAAATGAGCATCGTTATCGTCATTTTCATGCTTCTAGGGAGCCAAAACTCAAGATTTGGCTTATGGTTAAAAGTGACTTAAAAGGACCCAAATGCTCACTTGGAGGGCTTAAAACGTGTTTATTCACTGCGGAAAGAGATATAAACAATATTTAGAGTGAATTAATGTTCATGTGAGAACGTTCAATTTTTCATGCAAAACGATCGATGACCCGCAACCTGATGAAATTGCTCTGAGATGACCAAAATGGTCCGTTTTGAAAAAGTTCATCTTTCAACTAATTTTGACTCTCAGAGGTGGATCATCACTTTTGGAGATAAAATGAGCATCGTTATCGCCATTTTCATGCTTTTAGGGAGCAAAAACTCAAGATTTGGCTCATGGTTAAAAGTGACTGAAAAGGCCCAAAATGCTCACTTCGAGGGCTTAAAACGTGTTTATTCACTGCGGGAAGAGATATAAACAATAGTTAGAGTGAATTAATGTTCATGCGAGAACGTTCAATTGTTCATGCAAAACGATTGATGACCCGCGACCTGATGAAATGACTCTGAGATGACCAAAATGTTCCGTTTTGAAAATGTTCATCTTTCAACTAATTTTGACTCTCAGAGGTGGATCATCACTTTTGGAGATAAAATGAGCATCGTTATAGTCATTTTCATGCTTCTAGGGAGCCAAAACTCAAGATTTGGCTTATGGTTAAAAGTGACTTAAAAGGACCCAAATGCTCACATCGAGGGCTTAAAACGTGTTTATTCACTGCAGGAAGAGATATAAACAACATTTAGAGTAAATTATTGTTCATGCGAGAACGTTCAATTTTTCATGCAAAACGATCGATGACCCGCGACCTGATAAAATTGCTCTGAGATGACCAAAATGGTCCGTTTTGAAAATTTTCATCTTTCAACTAATTTTGACTCTCAGAGGTTGATCATCACTTTTGGAGATAAAATGAGCATCGTTATCGTCATTTTCATGCTTCTAGGGAGCCAAAACTCAAGATTTGGCTTATGGTTAAAAGTGACTTAAAAGGACCCAAATGCTCACTTTGAGGGCTTAAAACGTGTTTATTCACTGCGGAAAGAGATATAAACAATATTTAGAGTGAATTAATGTTCATGCGAGAACGTTCAATTTTTCATGCAAAACGATCGATGACCCGCGACCTGATGAAATTACTCTGAGATGACCAAAATGGTCCGTTTTGAAAATGTTCATCTTTCAACTAATTTTGACTCTCAGAGGTTGATCATCACTTTTGGAGATAAAATGAGCATCGTTATCGTCATTTTCATGCTTCTAGGGAGCCAAAACTCAAGATTTGGCTTATGGTTAAAAGTGACTTAAAAGGACCCAAATGCTCACTTTGAGGGCTTAAAACGTGTTTATTCACTGCGGAAAGAGATATAAACAATATTTAGAGTGAATTAATGTTTATGCGAGAACGTTCAATTTTTCATGCAAAACGATCGATGACCCGCGACCTGATGAAATGACTCTGAGATGACCAAAATGTTCCGTTTTGAAAATTTTCATCTTTCAACTAATTTTGACTCTCAGAGGTGGATCATCACTTTTGGAGATAAAATGAGCATCGTTATCGCCATTTTCATGCTTCTAGGGAGCCAAAACTCAAGATTTAGAGTAAATTATTGTTCATGCGAGAACGTTCAATTTTTCATGCAAAACGATCGATGACCCGCGACCTGATGAAATGACTCTGAGATGACCAAAATGTTCCGTTTTGAAAATTTTCATCTTTCAACTAATTTTGACTCTCAGAGGTGGATCATCACTTTTGGAGATAAAATGAGCATCGTTATCGTCATTTTCATGCTTCTAGGGAGCCAAAACTCAAGATTTGGCTTATGGTTAAAAGTGACTTAAAAGGACCCAAATGCTCACTTGGAGGGCTTAAAACGTGTTTATTCACTGCGGGAAGAGATATAAACAACATTTAGAGTAAATTATTGTTCATGCGAGAACGTTCAATTTTTCATGCAAAACGATCGATGACCCGCGACCTGATGAAATTACTCTGAGATGACCATAATGGTCCGTTTTGAAAATTTTCATCTTTCAACTAATTTTGACTCTCAGAGGTTGATAATCACTTTTGGAGAGAAAATGAGCATCGTTATCGTCATTTTCATGCTTCTAGGGAGCCAAAACTCAAGATTTGGCTTATGGATAAAAGTGACTTAAAAGGACCCAAATGCTCACTTCGAGGGCTTAAAGCATGTTTATTCACTGCGGGAAGAGATATAAACAACATTTAGAGTAAATTATTGTTCATGCGAGACGTTCAATTTTTCATACAAAACGATCGATGACCCGCGACCTGATGAAATTGCTCTGAGATGACCAAAATGTTACGTTTTGAAAATGTTCATCTTTCAACTAATTTTGACTCTCAGAGGTGGATCATCACTTTTGGAGATAAAATGAGCATCGTTATCGTCATTTTCATGCTTCTAGGGAGCCAAAACTCAAGATTTGGCTTATGGTTAAAAGTGACTTAAAAGGACCCAAATGCTCACTTTGAGGGCTTAAAACGTGTTTATTCACTGCGGAAAGAGATATAAACAATATTTAGAGTGAATTAATGTTCATGCGAGAACGTTCAATTTTTCATGCAAAACGATCGATGACCCGCGACCTGATGAAATTACTCTGAGATGACCAAAATGGTCCGTTTTGAAAATTTTCATCTTTTAACTAATTTTGACTCTCAGAGGTTGATCATCACTTTTGGAGATAAAATGAGCATCGTTATCGTCATTTTCATGCTTCTAGGGAGCCAAAACTCAAGATTTGGCTTATGGTTAAAAGTGACTTAAAAGGACCCAAATGCTCACTTTGAGGGCTTAAAACGTGTTTATTCACTGCGGAAAGAGATATAAACAATATTTAGAGTGAATTAATGTTTATGCGAGAACGTTCAATTTTTCATGCAAAACGATCGATGACCCGCGACCTGATGAAATGACTCTGAGATGACCAAAATGTTCAGTTTTGAAAATTTTCATCTTTCAACTAATTTTGACTCTCAGAGGTGGATCATCACTTTTGGAGATAAAATGAGCATCGTTATCGTCATTTTCATGCTTCTAGGGAGCCAAAACTCAAGATTTGGCTTATGGTTAAAAGTGACTTAAAAGGACCCAAATGCTCACTTGGAGGGCTTAAAACGTGTTTATTCACTGCGGGAAGAGATATAAACAACATTTAGAGTAAATTATTGTTCATGCGAGAACGTTTAATTTTTCATGCAAAACGATCGATGACCCGCGACCTGATGAAATTACTCTGAGATGACCAAAATGTTCCGTTTTGAAAATTTTCATCTTTCAACTAATTTTGACTCTCAGAGGTTGATCATCACTTTTGGAGATAAAATGAGCATCGTTATCGTCATTTTAATGCTTCTAGGGAGCCAAAACTCAAGATTTGGCTTATGGTTAAAAGTGACTTAAAAGGACCCAAAGGCTCACTTTGAGGGCTTAAAACGTGTTTATTCACTGCGGAAAGAGATATAAACAATATTTAGAGTGAATTAATGTTTATGCGAGAACGTTCAATTTTTCATGCAAAACGATCGATGACCCGCGACCTGATGAAATGACTCTGAGATGACCGAAATGTTCCGTTTTGAAAATTTTCATCTTTCAACTAATTTTGACTCTCAGAGGTGGATCATCACTTTTGGAGATAAAATTAGCATCGTTATCGTCATTTTCATGCTTCTAGGGAGCCAAAACTCAAGATTTGGCTTATGGTTAAAAGTGACTTAAAAGGACCCAAATGCTCACTTCGAGGGCTTAAAACGTGTTTATTCACTGCCGGAAGAGATATAAACAACATTTAGAGTAAATTATTGTTCATGCGAGAACGTTCAATTTTTCATGCAAAACGATCGATGACCCGCGACCTGATGAAATGACTCTGAGATGACCAAAATGTTCCGTTTTGAAAATTTTCATCTTTCAACTAATTTTGACTCTCAGAGGTGGATCATCACTTTTGGAGATAAAATGAGCATCGTTATCGTCATTTTCATGCTTCTAGGGAGCCAAAACTCAAGATTTGGCTTATGGTTAAAAGTGACTTAAAAGGACCCAAATGCTCACTTGGAGGGCTTAAAACGTGTTTATTCACTGCGGAAAGAGATATAAACAATATTTAGAGTGAATTAATGTTCATGTGAGAACGTTCAATTTTTCATGCAAAACGATCGATGACCCGCAACCTGATGAAATTGCTCTGAGATGACCAAAATGGTCCGTTTTGAAAAAGTTCATCTTTCAACTAATTTTGACTCTCAGAGGTGGATCATCACTTTTGGAGATAAAATGAGCATCGTTATCGCCATTTTCATGCTTTTAGGGAGCAAAAACTCAAGATTTGGCTCATGGTTAAAAGTGACTGAAAAGGCCCAAAATGCTCACTTCGAGGGCTTAAAACGTGTTTATTCACTGCGGGAAGAGATATAAACAATAGTTAGAGTGAATTAATGTTCATGCGAGAACGTTCAATTGTTCATGCAAAACGATTGATGACCCGCGACCTGATGAAATGACTCTGAGATGACCAAAATGTTCCGTTTTGAAAATGTTCATCTTTCAACTAATTTTGACTCTCAGAGGTGGATCATCACTTTTGGAGATAAAATGAGCATCGTTATAGTCATTTTCATGCTTCTAGGGAGCCAAAACTCAAGATTTGGCTTATGGTTAAAAGTGACTTAAAAGGACCCAAATGCTCACATCGAGGGCTTAAAACGTGTTTATTCACTGCAGGAAGAGATATAAACAACATTTAGAGTAAATTATTGTTCATGCGAGAACGTTCAATTTTTCATGCAAAACGATCGATGACCCGCGACCTGATAAAATTGCTCTGAGATGACCAAAATGGTCCGTTTTGAAAATTTTCATCTTTCAACTAATTTTGACTCTCAGAGGTTGATCATCACTTTTGGAGATAAAATGAGCATCGTTATCGTCATTTTCATGCTTCTAGGGAGCCAAAACTCAAGATTTGGCTTATGGTTAAAAGTGACTTAAAAGGACCCAAATGCTCACTTTGAGGGCTTAAAACGTGTTTATTCACTGCGGAAAGAGATATAAACAATATTTAGAGTGAATTAATGTTCATGCGAGAACGTTCAATTTTTCATGCAAAACGATCGATGACCCGCGACCTGATGAAATTACTCTGAGATGACCAAAATGGTCCGTTTTGAAAATGTTCATCTTTCAACTAATTTTGACTCTCAGAGGTTGATCATCACTTTTGGAGATAAAATGAGCATCGTTATCGTCATTTTCATGCTTCTAGGGAGCCAAAACTCAAGATTTGGCTTATGGTTAAAAGTGACTTAAAAGGACCCAAATGCTCACTTTGAGGGCTTAAAACGTGTTTATTCACTGCGGAAAGAGATATAAACAATATTTAGAGTGAATTAATGTTTATGCGAGAACGTTCAATTTTTCATGCAAAACGATCGATGACCCGCGACCTGATGAAATGACTCTGAGATGACCAAAATGTTCCGTTTTGAAAATTTTCATCTTTCAACTAATTTTGACTCTCAGAGGTGGATCATCACTTTTGGAGATAAAATGAGCATCGTTATCGCCATTTTCATGCTTCTAGGGAGCCAAAACTCAAGATTTAGAGTAAATTATTGTTCATGCGAGAACGTTCAATTTTTCATGCAAAACGATCGATGACCCGCGACCTGATGAAATGACTCTGAGATGACCAAAATGTTCCGTTTTGAAAATTTTCATCTTTCAACTAATTTTGACTCTCAGAGGTGGATCATCACTTTTGGAGATAAAATGAGCATCGTTATCGTCATTTTCATGCTTCTAGGGAGCCAAAACTCAAGATTTGGCTTATGGTTAAAAGTGACTTAAAAGGACCCAAATGCTCACTTGGAGGGCTTAAAACGTGTTTATTCACTGCGGGAAGAGATATAAACAACATTTAGAGTAAATTATTGTTCATGCGAGAACGTTCAATTTTTCATGCAAAACGATCGATGACCCGCGACCTGATGAAATTACTCTGAGATGACCATAATGGTCCGTTTTGAAAATTTTCATCTTTCAACTAATTTTGACTCTCAGAGGTTGATAATCACTTTTGGAGAGAAAATGAGCATCGTTATCGTCATTTTCATGCTTCTAGGGAGCCAAAACTCAAGATTTGGCTTATGGTTAAAAGTGACTTAAAAGGACCCAAATGCTCACTTCGAGGGCTTAAAGCATGTTTATTCACTGCGGGAAGAGATATAAACAACATTTAGAGTAAATTATTGTTCATGCGAGACGTTCAATTTTTCATACAAAACGATCGATGACCCGCGACCTGATGAAATTGCTCTGAGATGACCAAAATGTTACGTTTTGAAAATGTTCATCTTTCAACTAATTTTGACTCTCAGAGGTGGATCATCACTTTTGGAGATAAAATGAGCATCGTTATCGTCATTTTCATGCTTCTAGGGAGCCAAAACTCAAGATTTGGCTCATGGTTAAAAGTGACTTAAAAGGCCCAAAATGCTCACTTCGAGGGCTTAAAACGTGTTTATTCACTGCCGGAAGAGATAAAAACAATAGTTAGAGTGAATTAATGTTCATGCGAGAACGTTCAATTTTTCATGCAAAACAATCGATGACCCGCGACCTGATGAAATTGCTCTGAGATGACCAAAATGGTCCGTTTTGAAAATGTTCATCTTTCAACTAATTTTGACTCTCAGAGGTGGATCATCACTATTGGAGATAAAATGAGCATCGTTATCGTCATTTTCATGCTTCTAGGGAGCCAAAACTCAAGATTTGGCTTATGGTTCAAAGTGACTTAAAAGGACCCAAATGCTCACTTTGAGGGCTTAAAACGTGTTTATTCACTGCGGAAAGAGATATAAACAATCTTTAGAGTGAATTAATGTTCATGCGAGAACGTTCAATTTTTCATGCAAAACGATCGATGACCCGCGACCTGATGAAATTGCTCTGAGATGACCAAAATGGTCCGTTTTGAAAAAGTTCATCTTTCAACTAATTTTGACTCTCAGAGGTGGATCATCACTTTTGGAGATAAAATGAGCATCGTTATCGTCATTTTCATGCTTCTAGGGAGCCAAAACTCAATATTTGGCTTATGGTTAAAAGTGACTTAAAAGGACCCAAATGCTCACTTTGAGGGCTTAAAACGTGTTTATTCACTGCGGAAAGAGATATAAACAATATTTAGAGTGAATTAATGTTCATGCGAGAACGTTCAATTTTTCATGCAAAACGATCGATGACCCGCGACCTGATGAAATGACTCTGAGATGACCAAAATGTTCCGTTTTGAAAAAGTTCATCTTTCAACTAATTTTGACTCTCAGAGGTGGATCATCACTTTTGGAGATAAAATGAGCATCGTTATCGTCATTTTCATGCTTCTAGGGAGCCAAAACTCAAGATTTGGCTTATGGTTAAAAGTGACTTAAAAGGACCCAAATGCTCACTTCGAGGGCTTAAAACGTGTTTATTCACTGCGGGAAGAGATATAAACAATAGTTAGAGTGAATTAATGTTCATGCGAGAACGTTCAATTTTTCATGCAAAACGATCGATGACCCGTGACCTGATGAAATGACTCTGAGATTACCAAAATGTTCAGTTTTGAAAATTTTCATCTTTCAACTAATTTTGACTCTCAGAGGTGGATCATCACTTTTGGAGATAAAATGAGCATCGTTATCGTCATTTTCATGCTTCTAGGGAGCCAAAACTCAAGATTTGGCTTATGGTTAAAAGTGACTTAAAAGGACCCAAATGCTCACTTGGAGGGCTTAAAACGTGTTTATTCACTGCGGGAAGAGATATAAACAACATTTAGAGTAAATTATTGTTCATGCGAGAACGTTCAATTTTTCATGCAAAACGATCGATGACCCGCGACCTGATGAAATTACTCTGAGATGACCAAAATGGTCCGTTTTGAAAATTTTCATCTTTCAACTAATTTTGACTCTCAGAGGTTGATCATCACTTTTGGAGATAAAATGAGCATCGTTATCGTCATTTTCATGCTTCTAGGGAGCCAAAACTCAAGATTTGGCTTATGGTTAAAAGTGACTTAAAAGGACCCAAATGCTCACTTTGAGGGCTTAAAACGTGTTTATTCACTGCGGAAAGAGATATAAACAATATTTAGAGTGAATTAATGTTTATGCGAGAACGTTCAATTTTTCATGCAAAACGATCGATGACCCGCGACCTGATGAAATGACTCTGAGATGACCAAAATGTTCCGTTTTGAAAATTTTCATCTTTCAACTAATTTTGACTCTCAGAGGTGGATCATCACTTTTGGAGATAAAATGAGCATCGTTATCGTCATTTTCATGCTTCTAGGGAGCCAAAACTCAAGATTTGGCTTATGGTTAAAAGTGACTTAAAAGGACCCAAATGCTCACTTGGAGGGCTTAAAACGTGTTTATTCACTGCAGAAAGAGATATAAACAATATTTAGAGTGAATTAATGTTCATGCGAGAACGTTCAATTGTTCATGCAAAACGATCGATGACCCGCGACCTGATGAAATGACTCTGAGATGACCAAAATGTTCCGTTTTGAAAATTTTCATCTTTCAACTAATTTTGACTCTCAGAGGTGGATCATCACTTTTGGAGATAAAATGAGCATCGTTATAGTCATTTTCATGCTTCTAGGGAGCCAAAACTCAAGATTTGGCTTATGGTTAAAAGTGACTTAAAAGGACCCAAATGCTCACATCGAGGGCTTAAAACGTGTTTATTCACTGCAGGAAGAGATATAAACAACATTTAGAGTAAATTATTGTTCATGCGAGAACGTTCAATTTTTCATGCAAAACGATCGATGACCCGCGACCTGATGAAATTGCTCTGAGATGACCAAAATGGTCCGTTTTGAAAATTTTCATCTTTCAACTAATTTTGACTCTCAGAGGTTGATCATCACTTTTGGAGATAAAATGAGCATCGTTATCGTCATTTTCATGCTTCTAGGGAGCCAAAACTCAAGATTTGGCTTATGGTTAAAAGTGACTTAAAAGGACCCAAATGCTCACTTTGAGGGCTTAAAACGTGTTTATTCACTGCGGAAAGAGATATAAACAATATTTAGAGTGAATTAATGTTCATGCGAGAACGTTCAATTTTTCATGCAAAACGATCGATGACCCGCGACCTGATGAAATGACTCTGAGATGACCAAAATGTTCCGTTTTGAAAATTTTCATCTTTCAACTAATTTTGACTCTCAGAGGTGGATCATCACTTTTGGAGATAAAATGAGCATCGTTATCGTCATTTTCATGCTTCTAGGGAGCCAAAACTCAAGATTTGGCTTATGGTTAAAAGTGACTTAAAAGGACCCAAATGCTCACTTGGAGGGCTTAAAACGTGTTTATTCACTGCAGAAAGAGATATAAACAATATTTAGAGTGAATTAATGTTCATGCGAGAACGTTCAATTTTTCATGCAAAACGATCGATGACCCGTGACCTGATGAAATTGCTCTGAGATGACCAAAATGGTCCGTTTTGAAAAAGTTCATCTTTCAACTAATTTTGACTCTCAGAGGTGGATCATCACTTTTGGAGATAAAATGAGCATCGTTATCGCCATTTTCATGCTTCTAGGGAGCCAAAACTCAAGATTTGGCTTATGGTTAAAAGTGACTTAAAAGGACCCAAATGCTCACTTGGAGGGCTTAAAACGTGTTTATTCACTGCGGGAAGAGATATAAACAACATTTAGAGTAAATTATTGTTCATGCGAGAACGTTCAATTTTTCATGCAAAACGATCGATGACCCGCGACCTGATGAAATGACTCTGAGATTACCAAAATGTTCCGTTTTGAAAATTTTCATCTTTCAACTAATTTTG
Source organism: Lissotriton helveticus (assembly GCF_964261635.1). Classification (NCBI taxonomy): domain Eukaryota; kingdom Metazoa; phylum Chordata; class Amphibia; order Caudata; family Salamandridae; genus Lissotriton; species Lissotriton helveticus. The sequence continues at coordinate 1,164,254,951 of NC_136069.1, read as the reverse complement.
ACTCTCAGAGGTGGATCATCACTTTTGGAAATAAAATGAGCATCGTTATCGTCATTTTCATGCTTCTAGGGAGCCAAAACTCAAGATTTGGCTTATGGTTAAAAGTGACTTAAAAGGACCCAAATGCTCACTTGGAGGGCTTAAAACGTGTTTATTCACTGCGGGAAGAGATATAAACAACATTTAGAGTAAATTATTGTTCATGCGAGAACGTTCAATTTTTCATGCAAAACGATCGATGACCCGCGACCTGATGAAATTACTCTGAGATGACCAAAATGGTCAGTTTTGAAAATGTTCATCTTTCAACTAATTTTGACTCTCAGAGGTGGATCATCACTATTGGAGATAAAATGAGCATCGTTATCGTCATTTTCATGCTTCTAGGGAGCCAAAACTCAAGATTTGGCTTATGGTTAAAAGTGACGGAAAAGGACCCAAATGCTCACTTTGAGGGCTTAAAACGTGTTTATTCACTGCGGAAAGAGATATAAACAATATTTAGAGTGAATTAATGTTCATGCGAGAACGTTTAATTTTTCATGCAAAACGATCGATGACCCGCGACCTGATGAAATGACTCTGAGATGACCAAAATGTTCCGTTTTGAAAAAGTTCATCTTTCAACTAATTTTGACTCTCAGAGGTGGATCATCACTTTTGGAGATAAAATGAGCATCGTTATCGTCATTTTCATGCTTCTAGGGAGCCAAAACTCAAGATTTGGCTTATGGTTAAAAGTGACTTAAAAGGACCCAAATGCTCACTTCGAGGGCTTAAAACGTGTTTATTCACTGCGGGAAGAGATATAAACAATAGTTAGAGTGAATTAATGTTCATGCGAGAACGTTCAATTTTTCATGCAAAACGATCGATGACCCGAGACCTGATGAAATGACTCTGAGATTACCAAAATGTTCCGTTTTGAAAATTTTCATCTTTCAACTAATTTTGACTCTCAGAGGTGGATCATCCTTTTGGAGATAAAATGAGCATCGTTATCGTCATTTTCATGCTTCTAGGGAGCCAAAACTCAAGATTTGGCTTATGGTTAAAAGTGACTTAAAAGGACACAAATGCTCACTTGGAGGGCTTAAAACGTGTTTATTCACTGCGGGAAGAGATATAAACAACATTTAGAGTAAATTATTGTTCATGCGAGAACGTTCAATTTTTCATGCAAAACGATCGATGACCCGCGACCTGATGAAATTACTCTGAGATGACCAAAATGGTCCGTTTTGAAAATTTTCATCTTTCAACTAATTTTGACTCTCAGAGGTTGATCATCACTTTTGGAGATAAAATGAGCATCGTTATCGTCATTTTCATGCTTCTAGGGAGCCAAAACTCAAGATTTGGCTTATGGTAAAAGTGACTTAAAAGGACCCAAATGCTCACTTTGAGGGCTTAAAACGTGTTTATTCACTGCGGAAAGAGATATAAACAATATTTAGAGTGAATTAATGTTCATGCGAGAACGTTCAATTTTTCATGCAAAACGATCGATGACCTGCGACCTGATGAAATGACTCTGAGATGACCAAAATGTTCCGTTTTGAAAAAGTTCATCTTTCAACTAATTTTGACTCTCAGAGGTGGATCATCACTTTTGGAGATAAAATGAGCATTGTTATCGTCATTTTCCTGCTTCTAGGGAGCCAAAACTCAAGATTTGGCTTATGGTTAAAAGTGACTTAAAAGGACCCAAATGCTCACTTCGAGGGCTTAAAACGTGTTTATTCACTGCGGGAAGAGATATAAACAATATTTAGAGTGAATTAATGTTCATGCGAGAACGTTCAATTTTTCATGCAAAACGATCGATGACCCGCGACCTGATGAAATGACTCTGAGATTACCAAAATGTTCCGTTTTGAAAATTTTCATCTTTCAACTAATTTTGACTCTCAGAGGTGGATCATCACTTTTGGAGATAAAATGAGCATCGTTATCGTCATTTTCATGCTTCTAGGGAGCCAAAACTCAAGATTTGGCTTATGGTTAAAAGTGACTTAAAAGGACCCAAATGCTCACTTGGAGGGCTTAAAACGTGTTTATTCACTGCGGGAAGAGATATAAACAACATTTAGAGTAAATTATTGTTCATGCGAGAACGTTCAATTTTTCATGCAAAACGATCGATGACCCGCGACCTGATGAAATGACTCTGAGATGACCAAAATGTTCCGTTTTGAAAATTTTCATCTTTCAACTAATTTTGACTCTCAGAGGTGGATCATCACTTTTGGAGATAAAATGAGCATCATTATCGTCATTTTCATGCTTCTAGGGAGCCAAAACTCAAGATTTGGCTTATGGTTAAAAGTGACTTAAAAGGACCCAAATGCTCACTTGGAGGGCTTAAAACGTGTTTATTCACTGCGGGAAGAGATATAAACAACATTTAGAGTAAATTATTGTTCATGCGAGAACGTACAATTTTTCATGCAAAACGATCGATGACCCGCGACCTGATGAAATTACTCTGAGATGACCATAATGGTCCGTTTTGAAAATTTTCATCTTTCAACTAATTTTGACTCTCAGAGGTTGATAATCACTTTTGGAGAGAAAATGAGCATCGTTATCGTCATTTTCATGCTTCTAGGGAGCCAAAACTCAAGATTTGGCTTATGGTTAAAAGTGACTTAAAAGGACCCAAATGCTCACTTCGAGGGCTTAAAGCGTGTTTATTCACTGCGGGAAGAGATATAAACAACATTTAGAGTAAATTATTGTTCATGCGAGACGTTCAATTTTTCATACAAAACGATCGATGACCCGCGACCTGATGAAATTGCTCTGAGATGACCAAAATGTTACGTTTTGAAAATGTTCATCTTTCAACTAATTTTGACTCTCAGAGGTGGATCATCACTTTTGGAGATAAAAGGAGCATCGTTATCGTCATTTTCATGCTTCTAGGGAGCCAAAACTCAAGATTTGGCTCATGGTTAAAAGTGACTTAAAAGGCCCAAAATGCTCACTTCGAGGGCTTAAAACGTGTTTATTCACTGCCGGAAGAGATAAAAACAATAGTTAGAGTGAATTAATGTTCATGCGAGAACGTTCAATTTTTCATGCAAAACAATCGATGACCCGCGACCTGATGAAATTGCTCTGAGATGACCAAAATGGTCCGTTTTGAAAATGTTCATCTTTCAACTAATTTTGACTCTCAGAGGTGGATCATCACTATTGGAGATAAAATGAGCATCGTTATCGTCATTTTCATGCTTCTAGGGAGCCAAAACTCAAGATTTGGCTTATGGTTCAAAGTGACTTAAAAGGACCCAAATGCTCACTTTGAGGGCTTAAAACGTGTTTATTCACTGCGGAAAGAGATATAAACAATCTTTAGAGTGAATTAATGTTCATGCGAGAACGTTCAATTTTTCATGCAAAACGATCGATGACCCGCGACCTGATGAAATTGCTCTGAGATGACCAAAATGGTCCGTTTTGAAAAAGTTCATCTTTCAACTAATTTTGACTCTCAGAGGTGGATCATCACTTTTGGAGATAAAATGAGCATCGTTATCGTCATTTTCATGCTTCTAGGGAGCCAAAACTCAAGATTTGGCTTATGGTTAAAAGTGACTTAAAAGGACCCAAATGCTCACTTCGAGGGCTTAAAACGTGTTTATTCACTGCCGGAAGAGATATAAACATCATTTAGAGTAAATTATTGTTCATGCGAGAACGTTCAATTTTTCATGCAAAACGATCGATGACCCGCGACCTGATGAAATGACTCTGAGATGACCAAAATGTTCCGTTTTGAAAATTTTCATCTTTCAACTAATTTTGACTCTCAGAGGTGGATCATCACTTTTGGAGATAAAATGAGCATCGTTATCGTCATTTTCATGCTTCTAGGGAGCCAAAACTCAAGATTTGGCTTATGGTTAAAAGTGACTTAAAAGGACCCAAATGCTCACTTGGAGGGCTTAAAACGTGTTTATTCACTGCGGAAAGAGATATAAACAATATTTAGAGTGAATTAATGTTCATGTGAGAACGTTCAATTTTTCATGCAAAACGATCGATGACCCGCAACCTGATGAAATGACTCTGAGATTACCAAAATGTTCCGTTTTGAAAATTTTCATCTTTCAACTAATTTTGACTCTCAGAGGTGGATCATCACTTTTGGAGATAAAATGAGCATTGTTATCGTCATTTTCCTGCTTCTAGGGAGCCAAAACTCAAGATTTGGCTTATGGTTAAAAGTGACTTAAAAGGACCCAAATGCTCACTTCGAGGGCTTAAAACGTGTTTATTCACTGCGGGAAGAGATATAAACAATATTTAGAGTGAATTAATGTTCATGCGAGAACGTTCAATTTTTCATGCAAAACGATCGATGACCCGCGACCTGATGAAATGACTCTGAGATTACCAAAATGTTCCGTTTTGAAAATTTTCATCTTTCAACTAATTTTGACTCTCAGAGGTGGATCATCACTTTTGGAGATAAAATGAGCATCGTTATCGTCATTTTCATGCTTCTAGGGAGCCAAAACTCAAGATTTGGCTTATGGTTAAAAGTGACTTAAAAGGACCCAAATGCTCACTTGGAGGGCTTAAAACGTGTTTATTCACTGCGGGAAGAGATATAAACAACATTTAGAGTAAATTATTGTTCATGCGAGAACGTTCAATTTTTCATGCAAAACGATCGATGACCCGCGACCTGATGAAATGACTCTGAGATGACCAAAATGTTCCGTTTTGAAAATTTTCATCTTTCAACTAATTTTGACTCTCAGAGGTGGATCATCACTTTTGGAGATAAAATGAGCATCATTATCGTCATTTTCATGCTTCTAGGGAGCCAAAACTCAAGATTTGGCTTATGGTTAAAAGTGACTTAAAAGGACCCAAATGCTCACTTCGAGGGCTTAAAACGTGTTTATTCACTGCCGGAAGAGATATAAACAACATTTAGAGTAAATTATTGTTCATGCGAGAACGTTCAATTTTTCATGCCAAACGATCGATGACCCGCGACCTGATGAAATGACTCTGAGATGACCAAAATGTTCCGTTTTGAAAATTTTCATCTTTCAACTAATTTTGACTCTCAGAGGTGGATCATCACTTTTGGAGATAAAATGAGCATCGTTATCGTCATTTTCATGCTTCTAGGGAGCCAAAACTCAAGATTTGGCTTATGGTTAAAAGTGACTTAAAAGGACCCAAATGCTCACTAGGAGGGCTTAAAACGTGTTTATTCACTGCGGAAAGAGATATAAACAATATTTAGAGTGAATTAATGTTCATGTGAGAACGTTCAATTTTTCATGCAAAACGATCGATGACCCGCAACCTGATGAAATTGCTCTGAGATGACCAAAATGGTCCGTTTTGAAAAAGTTCATCTTTCAACTAATTTTGACTCTCAGAGGTGGATCATCACTTTTGGAGATAAAATGAGCATCGTTATCGCCATTTTCATGCTTTTAGGGAGCAAAAACTCAAGATTTGGCTCATGGTTAAAAGTGACTGAAAAGGCCCAAAATGCTCACTTCGAGGGCTTAAAACGTGTTTATTCACTGCGGGAAGAGATATAAACAATAGTTAGAGTGAATTAATGTTCATGCGAGAACGTTCAATTGTTCATGCAAAACGATCGATGACCCGCGACCTGATGAAATGACTCTGAGATGACCAAAATGTTCCGTTTTGAAAATGTTCATCTTTCAACTAATTTTGACTCTCAGAGGTGGATCATCACTTTTGGAGATAAAATGAGCATCGTTATAGTCATTTTCATGCTTCTAGGGAGCCAAAACTCAAGATTTGGCTTATGGTTAAAAGTGACTTAAAAGGACCCAAATGCTCACATCGAGGGCTTAAAACGTGTTTATTCACTGCAGGAAGAGATATAAACAACATTTAGAGTAAATTATTGTTCATGCGAGAACGTTCAATTTTTCATGCAAAACGATCGATGACCCGCGACCTGATAAAATTGCTCTGAGATGACCAAAATGGTCCGTTTTGAAAATTTTCATCTTTCAACTAATTTTGACTCTCAGAGGTTGATCATCACTTTTGGAGATAAAATGAGCATCGTTATCGTCATTTTCATGCTTCTAGGGAGCCAAAACTCAAGATTTGGCTTATGGTTAAAAGTGACTTAAAAGGACCCAAATGCTCACTTTGAGGGCTTAAAACGTGTTTATTCACTGCGGAAAGAGATATAAACAATATTTAGAGTGAATTAATGTTCATGCGAGAACGTTCAATTTTTCATGCAAAACGATCGATGACCCGCGACCTGATGAAATTACTCTGAGATGACCAAAATGGTCCGTTTTGAAAATTTTCATCTTTCAACTAATTTTGACTCTCAGAGGTTGATCATCACTTTTGGAGATAAAATGAGCATCGTTATCGTCATTTTCATGCTTCTAGGGAGCCAAAACTCAAGATTTGGCTTATGGTTAAAAGTGACTTAAAAGGACCCAAATGCTCACTTTGAGGGCTTAAAACGTGTTTATTCACTGCGGAAAGAGATATAAACAATATTTAGAGTGAATTAATGTTTATGCGAGAACGTTCAATTTTTCATGCAAAACGATCGATGACCCGCGACCTGATGAAATGACTCTGAGATGACCAAAATGTTCCGTTTTGAAAATTTTCATCTTTCAACTAATTTTGACTCTCAGAGGTGGATCATCACTTTTGGAGATAAAATGAGCATCGTTATCGCCATTTTCATGCTTCTAGGGAGCCAAAACTCAAGATTTAGAGTAAATTATTGTTCATGCGAGAACGTTCAATTTTTCATGCAAAACGATCGATGACCCGCGACCTGATGAAATGACTCTGAGATGACCAAAATGTTCCGTTTTGAAAATTTTCATCTTTCAACTAATTTTGACTCTCAGAGGTGGATCATCACTTTTGGAGATAAAATGAGCATCGTTATCGTCATTTTCATGCTTCTAGGGAGCCAAAACTCAAGATTTGGCTTATGGTTAAAAGTGACTTAAAAGGACCCAAATGCTCACTTGGAGGGCTTAAAACGTGTTTATTCACTGCGGGAAGAGATATAAACAACATTTAGAGTAAATTATTGTTCATGCGAGAACGTTCAATTTTTCATGCAAAACGATCGATGACCCGCGACCTGATGAAATTACTCTGAGATGACCATAATGGTCCGTTTTGAAAATTTTCATCTTTCAACTAATTTTGACTCTCAGAGGTTGATAATCACTTTTGGAGAGAAAATGAGCATCGTTATCGTCATTTTCATGCTTCTAGGGAGCCAAAACTCAAGATTTGGCTTATGGTTAAAAGTGACTTAAAAGGACCCAAATGCTCACTTCGAGGGCTTAAAGCATGTTTATTCACTGCGGGAAGAGATATAAACAACATTTAGAGTAAATTATTGTTCATGCGAGACGTTCAATTTTTCATACAAAACGATCGATGACCCGCGACCTGATGAAATTGCTCTGAGATGACCAAAATGGTCCGTTTTGAAAAAGTTCATCTTTCAACTAATTTTGACTCTCAGAGGTGGATCATCACTTTTGGAGATAAAATGAGCATCGTTATCGTCATTTTCATGCTTCTAGGGAGCCAAAACTCAAGATTTGGCTTATGGTTCAAAGTGACTTAAAAGGACCCAAATGCTCACTTTGAGGGCTTAAAACGTGTTTATTCACTGCGGAAAGAGATATAAACAATCTTTAGAGTGAATTAATGTTCATGCGAGAACGTTCAATTTTTCATGCAAAACGATCGATGACCCGCGACCTGATGAAATTGCTCTGAGATGACCAAAATGGTCCGTTTTGAAAAAGTTCATCTTTCAACTAATTTTGACTCTCAGAGGTGGATCATCACTTTTGGAGATAAAATGAGCATCGTTATCGTCATTTTCATGCTTCTAGGGAGCCAAAACTCAATATTTGGCTTATGGTTAAAAGTGACTTAAAAGGACCCAAATGCTCACTTTGAGGGCTTAAAACGTGTTTATTCACTGCGGAAAGAGATATAAACAATATTTAGAGTGAATTAATGTTCATGCGAGAACGTTCAATTTTTCATGCAAAACGATCGATGACCCGCGACCTGATGAAATGACTCTGAGATGACCAAAATGTTCCGTTTTGAAAAAGTTCATCTTTCAACTAATTTTGACTCTCAGAGGTGGATCATCACTTTTGGAGATAAAATGAGCATCGTTATCGTCATTTTCATGCTTCTAGGGAGCCAAAACTCAAGATTTGGCTTATGGTTAAAAGTGACTTAAAAGGACCCAAATGCTCACTTCGAGGGCTTAAAACGTGTTTATTCACTGCGGGAAGAGATATAAACAATAGTTAGAGTGAATTAATGTTCATGCGAGAACGTTCAATTTTTCATGCAAAACGATCGATGACCCGTGACCTGATGAAATGACTCTGAGATTACCAAAATGTTCAGTTTTGAAAATTTTCATCTTTCAACTAATTTTGACTCTCAGAGGTGGATCATCACTTTTGGAGATAAAATGAGCATCGTTATCGTCATTTTCATGCTTCTAGGGAGCCAAAACTCAAGATTTGGCTTATGGTTAAAAGTGACTTAAAAGGACCCAAATGCTCACTTGGAGGGCTTAAAACGTGTTTATTCACTGCGGGAAGAGATATAAACAACATTTAGAGTAAATTATTGTTCATGCGAGAACGTTCAATTTTTCATGCAAAACGATCGATGACCCGCGACCTGATGAAATTACTCTGAGATGACCAAAATGGTCCGTTTTGAAAATTTTCATCTTTCAACTAATTTTTACTCTCAGAGGTTGATCATCACTTTTGGAGATAAAATGAGCATCGTTATCGTCATTTTCATGCTTCTAGGGAGCCAAAACTCAAGATTTGGCTTATGGTTAAAAGTGACTTAAAAGGACCCAAATGCTCACTTTGAGGGCTTAAAACGTGTTTATTCACTGCGGAAAGAGATATAAACAATATTTAGAGTGAATTAACCCCTTAATTGCTGCCGTCGGCCAACGGTCGTCACGGCCACTACCTCCCCAGTGCTGCGCACGACCGTTGGACGTCCATTCAGCACTAGTTCCAATGGACAGCGCAGCACTGGGGAGGTTTATTTACAAGCTCTAAAGGGGTTAATGTTTATGCGAGAACGTTCAATTTTTCATGCAAAACGATCGATGACCCGCGACCTGATGAAATGACTCTGAGATGACCAAAATGTTCCGTTTTGAAAATTTTCATCTTTCAACTAATTTTGACTCTCAGAGGTGGATCATCACTTTTGGAGATAAAATGAGCATCGTTATCGTCATTTTCATGCTTCTAGGGAGCCAAAACTCAAGATTTGGCTTATGGTTAAAAGTGACTTAAAAGGACCCAAATGCTCACTTAGAGGGCTTAAAACGTGTTTATTCACTGCCGGAAGAGATATAAACAACATTTAGAGTAAATTATTGTTCATGCGAGAACGTTCAATTTTTCATGCAAAACGATCGATGACCCGCGACCTGATGAAATGACTCTGAGATGACCAAAATGTTCCGTTTTGAAAATTTTCATCTTTCAACTAATTTTGACTCTCAGAGGTGGATCATCACTTTTGGAGATAAAATGAGCATCGTTATCGTCATTTTCATGCTTCTAGGGAGCCAAAACTCAAGATTTGGCTTATGGTTAAAAGTGACTTAAAAGGACCCAAATGCTCACTTGGAGGGCTTAAAACGTGTTTATTCACTGCGGAAAGAGATATAAACAATATTTAGAGTGAATTAATGTTCATGTGAGAACGTTCAATTTTTCATGCAAAACGATCAATGACCCGCAACCTGATGAAATTGCTCTGAGATGACCAAAATGGTCCGTTTTGAAAAAGTTCATCTTTCAACTAATTTTGACTCTCAGAGGTGGATCATCACTTTTGGAGATAAAATGAGCATCGTTATCGCCATTTTCATGCTTTTAGGGAGCAAAAACTCAAGATTTGGCTCATGGTTAAAAGTGACTGAAAAGGCCCAAAATGCTCACTTCGAGGGCTTAAAACGTGTTTATTCACTGCGGGAAGAGATATAAACAATAGTTAGAGTGAATTAATGTTCATGCGAGAACGTTCAATTGTTCATGCAAAACGATCGATGACCCGCGACCTGATGAAATGACTCTGAGATGACCAAAATGTTCCGTTTTGAAAATTTTCATCTTTCAACTAATTTTGACTCTCAGAGGTGGATCATCACTTTTGGAGATAAAATGAGCATCGTTATAGTCATTTTCATGCTTCTAGGGAGCCAAAACTCAAGATTTGGCTTATGGTTAAAAGTGACTTAAAAGGACCCAAATGCTCACATCGAGGGCTTAAAACGTGTTTATTCACTGCAGGAAGAGATATAAACAACATTTAGAGTAAATTATTGTTCATGCGAGAACGTTCAATTTTTCATGCAAAACGATCGATGACCCGCGACCTGATAAAATTGCTCTGAGATGACCAAAATGGTCCGTTTTGAAAATTTTCATCTTTCAACTAATTTTGACTCTCAGAGGTTGATCATCACTTTTGGAGATAAAATGAGCATCGTTATCGTCATTTTCATGCTTCTAGGGAGCCAAAACTCAAGATTTGGCTTATGGTTAAAAGTGACTTAAAAGGACCCAAATGCTCACTTTGAGGGCTTAAAACGTGTTTATTCACTGCGGAAAGAGATATAAACAATATTTAGAGTGAATTAATGTTCATGCGAGAACGTTCAATTTTTCATGCAAAACGATCGATGACCCGCGACCTGATGAAATTACTCTGAGATGACCAAAATGGTCCGTTTTGAAAATTTTCATCTTTCAACTAATTTTGACTCTCAGAGGTTGATCATCACTTTTGGAGATAAAATGAGCATCGTTATCGTCATTTTCATGCTTCTAGGGAGCCAAAACTCAAGATTTGGCTTATGGTTAAAAGTGACTTAAAAGGACCCAAATGCTCACTTTGAGGGCTTAAAACGTGTTTATTCACTGCGGAAAGAGATATAAACAATATTTAGAGTGAATTAATGTTTATGCGAGAACGTTCAATTTTTCATGCAAAACGATCGATGACCCGCGACCTGATGAAATGACTCTGAGATGACCAAAATGTTCCGTTTTGAAAATTTTCATCTTTCAACTAATTTTGACTCTCAGAGGTGGATCATCACTTTTGGAGATAAAATGAGCATCGTTATCGCCATTTTCATGCTTCTAGGGAGCCAAAACTCAAGATTTAGAGTAAATTATTGTTCATGCGAGAACGTTCAATTTTTCATGCAAAACGATCGATGACCCGCGACCTGATGAAATGACTCTGAGATGACCAAAATGTTCCGTTTTGAAAATTTTCATCTTTCAACTAATTTTGACTCTCAGAGGTGGATCATCACTTTTGGAGATAAAATGAGCATCGTTATCGTCATTTTCATGCTTCTAGGGAGCCAAAACTCAAGATTTGGCTTATGGTTAAAAGTGACTTAAAAGGACCCAAATGCTCACTTGGAGGGCTTAAAACGTGTTTATTCACTGCGGGAAGAGATATAAACAACATTTAGAGTAAATTATTGTTCATGCGAGAACGTTCAATTTTTCATGCAAAACGATCGATGACCCGCGACCTGATGAAATTACTCTGAGATGACCATAATGGTCCGTTTTGAAAATTTTCATCTTTCAACTAATTTTGACTCTCAGAGGTTGATAATCACTTTTGGAGAGAAAATGAGCATCGTTATCGTCATTTTCATGCTTCTAGGGAGCCAAAACTCAAGATTTGGCTTATGGTTAAAAGTGACTTAAAAAGACCCAAATGCTCACTTCGAGGGCTTAAAGCATGTTTATTCACTGCGGGAAGAGATATAAACAACATTTAGAGTAAATTATTGTTCATGCGAGACGTTCAATTTTTCATACAAAACGATCGATGACCCGCGACCTGATGAAATTGCTCTGAGATGACCAAAATGGTCCGTTTTGAAAAAGTTCATCTTTCAACTAATTTTGACTCTCAGAGGTGGATCATCACTTTTGGAGATAAAATGAGCATCGTTATCGTCATTTTCATGCTTCTAGGGAGCCAAAACTCAAGATTTGGCTTATGGTTCAAAGTGACTTAAAAGGACCCAAATGCTCACTTTGAGGGCTTAAAACGTGTTTATTCACTGCGGAAAGAGATATAAACAATCTTTAGAGTGAATTAATGTTCATGCGAGAACGTTCAATTTTTCATGCAAAACGATCGATGACCCGCGACCTGATGAAATTGCTCTGAGATGACCAAAATGGTCCGTTTTGAAAAAGTTCATCTTTCAACTAATTTTGACTCTCAGAGGTGGATCATCACTTTTGGAGATAAAATGAGCATCGTTATCGTCATTTTCATGCTTCTAGGGAGCCAAAACTCAATATTTGGCTTATGGTTAAAAGTGACTTAAAAGGACCCAAATGCTCACTTTGAGGGCTTAAAACGTGTTTATTCACTGCGGAAAGAGATATAAACAATATTTAGAGTGAATTAATGTTCATGCGAGAACGTTCAATTTTTCATGCAAAACGATCGATGACCCGCGACCTGATGAAATGACTCTGAGATGACCAAAATGTTCCGTTTTGAAAAAGTTCATCTTTCAACTAATTTTGACTCTCAGAGGTGGATCATCACTTTTGGAGATAAAATGAGCATCGTTATCGTCATTTTCATGCTTCTAGGGAGCCAAAACTCAAGATTTGGCTTATGGTTAAAAGTGACGGAAAAGGACCCAAATGCTCACTTTGAGGGCTTAAAACGTGTTTATTCACTGCGGAAAGAGATATAAACAATATTTAGAGTGAATTAATGTTCATGCGAGAACGTTTAATTTTTCATGCAAAACGATCGATGACCCGCGACCTGATGAAATGACTCTGAGATGACCAAAATGTTCCGTTTTGAAAAAGTTCATCTTTCAACTAATTTTGACTCTCAGAGGTGGATCATCACTTTTGGAGATAAAATGAGCATCGTTATCGTCATTTTCATGCTTCTAGGGAGCCAAAACTCAAGATTTGGCTTATGGTTAAAAGTGACTTAAAAGGACCCAAATGCTCACTTCGAGGGCTTAAAACGTGTTTATTCACTGCGGGAAGAGATATAAACAATAGTTAGAGTGAATTAATGTTCATGCGAGAACGTTCAATTTTTCATGCAAAACGATCGATGACCCGAGACCTGATGAAATGACTCTGAGATTACCAAAATGTTCCGTTTTGAAAATTTTCATCTTTCAACTAATTTTGACTCTCAGAGGTGGATCATCACTTTTGGAGATAAAATGAGCATCGTTATCGTCATTTTCATGCTTCTAGGGAGCCAAAACTCAAGATTTGGCTTATGGTTAAAAGTGACTTAAAAGGACACAAATGCTCACTTGGAGGGCTTAAAACGTGTTTATTCACTGCGGGAAGAGATATAAACAACATTTAGAGTAAATTATTGTTCATGCGAGAACGTTCAATTTTTCATGCAAAACGATCGATGACCCGCGACCTGATGAAATGACTCTGAGATTACCAAAATGTTCCGTTTTGAAAATTTTCATCTTTCAACTAATTTTGACTCTCAGAGGTGGATCATCACTTTTGGAAATAAAATGAGCATCGTTATCGTCATTTTCATGCTTCTAGGGAGCCAAAACTCAAGATTTGGCTTATGGTTAAAAGTGACTTAAAAGGACCCAAATGCTCACTTGGAGGGCTTAAAACGTGTTTATTCACTGCGGGAAGAGATATAAACAACATTTAGAGTAAATTATTGTTCATGCGAGAACGTTCAATTTTTCATGCAAAACGATCGATGACCCGCGACCTGATGAAATTACTCTGAGATGACCAAAATGGTCAGTTTTGAAAATGTTCATCTTTCAACTAATTTTGACTCTCAGAGGTGGATCATCACTATTGGAGATAAAATGAGCATCGTTATCGTCATTTTCATGCTTCTAGGGAGCCAAAACTCAAGATTTGGCTTATGGTTAAAAGTGACGGAAAAGGACCCAAATGCTCACTTTGAGGGCTTAAAACGTGTTTATTCACTGCGGAAAGAGATATAAACAATATTTAGAGTGAATTAATGTTCATGCGAGAACGTTTAATTTTTCATGCAAAACGATCGATGACCCGCGACCTGATGAAATGACTCTGAGATGACCAAAATGTTCCGTTTTGAAAAAGTTCATCTTTCAACTAATTTTGACTCTCAGAGGTGGATCATCACTTTTGGAGATAAAATGAGCATCGTTATCGTCATTTTCATGCTTCTAGGGAGCCAAAACTCAAGATTTGGCTTATGGTTAAAAGTGACTTAAAAGGACCCAAATGCTCACTTCGAGGGCTTAAAACGTGTTTATTCACTGCGGGAAGAGATATAAACAATAGTTAGAGTGAATTAATGTTCATGCGAGAACGTTCAATTTTTCATGCAAAACGATCGATGACCCGAGACCTGATGAAATGACTCTGAGATTACCAAAATGTTCCGTTTTGAAAATTTTCATCTTTCAACTAATTTTGACTCTCAGAGGTGGATCATCACTTTTGGAGATAAAATGAGCATCGTTATCGTCATTTTCATGCTTCTAGGGAGCCAAAACTCAAGATTTGGCTTATGGTTAAAAGTGACTTAAAAGGACACAAATGCTCACTTGGAGGGCTTAAAACGTGTTTATTCACTGCGGGAAGAGATATAAACAACATTTAGAGTAAATTATTGTTCATGCGAGAACGTTCAATTTTTCATGCAAAACGATCGATGACCCGCGACCTGATGAAATTACTCTGAGATGACCAAAATGGTCCGTTTTGAAAATTTTCATCTTTCAACTAATTTTGACTCTCAGAGGTTGATCATCACTTTTGGAGATAAAATGAGCATCGTTATCGTCATTTTCATGCTTCTAGGGAGCCAAAACTCAAGATTTGGCTTATGGTAAAAGTGACTTAAAAGGACCCAAATGCTCACTTTGAGGGCTTAAAACGTGTTTATTCACTGCGGAAAGAGATATAAACAATATTTAGAGTGAATTAATGTTCATGCGAGAACGTTCAATTTTTCATGCAAAACGATCGATGACCTGCGACCTGATGAAATGACTCTGAGATGACCAAAATGTTCCGTTTTGAAAAAGTTCATCTTTCAACTAATTTTGACTCTCAGAGGTGGATCATCACTTTTGGAGATAAAATGAGCATTGTTATCGTCATTTTCCTGCTTCTAGGGAGCCAAAACTCAAGATTTGGCTTATGGTTAAAAGTGACTTAAAAGGACCCAAATGCTCACTTCGAGGGCTTAAAACGTGTTTATTCACTGCGGGAAGAGATATAAACAATATTTAGAGTGAATTAATGTTCATGCGAGAACGTTCAATTTTTCATGCAAAACGATCGATGACCCGCGACCTGATGAAATGACTCTGAGATTACCAAAATGTTCCGTTTTGAAAATTTTCATCTTTCAACTAATTTTGACTCTCAGAGGTGGATCATCACTTTTGGAGATAAAATGAGCATCGTTATCGTCATTTTCATGCTTCTAGGGAGCCAAAACTCAAGATTTGGCTTATGGTTAAAAGTGACTTAAAAGGACCCAAATGCTCACTTGGAGGGCTTAAAACGTGTTTATTCACTGCGGGAAGAGATATAAACAACATTTAGAGTAAATTATTGTTCATGCGAGAACGTTCAATTTTTCATGCAAAACGATCGATGACCCGCGACCTGATGAAATGACTCTGAGATGACCAAAATGTTCCGTTTTGAAAATTTTCATCTTTCAACTAATTTTGACTCTCAGAGGTGGATCATCACTTTTGGAGATAAAATGAGCATCATTATCGTCATTTTCATGCTTCTAGGGAGCCAAAACTCAAGATTTGGCTTATGGTTAAAAGTGACTTAAAAGGACCCAAATGCTCACTTGGAGGGCTTAAAACGTGTTTATTCACTGCGGGAAGAGATATAAACAACATTTAGAGTAAATTATTGTTCATGCGAGAACGTACAATTTTTCATGCAAAACGATCGATGACCCGCGACCTGATGAAATTACTCTGAGATGACCATAATGGTCCGTTTTGAAAATGTTCATCTTTCAACTAATTTTGACTCTCAGAGGTTGATAATCACTTTTGGAGAGAAAATGAGCATCGTTATCGTCATTTTCATGCTTCTAGGGAGCCAAAACTCAAGATTTGGCTTATGGTTAAAAGTGACTTAAAAGGACCCAAATGCTCACTTCGAGGGCTTAAAGCGTGTTTATTCACTGCGGGAAGAGATATAAACAACATTTAGAGTAAATTATTGTTCATGCGAGACGTTCAATTTTTCATACAAAACGATCGATGACCCGCGACCTGATGAAATTGCTCTGAGATGACCAAAATGTTACGTTTTGAAAATGTTCATCTTTCAACTAATTTTGACTCTCAGAGGTGGATCATCACTTTTGGAGATAAAAGGAGCATCGTTATCGTCATTTTCATGCTTCTAGGGAGCCAAAACTCAAGATTTGGCTCATGGTTAAAAGTGACTTAAAAGGCCCAAAATGCTCACTTCGAGGGCTTAAAACGTGTTTATTCACTGCCGGAAGAGATAAAAACAATAGTTAGAGTGAATTAATGTTCATGCGAGAACGTTCAATTTTTCATGCAAAACAATCGATGACCCGCGACCTGATGAAATTGCTCTGAGATGACCAAAATGGTCCGTTTTGAAAATGTTCATCTTTCAACTAATTTTGACTCTCAGAGGTGGATCATCACTATTGGAGATAAAATGAGCATCGTTATCGTCATTTTCATGCTTCTAGGGAGCCAAAACTCAAGATTTGGCTTATGGTTCAAAGTGACTTAAAAGGACCCAAATGCTCACTTTGAGGGCTTAAAACGTGTTTATTCACTGCGGAAAGAGATATAAACAATCTTTAGAGTGAATTAATGTTCATGCGAGAACGTTCAATTTTTCATGCAAAACGATCGATGACCCGCGACCTGATGAAATTGCTCTGAGATGACCAAAATGGTCCGTTTTGAAAAAGTTCATCTTTCAACTAATTTTGACTCTCAGAGGTGGATCATCACTTTTGGAGATAAAATGAGCATCGTTATCGTCATTTTCATGCTTCTAGGGAGCCAAAACTCAAGATTTGGCTTATGGTTAAAAGTGACTTAAAAGGACCCAAATGCTCACTTCGATGGCTTAAAACGTGTTTATTCACTGCCGGAAGAGATATAAACATCATTTAGAGTAAATTATTGTTCATGCGAGAACGTTCAATTTTTCATGCAAAACGATCGATGACCCGCGACCTGATGAAATGACTCTGAGATGACCAAAATGTTCCGTTTTGAAAATTTTCCTCTTTCAACTAATTTTGACTCTCAGAGGTGGATCATCACTTTTGGAGATAAAATGAGCATCGTTATCGTCATTTTCATGCTTCTAGGGAGCCAAAACTCAAGATTTGGCTTATGGTTAAAAGTGACTTAAAAGGACCCAAATGCTCACTTGGAGGGCTTAAAACGTGTTTATTCACTGCGGAAAGAGATATAAACAATATTTAGAGTGAATTAATGTTCATGTGAGAACGTTCAATTTTTCATGCAAAACGATCGATGACCCGCAACCTGATGAAATGACTCTGAGATTACCAAAATGTTCCGTTTTGAAAATTTTCATCTTTCAACTAATTTTGACTCTCAGAGGTGGATCATCACTTTTGGAGATAAAATGAGCATCGTTATCGTCATTTTCATGCTTCTAGGGAGCCAAAACTCAAGATTTGGCTTATGGTTAAAAGTGACTTAAAAGGACACAAATGCTCACTTGGAGGGCTTTAAACGTTTTTATTCACTGCGGGAAGAGATATAAACAACATTTAAAGTAAATTATTGTTCATGCGAGAACGTTCAATTTTTCATGCAAAACGATCGATGACCCGCGACCTGATGAAATTACTCTGAGATGACCAAAATGGTCCGTTTTGAAAATTTTCATCTTTCAACTAATTTTGACTCTCAGAGGTTGATCATCACTTTTGGAGATAAAATGAGCATCGTTATCGTCATTTTCATGCTTCTAGGGAGCCAAAACTCAAGATTTGGCTTATGGTAAAAGTGACTTAAAAGGACCCAAATGCTCACTTTGAGGGCTTAAAACGTGTTTATTCACTGCGGAAAGAGATATAAACAATATTTAGAGTGAATTAATGTTCATGCGAGAACGTTCAATTTTTCATGCAAAACGATCGATGACCTGCGACCTGATGAAATGACTCTGAGATGACCAAAATGTTCCGTTTTGAAAAAGTTCATCTTTCAACTAATTTTGACTCTCAGAGGTGGATCATCACTTTTGGAGATAAAATGAGCATTGTTATCGTCATTTTCCTGCTTCTAGGGAGCCAAAACTCAAGATTTGGCTTATGGTTAAAAGTGACTTAAAAGGACCCAAATGCTCACTTCGAGGGCTTAAAACGTGTTTATTCACTGCGGGAAGAGATATAAACAATATTTAGAGTGAATTAATGTTCATGCGAGAACGTTCAATTTTTCATGCAAAACGATCGATGACCCGCGACCTGATGAAATGACTCTGAGATTACCAAAATGTTCCGTTTTGAAAATTTTCATCTTTCAACTAATTTTGACTCTCAGAGGTGGATCATCACTTTTGGAGATAAAATGAGCATCGTTATCGTCATTTTCATGCTTCTAGGGAGCCAAAACTCAAGATTTGGCTTATGGTTAAAAGTGACTTAAAAGGACCCAAATGCTCACTTGGAGGGCTTAAAACGTGTTTATTCACTGCGGGAAGAGATATAAACAACATTTAGAGTAAATTATTGTTCATGCGAGAACGTTCAATTTTTCATGCAAAACGATCGATGACCCGCGACCTGATGAAATGACTCTGAGATGACCAAAATGTTCCGTTTTGAAAATTTTCATCTTTCAACTAATTTTGACTCTCAGAGGTGGATCATCACTTTTGGAGATAAAATGAGCATCATTATCGTCATTTTCATGCTTCTAGGGAGCCAAAACTCAAGATTTGGCTTATGGTTAAAAGTGACTTAAAAGGACCCAAATGCTCACTTGGAGGGCTTAAAACGTGTTTATTCACTGCGGGAAGAGATATAAACAACATTTAGAGTAAATTATTGTTCATGCGAGAACGTACAATTTTTCATGCAAAACGATCGATGACCCGCGACCTGATGAAATTACTCTGAGATGACCATAATGGTCCGTTTTGAAAATTTTCATCTTTCAACTAATTTTGACTCTCAGAGGTTGATAATCACTTTTGGAGAGAAAATGAGCATCGTTATCGTCATTTTCATGCTTCTAGGGAGCCAAAACTCAAGATTTGGCTTATGGTTAAAAGTGACTTAAAAGGACCCAAATGCTCACTTCGAGGGCTTAAAGCGTGTTTATTCACTGCGGGAAGAGATATAAACAACATTTAGAGTAAATTATTGTTCATGCGAGACGTTAAATTTTTCATACAAAACGATCGATGACCCGCGACCTGATGAAATTGCTCTGAGATGACCAAAATGTTACATTTTGAAAATGTTCATCTTTCAACTAATTTTGACTCTCAGAGGTGGATCATCACTTTTGGAGATAAAAGGAGCATCGTTATCGTCATTTTCATGCTTCTAGGGAGCCAAAACTCAAGATTTGGCTCATGGTTAAAAGTGACTTAAAAGGCCCAAAATGCTCACTTCGAGGGCTTAAAACGTGTTTATTCACTGCCGGAAGAGATAAAAACAATAGTTAGAGTGAATTAATGTTCATGCGAGAACGTTCAATTTTTCATGCAAAACAATCGATGACCCGCGACCTGATGAAATTGCTCTGAGATGACCAAAATGGTCCGTTTTGAAAATGTTCATCTTTCAACTAATTTTGACTCTCAGAGGTGGATCATCACTATTGGAGATAAAATGAGCATCGTTATCGTCATTTTCATGCTTCTAGGGAGCCAAAACTCAAGATTTGGCTTATGGTTCAAAGTGACTTAAAAGGACCCAAATGCTCACTTTGAGGGCTTAAAACGTGTTTATTCACTGCGGAAAGAGATATAAACAATCTTTAGAGTGAATTAATGTTCATGCGAGAACGTTCAATTTTTCATGCAAAACGATCGATGACCCGCGACCTGATGAAATTGCTCTGAGATGACCAAAATGGTCCGTTTTGAAAAAGTTCATCTTTCAACTAATTTTGACTCTCAGAGGTGGATCATCACTTTTGGAGATAAAATGAGCATCGTTATCGTCATTTTCATGCTTCTAGGGAGCCAAAACTCAAGATTTGGCTTATGGTTAAAAGTGACTTAAAAGGACCCAAATGCTCACTTCGAGGGCTTAAAACGTGTTTATTCACTGCCGGAAGAGATATAAACATCATTTAGAGTAAATTATTGTTCATGCGAGAACGTTCAATTTTTCATGCAAAACGATCGATGACCCGCGACCTGATGAAATGACTCTGAGATGACCAAAATGTTCCGTTTTGAAAATTTTCATCTTTCAACTAATTTTGACTCTCAGAGGTGGATCATCACTTTTGGAGATAAAATGAGCATCGTTATCGTCATTTTCATGCTTCTAGGGAGCCAAAACTCAAGATTTGGCTTATGGTTAAAAGTGACTTAAAAGGACCCAAATGCTCACTTGGAGGGCTTAAAACGTGTTTATTCACTGCGGAAAGAGATATAAACAATATTTAGAGTGAATTAATGTTCATGTGAGAACGTTCAATTTTTCATGCAAAACGATCGATGACCCGCAACCTGATGAAATTGCTCTGAGATGACCAAAATGGTCCGTTTTGAAAAAGTTCATCTTTCAACTAATTTTGACTCTCAGAGGTGGATCATCACTTTTGGAGATAAAATGAGCATCGTTATCGCCATTTTCATGCTTTTAGGGAGCAAAAACTCAAGATTTGGCTCATGGTTAAAAGTGACTGAAAAGGCCCAAAATGCTCACTTCGAGGGCTTAAAACGTGTTTATTCACTGCGGGAAGAGATATAAACAATAGTTAGAGTGAATTAATGTTCATGCGAGAACGTTCAATTGTTCATGCAAAACGATCGATGACCCGCGACCTGATGAAATGACTCTGAGATGACCAAAATGTTCCGTTTTGAAAATTTTCATCTTTCAACTAATTTTGACTCTCAGAGGTGGATCATCACTTTTGGAGATAAAATGAGCATCGTTATAGTCATTTTCATGCTTCTAGGGAGCCAAAACTCAAGATTTGGCTTATGGTTAAAAGTGACTTAAAAGGACCCAAATGCTCACATCGAGGGCTTAAAACGTGTTTATTCACTGCAGGAAGAGATATAAACAACATTTAGAGTAAATTATTGTTCATGCGAGAACGTTCAATTTTTCATGCAAAACGATCGATGACCCGCGACCTGATGAAATTGCTCTGAGATGACCAAAATGGTCCGTTTTGAAAATTTTCATCTTTCAACTAATTTTGACTCTCAGAGGTTGATCATCACTTTTGGAGATAAAATGAGCATCGTTATCGTCATTTTCATGCTTCTAGGGAGCCAAAACTCAAGATTTGGCTTATGGTTAAAAGTGACTTAAAAGGACCCAAATGCTCACTTTGAGGGCTTAAAACGTGTTTATTCACTGCGGAAAGAGATATAAACAATATTTAGAGTGAATTAATGTTCATGCGAGAACGTTCAATTTTTCATGCAAAACGATCGATGACCCGCGACCTGATGAAATGACTCTGAGATGACCAAAATGTTCCGTTTTGAAAATTTTCATCTTTCAACTAATTTTGACTCTCAGAGGTGGATCATCACTTTTGGAGATAAAATGAGCATCGTTATCGTCATTTTCATGCTTCTAGGGAGCCAAAACTCAAGATTTGGCTTATGGTTAAAAGTGACTTAAAAGGACCCAAATGCTCACTTGGAGGGCTTAAAACGTGTTTATTCACTGCAGAAAGAGATATAAACAATATTTAGAGTGAATTAATGTTCATGCGAGAACGTTCAATTTTTCATGCAAAACGATCGATGACCCGCGACCTGATGAAATTGCTCTGAGATGACCAAAATGGTCCGTTTTGAAAAAGTTCATCTTTCAACTAATTTTGACTCTCAGAGGTGGATCATCACTTTTGGAGATAAAATGAGCATCGTTATCGCCATTTTCATGCTTCTAGGGAGCCAAAACTCAAGATTTGGCTCATGGTTAAAAGTGACGGAAAAGGCCCAAAATGCTCACTTCGAGGGCTTAAAACGTGTTTATTCACTGCGGGAAGAGATATAAACAATAGTTAGAGTAAATTAATGTTCATGCGAGAACGTTCAATTTTTCATGCAAAACGATCGATGACCCGCGACCTGATGAAATGACTCTGAGATGACCAAAATGTTCCGTTTTGAAAATGTTCATCTTTCAACTAATTTTGACTCTCAGAGTTGGATCATCACTTTTGGAGATAAAATGAGCATCGTTATAGTCATTTTCATGCTTCTAGGGAGCCAAAACTCAAGATTTGGCTTATGGTTAAAAGTGACTTAAAAGGACCCAAATGCTCACTTCGAGGGCTTAAAACGTGTTTATTCACTGCAGGAAGAGATATAAACAACATTTAGAGTAAATTATTGTTCATGCGAGAACGTTCAATTTTTCATGCAAAACGATCGATGACCCGCGACCTGATGAAATTGCTCTGAGATGACCAAAATGGTCCGTTTTGAAAATGTTCATCTTTCAACTAATTTTGACTCTCAGAGGTTGATCATCACTTTTGGAGATAAAATGAGCATCGTTATCGTGATTTTCATGCTTCTAGGGTGCAAAAACTCAAGATTTGGCTTATGGTTAAAAGTGACTTAAAAGGACCCAAATGCTCACTTTGAGGGCTTAAAACGTGTTTATTCACTGCGGAAAGAGATATAAACAATATTTAGAGTGAATTAATGTTCATGCGAGAACGTTCAATTTTTCATGCAAAACGATCGATGACCCGCGACCTGATGAAATGACTCTGAGATTACCAAAATGTTCCGTTTTGAAAATTTTCATCTTTCAACTAATTTTGACTCTCAGAGGTGGATCATCACTTTTGGAGATAAAATGAGCATCGTTATCATCATTTTCATGCTTCTAGGGAGCCAAAACTCAAGATTTGGCTTATGGTTAAAAGTGACTTAAAAGGACCCAAATGCTCACTTGGAGGGCTTAAAACGTGTTTATTCACTGCGGGAAGAGATATAAACAACATTTAGAGTAAATTATTGTTCATGCGAGAACGTTCAATTTTTCATGCAAAACGATCGATGACCCGCGACCTGATGAAATTACTCTGAGATGACCATAATGGTCCGTTTTGAAAATTTTCATCTTTCAACTAATTTTGACTCTCAGAGGTTGATAATCACTTTTGGAGAGAAAATGAGCATCGTTATCGTCATTTTCATGCTTCTAGGGAGCCAAAACTCAAGATTTGGCTTATGGTTAAAAGTGACTTAAAAGGACCCAAATGCTCACTTCGAGGGCTTAAAGCGTGTTTATTCACTGCGGGAAGAGATATAAACAACATTTAGAGTAAATTATTGTTCATGCGAGACGTTCAATTTTTCATACAAAACGATCGATGACCCGCGACCTGATGAAATTGCTCTGAGATGACCAAAATGTTACGTTTTGAAAATGTTCATCTTTCAACTAATTTTGACTCTCAGAGGTGGATCATCACTTTTGGAGATAAAATGAGCATCGTTATCGTCATTTTCATGCTTCTAGGGAGCCAAAACTCAAGATTTGGCTCATGGTTAAAAGTGACTTAAAAGGCCCAAAATGCTCACTTCGAGGGCTTAAAACGTGTTTATTCACTGCCGGAAGAGAAATAAACAATAGTTAGAGTGAATTAATGTTCATGCGAGAACGTTCAATTTTTCATGCAAAACAATCGATGACCCGCGACCTGATGAAATTGCTCTGAGATGACCAAAATGGTCCGTTTTGAAAATGTTCATCTTTCAACTAATTTTGACTCTCAGAGGTGGATCATCACTATTGGAGATAAAATGAGCATCGTTATCGTCATTTTCATGCTTCTAGGGAGCCAAAACTCAAGATTTGGCTTATGGTTCAAAGTGACTTAAAAGGACCCAAATGCTCACTTTGAGGGCTTAAAACGTGTTTATTCACTGCGGAAAGAGATATAAACAATATTTAGAGTGAATTAATGTTTATGCGAGAACGTTCAAGTTTTTCATGCAAAACGATCGATGACCCGCGACCTGATGAAATGACTCTGAGATGACCAAAATGTTCCGTTTTGAAAATTTTCATCTTTCAACTAATTTTGACTCTCAGAGGTGGATCATCACTTTTGGAGATAAAATGAGCATCGTTATCGTCATTTTCATGCTTCTAGGGAGCCAAAACTCAAGATTTGGCTTATGGTTAAAAGTGACTTAAAAGGACCCAAATGCTCACTTAGAGGGCTTAAAACGTGTTTATTCACTGCCGGAAGAGATATAAACAACATTTAGAGTAAATTATTGTTCATGCGAGAACGTTCAATTTTTCATGCAAAACGATCGATGACCCGCGACCTGATGAAATGACTCTGAGATGACCAAAATGTTCCGTTTTGAAAATTTTCATCTTTCAACTAATTTTGACTCTCAGAGGTGGATCATCACTTTTGGAGATAAAATGAGCATCGTTATCGTCATTTTCATGCTTCTAGGGAGCCAAAACTCAAGATTTGGCTTATGGTTAAAAGTGACTTAAAAGGACCCAAATGCTCACTTGGAGGGCTTAAAACGTGTTTATTCACTGCGGAAAGAGATATAAACAATATTTAGAGTGAATTAATGTTCATGTGAGAACGTTCAATTTTTCATGCAAAACGATCAATGACCCGCAACCTGATGAAATTGCTCTGAGATGACCAAAATGGTCCGTTTTGAAAAAGTTCATCTTTCAACTAATTTTGACTCTCAGAGGTGGATCATCACTTTTGGAGATAAAATGAGCATCGTTATCGCCATTTTCATGCTTTTAGGGAGCAAAAACTCAAGATTTGGCTCATGGTTAAAAGTGACTGAAAAGGCCCAAAATGCTCACTTCGAGGGCTTAAAACGTGTTTATTCACTGCGGGAAGAGATATAAACAATAGTTAGAGTGAATTAATGTTCATGCGAGAACGTTCAATTGTTCATGCAAAACGATCGATGACCCGCGACCTGATGAAATGACTCTGAGATGACCAAAATGTTCCGTTTTGAAAATTTTCATCTTTCAACTAATTTTGACTCTCAGAGGTGGATCATCACTTTTGGAGATAAAATGAGCATCGTTATAGTCATTTTCATGCTTCTAGGGAGCCAAAACTCAAGATTTGGCTTATGGTTAAAAGTGACTTAAAAGGACCCAAATGCTCACATCGAGGGCTTAAAACGTGTTTATTCACTGCAGGAAGAGATATAAACAACATTTAGAGTAAATTATTGTTCATGCGAGAACGTTCAATTTTTCATGCAAAACGATCGATGACCCGCGACCTGATGAAATTGCTCTGAGATGACCAAAATGGTCCGTTTTGAAAATTTTCATCTTTCAACTAATTTTGACTCTCAGAGGTTGATCATCACTTTTGGAGATAAAATGAGCATCGTTATCGTCATTTTCATGCTTCTAGGGAGCCAAAACTCAAGATTTGGCTTATGGTTAAAAGTGACTTAAAAGGACCCAAATGCTCACTTTGAGGGCTTAAAACGTGTTTATTCACTGCGGAAAGAGATATAAACAATATTTAGAGTGAATTAATGTTCATGCGAGAACGTTCAATTTTTCATGCAAAACGATCGATGACCCGCGACCTGATGAAATGACTCTGAGATGACCAAAATGTTCCGTTTTGAAAATTTTCATCTTTCAACTAATTTTGACTCTCAGAGGTGGATCATCACTTTTGGAGATAAAATGAGCATCGTTATCGTCATTTTCATGCTTCTAGGGAGCCAAAACTCAAGATTTGGCTTATGGTTAAAAGTGACTTAAAAGGACCCAAATGCTCACTTGGAGGGCTTAAAACGTGTTTATTCACTGCAGAAAGAGATATAAACAATATTTAGAGTGAATTAATGTTCATGCGAGAACGTTCAATTTTTCATGCAAAACGATCGATGACCCGTGACCTGATGAAATTGCTCTGAGATGACCAAAATGGTCCGTTTTGAAAAAGTTCATCTTTCAACTAATTTTGACTCTCAGAGGTGGATCATCACTTTTGGAGATAAAATGAGCATCGTTATCGCCATTTTCATGCTTCTAGGGAGCCAAAACTCAAGATTTGGCTTATGGTTAAAAGTGACTTAAAAGGACCCAAATGCTCACTTGGAGGGCTTAAAACGTGTTTATTCACTGCGGGAAGAGATATAAACAACATTTAGAGTAAATTATTGTTCATGCGAGAACGTTCAATTTTTCATGCAAAACGATCGATGACCCGCGACCTGATGAAATGACTCTGAGATTACCAAAATGTTCCGTTTTGAAAATTTTCATCTTTCAACTAATTTTGACTCTCAGAGGTGGATCATCACTTTTGGAAATAAAATGAGCATCGTTATCGTCATTTTCATGCTTCTAGGGAGCCAAAACTCAAGATTTGGCTTATGGTTAAAAGTGACTTAAAAGGACCCAAATGCTCACTTGGAGGGCTTAAAACGTGTTTATTCACTGCGGGAAGAGATATAAACAACATTTAGAGTAAATTATTGTTCATGCGAGAACGTTCAATTTTTCATGCAAAACGATCGATGACCCGCGACCTGATGAAATTACTCTGAGATGACCAAAATGGTCAGTTTTGAAAATGTTCATCTTTCAACTAATTTTGACTCTCAGAGGTGGATCATCACTATTGGAGATAAAATGAGCATCGTTATCGTCATTTTCATGCTTCTAGGGAGCCAAAACTCAAGATTTGGCTTATGGTTAAAAGTGACGGAAAAGGACCCAAATGCTCACTTTGAGGGCTTAAAACGTGTTTATTCACTGCGGAAAGAGATATAAACAATATTTAGAGTGAATTAATGTTCATGCGAGAACGTTTAATTTTTCATGCAAAACGATCGATGACCCGCGACCTGATGAAATGACTCTGAGATGACCAAAATGTTCCGTTTTGAAAAAGTTCATCTTTCAACTAATTTTGACTCTCAGAGGTGGATCATCACTTTTGGAGATAAAATGAGCATCGTTATCGTCATTTTCATGCTTCTAGGGAGCCAAAACTCAAGATTTGGCTTATGGTTAAAAGTGACTTAAAAGGACCCAAATGCTCACTTCGAGGGCTTAAAACGTGTTTATTCACTGCGGGAAGAGATATAAACAATAGTTAGAGTGAATTAATGTTCATGCGAGAACGTTCAATTTTTCATGCAAAACGATCGATGACCCGAGACCTGATGAAATGACTCTGAGATTACCAAAATGTTCCGTTTTGAAAATGTTCATCTTTCAACTAATTTTGACTCTCAGAGGTGGATCATCACTTTTGGAGATAAAATGAGCATCGTTATCGTCATTTTCATGCTTCTAGGGAGCCAAAACTCAAGATTTGGCTTATGGTTAAAAGTGACTTAAAAGGACACAAATGCTCACTTGGAGGGCTTAAAACGTGTTTATTCACTGCGGGAAGAGATATAAACAACATTTAGAGTAAATTATTGTTCATGCGAGAACGTTCAATTTTTCATGCAAAACGATCGATGACCCGCGACCTGATGAAATTACTCTGAGATGACCAAAATGGTCCGTTTTGAAAATTTTCATCTTTCAACTAATTTTGACTCTCAGAGGTTGATCATCACTTTTGGAGATAAAATGAGCATCGTTATCGTCATTTTCATGCTTCTAGGGAGCCAAAACTCAAGATTTGGCTTATGGTAAAAGTGACTTAAAAGGACCCAAATGCTCACTTTGAGGGCTTAAAACGTGTTTATTCACTGCGGAAAGAGATATAAACAATATTTAGAGTGAATTAATGTTCATGCGAGAACGTTCAATTTTTCATGCAAAACGATCGATGACCTGCGACCTGATGAAATGACTCTGAGATGACCAAAATGTTCCGTTTTGAAAAAGTTCATCTTTCAACTAATTTTGACTCTCAGAGGTGGATCATCACTTTTGGAGATAAAATGAGCATTGTTATCGTCATTTTCCTGCTTCTAGGGAGCCAAAACTCAAGATTTGGCTTATGGTTAAAAGTGACTTAAAAGGACCCAAATGCTCACTTCGAGGGCTTAAAACGTGTTTATTCACTGCGGGAAGAGATATAAACAATATTTAGAGTGAATTAATGTTCATGCGAGAACGTTCAATTTTTCATGCAAAACGATCGATGACCCGCGACCTGATGAAATGACTCTGAGATTACCAAAATGTTCCGTTTTGAAAATTTTCATCTTTCAACTAATTTTGACTCTCATAGGTGGATCATCACTTTTGGAGATAAAATGAGCATCGTTATCGTCATTTTCATGCTTCTAGGGAGCCAAAACTCAAGATTTGGCTTATGGTTAAAAGTGACTTAAAAGGACCCAAATGCTCACTTGGAGGGCTTAAAACGTGTTTATTCACTGCGGGAAGAGATATAAACAACATTTAGAGTAAATTATTGTTCATGCGAGAACGTTCAATTTTTCATGCAAAACGATCGATGACCCGCGACCTGATGAAATGACTCTGAGATGACCATAATGGTCCGTTTTGAAAATTTTCATCTTTCAACTAATTTTGACTCTCAGAGGTGGATCATCACTTTTGGAGATAAAATGAGCATCATTATCGTCATTTTCATGCTTCTAGGGAGCCAAAACTCAAGATTTGGCTTATGGTTAAAAGTGACTTAAAAGGACCCAAATGCTCACTTGGAGGGCTTAAAACGTGTTTATTCACTGCGGGAAGAGATATAAACAACATTTAGAGTAAATTATTGTTCATGCGAGAACGTACAATTTTTCATGCAAAACGATCGATGACCCGCGACCTGATGAAATTACTCTGAGATGACCATAATGGTCCGTTTTGAAAATTTTCATCTTTCAACTAATTTTGACTCTCAGAGGTTGATAATCACTTTTGGAGAGAAAATGAGCATCGTTATCGTCATTTTCATGCTTCTAGGGAGCCAAAACTCAAGATTTGGCTTATGGTTAAAAGTGACTTAAAAGGACCCAAATGCTCACTTCGAGGGCTTAAAGCGTGTTTATTCACTGCGGGAAGAGATATAAACAACATTTAGAGTAAATTATTGTTCATGCGAGACGTTCAATTTTTCATACAAAACGATCGATGACCCGCGACCTGATGAAATTGCTCTGAGATGACCAAAATGTTACGTTTTGAAAATGTTCATCTTTCAACTAATTTTGACTCTCAGAGGTGGATCATCACTTTTGGAGATAAAAGGAGCATCGTTATCGTCATTTTCATGCTTCTAGGGAGCCAAAACTCAAGATTTGGCTCATGGTTAAAAGTGACTTAAAAGGCCCAAAATGCTCACTTCGAGGGCTTAAAACGTGTTTATTCACTGCCGGAAGAGATAAAAACAATAGTTAGAGTGAATTAATGTTCATGCGAGAACGTTCAATTTTTCATGCAAAACAATCGATGACCCGCGACCTGATGAAATTGCTCTGAGATGACCAAAATGGTCCGTTTTGAAAATGTTCATCTTTCAACTAATTTTGACTCTCAGAGGTGGATCATCACTATTGGAGATAAAATGAGCATCGTTATCGTCATTTTCATGCTTCTAGGGAGCCAAAACTCAAGATTTGGCTTATGGTTCAAAGTGACTTAAAAGGACCCAAATGCTCACTTTGAGGGCTTAAAACGTGTTTATTCACTGCGGAAAGAGATATAAACAATCTTTAGAGTGAATTAATGTTCATGCGAGAACGTTCAATTTTTCATGCAAAACGATCGATGACCCGCGACCTGATGAAATTGCTCTGAGATGACCAAAATGGTCCGTTTTGAAAAAGTTCATCTTTCAACTAATTTTGACTCTCAGAGGTGGATCATCACTTTTGGAGATAAAATGAGCATCGTTATCGTCATTTTCATGCTTCTAGGGAGCCAAAACTCAAGATTTGGCTTATGGTTAAAAGTGAGTTAAAAGGACCCAAATGCTCACTTCGAGGGCTTAAAACGTGTTTATTCACTGCCGGAAGAGATATAAACATCATTTAGAGTAAATTATTGTTCATGCGAGAACGTTCAATTTTTCATGCAAAACGATCGATGACCCGCGACCTGATGAAATGACTCTGAGATGACCAAAATGTTCCGTTTTGAAAATTTTCATCTTTCAACTAATTTTGACTCTCAGAGGTGGATCATCACTTTTGGAGATAAAATGAGCATCGTTATCGTCATTTTCATGCTTCTAGGGAGCCAAAACTCAAGATTTGGCTTATGGTTAAAAGTGACTTAAAAGGACCCAAATGCTCACTTGGAGGGCTTAAAACGTGTTTATTCACTGCGGAAAGAGATATAAACAATATTTAGAGTGAATTAATGTTCATGTGAGAACGTTCAATTTTTCATGCAAAACGATCGATGACCCGCAACCTGATGAAATGACTCTGAGATTACCAAAATGTTCCGTTTTGAAAATTTTCATCTTTCAACTAATTTTGACTCTCAGAGGTGGATCATCACTTTTGGAGATAAAATGAGCATCGTTATCGTCATTTTCATGCTTCTAGGGAGCCAAAACTCAAGATTTGGCTTATGGTTAAAAGTGACTTAAAAGGACACAAATGCTCACTTGGAGGGCTTTAAACGTTTTTATTCACCGCGGGAAGAGATATAAACAACATTTAGAGTAAATTATTGTTCATGCGAGAACGTTCAATTTTTCATGCAAAACGATCGATGACCCGCGACCTGATGAAATTACTCTGAGATGACCAAAATGGTCCGTTTTGAAAATTTTCATCTTTCAACTAATTTTGACTCTCAGAGGTTGATCATCACTTTTGGAGATAAAATGAGCATCGTTATCGTCATTTTCATGCTTCTAGGGAGCCAAAACTCAAGATTTGGCTTATGGTAAAAGTGACTTAAAAGGACCCAAATGCTCACTTTGAGGGCTTAAAACGTGTTTATTCACTGCGGAAAGAGATATAAACAATATTTAGAGTGAATTAATGTTCATGCGAGAACGTTCAATTTTTCATGCAAAACGATCGATGACCTGCGACCTGATGAAATGACTCTGAGATGACCAAAATGTTCCGTTTTGAAAAAGTTCATCTTTCAACTAATTTTGACTCTCAGAGGTGGATCATCACTTTTGGAGATAAAATGAGCATTGTTATCGTCATTTTCCTGCTTCTAGGGAGCCAAAACTCAAGATTTGGCTTATGGTTAAAAGTGACTTAAAAGGACCCAAATGCTCACTTCGAGGGCTTAAAACGTGTTTATTCACTGCGGGAAGAGATATAAACAATATTTAGAGTGAATTAATGTTCATGCGAGAACGTTCAATTTTTCATGCAAAACGATCGATGACCCGCGACCTGATGAAATGACTCTGAGATTACCAAAATGTTCCGTTTTGAAAATTTTCATCTTTCAACTAATTTTGACTCTCAGAGGTGGATCATCACTTTTGGAGATAAAATGAGCATCGTTATCGTCATTTTCATGCTTCTAGGGAGCCAAAACTCAAGATTTGGCTTATGGTTAAAAGTGACTTAAAAGGACCCAAATGCTCACTTGGAGGGCTTAAAACGTGTTTATTCACTGCGGGAAGAGATATAAACAACATTTAGAGTAAATTATTGTTCATGCGAGAACGTTCAATTTTTCATGCAAAACGATCGATGACCCGCGACCTGATGAAATGACTCTGAGATGACCAAAATGTTCCGTTTTGAAAATTTTCATCTTTCAACTAATTTTGACTCTCAGAGGTGGATCATCACTTTTGGAGATAAAATGAGCATCATTATCGTCATTTTCATGCTTCTAGGGAGCCAAAACTCAAGATTTGGCTTATGGTTAAAAGTGACTTAAAAGGACCCAAATGCTCACTTGGAGGGCTTAAAACGTGTTTATTCACTGCGGGAAGAGATATAAACAACATTTAGAGTAAATTATTGTTCATGCGAGAACGTACAATTTTTCATGCAAAACGATCGATGACCCGCGACCTGATGAAATTACTCTGAGATGACCATAATGGTCCGTTTTGAAAATTTTCATCTTTCAACTAATTTTGACTCTCAGAGGTTGATAATCACTTTTGGAGAGAAAATGAGCATCGTTATCGTCATTTTCATGCTTCTAGGGAGCCAAAACTCAAGATTTGGCTTATGGTTAAAAGTGACTTAAAAGGACCCAAATGCTCACTTCGAGGGCTTAAAGCGTGTTTATTCACTGCGGGAAGAGATATAAACAACATTTAGAGTAAATTATTGTTCATGCGAGACGTTCAATTTTTCATACAAAACGATCGATGACCCGCGACCTGATGAAATTGCTCTGAGATGACCAAAATGTTACGTTTTGAAAATGTTCATCTTTCAACTAATTTTGACTCTCAGAGGTGGATCATCACTTTTGGAGATAAAAGGAGCATCGTTATCGTCATTTTCATGCTTCTAGGGAGCCAAAACTCAAGATTTGGCTCATGGTTAAAAGTGACTTAAAAGGCCCAAAATGCTCACTTCGAGGGCTTAAAACGTGTTTATTCACTGCCGGAAGAGATAAAAACAATAGTTAGAGTGAATTAATGTTCATGCGAGAACGTTCAATTTTTCATGCAAAACAATCGATGACCCGCGACCTGATGAAATTGCTCTGAGATGACCAAAATGGTCCGTTTTGAAAATGTTCATCTTTCAACTAATTTTGACTCTCAGAGGTGGATCATCACTATTGGAGATAAAATGAGCATCGTTATCGTCATTTTCATGCTTCTAGGGAGCCAAAACTCAAGATTTGGCTTATGGTTCAAAGTGACTTAAAAGGACCCAAATGCTCACTTTGAGGGCTTAAAACGTGTTTATTCACTGCGGAAAGAGATATAAACAATCTTTAGAGTGAATTAATGTTCATGCGAGAACGTTCAATTTTTCATGCAAAACGATCGATGACCCGCGACCTGATGAAATTGCTCTGAGATGACCAAAATGGTCCGTTTTGAAAAAGTTCATCTTTCAACTAATTTTGACTCTCAGAGGTGGATCATCACTTTTGGAGATAAAATGAGCATCGTTATCGTCATTTTCATGCTTCTAGGGAGCCAAAACTCAAGATTTGGCTTATGGTTAAAAGTGACTTAAAAGGACCCAAATGCTCACTTCGAGGGCTTAAAACGTGTTTATTCACTGCCGGAAGAGATATAAACATCATTTAGAGTAAATTATTGTTCATGCGAGAACGTTCAATTTTTCATGCAAAACGATCGATGACCCGCGACCTGATGAAATGACTCTGAGATGACCAAAATGTTCCGTTTTGAAAATTTTCATCTTTCAACTAATTTTGACTCTCAGAGGTGGATCATCACTTTTGGAGATAAAATGAGCATCGTTATCGTCATTTTCATGCTTCTAGGGAGCCAAAACTCAAGATTTGGCTTATGGTTAAAAGTGACTTAAAAGGACCCAAATGCTCACTTGGAGGGCTTAAAACGTGTTTATTCACTGCGGAAAGAGATATAAACAATATTTAGAGTGAATTAATGTTCATGTGAGAACGTTCAATTTTTCATGCAAAACGATCGATGACCCGCAACCTGATGAAATTGCTCTGAGATGACCAAAATGGTCCGTTTTGAAAAAGTTCATCTTTCAACTAATTTTGACTCTCAGAGGTGGATCATCACTTTTGGAGATAAAATGAGCATCGTTATCGCCATTTTCATGCTTTTAGGGAGCAAAAACTCAAGATTTGGCTCATGGTTAAAAGTGACTGAAAAGGCCCAAAATGCTCACTTCGAGGGCTTAAAACGTGTTTATTCACTGCGGGAAGAGATATAAACAATAGTTAGAGTGAATTAATGTTCATGCGAGAACGTTCAATTGTTCATGCAAAACGATCGATGACCCGCGACCTGATGAAATGACTCTGAGATGACCAAAATGTTCCGTTTTGAAAATTTTCATCTTTCAACTAATTTTGACTCTCAGAGGTGGATCATCACTTTTGGAGATAAAATGAGCATCGTTATAGTCATTTTCATGCTTCTAGGGAGCCAAAACTCAAGATTTGGCTTATGGTTAAAAGTGACTTAAAAGGACCCAAATGCTCACATCGAGGGCTTAAAACGTGTTTATTCACTGCAGGAAGAGATATAAACAACATTTAGAGTAAATTATTGTTCATGCGAGAACGTTCAATTTTTCATGCAAAACGATCGATGACCCGCGACCTGATGAAATTGCTCTGAGATGACCAAAATGGTCCGTTTTGAAAATTTTCATCTTTCAACTAATTTTGACTCTCAGAGGTTGATCATCACTTTTGGAGATAAAATGAGCATCGTTATCGTCATTTTCATGCTTCTAGGGAGCCAAAACTCAAGATTTGGCTTATGGTTAAAAGTGACTTAAAAGGACCCAAATGCTCACTTTGAGGGCTTAAAACGTGTTTATTCACTGCGGAAAGAGATATAAACAATATTTAGAGTGAATTAATGTTCATGCGAGAACGTTCAATTTTTCATGCAAAACGATCGATGACCCGCGACCTGATGAAATGACTCTGAGATGACCAAAATGTTCCGTTTTGAAAATTTTCATCTTTCAACTAATTTTGACTCTCAGAGGTGGATCATCACTTTTGGAGATAAAATGAGCATCGTTATCGTCATTTTCATGCTTCTAGGGAGCCAAAACTCAAGATTTGGCTTATGGTTAAAAGTGACTTAAAAGGACCCAAATGCTCACTTGGAGGGCTTAAAACGTGTTTATTCACTGCAGAAAGAGATATAAACAATATTTAGAGTGAATTAATGTTCATGCGAGAACGTTCAATTTTTCATGCAAAACGATCGATGACCCGCGACCTGATGAAATTGCTCTGAGATGACCAAAATGGTCCGTTTTGAAAAAGTTCATCTTTCAACTAATTTTGACTCTCAGAGGTGGATCATCACTTTTGGAGATAAAATGAGCATCGTTATCGCCATTTTCATGCTTCTAGGGAGCCAAAACTCAAGATTTGGCTCATGGTTAAAAGTGACGGAAAAGGCCCAAAATGCTCACTTCGAGGGCTTAAAACGTGTTTATTCACTGCGGGAAGAGATATAAACAATAGTTAGAGTAAATTAATGTTCATGCGAGAACGTTCAATTTTTCATGCAAAACGATCGATGACCCGCGACCTGATGAAATGACTCTGAGATGACCAAAATGTTCCGTTTTGAAAATGTTCATCTTTCAACTAATTTTGACTCTCAGAGTTGGATCATCACTTTTGGAGATAAAATGAGCATCGTTATAGTCATTTTCATGCTTCTAGGGAGCCAAAACTCAAGATTTGGCTTATGGTTAAAAGTGACTTAAAAGGACCCAAATGCTCACTTCGAGGGCTTAAAACGTGTTTATTCACTGCAGGAAGAGATATAAACAACATTTAGAGTAAATTATTGTTCATGCGAGAACGTTCAATTTTTCATGCAAAACGATCGATGACCCGCGACCTGATGAAATTGCTCTGAGATGACCAAAATGGTCCGTTTTGAAAATTTTCATCTTTCAACTAATTTTGACTCTCAGAGGTTGATCATCACTTTTGGAGATAAAATGAGCATCGTTATCGTGATTTTCATGCTTCTAGGGTGCAAAAACTCAAGATTTGGCTTATGGTTAAAAGTGACTTAAAAGGACCCAAATGCTCACTTTGAGGGCTTAAAACGTGTTTATTCACTGCGGAAAGAGATATAAACAATATTTAGAGTGAATTAATGTTCATGCGAGAACGTTCAATTTTTCATGCAAAACGATCGATGACCCGCGACCTGATGAAATGACTCTGAGATTACCAAAATGTTCCGTTTTGAAAATTTTCATCTTTCAACTAATTTTGACTCTCAGAGGTGGATCATCACTTTTGGAGATAAAATGAGCATCGTTATCATCATTTTCATGCTTCTAGGGAGCCAAAACTCAAGATTTGGCTTATGGTTAAAAGTGACTTAAAAGGACCCAAATGCTCACTTGGAGGGCTTAAAACGTGTTTATTCACTGCGGGAAGAGATATAAACAACATTTAGAGTAAATTATTGTTCATGCGAGAACGTTCAATTTTTCATGCAAAACGATCGATGACCCGCGACCTGATGAAATTACTCTGAGATGACCATAATGGTCCGTTTTGAAAATTTTCATCTTTCAACTAATTTTGACTCTCAGAGGTTGATAATCACTTTTGGAGAGAAAATGAGCATCGTTATCGTCATTTTCATGCTTCTAGGGAGCCAAAACTCAAGATTTGGCTTATGGTTAAAAGTGACTTAAAAGGACACAAATGCTCACTTCGAGGGCTTAAAGCGTGTTTATTCACTGCGGGAAGAGATATAAACAACATTTAGAGTAAATTATTGTTCATGCGAGACGTTCAATTTTTCATACAAAACGATCGATGACCCGCGACCTGATGAAATTGCTCTGAGATGACCAAAATGTTACGTTTTGAAAATGTTCATCTTTCAACTAATTTTGACTCTCAGAGGTGGATCATCACTTTTGGAGATAAAATGAGCATCGTTATCGTCATTTTCATGCTTCTAGGGAGCCAAAACTCAAGATTTGGCTCATGGTTAAAAGTGACTTAAAAGGCCCAAAATGCTCACTTCGAGGGCTTAAAACGTGTTTATTCACTGCCGGAAGAGATAAAAACAATAGTTAGAGTGAATTAATGTTCATGCGAGAACGTTCAATTTTTCATGCAAAACAATCGATGACCCGCGACCTGATGAAATTGCTCTGAGATGACCAAAATGGTCCGTTTTGAAAATGTTCATCTTTCAACTAATTTTGACTCTCAGAGGTGGATCATCACTATTGGAGATAAAATGAGCATCGTTATCGTCATTTTCATGCTTCTAGGGAGCCAAAACTCAAGATTTGGCTTATGGTTCAAAGTGACTTAAAAGGACCCAAATGCTCACTTTGAGGGCTTAAAACGTGTTTATTCACTGCGGAAAGAGATATAAACAATCTTTAGAGTGAATTAATGTTCATGCGAGAACGTTCAATTTTTCATGCAAAACGATCGATGACCCGCGACCTGATGAAATTGCTCTGAGATGACCAAAATGGTCCGTTTTGAAAAAGTTCATCTTTCAACTAATTTTGACTCTCAGAGGTGGATCATCACTTTTGGAGATAAAATGAGCATCGTTATCGCCATTTTCATGCTTCTAGGGAGCCAAAACTCAAGATTTGGCTCATGGTTAAAAGTGACGGAAAAGGCCCAAAATGCTCACTTCGAGGGCTTAAAACGTGTTTATTCACTGCGGGAAGAGATATAAACAATAGTTAGAGTAAATTAATGTTCATGCGAGAACGTTCAATTTTTCATGCAAAACGATCGATGACCCGCGACCTGATGAAATGACTCTGAGATGACCAAAATGTTCCGTTTTGAAAATGTTCATCTTTCAACTAATTTTGACTCTCAGAGTTGGATCATCACTTTTGGAGATAAAATGAGCATCGTTATAGTCATTTTCATGCTTCTAGGGAGCCAAAACTCAAGATTTGGCTTATGGTTAAAAGTGACTTAAAAGGACCCAAATGCTCACTTCGAGGGCTTAAAACGTGTTTATTCACTGCAGGAAGAGATATAAACAACATTTAGAGTAAATTATTGTTCATGCGAGAACGTTCAATTTTTCATGCAAAACGATCGATGACCCGCGACCTGATGAAATTGCTCTGAGATGACCAAAATGGTCCGTTTTGAAAATTTTCATCTTTCAACTAATTTTGACTCTCAGAGGTTGATCATCACTTTTGGAGATAAAATGAGCATCGTTATCGTGATTTTCATGCTTCTAGGGTGCAAAAACTCAAGATTTGGCTTATGGTTAAAAGTGACTTAAAAGGACCCAAATGCTCACTTTGAGGGCTTAAAACGTGTTTATTCACTGCGGAAAGAGATATAAACAATATTTAGAGTGAATTAATGTTCATGCGAGAACGTTCAATTTTTCATGCAAAACGATCGATGACCCGCGACCTGATGAAATGACTCTGAGATTACCAAAATGTTCCGTTTTGAAAATTTTCATCTTTCAACTAATTTTGACTCTCAGAGGTGGATCATCACTTTTGGAGATAAAATGAGCATCGTTATCATCATTTTCATGCTTCTAGGGAGCCAAAACTCAAGATTTGGCTTATGGTTAAAAGTGACTTAAAAGGACCCAAATGCTCACTTGGAGGGCTTAAAACGTGTTTATTCACTGCGGGAAGAGATATAAACAACATTTAGAGTAAATTATTGTTCATGCGAGAACGTTCAATTTTTCATGCAAAACGATCGATGACCCGCGACCTGATGAAATTACTCTGAGATGACCATAATGGTCCGTTTTGAAAATTTTCATCTTTCAACTAATTTTGACTCTCAGAGGTTGATAATCACTTTTGGAGAGAAAATGAGCATCGTTATCGTCATTTTCATGCTTCTAGGGAGCCAAAACTCAAGATTTGGCTTATGGTTAAAAGTGACTTAAAAGGACCCAAATGCTCACTTCGAGGGCTTAAAGCGTGTTTATTCACTGCGGGAAGAGATATAAACAACATTTAGAGTAAATTATTGTTCATGCGAGACGTTCAATTTTTCATACAAAACGATCGATGACCCGCGACCTGATGAAATTGCTCTGAGATGACCAAAATGTTACGTTTTGAAAATGTTCATCTTTCAACTAATTTTGACTCTCAGAGGTGGATCATCACTTTTGGAGATAAAATGAGCATCGTTATCGTCATTTTCATGCTTCTAGGGAGCCAAAACTCAAGATTTGGCTCATGGTTAAAAGTGACTTAAAAGGCCCAAAATGCTCACTTCGAGGGCTTAAAACGTGTTTATTCACTGCCGGAAGAGATAAAAACAATAGTTAGAGTGAATTAATGTTCATGCGAGAACGTTCAATTTTTCATGCAAAACTATCGATGACCCGCAACCTGATGAAATTGCTCTGAGATGACCAAAATGGTCCGTTTTGAAAATGTTCATCTTTCAACTAATTTTGACTCTCAGAGGTGGATCATCACTATTGGAGATAAAATGAGCATCGTTATCGTCATTTTCATGCTTCTAGGGAGCCAAAACTCAAGATTTGGCTTATGGTTCAAAGTGACTTAAAAGGACCCAAATGCTCACTTTGAGGGCTTAAAACGTGTTTATTCACTGCGGAAAGAGATATAAACAATCTTTAGAGTGAATTAATGTTCATGCGAGAACGTTCAATTTTTCATGCAAAACGATCGATGACCCGCGACCTGATGAAATTGCTCTGAGATGACCAAAATGGTCCGTTTTGAAAAAGTTCATCTTTCAACTAATTTTGACTCTCAGAGGTGGATCATCACTTTTGGAGATAAAATGAGCATCGTTATCGTCATTTTCATGCTTCTAGGGAGCCAAAACTCAATATTTGGCTTATGGTTAAAAGTGACTTAAAAGGACCCAAATGCTCACTTTGAGGGCTTAAAACGTGTTTATTCACTGCGGAAAGAGATATAAACAATATTTAGAGTGAATTAATGTTCATGCGAGAACGTTCAATTTTTCATGCAAAACGATCGATGACCCGCGACCTGATGAAATGACTCTGAGATGACCAAAATGTTCCGTTTTGAAAAAGTTCATCTTTCAACTAATTTTGACTCTCAGAGGTGGATCATCACTTTTGGAGATAAAATGAGCATCGTTATCGTCATTTTCATGCTTCTAGGGAGCCAAAACTCAAGATTTGGCTTATGGTTAAAAGTGACTTAAAAGGACCCAAATGCTCACTTCGAGGGCTTAAAACGTGTTAATTCACTGCGGGAAGAGATATAAACAATAGTTAGAGTGAATTAATGTTCATGCAAGAACGTTCAATTTTTCATGCAAAACGATCGATGACCCGTGACCTGATGAAATGACTCTGAGATTACCAAAATGTTCCGTTTTGAAAATTTTCATCTTTCAACTAATTTTGACTCTCAGAGGTGGATCATCACTTTTGGAGATAAAATGAGCATCGTTATCGTCATTTTCATGCTTCTAGGGAGCCAAAACTCAAGATTTGGCTTATGGTTAAAAGTGACTTAAAAGGACCCAAATGCTCACTTGGAGGGCTTAAAACGTGTTTATTCACTGCGGGAAGAGATATAAACAACATTTAGAGTAAATTATTGTTCATGCGAGAACGTTCAATTTTTCATGCAAAACGATCGATGACCCGCGACCTGATGAAATTACTCTGAGATGACCAAAATGGTCCGTTTTGAAAATTTTCATCTTTCAACTAATTTTGACTCTCAGAGGTTGATCATCACTTTTGGAGATAAAATGAGCATCGTTATCGTCATTTTCATGCTTCTAGGGAGCCAAAACTCAAGATTTGGCTTATGGTTAAAAGTGACTTAAAAGGACCCAAATGCTCACTTTGAGGGCTTAAAACGTGTTTATTCACTGCGGAAAGAGATATAAACAATATTTAGAGTGAATTAATGTTTATGCGAGAACGTTCAATTTTTCATGCAAAACGATCGATGACCCGCGACCTGATGAAATGACTCTGAGATGACCAAAATGTTCCGTTTTGAAAATGTTCATCTTTCAACTAATTTTGACTCTCAGAGGCGGATCATCATTTTTGGAGATAAAATTTGCATCGTTATCGTCATTTTCATGCTTCTAGGGAGCCAAAACTCAAGATTTGGCTTATGGTTAAAAGTGACTTAAAAGGACCCAAATGCTCACTTCGAGGGCTTAAAACGTGTTTATTCACTGCCGGAAGAGATATAAACATCATTTAGAGTAAATTATTGTTCATGCGAGAACGTTCAATTTTTCATGCAAAACGATCGATGACCCGCGACCTGATGAAATTGCTCTGAGATGACCAAAATGGTCCGTTTTGAAAAAGTTCATCTTTCAACTAATTTTGACTCTCAGAGGTGGATCATCACTTTTGGAGATAAAATGAGCATCGTTATCGCCATTTTCATGCTTTTAGGGAGCAAAAACTCAAGATTTGGCTCATGGTTAAAAGTGACTGAAAAGGCCCAAAATGCTCACTTCGAGGGCTTAAAACGTGTTTATTCACTGCGGGAAGAGATATAAACAATAGTTAGAGTGAATTAATGTTCATGCGAGAATGTTCAATTGTTCATGCAAAACGATCGATGACCCGCGACCTGATGAAATGACTCTGAGATGACCAAAATGTTCCGTTTTGAAAATTTTCATCTTTCAACTAATTTTGACTCTCAGAGGTGGATCATCACTTTTGGAGATAAAATGAGCATCGTTATAGTCATTTTCATGCTTCTAGGGAGCCAAAACTCAAGATTTGGCTTATGGTTAAAAGTGACTTAAAAGGACCCAAATGCTCACATCGAGGGCTTAAAACGTGTTTATTCACTGCAGGAAGAGATATAAACAACATTTAGAGTAAATTATTGTTCATGCGAGAACGTTCAATTTTTCATGCAAAACGATCGATGACCCGCGACCTGATGAAATTGCTCTGAGA
This sequence comes from Lissotriton helveticus, assembly GCF_964261635.1. NCBI lineage: Eukaryota > Metazoa > Chordata > Amphibia > Caudata > Salamandridae > Lissotriton > Lissotriton helveticus. The sequence continues at coordinate 1,164,213,085 of NC_136069.1, read as the reverse complement.
TGACCAAAATGGTCCGTTTTGAAAATTTTCATCTTTCAACTAATTTTGACTCTCAGAGGTTGATCATCACTTTTGGAGATAAAATGAGCATCGTTATCGTCATTTTCATGCTTCTAGGGAGCCAAAACTCAAGATTTGGCTTATGGTTAAAAGTGACTTAAAAGGACCCAAATGCTCACTTTGAGGGCTTAAAACGTGTTTATTCACTGCGGAAAGAGATATAAACAATATTTAGAGTGAATTAATGTTCATGCGAGAACGTTCAATTTTTCATGCAAAACGATCGATGACCCGCGACCTGATGAAATGACTCTGAGATGACCAAAATGTTCCGTTTTGAAAATTTTCATCTTTCAACTAATTTTGACTCTCAGAGGTGGATCATCACTTTTGGAGATAAAATGAGCATCGTTATCGTCATTTTCATGCTTCTAGGGAGCCAAAACTCAAGATTTGGCTTATGGTTAAAAGTGACTTAAAAGGACCCAAATGCTCACTTGGAGGGCTTAAAACGTGTTTATTCACTGCAGAAAGAGATATAAACAATATTTAGAGTGAATTAATGTTCATGCGAGAACGTTCAATTTTTCATGCAAAACGATCGATGACCCGCGACCTGATGAAATTGCTCTGAGATGACCAAAATGGTCCGTTTTGAAAAAGTTCATCTTTCAACTAATTTTGACTCTCAGAGGTGGATCATCACTTTTGGAGATAAAATGAGCATCGTTATCGCCATTTTCATGCTTCTAGGGAGCCAAAACTCAAGATTTGGCTCATGGTTAAAAGTGACGGAAAAGGCCCAAAATGCTCACTTCGAGGGCTTAAAACGTGTTTATTCACTGCGGGAAGAGATATAAACAATAGTTAGAGTAAATTAATGTTCATGCGAGAACGTTCAATTTTTCATGCAAAACGATCGATGACCCGCGACCTGATGAAATGACTCTGAGATGACCAAAATGTTCCGTTTTGAAAATGTTCATCTTTCAACTAATTTTGACTCTCAGAGTTGGATCATCACTTTTGGAGATAAAATGAGCATCGTTATAGTCATTTTCATGCTTCTAGGGAGCCAAAACTCAAGATTTGGCTTATGGTTAAAAGTGACTTAAAAGGACCCAAATGCTCACTTCGAGGGCTTAAAACGTGTTTATTCACTGCAGGAAGAGATATAAACAACATTTAGAGTAAATTATTGTTCATGCGAGAACGTTCAATTTTTCATGCAAAACGATCGATGACCCGCGACCTGATGAAATTGCTCTGAGATGACCAAAATGGTCCGTTTTGAAAATTTTCATCTTTCAACTAATTTTGACTCTCAGAGGTTGATCATCACTTTTGGAGATAAAATGAGCATCGTTATCGTGATTTTCATGCTTCTAGGGTGCAAAAACTCAAGATTTGGCTTATGGTTAAAAGTGACTTAAAAGGACCCAAATGCTCACTTTGAGGGCTTAAAACGTGTTTATTCACTGCGGAAAGAGATATAAACAATATTTAGAGTGAATTAATGTTCATGCGAGAACGTTCAATTTTTCATGCAAAACGATCGATGACCCGCGACCTGATGAAATGACTCTGAGATTACCAAAATGTTCCGTTTTGAAAATTTTCATCTTTCAACTAATTTTGACTCTCAGAGGTGGATCATCACTTTTGGAGATAAAATGAGCATCGTTATCATCATTTTCATGCTTCTAGGGAGCCAAAACTCAAGATTTGGCTTATGGTTAAAAGTGACTTAAAAGGACCCAAATGCTCACTTGGAGGGCTTAAAACGTGTTTATTCACTGCGGGAAGAGATATAAACAACATTTAGAGTAAATTATTGTTCATGCGAGAACGTTCAATTTTTCATGCAAAACGATCGATGACCCGCGACCTGATGAAATTACTCTGAGATGACCATAATGGTCCGTTTTGAAAATTTTCATCTTTCAACTAATTTTGACTCTCAGAGGTTGATAATCACTTTTGGAGAGAAAATGAGCATCGTTATCGTCATTTTCATGCTTCTAGGGAGCCAAAACTCAAGATTTGGCTTATGGTTAAAAGTGACTTAAAAGGACCCAAATGCTCACTTCGAGGGCTTAAAGCGTGTTTATTCACTGCGGGAAGAGATATAAACAACATTTAGAGTAAATTATTGTTCATGCGAGACGTTCAATTTTTCATACAAAACGATCGATGACCCGCGACCTGATGAAATTGCTCTGAGATGACCAAAATGTTACGTTTTGAAAATGTTCATCTTTCAACTAATTTTGACTCTCAGAGGTGGATCATCACTTTTGGAGATAAAATGAGCATCGTTATCGTCATTTTCATGCTTCTAGGGAGCCAAAACTCAAGATTTGGCTCATGGTTAAAAGTGACTTAAAAGGCCCAAAATGCTCACTTCGAGGGCTTAAAACGTGTTTATTCACTGCCGGAAGAGATAAAAACAATAGTTAGAGTGAATTAATGTTCATGCGAGAACGTTCAATTTTTCATGCAAAACAATCGATGACCCGCGACCTGATGAAATTGCTCTGAGATGACCAAAATGGTCCGTTTTGAAAATGTTCATCTTTCAACTAATTTTGACTCTCAGAGGTGGATCATCACTATTGGAGATAAAATGAGCATCGTTATCGTCATTTTCATGCTTCTAGGGAGCCAAAACTCAAGATTTGGCTTATGGTTCAAAGTGACTTAAAAGGACCCAAATGCTCACTTTGAGGGCTTAAAACGTGTTTATTCACTGCGGAAAGAGATATAAACAATCTTTAGAGTGAATTAATGTTCATGCGAGAACGTTCAATTTTTCATGCAAAACGATCGATGACCCGCGACCTGATGAAATTGCTCTGAGATGACCAAAATGGTCCGTTTTGAAAAAGTTCATCTTTCAACTAATTTTGACTCTCAGAGGTGGATCATCACTTTTGGAGATAAAATGAGCATCGTTATCGTCATTTTCATGCTTCTAGGGAGCCAAAACTCAATATTTGGCTTATGGTTAAAAGTGACTTAAAAGGACCCAAATGCTCACTTTGAGGGCTTAAAACGTGTTTATTCACTGCGGAAAGAGATATAAACAATATTTAGAGTGAATTAATGTTCATGCGAGAACGTTCAATTTTTCATGCAAAACGATCGATGACCCGCGACCTGATGAAATGACTCTGAGATGACCAAAATGTTCCGTTTTGAAAAAGTTCATCTTTCAACTAATTTTGACTCTCAGAGGTGGATCATCACTTTTGGAGATAAAATGAGCATCGTTATCGTCATTTTCATGCTTCTAGGGAGCCAAAACTCAAGATTTGGCTTATGGTTAAAAGTGACTTAAAAGGACCCAAATGCTCACTTCGAGGGCTTAAAACGTGTTAATTCACTGCGGGAAGAGATATAAACAATAGTTAGAGTGAATTAATGTTCATGCAAGAACGTTCAATTTTTCATGCAAAACGATCGATGACCCGTGACCTGATGAAATGACTCTGAGATTACCAAAATGTTCCGTTTTGAAAATTTTCATCTTTCAACTAATTTTGACTCTCAGAGGTGGATCATCACTTTTGGAGATAAAATGAGCATCGTTATCGTCATTTTCATGCTTCTAGGGAGCCAAAACTCAAGATTTGGCTTATGGTTAAAAGTGACTTAAAAGGACCCAAATGCTCACTTGGAGGGCTTAAAACGTGTTTATTCACTGCGGGAAGAGATATAAACAACATTTAGAGTAAATTATTGTTCATGCGAGAACGTTCAATTTTTCATGCAAAACGATCGATGACCCGCGACCTGATGAAATTACTCTGAGATGACCAAAATGGTCCGTTTTGAAAATTTTCATCTTTCAACTAATTTTGACTCTCAGAGGTTGATCATCACTTTTGGAGATAAAATGAGCATCGTTATCGTCATTTTCATGCTTCTAGGGAGCCAAAACTCAAGATTTGGCTTATGGTTAAAAGTGACTTAAAAGGACCCAAATGCTCACTTTGAGGGCTTAAAACGTGTTTATTCACTGCGGAAAGAGATATAAACAATATTTAGAGTGAATTAATGTTTATGCGAGAACGTTCAATTTTTCATGCAAAACGATCGATGACCCGCGACCTGATGAAATGACTCTGAGATGACCAAAATGTTCCGTTTTGAAAATGTTCATCTTTCAACTAATTTTGACTCTCAGAGGCGGATCATCATTTTTGGAGATAAAATTTGCATCGTTATCGTCATTTTCATGCTTCTAGGGAGCCAAAACTCAAGATTTGGCTTATGGTTAAAAGTGACTTAAAAGGACCCAAATGCTCACTTCGAGGGCTTAAAACGTGTTTATTCACTGCCGGAAGAGATATAAACATCATTTAGAGTAAATTATTGTTCATGCGAGAACGTTCAATTTTTCATGCAAAACGATCGATGACCCGCGACCTGATGAAATTGCTCTGAGATGACCAAAATGGTCCGTTTTGAAAAAGTTCATCTTTCAACTAATTTTGACTCTCAGAGGTGGATCATCACTTTTGGAGATAAAATGAGCATCGTTATCGCCATTTTCATGCTTTTAGGGAGCAAAAACTCAAGATTTGGCTCATGGTTAAAAGTGACTGAAAAGGCCCAAAATGCTCACTTCGAGGGCTTAAAACGTGTTTATTCACTGCGGGAAGAGATATAAACAATAGTTAGAGTGAATTAATGTTCATGCGAGAATGTTCAATTGTTCATGCAAAACGATCGATGACCCGCGACCTGATGAAATGACTCTGAGATGACCAAAATGTTCCGTTTTGAAAATTTTCATCTTTCAACTAATTTTGACTCTCAGAGGTGGATCATCACTTTTGGAGATAAAATGAGCATCGTTATAGTCATTTTCATGCTTCTAGGGAGCCAAAACTCAAGATTTGGCTTATGGTTAAAAGTGACTTAAAAGGACCCAAATGCTCACATCGAGGGCTTAAAACGTGTTTATTCACTGCAGGAAGAGATATAAACAACATTTAGAGTAAATTATTGTTCATGCGAGAACGTTCAATTTTTCATGCAAAACGATCGATGACCCGCGACCTGATGAAATTGCTCTGAGATGACCAAAATGGTCCGTTTTGAAAATTTTCATCTTTCAACTAATTTTGACTCTCAGAGGTTGATCATCACTTTTGGAGATAAAATGAGCATCGTTATCGTCATTTTCATGCTTCTAGGGAGCCAAAACTCAAGATTTGGCTTATGGTTAAAAGTGACTTAAAAGGACCCAAATGCTCACTTTGAGGGCTTAAAACGTGTTTATTCACTGCGGAAAGAGATATAAACAATATTTAGAGTGAATTAATGTTCATGCGAGAACGTTCAATTTTTCATGCAAAACGATCGATGACCCGCGACCTGATGAAATGACTCTGAGATGACCAAAATGTTCCGTTTTGAAAATTTTCATCTTTCAACTAATTTTGACTCTCAGAGGTGGATCATCACTTTTGGAGATAAAATGAGCATCGTTATCGTCATTTTCATGCTTCTAGGGAGCCAAAACTCAAGATTTGGCTTATGGTTAAAAGTGACTTAAAAGGACCCAAATGCTCACTTGGAGGGCTTAAAACGTGTTTATTCACTGCAGAAAGAGATATAAACAATATTTAGAGTGAATTAATGTTCATGCGAGAACGTTCAATTTTTCATGCAAAACGATCGATGACCCGCGACCTGATGAAATTGCTCTGAGATGACCAAAATGGTCCGTTTTGAAAAAGTTCATCTTTCAACTAATTTTGACTCTCAGAGGTGGATCATCACTTTTGGAGATAAAATGAGCATCGTTATCGCCATTTTCATGCTTCTAGGGAGCCAAAACTCAAGATTTGGCTCATGGTTAAAAGTGACGGAAAAGGCCCAAAATGCTCACTTCGAGGGCTTAAAACGTGTTTATTCACTGCGGGAAGAGATATAAACAATAGTTAGAGTAAATTAATGTTCATGCGAGAACGTTCAATTTTTCATGCAAAACGATCGATGACCCGCGACCTGATGAAATGACTCTGAGATGACCAAAATGTTCCGTTTTGAAAATGTTCATCTTTCAACTAATTTTGACTCTCAGAGTTGGATCATCACTTTTGGAGATAAAATGAGCATCGTTATAGTCATTTTCATGCTTCTAGGGAGCCAAAACTCAAGATTTGGCTTATGGTTAAAAGTGACTTAAAAGGACCCAAATGCTCACTTCGAGGGCTTAAAACGTGTTTATTCACTGCAGGAAGAGATATAAACAACATTTAGAGTAAATTATTGTTCATGCGAGAACGTTCAATTTTTCATGCAAAACGATCGATGACCCGCGACCTGATGAAATTGCTCTGAGATGACCAAAATGGTCCGTTTTGAAAATTTTCATCTTTCAACTAATTTTGACTCTCAGAGGTTGATCATCACTTTTGGAGATAAAATGAGCATCGTTATCGTGATTTTCATGCTTCTAGGGTGCAAAAACTCAAGATTTGGCTTATGGTTAAAAGTGACTTAAAAGGACCCAAATGCTCACTTTGAGGGCTTAAAACGTGTTTATTCACTGCGGAAAGAGATATAAACAATATTTAGAGTGAATTAATGTTCATGCGAGAACGTTCAATTTTTCATGCAAAACGATCGATGACCCGCGACCTGATGAAATGACTCTGAGATTACCAAAATGTTCCGTTTTGAAAATTTTCATCTTTCGACTAATTTTGACTCTCAGAGGTGGATCATCACTTTTGGAGATAAAATGAGCATCGTTATCATCATTTTCATGCTTCTAGGGAGCCAAAACTCAAGATTTGGCTTATGGTTAAAAGTGACTTAAAAGGACCCAAATGCTCACTTGGAGGGCTTAAAACGTGTTTATTCACTGCGGGAAGAGATATAAACAACATTTAGAGTAAATTATTGTTCATGCGAGAACGTTCAATTTTTCATGCAAAACGATCGATGACCCGCGACCTGATGAAATTACTCTGAGATGACCATAATGGTCCGTTTTGAAAATTTTCATCTTTCAACTAATTTTGACTCTCAGAGGTTGATAATCACTTTTGGAGAGAAAATGAGCATCGTTATCGTCATTTTCATGCTTCTAGGGAGCCAAAACTCAAGATTTGGCTTATGGTTAAAAGTGACTTAAAAGGACCCAAATGCTCACTTCGAGGGCTTAAAGCGTGTTTATTCACTGCGGGAAGAGATATAAACAACATTTAGAGTAAATTATTGTTCATGCGAGACGTTCAATTTTTCATACAAAACGATCGATGACCCGCGACCTGATGAAATTGCTCTGAGATGACCAAAATGTTACGTTTTGAAAATGTTCATCTTTCAACTAATTTTGACTCTCAGAGGTGGATCATCACTTTTGGAGATAAAATGAGCATCGTTATCGTCATTTTCATGCTTCTAGGGAGCCAAAACTCAAGATTTGGCTCATGGTTAAAAGTGACTTAAAAGGCCCAAAATGCTCACTTCGAGGGCTTAAAACGTGTTTATTCACTGCCGGAAGAGATAAAAACAATAGTTAGAGTGAATTAATGTTCATGCGAGAACGTTCAATTTTTCATGCAAAACAATCGATGACCCGCGACCTGATGAAATTGCTCTGAGATGACCAAAATGGTCCGTTTTGAAAATGTTCATCTTTCAACTAATTTTGACTCTCAGAGGTGGATCATCACTATTGGAGATAAAATGAGCATCGTTATCGTCATTTTCATGCTTCTAGGGAGCCAAAACTCAAGATTTGGCTTATGGTTCAAAGTGACTTAAAAGGACCCAAATGCTCACTTTGAGGGCTTAAAACGTGTTTATTCACTGCGGAAAGAGATATAAACAATCTTTAGAGTGAATTAATGTTCATGCGAGAACGTTCAATTTTTCATGCAAAACGATCGATGACCCGCGACCTGATGAAATGACTCTGAGATGACCAAAATGTTCCGTTTTGAAAATTTTCATCTTTCAACTAATTTTGACTCTCAGAGGTGGATCATCACTTTTGGAGATAAAATGAGCATCGTTATCGTCATTTTCATGCTTCTAGGGAGCCAAAACTCAAGATTTGGCTTATGGTTAAAAGTGACTTAAAAGGACCCAAATGCTCACTTGGAGGGCTTAAAACGTGTTTATTAACTGCAGAAAGAGATATAAACAATATTTAGAGTGAATTAATGTTCATGCGAGAACGTTCAATTTTTCATGCAAAACGATCGATGACCCGCGACCTGATGAAATTGCTCTGAGATGACCAAAATGGTCCGTTTTGAAAAAGTTCATCTTTCAACTAATTTTGACTCTCAGAGGTGGATCATCACTTTTGGAGATAAAATGAGCATCGTTATCGCCATTTTCATGCTTCTAGGGAGCCAAAACTCAAGATTTGGCTCATGGTTAAAAGTGACGGAAAAGGCCCAAAATGCTCACTTCGAGGGCTTAAAACGTGTTTATTCACTGCGGGAAGAGATATAAACAATAGTTAGAGTAAATTAATGTTCATGCGAGAACGTTCAATTTTTCATGCAAAACGATCGATGACCCGCGACCTGATGAAATGACTCTGAGATGACCAAAATGTTCCGTTTTGAAAATGTTCATCTTTCAACTAATTTTGACTCTCAGAGTTGGATCATCACTTTTGGAGATAAAATGAGCATCGTTATAGTCATTTTCATGCTTCTAGGGAGCCAAAACTCAAGATTTGGCTTATGGTTAAAAGTGACTTAAAAGGACCCAAATGCTCACTTCGAGGGCTTAAAACGTGTTTATTCACTGCAGGAAGAGATATAAACAACATTTAGAGTAAATTATTGTTCATGCGAGAACGTTCAATTTTTCATGCAAAACGATCGATGACCCGCGACCTGATGAAATTGCTCTGAGATGACCAAAATGGTCCGTTTTGAAAATTTTCATCTTTCAACTAATTTTGACTCTCAGAGGTTGATCATCACTTTTGGAGATAAAATGAGCATCGTTATCGTGATTTTCATGCTTCTAGGGTGCAAAAACTCAAGATTTGGCTTATGGTTAAAAGTGACTTAAAAGGACCCAAATGCTCACTTTGAGGGCTTAAAACGTGTTTATTCACTGCGGAAAGAGATATAAACAATATTTAGAGTGAATTAATGTTCATGCGAGAACGTTCAATTTTTCATGCAAAACGATCGATGACCCGCGACCTGATGAAATGACTCTGAGATTACCAAAATGTTCCGTTTTGAAAATTTTCATCTTTCAACTAATTTTGACTCTCAGAGGTGGATCATCACTTTTGGAGATAAAATGAGCATCGTTATCATCATTTTCATGCTTCTAGGGAGCCAAAACTCAAGATTTGGCTTATGGTTAAAAGTGACTTAAAAGGACCCAAATGCTCACTTGGAGGGCTTAAAACGTGTTTATTCACTGCGGGAAGAGATATAAACAACATTTAGAGTAAATTATTGTTCATGCGAGAACGTTCAATTTTTCATGCAAAACGATCGATGACCCGCGACCTGATGAAATTACTCTGAGATGACCATAATGGTCCGTTTTGAAAATTTTCATCTTTCAACTAATTTTGACTCTCAGAGGTTGATAATCACTTTTGGAGAGAAAATGAGCATCGTTATCGTCATTTTCATGCTTCTAGGGAGCCAAAACTCAAGATTTGGCTTATGGTTAAAAGTGACTTAAAAGGACCCAAATGCTCACTTCGAGGGCTTAAAGCGTGTTTATTCACTGCGGGAAGAGATATAAACAACATTTAGAGTAAATTATTGTTCATGCGAGACGTTCAATTTTTCATACAAAACGATCGATGACCCGCGACCTGATGAAATTGCTCTGAGATGACCAAAATGTTACGTTTTGAAAATGTTCATCTTTCAACTAATTTTGACTCTCAGAGGTGGATCATCACTTTTGGAGATAAAATGAGCATCGTTATCGTCATTTTCATGCTTCTAGGGAGCCAAAACTCAAGATTTGGCTCATGGTTAAAAGTGACTTAAAAGGCCCAAAATGCTCACTTCGAGGGCTTAAAACGTGTTTATTCACTGCCGGAAGAGATAAAAACAATAGTTAGAGTGAATTAATGTTCATGCGAGAACGTTCAATTTTTCATGCAAAACAATCGATGACCCGCGACCTGATGAAATTGCTCTGAGATGACCAAAATGGTCCGTTTTGAAAATGTTCATCTTTCAACTAATTTTGACTCTCAGAGGTGGATCATCACTATTGGAGATAAAATGAGCATCGTTATCGTCATTTTCATGCTTCTAGGGAGCCAAAACTCAAGATTTGGCTTATGGTTCAAAGTGACTTAAAAGGACCCAAATGCTCACTTTGAGGGCTTAAAACGTGTTTATTCACTGCGGAAAGAGATATAAACAATCTTTAGAGTGAATTAATGTTCATGCGAGAACGTTCAATTTTTCATGCAAAACGATCGATGACCCGCGACCTGATGAAATTGCTCTGAGATGACCAAAATGGTCCGTTTTGAAAAAGTTCATCTTTCAACTAATTTTGACTCTCAGAGGTGGATCATCACTTTTGGAGATAAAATGAGCATCGTTATCGTCATTTTCATGCTTCTAGGGAGCCAAAACTCAATATTTGGCTTATGGTTAAAAGTGACTTAAAAGGACCCAAATGCTCACTTTGAGGGCTTAAAACGTGTTTATTCACTGCGGAAAGAGATATAAACAATATTTAGAGTGAATTAATGTTCATGCGAGAACGTTCAATTTTTCATGCAAAACGATCGATGACCCGCGACCTGATGAAATGACTCTGAGATGACCAAAATGTTCCGTTTTGAAAAAGTTCATCTTTCAACTAATTTTGACTCTCAGAGGTGGATCATCACTTTTGGAGATAAAATGAGCATCGTTATCGTCATTTTCATGCTTCTAGGGAGCCAAAACTCAAGATTTGGCTTATGGTTAAAAGTGACTTAAAAGGACCCAAATGCTCACTTCGAGGGCTTAAAACGTGTTAATTCACTGCGGGAAGAGATATAAACAATAGTTAGAGTGAATTAATGTTCATGCAAGAACGTTCAATTTTTCATGCAAAACGATCGATGACCCGTGACCTGATAAAATGACTCTGAGATTACCAAAATGTTCCGTTTTGAAAATTTTCATCTTTCAACTAATTTTGACTCTCAGAGGTGGATCATCACTTTTGGAGATAAAATGAGCATCGTTATCGTCATTTTCATGCTTCTAGGGAGCCAAAACTCAAGATTTGGCTTATGGTTAAAAGTGACTTAAAAGGACCCAAATGCTCACTTGGAGGGCTTAAAACGTGTTTATTCACTGCGGGAAGAGATATAAACAACATTTAGAGTAAATTATTGTTCATGCGAGAACGTTCAATTTTTCATGCAAAACGATCGATGACCCGCGACCTGATGAAATTACTCTGAGATGACCAAAATGGTCCGTTTTGAAAATTTTCATCTTTCAACTAATTTTGACTCTCAGAGGTTGATCATCACTTTTGGAGATAAAATGAGCATCGTTATCGTCATTTTCATGCTTCTATGGAGCCAAAACTCAAGATTTGGCTTATGGTTAAAAGTGACTTAAAAGGACCCAAATGCTCACTTTGAGGGCTTAAAACGTGTTTATTCACTGCGGAAAGAGATATAAACAATATTTAGAGTGAATTAATGTTCATGCGAGAACGTTCAATTTTTCATGCAAAACGATCGATGACCCGCGACCTGATGAAATGACTCTGAGATTACCAAAATGTTCCGTTTTGAAAATTTTCATCTTTCAACTAATTTTGACTCTCAGAGGTGGATCATCACTTTTGGAGATAAAATGAGCATCGTTATCATCATTTTCATGCTTCTAGGGAGCCAAAACTCAAGATTTGGCTTATGGTTAAAAGTGACTTAAAAGGACCCAAATGCTCACTTGGAGGGCTTAAAACGTGTTTATTCACTGTGGGAAGAGATATAAACAACATTTAGAGTAAATTATTGTTCATGCGAGAACGTTCAATTTTTCATGCAAAACGATCGATGACCCGCGACCTGATGAAATTACTCTGAGATGACCATAATGGTCCGTTTTGAAAATTTTCATCTTTCAACTAATTTTGACTCTCAGAGGTTGATAATCACTTTTGGAGAGAAAATGAGCATCGTTATCGTCATTTTCATGCTTCTAGGGAGCCAAAACTCAAGATTTGGCTTATGGTTAAAAGTGACTTAAAAGGACCCAAATGCTCACTTCGAGGGCTTAAAGCGTGTTTATTCACTGCGGGAAGAGATATAAACAACATTTAGAGTAAATTATTGTTCATGCGAGACGTTCAATTTTTCATACAAAACGATCGATGACCCGCGACCTGATGAAATTGCTCTGAGATGACCAAAATGTTACGTTTTGAAAATGTTCATCTTTCAACTAATTTTGACTCTCAGAGGTGGATCATCACTTTTGGAGATAAAATGAGCATCGTTATCGTCATTTTCATGCTTCTAGGGAGCCAAAACTCAAGATTTGGCTCATGGTTAAAAGTGACTTAAAAGGCCCAAAATGCTCACTTCGAGGGCTTAAAACGTGTTTATTCACTGCCGGAAGAGATAAAAACAATAGTTAGAGTGAATTAATGTTCATGCGAGAACGTTCAATTTTTCATGCAAAACGATCGATGACCCGCGACCTGATGAAATTGCTCTGAGATGACCAAAATGGTCCGTTTTGAAAAAGTTCATCTTTCAACTAATTTTGACTCTCAGAGGTGGATCATCACTTTTGGAGATAAAATGAGCATCGTTATCGTCATTTTCATGCTTCTAGGGAGCCAAAACTCAATATTTGGCTTATGGTTAAAAGTGACTTAAAAGGACCCAAATGCTCACTTTGAGGGCTTAAAACGTGTTTATTCACTGCGGAAAGAGATATAAACAATATTTAGAGTGAATTAATGTTCATGCGAGAACGTTCAATTTTTCATGCAAAACGATCGATGACCCGCGACCTGATGAAATGACTCTGAGATGACCAAAATGTTCCGTTTTGAAAAAGTTCATCTTTCAACTAATTTTGACTCTCAGAGGTGGATCATCACTTTTGGAGATAAAATGAGCATCGTTATCGTCATTTTCATGCTTCTAGGGAGCCAAAACTCAAGATTTGGCTTATGGTTAAAAGTGACTTAAAAGGACCCAAATGCTCACTTCGAGGGCTTAAAACGTGTTTATTCACTGCGGGAAGAGATATAAACAATAGTTAGAGTGAATTAATGTTCATGCAAGAACGTTCAATTTTTCATGCAAAACGATCGATGACCCGTGACCTGATGAAATGACTCTGAGATTACCAAAATGTTCCGTTTTGAAAATGTTCATCTTTCAACTAATTTTGACTCTCAGAGGTGGATCATCACTTTTGGAGATAAAATGAGCATCGTTATCGTCATTTTCATGCTTCTAGGGAGCCAAAACTCAAGATTTGGCTTATGGTTAAAAGTGACTTAAAAGGACCCAAATGCTCACTTGGAGGGCTTAAAACGTGTTTATTCACTGCGGGAAGAGATATAAACAACATTTAGAGTAAATTATTGTTCATGCGAGAACGTTCAATTTTTCATGCAAAACGATCGATGACCCGCGACCTGATGAAATTACTCTGAGATGACCAAAATGGTCCGTTTTGAAAATTTTCATCTTTCAACTAATTTTGACTCTCAGAGGTTGATCATCACTTTTGGAGATAAAATGAGCATCGTTATCGTCATTTTCATGCTTCTAGGGAGCCAAAACTCAAGATTTGGCTTATGGTTAAAAGTGACTTAAAAGGACCCAAATGCTCACTTTGAGGGCTTAAAACGTGTTTATTCACTGCGGAAAGAGATATAAACAATATTTAGAGTGAATTAATGTTTATGCGAGAACGTTCAATTTTTCATGCAAAACGATCGATGACCCGCGACCTGATGAAATGACTCTGAGATGACCAAAATGTTCCGTTTTGAAAATGTTCATCTTTCAACTAATTTTGACTCTCAGAGGTGGATCATCACTTTTGGAGATAAAATTTGCATCGTTATCGTCATTTTCATGCTTCTAGGGAGCCAAAACTCAAGATTTGGCTTATGGTTAAAAGTGACTTAAAAGGACCCAAATGCTCACTTCGAGGGCTTAAAACGTGTTTATTCACTGCCAGAAGAGATATAAACATCATTTAGAGTAAATTATTGTTCATGCGAGAACGTTCAATTTTTCATGCAAAACGATCGATGACCCGCGACCTGATGAAATGACTCTGAGATGACCAAAATGTTCCGTTTTGAAAATTTTCATCTTTCAACTAATTTTGACTCTCAGAGGTGGATCATCACTTTTGGAGATAAAATGAGCATCGTTATCGTCATTTTCATGCTTCTAGGGAGCCAAAACTCAAGATTTGGCTTATGGTTAAAAGTGACTTAAAAGGACCCAAATGCTCACTTGGAGGGCTTAAAACGTGTTTATTCACTGCGGAAAGAGATATAAACAATATTTAGAGTGAATTAATGTTCATGTGAGAACGTTCAATTTTTCATGCAAAACGATCGATGACCCGCAACCTGATGAAATTGCTCTGAGATGACCAAAATGGTCCGTTTTGAAAAAGTTCATCTTTCAACTAATTTTGACTCTCAGAGGTGGATCATCACTTTTGGAGATAAAATGAGCATCGTTATCGCCATTTTCATGCTTTTAGGGAGCAAAAACTCAAGATTTGGCTCATGGTTAAAAGTGACTGAAAAGGCCCAAAATGCTCACTTCGAGGGCTTAAAACGTGTTTATTCACTGCGGGAAGAGATATAAACAATAGTTAGAGTGAATTAATGTTCATGCGAGAACGTTCAATTGTTCATGCAAAACGATCGATGACCCGCGACCTGATGAAATGACTCTGAGATGACCAAAATGTTCCGTTTTGAAAATTTTCATCTTTCAACTAATTTTGACTCTCAGAGGTGGATCATCACTTTTGGAGATAAAATGAGCATCGTTATAGTCATTTTCATGCTTCTAGGGAGCCAAAACTCAAGATTTGGCTTATGGTTAAAAGTGACTTAAAAGGACGCAAATGCTCACATCGAGGGCTTAAAACGTGTTTATTCACTGCAGGAAGAGATATAAACAACATTTAGAGTAAATTATTGTTCATGCGAGAACGTTCAATTTTTCATGCAAAACGATCGATGACCCGCGACCTGATGAAATTGCTCTGAGATGACCAAAATGGTCCGTTTTGAAAATTTTCATCTTTCAACTAATTTTGACTCTCAGAGGTTGATCATCACTTTTGGAGATAAAATGAGCATCGTTATCGTCATTTTCATGCTTCTAGGGAGCCAAAACTCAAGATTTGTCTTATGGTTAAAAGTGACTTAAAAGGACCCAAATGCTCACTTTGAGGGCTTAAAACGTGTTTATTCACTGCGGAAAGAGATATAAACAATATTTAGAGTGAATTAATGTTCATGCGAGAACGTTCAATTTTTCATGCAAAACGATCGATGACCCGCGACCTGATGAAATGACTCTGAGATGACCAAAATGTTCCGTTTTGAAAATTTTCATCTTTCAACTAATTTTGACTCTCAGAGGTGGATCATCACTTTTGGAGATAAAATGAGCATCGTTATCGTCATTTTCATGCTTCTAGGGAGCCAAAACTCAAGATTTGGCTTATGGTTAAAAGTGACTTAAAAGGACCCAAATGCTCACTTGGAGGGCTTAAAACGTGTTTATTCACTGCAGAAAGAGATATAAACAATATTTAGAGTGAATTAATGTTCATGCGAGAACGTTCAATTTTTCATGCAAAACGATCGATGACCCGCGACCTGATGAAATTGCTCTGAGATGACCAAAATGGTCCGTTTTGAAAAAGTTCATCTTTCAACTAATTTTGACTCTCAGAGGTGGATCATCACTTTTGGAGATAAAATGAGCATCGTTATCGCCATTTTCATGCTTCTAGGGAGCCAAAACTCAAGATTTGGCTCATGGTTAAAAGTGACGGAAAAGGCCCAAAATGCTCACTTCGAGGGCTTAAAACGTGTTTATTCACTGCGGGAAGAGATATAAACAATAGTTAGAGTAAATTAATGTTCATGCGAGAACGTTCAATTTTTCATGCAAAACGATCGATGACCCGCGACCTGATGAAATGACTCTGAGATGACCAAAATGTTCCGTTTTGAAAATTTTCATCTTTCAACTAATTTTGACTCTCAGAGTTGGATCATCACTTTTGGAGATAAAATGAGCATCGTTATAGTCATTTTCATGCTTCTAGGGAGCCAAAACTCAAGATTTGGCTTATGGTTAAAAGTGACTTAAAAGGACCCAAATGCTCACTTCGAGGGCTTAAAACGTGTTTATTCACTGCAGGAAGAGATATAAACAACATTTAGAGTAAATTATTGTTCATGCGAGAACGTTCAATTTTTCATGCAAAACGATCGATGACCCGCGACCTGATGAAATTGCTCTGAGATGACCAAAATGGTCCGTTTTGAAAATTTTCATCTTTCAACTAATTTTGACTCTCAGAGGTTGATCATCACTTTTGGAGATAAAATTAGCATCGTTATCGTGATTTTCATGCTTCTAGGGTGCAAAAACTCAAGATTTGGCTTATGCTTAAAAGTGACTTAAAAGGACCCAAATGCTCACTTTGAGGGCTTAAAACGTGTTTATTCACTGCGGAAAGAGATATAAACAATATTTAGAGTGAATTAATGTTCATGCGAGAACGTTCAATTTTTCATGCAAAACGATCGATGACCCGCGACCTGATGAAATGACTCTGAGATTACCAAAATGTTCCGTTTTGAAAATTTTCATCTTTCAACTAATTTTGACTCTCAGAGGTGGATCATCACTTTTGGAGATAAAATGAGCATCGTTATCATCATTTTCATGCTTCTAGGGAGCCAAAACTCAAGATTTGGCTTATGGTTAAAAGTGACTTAAAAGGACCCAAATGCTCACTTGGAGGGCTTAAAACGTGTTTATTCACTGCGGGAAGAGATATAAACAACATTTAGAGTAAATTATTGTTCATGCGAGAACGTTCAATTTTTCATGCAAAACGATCGATGACCCGCGACCTGATGAAATGACTCTGAGATGACCAAAATGTTCCGTTTTGAAAATTTTCATCTTTCAACTAATTTTGACTCTCAGAGGTGGATCATCACTTTTGGAGATAAAATGAGCATCGTTATCGTCATTTTCATGCTTCTAGGGAGCCAAAACTCAAGATTTGGCTTATGGTTAAAAGTGACTTAAAAGGACCCAAATGCTCACTTGGAGGGCTTAAAACGTGTTTATTCACTGCGGGAAGAGATATAAACAACATTTAGAGTAAATTATTGTTCATGCGAGAACGTTCAATTTTTCATGCAAAACGATCGATGACCCGCGACCTGATGAAATTACTCTGAGATGACCAAAATGGTCAGTTTTGAAAATGTTCATCTTTCAACTAATTTTGACTCTCAGAGGTGGATCATCACTATTGGAGATAAAATGAGCATCGTTATCGTCATTTTCATGCTTCTAGGGAGCCAAAACTCAAGATTTGGCTTATGGTTAAAAGTGACTTAAAAGGACCCAAATGCTCACTTTGAGGGCTTAAAACGTGTTTATTCACTGCGGAAAGAGATATAAACAATATTTAGAGTGAATTAATGTTCATGCGAGAACGTTTAATTTTTCATGCAAAACGATCGATGACCCGCGACCTGATGAAATGACTCTGAGATGACCAAAATGTTCCGTTTTGAAAAAGTTCATCTTTCAACTAATTTTGACTCTCAGAGGTGGATCATCACTTTTGGAGATAAAATGAGCATCGTTATCGTCATTTTCATGCTTCTAGGGAGCCAAAACTCAAGATTTGGCTTATGGTTAAAAGTGACTTAAAAGGACCCAAATGCTCACTTGGAGGGCTTAAAACGTGTTTATTCACTGCGTGAAGAGATATAAACAATAGTTAGAGTGAATTAATGTTCATGCGAGAACGTTCAATTTTTCATGCAAAACGATCGATGACCCGCGACCTGATGAAATGACTCTGAGATTACCAAAATGTTCCGTTTTGAAAATTTTCATCTTTCAACTAATTTTGACTCTCAGAGGTGGATCATCACTTTTGGAGATAAAATGAGCATCGTTATCGTCATTTTCATGCTTCTAGGGAGCCAAAACTCAAGATTTGGCTTATGGTTAAAAGTGACTTAAAAGGACACAAATGCTCACTTGGAGGGCTTAAAACGTGTTTATTCACTGCGGGAAGAGATATAAACAACATTTAGAGTAAATTATTGTTCATGCGAGAACGTTCAATTTTTCATGCAAAACGATCGATGACCCGCGACCTGATGAAATTACTCTGAGATGACCAAAATGGTCCGTTTTGAAAATTTTCATCTTTCAACTAATTTTGACTCTCAGAGGTTGATCATCACTTTTGGAGATAAAATGAGCATCGTTATCGTCATTTTCATGCTTCTAGGGAGCCAAAACTCAAGATTTGGCTTATGGTTAAAAGTGACTTAAAAGGACCCAAATGCTCACTTTGAGGGCTTAAAACGTGTTTATTCACTGCGGAAAGAGATATAAACAATATTTAGAGTGAATTAATGTTCATGCGAGAACGTTCAATTTTTCATGCAAAACGATCGATGACCCGCGACCTGATGAAATGACTCTGAGATTACCAAAATGTTCTGTTTTGAAAATTTTCATCTTTCAACTAATTTTGACTCTCAGAGGTGGATCATCCCTTTTGGAGATAAAATGAGCATCGTTATCGTCATTTTCATGCTTCTAGGGAGCCAAAACTCAAGATTTGGCTTATGGTTAAAAGTGACTTAAAAGGACCCAAATGCTCACTTCGAGGGCTTAAAGCGTGTTTATTCACTGCGGGAAGAGATATAAACAACATTTAGAGTAAAATATTGTTCATGCGAGAACGTTTAATTTTTCATGCAAAACGATCGATGACCCGCGACCTGATGAAATTGCTCTGAGATGACCAAAATTGTCCGTTTTGAAAATTTTCATCTTTCAACTAATTTTGACTCTCAGAGGTTGATCATCACTTTTGGAGATAAAATGAGCATCGTTATCGTCATTTTCATGCTTCTAGGGAGCCAAAACTCAAGATTTGGCTTATGGTTAAAAGTGACTTAAAAGGACCCAAATGCTCACTTTGAGGGCTTAAAACGTGTTTATTCACTGCGGAAAGAGATATAAACAATATTTAGAGTGAATTAATGTTCATGCGAGAACGTTCAATTTTTCATGCAAAACGATCGAAGACCCGCGACCTGATGAAATTGCTCTAAGATGACCAAAATGGTCCGTTTTGAAAAAGTTCATCTTTCAACTAATTTTGACTCTCAGAGGTGGATCATCACTTTTGGAGATAAAATGAGCATCGTTATAGTCATTTTCATGCTTCTAGGGAGCCAAAACTCAAGATTTGGCTTATGGTTAAAAGTGACTTAAAAGGACCCAAATGCTCACTTCGAGGGCTTAAAACGTGTTTATTCACTGCAGGAAGAGATATAAACAACATTTAAAGTAAATTATTGTTCATGCGAGAACGTTCAATTTTTCATGCAAAACGATCGATGACCCGCGACCTGATGAAATTGCTCTGAGATGACCAAAATGGTCCGTTTTGAAATTTTTCGTCTTTCAACTAATTTTGACTCTCAGAGGTTGATCATCACTTTTGGAGATAAAATGAGCATCGTTATCGTCATTTTCATGCTTCTAGGGAGCCAAAACTCAAGATTTGGCTTATGGTTAAAAGTGACTTAAAAGGACCCAAATGCTCACTTTGAGGGCTTAAAACGTGTTTATTCACTGCGGAAAGAGATATAAACAATATTTAGAGTGAATTAATGTTCATGCGAGAACGTTCAATTTTTCATGCAAAACGATCGATGACCCGCGACCTGATGAAATGACTCTGAGATGACCAAAATGTTCCGTTTTGAAAAAGTTCATCTTTCAACTAATTTTGACTCTCAGAGGTGGATCATCACTTTTGGAGATAAAATGAGCATCGTTATCGTCATTTTCATGCTTCTAGGGAGCCAAAACTCAAGATTTGGCTTATGGTTAAAAGTGACTTAAAAGGACCCAAATGCTCACTTTGAGGGCTTAAAACGTGTTTATTCACTGCCGGAAGAGATATAAACAATAGTTAGAGTGAATTAATGTTCATGCGAGAACGTTCAATTTTTCATGCAAAACAATCGATGACCCGCGACCTGATGAAATTGCTCTGAGATGACCAAAATGGTCCGTTTTGAAATTTTTCATCTTTCAACTAATTTTGACTCTCAGAGGTGGATCATCACTTTTGGAGATAAAATGAGCATCATTATAGTCATTTTCATGCTTCTAGGGAGCCAAAACTCAAGATTTGGCTTATGGTTAAAAGTGACTTAAAAGGACCCAAATGCTCACTTCGAGGGCTTAAAACGTGTTTATTCACTGCAGGAAGAGATATAAACAACATTTAGAGTAAATTATTGTTCATGCGAGAACGTTCAATTTTTCATGCAAAACGATCGATGACCCGCGACCTGATGAAATGACTCTGAGATTACCAAAATGTTCCGTTTTGAAAATTTTCATCTTTCAACTAATTTTGACTCTCAGAGGTGGATCATCACTTTTGGAGATAAAATGAGCATCGTTATCGTCATTTTCATGCTTCTAGGGAGCCAAAACTCAAGATTTGGCTTATTGTTAAAAGTGACTTAAAAGGACCCAAATGCTCACTTCGAGGGCTTAAAGCGTGTTTATTCACTGCGGGAAGAGATATAAACAACATTTAGAGTAAATTATTGTTCATGCGAGAACGTTCAATTTTTCATGCAAAACGATCGATGACCCGCGACCTGATGAAATTGCTCTGAGATGACCAAAATGGTCCGTTTTGAAAATTTTCATCTTTCAACTAATTTTGACTCTCAGAGGTTGATCATCACTTTTGGAGATAAAATGAGCATCGTTATCGTGATTTTCATGCTTCTAGGGTGCAAAAACTCAAGATTTGGCTTATGGTTAAAAGTGACTTAAAAGGACCCAAATGCTCACTTTGAGGGCTTAAAACGTGTTTATTCACTGCGGAAAGAGATATAAACAATATTTAGAGTGAATTAATGTTCATGCGAGAACGTTCAATTTTTCATGCAAAACGATCGATGACCCGCGACCTGATGAAATGACTCTGAGATTACCAAAATGTTCCGTTTTGAAAATTTTCATCTTTCAACTAATTTTGACTCTCAGAGGTGGATCATCACTTTTGGAGATAAAATGAGCATCGTTATCATCATTTTCATGCTTCTAGGGAGCCAAAACTCAAGATTTGGCTTATGGTTAAAAGTGACTTAAAAGGACCCAAATGCTCACTTGGAGGGCTTAAAACGTGTTTATTCACTGCGGGAAGAGATATAAACAACATTTAGAGTAAATTATTGTTCATGCGAGAACGTTCAATTTTTCATGCAAAACGATCGATGACCCGCGACCTGATGAAATGACTCTGAGATTACCAAAATGTTCCGTTTTGAAAATTTTCATCTTTCAACTAATTTTGACTCTCAGAGGTGGATCATCACTTTTGGAGATAAAATGAGCATCGTTATCGTCATTTTCATGCTTCTAGGGAGCCAAAACTCAAGATTTGGCTTATGGTTAAAAGTGACTTAAAAGGACCCAAATGCTCACTTGGAGGGCTTAAAACGTGTTTATTCACTGCGGGAAGAGATATAAACAACATTTAGAGTAAATTATTGTTCATGCGAGAACGTTCAATTTTTCATGCAAAACGATCGATGACCCGCGACCTGATGAAATTACTCTGAGATGACCAAAATGGTCAGTTTTGAAAATGTTCATCTTTCAACTAATTTTGACTCTCAGAGGTGGATCATCACTATTGGAGATAAAATGAGCATCGTTATCGTCATTTTCATGCTTCTAGGGAGCCAAAACTCAAGATTTGGCTTATGGTTAAAAGTGACTTAAAAGGACCCAAATGCTCACTTTGAGGGCTTAAAACGTGTTTATTCACTGCGGAAAGAGATATAAACAATATTTAGAGTGAATTAATGTTCATGCGAGAACGTTTAATTTTTCATGCAAAACGATCGATGACCCGCGACCTGATGAAATTGCTCTGAGATGACCAAAATTGTCCGTTTTGAAAATTTTCATCTTTCAACTAATTTTGACTCTCAGAGGTTGATCATCACTTTTGGAGATAAAATGAGCATCGTTATCGTCATTTTCATGCTTCTAGGGAGCCAAAACTCAAGATTTGGCTTATGGTTAAAAGTGACTTAAAAGGACCCAAATGCTCACTTTGAGGGCTTAAAACGTGTTTATTCACTGCGGAAAGAGATATAAACAATATTTAGAGTGAATTAATGTTCATGCGAGAACGTTCAATTTTTCATGCAAAACGATCGAAGACCCGCGACCTGATGAAATTGCTCTAAGATGACCAAAATGGTCCGTTTTGAAAAAGTTCATCTTTCAACTAATTTTGACTCTCAGAGGTGGATCATCACTTTTGGAGATAAAATGAGCATCGTTATAGTCATTTTCATGCTTCTAGGGAGCCAAAACTCAAGATTTGGCTTATGGTTAAAAGTGACTTAAAAGGACCCAAATGCTCACTTCGAGGGCTTAAAACGTGTTTATTCACTGCAGGAAGAGATATAAACAACATTTAAAGTAAATTATTGTTCATGCGAGAACGTTCAATTTTTCATGCAAAACGATCGATGACCCGCGACCTGATGAAATTGCTCTGAGATGACCAAAATGGTCCGTTTTGAAATTTTTCGTCTTTCAACTAATTTTGACTCTCAGAGGTTGATCATCACTTTTGGAGATAAAATGAGCATCGTTATCGTCATTTTCATGCTTCTAGGGAGCCAAAACTCAAGATTTGGCTTATGGTTAAAAGTGACTTAAAAGGACCCAAATGCTCACTTTGAGGGCTTAAAACGTGTTTATTCACTGCGGAAAGAGATATAAACAATATTTAGAGTGAATTAATGTTCATGCGAGAACGTTCAATTTTTCATGCAAAACGATCGATGACCCGCGACCTGATGAAATGACTCTGAGATGACCAAAATGTTCCGTTTTGAAAAAGTTCATCTTTCAACTAATTTTGACTCTCAGAGGTGGATCATCACTTTTGGAGATAAAATGAGCATCGTTATCGTCATTTTCATGCTTCTAGGGAGCCAAAACTCAAGATTTGGCTTATGGTTAAAAGTGACTTAAAAGGACCCAAATGCTCACTTTGAGGGCTTAAAACGTGTTTATTCACTGCCGGAAGAGATATAAACAATAGTTAGAGTGAATTAATGTTCATGCGAGAACGTTCAATTTTTCATGCAAAACAATCGATGACCCGCGACCTGATGAAATTGCTCTGAGATGACCAAAATGGTCCGTTTTGAAATTTTTCATCTTTCAACTAATTTTGACTCTCAGAGGTGGATCATCACTTTTGGAGATAAAATGAGCATCATTATAGTCATTTTCATGCTTCTAGGGAGCCAAAACTCAAGATTTGGCTTATGGTTAAAAGTGACTTAAAAGGACCCAAATGCTCACTTCGAGGGCTTAAAACGTGTTTATTCACTGCAGGAAGAGATATAAACAACATTTAGAGTAAATTATTGTTCATGCGAGAACGTTCAATTTTTCATGCAAAACGATCGATGACCCGCGACCTGATGAAATGACTCTGAGATTACCAAAATGTTCCGTTTTGAAAATTTTCATCTTTCAACTAATTTTGACTCTCAGAGGTGGATCATCACTTTTGGAGATAAAATGAGCATCGTTATCGTCATTTTCATGCTTCTAGGGAGCCAAAACTCAAGATTTGGCTTATTGTTAAAAGTGACTTAAAAGGACCCAAATGCTCACTTCGAGGGCTTAAAGCGTGTTTATTCACTGCGGGAAGAGATATAAACAACATTTAGAGTAAATTATTGTTCATGCGAGAACGTTCAATTTTTCATGCAAAACGATCGATGACCCGCGACCTGATGAAATTGCTCTGAGATGACCAAAATGGTCCGTTTTGAAAATTTTCATCTTTCAACTAATTTTGACTCTCAGAGGTTGATCATCACTTTTGGAGATAAAATGAGCATCGTTATCGTGATTTTCATGCTTCTAGGGTGCAAAAACTCAAGATTTGGCTTATGGTTAAAAGTGACTTAAAAGGACCCAAATGCTCACTTTGAGGGCTTAAAACGTGTTTATTCACTGCGGAAAGAGATATAAACAATATTTAGAGTGAATTAATGTTCATGCGAGAACGTTCAATTTTTCATGCAAAACGATCGATGACCCGCGACCTGATGAAATGACTCTGAGATTACCAAAATGTTCCGTTTTGAAAATTTTCATCTTTCAACTAATTTTGACTCTCAGAGGTGGATCATCACTTTGGGAGATAAAATGAGCATCGTTATCATCATTTTCATGCTTCTAGGGAGCCAAAACTCAAGATTTGGCTTATGGTTAAAAGTGACTTAAAAGGACCCAAATGCTCACTTGGAGGGCTTAAAACGTGTTTATTCACTGCGGGAAGAGATATAAACAACATTTAGAGTAAATTATTGTTCATGCGAGAACGTTCAATTTTTCATGCAAAACGATCGATGACCCGCGACCTGATGAAATGACTCTGAGATTACCAAAATGTTCCGTTTTGAAAATTTTCATCTTTCAACTAATTTTGACTCTCAGAGGTGGATCATCACTTTTGGAGATAAAATGAGCATCGTTATCGTCATTTTCATGCTTCTAGGGAGCCAAAACTCAAGATTTGGCTTATGGTTAAAAGTGACTTAAAAGGACCCAAATGCTCACTTGGAGGGCTTAAAACGTGTTTATTCACTGCGGGAAGAGATATAAACAACATTTAGAGTAAATTATTGTTCATGCGAGAACGTTCAATTTTTCATGCAAAACGATCGATGACCCGCGACCTGATGAAATTACTCTGAGATGACCAAAATGGTCAGTTTTGAAAATGTTCATCTTTCAACTAATTTTGACTCTCAGAGGTGGATCATCACTATTGGAGATAAAATGAGCATCGTTATCGTCATTTTCATGCTTCTAGGGAGCCAAAACTCAAGATTTGGCTTATGGTTAAAAGTGACTTAAAAGGACCCAAATGCTCACTTTGAGGGCTTAAAACGTGTTTATTCACTGCGGAAAGAGATATAAACAATATTTAGAGTGAATTAATGTTCATGCGAGAACGTTTAATTTTTCATGCAAAACGATCGATGACCCGCGACCTGATGAAATGACTCTGAGATGACCAAAATGTTCCGTTTTGAAAAAGTTCATCTTTCAACTAATTTTGACTCTCAGAGGTGGATCATCACTTTTGGAGATAAAATGAGCATCGTTATCGTCATTTTCATGCTTCTAGGGAGCCAAAACTCAAGATTTGGCTTATGGTTAAAAGTGACTTAAAAGGACCCAAATGCTCACTTGGAGGGCTTAAAACGTGTTTATTCACTGCGGGAAGAGATATAAACAATAGTTAGAGTGAATTAATGTTCATGCGAGAACGTTCAATTTTTCATGCAAAACGATCGATGACCCGCGACCTGATGAAATGACTCTGAGATTACCAAAATGTTCCGTTTTGAAAATTTTCATCTTTCAACTAATTTTGACTCTCAGAGGTGGATCATCACTTTTGGAGATAAAATGAGCATCGTTATCGTCATTTTCATGCTTCTAGGGAGCCAAAACTCAAGATTTGGCTTATGGTTAAAAGTGACTTAAAAGGACACAAATGCTCACTTGGAGGGCTTAAAACGTGTTTATTCACTGCGGGAAGAGATATAAACAACATTTAGAGTAAATTATTGTTCATGCGAGAACGTTCAATTTTTCATGCAAAACGATCGATGACCCGCGACCTGATGAAATTACTCTGAGATGACCAAAATGGTCCGTTTTGAAAATTTTCATCTTTCAACTAATTTTGACTCTCAGAGGTTGATCATCACTTTTGGAGATAAAATGAGCATCGTTATCGTCATTTTCATGCTTCTAGGGAGCCAAAACTCAAGATTTGGCTTATGGTTAAAAGTGACTTAAAAGGACCCAAATGCTCACTTTGAGGGCTTAAAACGTGTTTATTCACTGCGGAAAGAGATATAAACAATATTTAGAGTGAATTAATGTTCATGCGAGAACGTTCAATTTTTCATGCAAAACGATCGATGACCCGCGACCTGATGAAATGACTCTGAGATTACCAAAATGTTCCGTTTTGAAAATTTTCATCTTTCAACTAATTTTGACTCTCAGAGGTGGATCATCCCTTTTGGAGATAAAATGAGCATCGTTATTGTCATTTTCATGCTTCTAGGGAGCCAAAACTCAAGATTTGGCTTATGGTTAAAAGTGACTTAAAAGGACCCAAATGCTCACTTCGAGGGCTTAAAGCGTGTTTATTCACTGCGGGAAGAGATATAAACAACATTTAGAGTAAATTATTGTTCATGCGAGAACGTTCAATTTTTCATGCAAAACGATCGATGACCCGCGACCTGATGAAATTACTCTGAGATGACCAAAATGGTCCGTTTTGAAAATGTTCATCTTTCAACTAATTTTGACTCTCAGAGGTTGATCATCACTTTTGGAGATAAAATGAGCATCGTTATCGTCATTTTCATGCTTCTAGGGAGCCAAAACTCAAGATTTGGCTTATGGTTAAAAGTGACTTAAAAGGACCCAAATGCTCACTTTGAGGGCTTAAAACGTGTTTATTCACTGCGGAAAGAGATATAAACAATATTTAGAGTGAATTAATGTTCATGCGAGAACGTTCAATTTTTCATGCAAAACGATCGATGACCCGCGACCTGATGAAATGACTCTGAGATTACCAAAATGTTCCGTTTTGAAAATTTTCATCTTTCAACTAATTTTGACTCTCAGAGGTGGATCATCCCTTTTGGAGATAAAATGAGCATCGTTATCGTCATTTTCATGCTTCTAGGGAGCCAAAACTCAAGATTTGGCTTATGGTTAAAAGTGACTTAAAAGGACCCAAATGCTCACTTCGAGGGCTTAAAGCGTGTTTATTCACTGCGGGAAGAGATATAAACAACATTTAGAGTAAAATATTGTTCATGCGAGAACGTTTAATTTTTCATGCAAAACGATCGATGACCCGCGACCTGATGAAATTGCTCTGAGATGACCAAAATTGTCCGTTTTGAAAATTTTCATCTTTCAACTAATTTTGACTCTCAGAGGTTGATCATCACTTTTGGAGATAAAATGAGCATCGTTATCGTCATTTTCATGCTTCTAGGGAGCCAAAACTCAAGATTTGGCTTATGGTTAAAAGTGACTTAAAAGGACCCAAATGCTCACTTTGAGGGCTTAAAACGTGTTTATTCACTGTGGAAAGAGATATAAACAATATTTAGAGTGAATTAATGTTCATGCGAGAACGTTCAATTTTTCATGCAAAACGATCGAAGACCCGCGACCTGATGAAATTGCTCTAAGATGACCAAAATGGTCCGTTTTGAAAAAGTTCATCTTTCAACTAATTTTGACTCTCAGAGGTGGATCATCACTTTTGGAGATAAAATGAGCATCGTTATAGTCATTTTCATGCTTCTAGGGAGCCAAAACTCAAGATTTGGCTTATGGTTAAAAGTGACTTAAAAGGACCCAAATGCTCACTTCGAGGGCTTAAAACGTGTTTATTCACTGCAGGAAGAGATATAAACAACATTTAAAGTAAATTATTGTTCATGCGAGAACGTTCAATTTTTCATGCAAAACGATCGATGACCCGCGACCTGATGAAATGACTCTGAGATTACCAAAATGTTCCGTTTTGAAAATTTTCGTCTTTCAACTAATTTTGACTCTCAGAGGTTGATCATCACTTTTGGAGATAAAATGAGCATCGTTATTGTCATTTTCATGCTTCTAGGGAGCCAAAACTCAAGATTTGGCTTATGGTTAAAAGTGACTTAAAAGGACCCAAATGCTCACTTCGAGGGCTTAAAGCGTGTTTATTCACTGCGGGAAGAGATATAAACAACATTTAGAGTAAATTATTGTTCATGCGAGAACGTTCAATTTTTCATGCAAAACGATCGATGACCCGCGACCTGATGAAATTACTCTGAGATGACCAAAATGGTCCGTTTTGAAAATTTTCATCTTTCAACTAATTTTGACTCTCAGAGGTTGATCATCACTTTTGGAGATAAAATGAGCATCGTTATCGTCATTTTCATGCTTCTAGGGAGCCAAAACTCAAGATTTGGCTTATGGTTAAAAGTGACTTAAAAGGACCCAAATGCTCACTTTGAGGGCTTAAAACGTGTTTATTCACTGCGGAAAGAGATATAAACAATATTTAGAGTGAATTAATGTTCATGCGAGAACGTTCAATTTTTCATGCAAAACGATCGATGACCCGCGACCTGATGAAATGACTCTGAGATTACCAAAATGTTCCGTTTTGAAAATTTTCATCTTTCAACTAATTTTGACTCTCAGAGGTGGATCATCCCTTTTGGAGATAAAATGAGCATCGTTATCGTCATTTTCATGCTTCTAGGGAGCCAAAACTCAAGATTTGGCTTATGGTTAAAAGTGACTTAAAAGGACCCAAATGCTCACTTCGAGGGCTTAAAGCGTGTTTATTCACTGCGGGAAGAGATATAAACAACATTTAGAGTAAAATATTGTTCATGCGAGAACGTTTAATTTTTCATGCAAAACGATCGATGACCCGCGACCTGATGAAATTGCTCTGAGATGACCAAAATTGTCCGTTTTGAAAATTTTCATCTTTCAACTAATTTTGACTCTCAGAGGTTGATCATCACTTTTGGAGATAAAATGAGCATCGTTATCGTCATTTTCATGCTTCTAGGGAGCCAAAACTCAAGATTTGGCTTATGGTTAAAAGTGACTTAAAAGGACCCAAATGCTCACTTTGAGGGCTTAAAACGTGTTTATTCACTGCGGAAAGAGATATAAACAATATTTAGAGTGAATTAATGTTCATGCGAGAACGTTCAATTTTTCATGCAAAACGATCGAAGACCCGCGACCTGATGAAATTGCTCTAAGATGACCAAAATGGTCCGTTTTGAAAAAGTTCATCTTTCAACTAATTTTGACTCTCAGAGGTGGATCATCACTTTTGGAGATAAAATGAGCATCGTTATAGTCATTTTCATGCTTCTAGGGAGCCAAAACTCAAGATTTGGCTTATGGTTAAAAGTGACTTAAAAGGACCCAAATGCTCACTTCGAGGGCTTAAAACGTGTTTATTCACTGCAGGAAGAGATATAAACAACATTTAAAGTAAATTATTGTTCATGCGAGAACGTTCAATTTTTCATGCAAAACGATCGATGACCCGCGACCTGATGAAATTGCTCTGAGATGACCAAAATGGTCCGTTTTGAAATTTTTCGTCTTTCAACTAATTTTGACTCTCAGAGGTTGATCATCACTTTTGGAGATAAAATGAGCATCGTTATCGTCATTTTCATGCTTCTAGGGAGCCAAAACTCAAGATTTGGCTTATGGTTAAAAGTGACTTAAAAGGACCCAAATGCTCACTTTGAGGGCTTAAAACGTGTTTATTCACTGCGGAAAGAGATATAAACAATATTTAGAGTGAATTAATGTTCATGCGAGAACGTTCAATTTTTCATGCAAAACGATCGATGACCCGCGACCTGATGAAATGACTCTGAGATGACCAAAATGTTGCGTTTTGAAAAAGTTCATCTTTCAACTAATTTTGACTCTCAGAGGTGGATCATCACTTTTGGAGATAAAATGAGCATCGTTATCGTCATTTTCATGCTTCTAGGGAGCCAAAACTCAAGATTTGGCTTATGGTTAAAAGTGACTTAAAAGGACCCAAATGCTCACTTTGAGGGCTTAAAACGTGTTTATTCACTGCCGGAAGAGATATAAACAATAGTTAGAGTGAATTAATGTTCATGCGAGAACGTTCAATTTTTCATGCAAAACAATCGATGACCCGCGACCTGATGAAATTGCTCTGAGATGACCAAAATGGTCCGTTTTGAAATTTTTCATCTTTCAACTAATTTTGACTCTCAGAGGTGGATCATCACTTTTGGAGATAAAATGAGCATCATTATAGTCATTTTCATGCTTCTAGGGAGCCAAAACTCAAGATTTGGCTTATGGTTAAAAGTGACTTAAAAGGACCCAAATGCTCACTTCGAGGGCTTAAAACGTGTTTATTCACTGCAGGAAGAGATATAAACAACATTTAGAGTAAATTATTGTTCATGCGAGAACGTTCAATTTTTCATGCAAAACGATCGATGACCCGCGACCTGATGAAATTGCTCTGAGATGACCAAAATGGTCCGTTTTGAAAATTTTCATCTTTCAACTAATTTTGACTCTCAGAGGTTGATCATCACTTTTGGAGATAAAATGAGCATCGTTATCGTGATTTTCATGCTTCTAGGGTGCAAAAACTCAAGATTTGGCTTATGGTTAAAAGTGACTTAAAAGGACCCAAATGCTCACTTTGAGGGCTTAAAACGTGTTTATTCACTGCGGAAAGAGATATAAACAATATTTAGAGTGAATTAATGTTCATGCGAGAACGTTCAATTTTTCATGCAAAACGATCGATGACCCGCGACCTGATGAAATGACTCTGAGATTACCAAAATGTTCCGTTTTGAAAATTTTCATCTTTCAACTAATTTTGACTCTCAGAGGTGGATCATCACTTTTGGAGATAAAATGAGCATCGTTATCATCATTTTCATGCTTCTAGGGAGCCAAAACTCAAGATTTGGCTTATGGTTAAAAGTGACTTAAAAGGACCCAAATGCTCACTTGGAGGGCTTAAAACGTGTTTATTCACTGCGGGAAGAGATATAAACAACATTTAGAGTAAATTATTGTTCATGCGAGAACGTTCAATTTTTCATGCAAAACGATCGATGACCCGCGACCTGATGAAATGACTCTGAGATTACCAAAATGTTCCGTTTTGAAAATTTTCATCTTTCAACTAATTTTGACTCTCAGAGGTGGATCATCACTTTTGGAGATAAAATGAGCATCGTTATCGTCATTTTCATGCTTCTAGGGAGCCAAAACTCAAGATTTGGCTTATGGTTAAAAGTGACTTAAAAGGACCCAAATGCTCACTTGGAGGGCTTAAAACGTGTTTATTCACTGCGGGAAGAGATATAAACAACATTTAGAGTAAATTATTGTTCATGCGAGAACGTTCAATTTTTCATGCAAAACGATCGATGACCCGCGACCTGATGAAATTACTCTGAGATGACCAAAATGGTCAGTTTTGAAAATGTTCATCTTTCAACTAATTTTGACTCTCAGAGGTGGATCATCACTATTGGAGATAAAATGAGCATCGTTATCGTCATTTTCATGCTTCTAGGGAGCCAAAACTCAAGATTTGGCTTATGGTTAAAAGTGACTTAAAAGGACCCAAATGCTCACTTTGAGGGCTTAAAACGTGTTTATTCACTGCGGAAAGAGATATAAACAATATTTAGAGTGAATTAATGTTCATGCGAGAACGTTTAATTTTTCATGCAAAACGATCGATGACCCGCGACCTGATGAAATGACTCTGAGATGACCAAAATGTTCCGTTTTGAAAAAGTTCATCTTTCAACTAATTTTGACTCTCAGAGGTGGATCATCACTTTTGGAGATAAAATGAGCATCGTTATCGTCATTTTCATGCTTCTAGGGAGCCAAAACTCAAGATTTGGCTTATGGTTAAAAGTGACTTAAAAGGACCCAAATGCTCACTTGGAGGGCTTAAAACGTGTTTATTCACTGCGGGAAGAGATATAAACAATAGTTAGAGTGAATTAATGTTCATGCGAGAACGTTCAATTTTTCATGCAAAACGATCGATGACCCGCGACCTGATGAAATGACTCTGAGATTACCAAAATGTTCCGTTTTGAAAATTTTCATCTTTCAACTAATTTTGACTCTCAGAGGTGGATCATCACTTTTGGAGATAAAATGAGCATCGTTATCGTCATTTTCATGCTTCTAGGGAGCCAAAACTCAAGATTTGGCTTATGGTTAAAAGTGACTTAAAAGGACACAAATGCTCACTTGGAGGGCTTAAAACGTGTTTATTCACTGCGGGAAGAGATATAAACAACATTTAGAGTAAATTATTGTTCATGCGAGAACGTTCAATTTTTCATGCAAAACGATCGATGACCCGCGACCTGATGAAATTACTCTGAGATGACCAAAATGGTCCGTTTTGAAAATTTTCATCTTTCAACTAATTTTGACTCTCAGAGGTTGATCATCACTTTTGGAGATAAAATGAGCATCGTTATCGTCATTTTCATGCTTCTAGGGAGCCAAAACTCAAGATTTGGCTTATGGTTAAAAGTGACTTAAAAGGACCCAAATGCTCACTTTGAGGGCTTAAAACGTGTTTATTCACTGCGGAAAGAGATATAAACAATATTTAGAGTGAATTAATGTTCATGCGAGAACGTTCAATTTTTCATGCAAAACGATCGATGACCCGCGACCTGATGAAATGACTCTGAGATTACCAAAATGTTCCGTTTTGAAAATTTTCATCTTTCAACTAATTTTGACTCTCAGAGGTGGATCATCCCTTTTGGAGATAAAATGAGCATCGTTATCGTCATTTTCATGCTTCTAGGGAGCCAAAACTCAAGATTTGGCTTATGGTTAAAAGTGACTTAAAAGGACCCAAATGCTCACTTCGAGGGCTTAAAGCGTGTTTATTCACTGCGGGAAGAGATATAAACAACATTTAGAGTAAAATATTGTTCATGCGAGAACGTTTAATTTTTCATGCAAAACGATCGATGACCCGCGACCTGATGAAATTGCTCTGAGATGACCAAAATTGTCCGTTTTGAAAATTTTCATCTTTCAACTAATTTTGACTCTCAGAGGTTGATCATCACTTTTGGAGATAAAATGAGCATCGTTATCGTCATTTTCATGCTTCTAGGGAGCCAAAACTCAAGATTTGGCTTATGGTTAAAAGTGACTTAAAAGGACCCAAATGCTCACTTTGAGGGCTTAAAACGTGTTTATTCACTGCGGAAAGAGATATAAACAATATTTAGAGTGAATTAATGTTCATGCGAGAACGTTCAATTTTTCATGCAAAACGATCGAAGACCCGCGACCTGATGAAATTGCTCTAAGATGACCAAAATGGTCCGTTTTGAAAAAGTTCATCTTTCAACTAATTTTGACTCTCAGAGGTGGATCATCACTTTTGGAGATAAAATGAGCATCGTTATAGTCATTTTCATGCTTCTAGGGAGCCAAAACTCAAGATTTGGCTTATGGTTAAAAGTGACTTAAAAGGACCCAAATGCTCACTTCGAGGGCTTAAAACGTGTTTATTCACTGCAGGAAGAGATATAAACAACATTTAAAGTAAATTATTGTTCATGCGAGAACGTTCAATTTTTCATGCAAAACGATCGATGACCCGCGACCTGATGAAATTGCTCTGAGATGACCAAAATGGTCCGTTTTGAAATTTTTCGTCTTTCAACTAATTTTGACTCTCAGAGGTTGATCATCACTTTTGGAGATAAAATGAGCATCGTTATCGTCATTTTCATGCTTCTAGGGAGCCAAAACTCAAGATTTGGCTTATGGTTAAAAGTGACTTAAAAGGACCCAAATGCTCACTTTGAGGGCTTAAAACGTGTTTATTCACTGCGGAAAGAGATATAAACAATATTTAGAGTGAATTAATGTTCATGCGAGAACGTTCAATTTTTCATGCAAAACGATCGATGACCCGCGACCTGATGAAATGACTCTGAGATGACCAAAATGTTCCGTTTTGAAAAAGTTCATCTTTCAACTAATTTTGACTCTCAGAGGTGGATCATCACTTTTGGAGATAAAATGAGCATCGTTATCGTCATTTTCATGCTTCTAGGGAGCCAAAACTCAAGATTTGGCTTATGGTTAAAAGTGACTTAAAAGGACCCAAATGCTCACTTTGAGGGCTTAAAACGTGTTTATTCACTGCCGGAAGAGATATAAACAATAGTTAGAGTGAATTAATGTTCATGCGAGAACGTTCAATTTTTCATGCAAAACAATCGATGACCCGCGACCTGATGAAATTGCTCTGAGATGACCAAAATGGTCCGTTTTGAAATTTTTCATCTTTCAACTAATTTTGACTCTCAGAGGTGGATCATCACTTTTGGAGATAAAATGAGCATCATTATAGTCATTTTCATGCTTCTAGGGAGCCAAAACTCAAGATTTGGCTTATGGTTAAAAGTGACTTAAAAGGACCCAAATGCTCACTTCGAGGGCTTAAAACGTGTTTATTCACTGCAGGAAGAGATATAAACAACATTTAGAGTAAATTATTGTTCATGCGAGAACGTTCAATTTTTCATGCAAAACGATCGATGACCCGCGACCTGATGAAATGACTCTGAGATTACCAAAATGTTCCGTTTTGAAAATTTTCATCTTTCAACTAATTTTGACTCTCAGAGGGGGATCATCACTTTTGGAGATAAAATGAGCATCGTTATCGTCATTTTCATGCTTCTAGGGAGCCAAAACTCAAGATTTGGCTTATTGTTAAAAGTGACTTAAAAGGACCCAAATGCTCACTTCGAGGGCTTAAAGCGTGTTTATTCACTGCGGGAAGAGATATAAACAACATTTAGAGTAAATTATTGTTCATGCGAGAACGTTTAATTTTTCATGCAAAACGATCGATGACCCGCGACCTGATGAAATTGCTCTGAGATGACCAAAATTGTCCGTTTTGAAAATGTTCATCTTTCAACTAATTTTGACTCTCAGAGGTTGATCATCACTTTTGGAGATAAAATGAGCATCATTATCGTCATTTTCATGCTTCTAGGGAGCCAAAACACAAGATTTGGCTTATGGTTAAAAGTGACTTAAAAGGACCCAAATGCTCACTTTGAGGGCTTAAAACGTGTTTATTCACTGCGGAAAGAGATATAAACAATATTTAGAGTGAATTAATGTTCATGCGAGAACGTTCAATTTTTCATGCAAAACGATCGTTGACCCGCGACCTGATGAAATGACTCTGAGATGACCAAAATGTTCCGTTTTGAAAAAGTTCATCTTTCAACTAATTTTGACTCTCAGAGGTGGATCATCACTTTTGGAGATAAAATGAGCATCGTTATCGTCATTTTCATGCTTCTAGGGAGCCAAAACTCAAGATTTGGCTTATGGTTAAAAGTGACTTAAAAGGACCCAAATGCTCACTTCGAGGGCTTAAAACGTGTTTATTCACTGCGGGAAGAGATATAAACAATAGTTAGAGTGAATTAATGTTCATGCGAGAACGTTCAATTTTTCATGCAAAACGATCGATGACCCGCGACCTGATGAAATGACTCTGAGATGACCAAAATGTTCCGTTTTGAAAATTTTCATCTTTCAACTAATTTTGACTCTCAGAGGTGGATCATCACTTTTGGAGATAAAATGAGCATCGTTATCTCCATTTTCATGCTTTTAGGGAGCAAAAACTCAAGATTTGGCTCATGGTTAAAAGTGACTGAAAAGGCCCAAAATGCTCACTTCGAGGGCTTAAAACGTGTTTATTCACTGCGGGAAGAGATATAAACAATAGTTAGAGTGAATTAATGTTCATGCGAGAACGTTCAATTGTTCATGCAAAACGATCGATGACCCGCGACCTGATGAAATGACTCTGAGATGACCAAAATGTTCCGTTTTGAAAATTTTCATCTTTCAACTAATTTTGACTCTCAGAGGTGGATCATCACTTTTGGAGATAAAATGAGCATCGTTATCGCCATTTTCATGCTTCTAGGGAGCCAAAACTCAAGATTTGGCTTATGGTTAAAAGTGACTTAAAAGGACCCAAATGCTCACTTTGAGGGCTTAAAACGTGTTTATTCACTGCGGAAAGAGATATAAACAATATTTAGAGTGAATTAATGTTCATGCGAGAACGTTCAATTTTTCATGCAAAACGATCGATGACCCGCGACCTGATGAAATGACTCTGAGATGACCAAAATGTTCCGTTTTGAAAATTTTCATCTTTCAACTAATTTTGACTCTCAGAGGTGGATCATCACTTTTGGAGATAAAATGAGCATCGTTATCGTCATTTTCATGCTTCTAGGGAGCCAAAACTCAAGATTTGGCTTATGGTTAAAAGTGACTTAAAAGGACCCAAATGCTCACTTGGAGGGCTTAAAACGTGTTTATTCACTGCAGAAAGAGATATAAACAATATTTAGAGTGAATTAATGTTCATGCGAGAACGTTCAATTTTTCATGCAAAACGATCGATGACCCGCGACCTGATGAAATTGCTCTGAGATGACCAAAATGGTCCGTTTTGAAAAAGTTCATCTTTCAACTAATTTTGACTCTCAGAGGTGGATCATCACTTTTGGAGATAAAATGAGCATCGTTATCGCCATTTTCATGCTTCTAGGGAGCCAAAACTCAAGATTTGGCTCATGGTTAAAAGTGACGGAAAAGGCCCAAAATGCTCACTTCGAGGGCTTAAAACGTGTTTATTCACTGCGGGAAGAGATATAAACAATAGTTAGAGTAAATTAATGTTCATGCGAGAACGTTCAATTTTTCATGCAAAACGATCGATGACCCGCGACCTGATGAAATGACTCTGAGATGACCAAAATGTTCCGTTTTGAAAATGTTCATCTTTCAACTAATTTTGACTCTCAGAGTTGGATCATCACTTTTGGAGATAAAATGAGCATCGTTATAGTCATTTTCATGCTTCTAGGGAGCCAAAACTCAAGATTTGGCTTATGGTTAAAAGTGACTTAAAAGGACCCAAATGCTCACTTCGAGGGCTTAAAACGTGTTTATTCACTGCAGGAAGAGATATAAACAACATTTAGAGTAAATTATTGTTCATGCGAGAACGTTCAATTTTTCATGCAAAACGATCGATGACCCGCGACCTGATGAAATTGCTCTGAGATGACCAAAATGGTCCGTTTTGAAAATTTTCATCTTTCAACTAATTTTGACTCTCAGAGGTTGATCATCACTTTTGGAGATAAAATGAGCATCGTTATCGTGATTTTCATGCTTCTAGGGTGCAAAAACTCAAGGTTTGGCTTATGGTTAAAAGTGACTTAAAAGGACCCAAATGCTCACTTGGAGGGCTTAAAACGTGTTTATTCACTGCGGGAAGAGATATAAACAACATTTAGAGTAAATTATTGTTCATGCGAGAACGTTCAATTTTTCATGCAAAACGATCGATGACCCGCGACCTGATGAAATTACTCTGAGATGACCATAATGGTCCGTTTTGAAAATTTTAATCTTTCAACTAATTTTGACTCTCAGAGGTTGATAATCACTTTTGGAGAGAAAATGAGCATCGTTATCGTCATTTTCATGCTTCTAGGGAGCCAAAACTCAAGATTTGGCTTATGGTTAAAAGTGACTTAAAAGGACCCAAATGCTCACTTCGAGGGCTTAAAGCGTGTTTATTCACTGCGGGAAGAGATATAAACAACATTTAGAGTAAATTATTGTTCATGCGAGACGTTCAATTTTTCATACAAAACGATCGATGACCCGCGACCTGATGAAATTGCTCTGAGATGACCAAAATGTTAAGTTTTGAAAATGTTCATCTTTCAACTAATTTTGACTCTCAGAGGTGGATCATCACTTTTGGAGATAAAATGAGCATCGTTATCGTCATTTTCATGCTTCTAGGGAGCCAAAACTCAAGATTTGGCTCATGGTTAAAAGTGACTTAAAAGGCCCAAAATGCTCACTTCGAGGGCTTAAAACGTGTTTATTCACTGCCGGAAGAGATAAAAACAATAGTTAGAGTGAATTAATGTTCATGCGAGAACGTTCAATTTTTCATGCAAAACAATCGATGACCCGCGACCTGATGAAATTGCTCTGAGATGACCAAAATGGTCCGTTTTGAAAATGTTCATCTTTCAACTAATTTTGACTCTCAGAGGTGGATCATCACTATTGGAGATAAAATGAGCATCGTTATCGTCATTTTCATGCTTCTAGGGAGCCAAAACTCAAGATTTGGCTTATGGTTCAAAGTGACTTAAAAGGACCCAAATGCTCACTTTGAGGGCTTAAAACGTTTTTATTCACTGCGGAAAGAGATATAAACAATCTTTAGAGTGAATTAATGTTCATGCGAGAACGTTCAATTTTTCATGCAAAACGATCGATGACCCGCGACCTGATGAAATTGCTCTGAGATGACCAAAATGTTCCGTTTTGAAAAAGTTCATCTTTCAACTAATTTTGACTCTCAGAGGTGGATCATCACTTTTGGAGATAAAATGAGCATCGTTATCGTCATTTTCATGCTTCTAGGGAGCCAAAACTCAATATTTGGCTTATGGTTAAAAGTGACTTAAAAGGACCCAAATGCTCACTTCGAGGGCTTAAAACGTGTTTATTCACTGCGGGAAGAGATATAAACAATAGTTAGAGTGAATTAATGTTCATGCAAGAACGTTCAATTTTTCATGCAAAACGATCGATGACCCGTGACCTGATGAAATGACTCTGAGATTACCAAAATGTTCCGTTTTGAAAATTTTCATCTTTCAACTAATTTTGACTCTCAGAGGTGGATCATCACTTTTGGAGATAAAATGAGCATCGTTATCGTCATTTTCATGCTTCTAGGGAGCCAAAACTCAAGATTTGGCTTATGGTTAAAAGTGACTTAAAAGGACCCAAATGCTCACTTGGAGGGCTTAAAACGTGTTTATTCACTGCGGGAAGAGATATAAACAACATTTAGAGTAAATTATTGTTCATGCGAGAACGTTCAATTTTTCATGCAAAACGATCGATGACCCGCGACCTGATGAAATTACTCTGAGATGACCAAAATGGTCCGTTTTGAAAATTTTCATCTTTCAACTAATTTTGACTCTCAGAGGTTGATCATCACTTTTGGAGATAAAATGAGCATCGTTATCGTCATTTTCATGCTTCTAGGGAGCCAAAACTCAAGATTTGGCTTATGGTTAAAAGTGACTTAAAAGGACCCAAATGCTCACTTTGAGGGCTTAAAACGTGTTTATTCACTGCGGAAAGAGATATAAACAATATTTAGAGTGAATTAATGTTTATGCGAGAACGTTCAATTTTTCATGCAAAACGATCGATGACCCGCGACCTGATGAAATGACTCTGAGATGACCAAAATGTTCCGTTTTGAAAAAGTTCATCTTTCAACTAATTTTGACTCTCAGAGGTGGATCATCACTTTTGGAGATAAAATGAGCATCGTTATCGTCATTTTCATGCTTCTAGGGAGCCAAAACTCAAGATTTGGCTTATGGTTAAAAGTGACTTAAAAGGACCCAAATGCTCACTTCGAGGGCTTAAAACGTGTTTATTCACTGCGGGAAGAGATATAAACAATAGTTAGAGTGAATTAATGTTCATGCGAGAACGTTCAATTTTTCATGCAAAACGATCGATGACCCGCGACCTGATGAAATGACTCTGAGATGACCAAAATGTTCCGTTTTGAAAATTTTCATCTTTCAACTAATTTTGACTCTCAGAGGTGGATCATCACTTTTGGAGATAAAATGAGCATCGTTATCTCCATTTTCATGCTTTTAGGGAGCAAAAACTCAAGATTTGGCTCATGGTTAAAAGTGACTGAAAAGGCCCAAAATGCTCACTTCGAGGGCTTAAAACGTGTTTATTCACTGCGGGAAGAGATATAAACAATAGTTAGAGTGAATTAATGTTCATGCGAGAACGTTCAATTGTTCATGCAAAACGATCGATGACCCGCGACCTGATGAAATGACTCTGAGATGACCAAAATGTTCCGTTTTGAAAATTTTCATCTTTCAACTAATTTTGACTCTCAGAGGTGGATCATCACTTTTGGAGATAAAATGAGCATCGTTATCGCCATTTTCATGCTTCTAGGGAGCCAAAACTCAAGATTTGGCTTATGGTTAAAAGTGACTTAAAAGGACCCAAATGCTCACTTTGAGGGCTTAAAACGTGTTTATTCACTGCGGAAAGAGATATAAACAATATTTAGAGTGAATTAATGTTCATGCGAGAACGTTCAATTTTTCATGCAAAACGATCGATGACCCGCGACCTGATGAAATGACTCTGAGATGACCAAAATGTTCCGTTTTGAAAATTTTCATCTTTCAACTAATTTTGACTCTCAGAGGTGGATCATCACTTTTGGAGATAAAATGAGCATCGTTATCGTCATTTTCATGCTTCTAGGGAGCCAAAACTCAAGATTTGGCTTATGGTTAAAAGTGACTTAAAAGGACCCAAATGCTCACTTGGAGGGCTTAAAACGTGTTTATTCACTGCAGAAAGAGATATAAACAATATTTAGAGTGAATTAATGTTCATGCGAGAACGTTCAATTTTTCATGCAAAACGATCGATGACCCGCGACCTGATGAAATTGCTCTGAGATGACCAAAATGGTCCGTTTTGAAAAAGTTCATCTTTCAACTAATTTTGACTCTCAGAGGTGGATCATCACTTTTGGAGATAAAATGAGCATCGTTATCGCCATTTTCATGCTTCTAGGGAGCCAAAACTCAAGATTTGGCTCATGGTTAAAAGTGACGGAAAAGGCCCAAAATGCTCACTTCGAGGGCTTAAAACGTGTTTATTCACTGCGGGAAGAGATATAAACAATAGTTAGAGTAAATTAATGTTCATGCGAGAACGTTCAATTTTTCATGCAAAACGATCGATGACCCGCGACCTGATGAAATGACTCTGAGATGACCAAAATGTTCCGTTTTGAAAATGTTCATCTTTCAACTAATTTTGACTCTCAGAGTTGGATCATCACTTTTGGAGATAAAATGAGCATCGTTATAGTCATTTTCATGCTTCTAGGGAGCCAAAACTCAAGATTTGGCTTATGGTTAAAAGTGACTTAAAAGGACCCAAATGCTCACTTCGAGGGCTTAAAACGTGTTTATCACTGCAGGAAGAGATATAAACAACATTTAGAGTAAATTATTGTTCATGCGAGAACGTTCAATTTTTCATGCAAAACGATCGATGACCCGCGACCTGATGAAATTGCTCTGAGATGACCAAAATGGTCCGTTTTGAAAATTTTCATCTTTCAACTAATTTTGACTCTCAGAGGTTGATCATCACTTTTGGAGATAAAATGAGCATCGTTATCGTGATTTTCATGCTTCTAGGGTGCAAAAACTCAAGGTTTGGCTTATGGTTAAAAGTGACTTAAAAGGACCCAAATGCTCACTTGGAGGGCTTAAAACGTGTTTATTCACTGCGGGAAGAGATATAAACAACATTTAGAGTAAATTATTGTTCATGCGAAAACGTTCAATTTTTCATGCAAAACGATCGATGACCCGCGACCTGATGAAATTACTCTGAGATGACCATAATGGTCCGTTTTGAAAATTTTAATCTTTCAACTAATTTTGACTCTCAGAGGTTGATAATCACTTTTGGAGAGAAAATGAGCATCGTTATCGTCATTTTCATGCTTCTAGGGAGCCAAAACTCAAGATTTGGCTTATGGTTAAAAGTGACTTAAAAGGACCCAAATGCTCACTTCGAGGGCTTAAAGCGTGTTTATTCACTGCGGGAAGAGATATAAACAACATTTAGAGTAAATTATTGTTCATGCGAGACGTTCAATTTTTCATACAAAACGATCGATGACCCGCGACCTGATGAAATTGCTCTGAGATGACCAAAATGTTACGTTTTGAAAATGTTCATCTTTCAACTAATTTTGACTCTCAGAGGTGGATCATCACTTTTGGAGATAAAATGAGCATCGTTATCGTCATTTTCATGCTTCTAGGGAGCCAAAACTCAAGATTTGGCTCATGGTTCAAAGTGACTTAAAAGGCCCAAAATGCTCACTTCGAGGGCTTAAAACGTGTTTATTCACTGCCGGAAGAGATAAAAACAATAGTTAGAGTGAATTAATGTTCATGCGAGAACGTTCAATTTTTCATGCAAAACAATCGATGACCCGCGACCTGATGAAATTGCTCTGAGATGACCAAAATGGTCCGTTTTGAAAATGTTCATCTTTCAACTAATTTTGACTCTCAGAGGTGGATCATCACTATTGGAGATAAAATGAGCATCGTTATCGTCATTTTCATGCTTCTAGGGAGCCAAAACTCAAGATTTGGCTTATGGTTCAAAGTGACTTAAAAGGACCCAAATGCTCACTTTGAGGGCTTAAAACGTTTTTATTCACTGCGGAAAGAGATATAAACAATCTTTAGAGTGAATTAATGTTCATGCGAGAACGTTCAATTTTTCATGCAAAACGATCGATGACCCGCGACCTGATGAAATTGCTCTGAGATGACCAAAATGTTCCGTTTTGAAAAAGTTCATCTTTCAACTAATTTTGACTCTCAGAGGTGGATCATCACTTTTGGAGATAAAATGAGCATCGTTATCGTCATTTTCATGCTTCTAGGGAGCCAAAACTCAATATTTGGCTTATGGTTAAAAGTGACTTAAAAGGACCCAAATGCTCACTTCGAGGGCTTAAAACGTGTTTATTCACTGCGGGAAGAGATATAAACAATAGTTAGAGTGAATTAATGTTCATGCAAGAACGTTCAATTTTTCATGCAAAACGATCGATGACCCGTGACCTGATGAAATGACTCTGAGATTACCAAAATGTTCCGTTTTGAAAATTTTCATCT
Organism: Lissotriton helveticus; assembly: GCF_964261635.1. Lineage (NCBI taxonomy): Eukaryota > Metazoa > Chordata > Amphibia > Caudata > Salamandridae > Lissotriton > Lissotriton helveticus. Next base: position 1,164,170,128 of record NC_136069.1, on the reverse strand, counting down.
TTCAACTAATTTTGACTCTCAGAGGTGGATCATCACTTTTGGAGATAAAATGAGCATCGTTATCGTCATTTTCATGCTTCTAGGGAGCCAAAACTCAAGATTTGGCTTATGGTTAAAAGTGACTTAAAAGGACCCAAATGCTCACTTGGAGGGCTTAAAACGTGTTTATTCACTGCGGGAAGAGATATAAACAACATTTAGAGTAAATTATTGTTCATGCGAGAACGTTCAATTTTTCATGCAAAACGATCGATGACCCGCGACCTGATGAAATTACTCTGAGATGACCAAAATGGTCCGTTTTGAAAATTTTCATCTTTCAACTAATTTTGACTCTCAGAGGTTGATCATCACTTTTGGAGATAAAATGAGCATCGTTATCGTCATTTTCATGCTTCTAGGGAGCCAAAACTCAAGATTTGGCTTATGGTTAAAAGTGACTTAAAAGGACCCAAATGCTCACTTTGAGGGCTTAAAACGTGTTTATTCACTGCGGAAAGAGATATAAACAATATTTAGAGTGAATTAATGTTTATGCGAGAACGTTCAATTTTTCATGCAAAACGATCGATGACCCGCGACCTGATGAAATGACTCTGAGATGACCAAAATGTTCCGTTTTGAAAATGTTCATCTTTCAACTAATTTTGACTCTCAGAGGTGGATCATCACTTTTGGAGATAAAATTTGCATCGTTATCGTCATTTTCATGCTTCTAGGGAGCCAAAACTCAAGATTTGGCTTATGGTTAAAAGTGACTTAAAAGGACCCAAATGCTCACTTCGAGGGCTTAAAACGTGTTTATTCACTGCCAGAAGAGATATAAACATCATTTAGAGTAAATTATTGTTCATGCGAGAACGTTCAATTTTTCATGCAAAACGATCGATGACCCGCGACCTGATGAAATGACTCTGAGATGACCAAAATGTTCCGTTTTGAAAATTTTCATCTTTCAACTAATTTTGACTCTCAGAGGTGGATCATCACTTTTGGAGATAAAATGAGCATCGTTATCGTCATTTTCATGCTTCTAGGGAGCCAAAACTCAAGATTTGGCTTATGGTTAAAAGTGACTTAAAAGGACCCAAATGCTCACTTGGAGGGCTTAAAACGTGTTTATTCACTGCGGAAAGAGATATAAACAATATTTAGAGTGAATTAATGTTCATGTGAGAACGTTCAATTTTTCATGCAAAACGATCGATGACCCGCAACCTGATGAAATTGCTCTGAGATGACCAAAATGGTCCGTTTTGAAAAAGTTCATCTTTCAACTAATTTTGACTCTCAGAGGTGGATCATCACTTTTGGAGATAAAATGAGCATCGTTATCGCCATTTTCATGCTTTTAGGGAGCAAAAACTCAAGATTTGGCTCATGGTTAAAAGTGACTGAAAAGGCCCAAAATGCTCACTTCGAGGGCTTAAAACGTGTTTATTCACTGCGGGAAGAGATATAAACAATAGTTAGAGTGAATTAATGTTCATGCGAGAACGTTCAATTGTTCATGCAAAACGATCGATGACCCGCGACCTGATGAAATGACTCTGAGATGACCAAAATGTTCCGTTTTGAAAATGTTCATCTTTCAACTAATTTTGACTCTCAGAGGTGGATCATCACTTTTGGAGATAAAATGAGCATCGTTATAGTCATTTTCATGCTTCTAGGGAGCCAAAACTCAAGATTTGGCTTATGGTTAAAAGTGACTTAAAAGGACCCAAATGCTCACATCGAGGGCTTAAAACGTGTTTATTCACTGCAGGAAGAGATATAAACAACATTTAGAGTAAATTATTGTTCATGCGAGAACGTTCAATTTTTCATGCAAAACGATCGATGACCCGCGACCTGATGAAATTGCTCTGAGATGACCAAAATGGTCCGTTTTGAAAATTTTCATCTTTCAACTAATTTTGACTCTCAGAGGTTGATCATCACTTTTGGAGATAAAATGAGCATCGTTATCGTCATTTTCATGCTTCTAGGGAGCCAAAACTCAAGATTTGGCTTATGGTTAAAAGTGACTTAAAAGGACCCAAATGCTCACTTTGAGGGCTTAAAACGTGTTTATTCACTGCGGAAAGAGATATAAACAATATTTAGAGTGAATTAATGTTCATGCGAGAACGTTCAATTTTTCATGCAAAACGATCGATGACCCGCGACCTGATGAAATGACTCTGAGATGACCAAAATGTTCCGTTTTGAAAATTTTCATCTTTCAACTAATTTTGACTCTCAGAGGTGGATCATCACTTTTGGAGATAAAATGAGCATCGTTATCGTCATTTTCATGCTTCTAGGGAGCCAAAACTCAAGATTTGGCTTATGGTTAAAAGTGACTTAAAAGGACCCAAATGCTCACTTGGAGGGCTTAAAACGTGTTTATTCACTGCAGAAAGAGATATAAACAATATTTAGAGTGAATTAATGTTCATGCGAGAACGTTCAATTTTTCATGCAAAACGATCGATGACCCGCGACCTGATGAAATTGCTCTGAGATGACCAAAATGGTCCGTTTTGAAAAAGTTCATCTTTCAACTAATTTTGACTCTCAGAGGTGGATCATCACTTTTGGAGATAAAATGAGCATCGTTATCGCCATTTTCATGCTTCTAGGGAGCCAAAACTCAAGATTTGGCTCATGGTTAAAAGTGACGGAAAAGGCCCAAAATGCTCACTTCGAGGGCTTAAAACGTGTTTATTCACTGCGGGAAGAGATATAAACAATAGTTAGAGTAAATTAATGTTCATGCGAGAACGTTCAATTTTTCATGCAAAACGATCGATGACCCGCGACCTGATGAAATGACTCTGAGATGACCAAAATGTTCCGTTTTGAAAATTTTCATCTTTCAACTAATTTTGACTCTCAGAGTTGGATCATCACTTTTGGAGATAAAATGAGCATCGTTATAGTCATTTTCATGCTTCTAGGGAGCCAAAACTCAAGATTTGGCTTATGGTTAAAAGTGACTTAAAAGGACCCAAATGCTCACTTCGAGGGCTTAAAACGTGTTTATTCACTGCAGGAAGAGATATAAACAACATTTAGAGTAAATTATTGTTCATGCGAGAACGTTCAATTTTTCATGCAAAACGATCGATGACCCGCGACCTGATGAAATTGCTCTGAGATGACCAAAATGGTCCGTTTTGAAAATTTTCATCTTTCAACTAATTTTGACTCTCAGAGGTTGATCATCACTTTTGGAGATAAAATGAGCATCGTTATCGTGATTTTCATGCTTCTAGGGTGCAAAAACTCAAGATTTGGCTTATGGTTAAAAGTGACTTAAAAGGACCCAAATGCTCACTTGGAGGGCTTAAAACGTGTTTATTCACTACGGGAAGAGATATAAACAACATTTAGAGTAAATTATTGTTCATGCGAGAACGTTCAATTTTTCATGCAAAACGATCGATGACCCGCGACCTGATGAAATGACTCTGAGATTACCAAAATGTTCCGTTTTGAAAATTTTCATCTTTCAACTAATTTTGACTCTCAGAGGTGGATCATCACTTTTGGAGATAAAATGAGCATCGTTATCGTCATTTTCATGCTTCTAGGGAGCCAAAACTCAAGATTTGGCTTATGGTTAAAAGTGACTTAAAAGGACCCAAATGCTCACTTGGAGGGCTTAAAACGTGTTTATTCACTGCGGGAAGAGATATAAACAATAGTTAGAGTGAATTAATGTTCATGCGAGAACGTTCAATTTTTCATGCAAAACGATCGATGACCCGCGACCTGATGAAATGACTCTGAGATTACCAAAATGTTCCGTTTTGAAAATTTTCATCTTTCAACTAATTTTGACTCTCAGAGGTGGATCATCACTTTTGGAGATAAAATGAGCATCGTTATCGTCATTTTCATGCTTCTAGGGAGCCAAAACTCAAGATTTGGCTTATGGTTAAAAGTGACTTAAAAGGACACAAATGCTCACTTGGAGGGCTTAAAACGTGTTTATTCACTGCGGGAAGAGATATAAACAACATTTAGAGTAAATTATTGTTCATGCGAGAACGTTCAATTTTTCATGCAAAACGATCGATGACCCGCGACCTGATGAAATGACTCTGAGATGACCAAAATGTTCCGTTTTGAAAAAGTTCATCTTTCAACTAATTTTGACTCTCAGAGGTGGATCATCACTTTTGGAGATAAAATGAGCATTGTTATCGTCATTTTCCTGCTTCTAGGGAGCCAAAACTCAAGATTTGGCTTATGGTTAAAAGTGACTTAAAAGGACCCAAATGCTCACTTCGAGGGCTTAAAACGTGTTTATTCACTGCGGGAAGAGATATAAACAATAGTTAGAGTGAATTAATGTTCATGCGAGAACGTTCAATTTTTCATGCAAAACGATCGATGACCCGCGACCTGATGAAATGACTCTGAGATTACCAAAATGTTCCGTTTTGAAAATTTTCATCTTTCAACTAATTTTGACTCTCAGAGGTGGATCATCCCTTTTGGAGATAAAATGAGCATCGTTATCGTCATTTTCATGCTTCTAGGGAGCCAAAACTCAAGATTTGGCTTATGGTTAAAAGTGACTTAAAAGGACCCAAATGCTCACTTCGAGGGCTTAAAGCGTGTTTATTCACTGCGGGAAGAGATATAAACAACATTTAGAGTAAAATATTGTTCATGCGAGAACGTTTAATTTTTCATGCAAAACGATCGATGACCCGCGACCTGATGAAATTGCTCTGAGATGACCAAAATTGTCCGTTTTGAAAATTTTCATCTTTCAACTAATTTTGACTCTCAGAGGTTGATCATCACTTTTGGAGATAAAATGAGCATCGTTATCGTCATTTTCATGCTTCTAGGGAGCCAAAACTCAAGATTTGGCTTATGGTTAAAAGTGACTTAAAAGGACCCAAATGCTCACTTTGAGGGCTTAAAACGTGTTTATTCACTGCGGAAAGAGATATAAACAATATTTAGAGTGAATTAATGTTCATGCGAGAACGTTCAATTTTTCATGCAAAACGATCGAAGACCCGCGACCTGATGAAATTGCTCTAAGATGACCAAAATGGTCCGTTTTGAAAAAGTTCATCTTTCAACTAATTTTGACTCTCAGAGGTGGATCATCACTTTTGGAGATAAAATGAGCATCGTTATAGTCATTTTCATGCTTCTAGGGAGCCAAAACTCAAGATTTGGCTTATGGTTAAAAGTGACTTAAAAGGACCCAAATGCTCACTTCGAGGGCTTAAAACGTGTTTATTCACTGCAGGAAGAGATATAAACAACATTTAAAGTAAATTATTGTTCATGCGAGAACGTTCAATTTTTCATGCAAAACGATCGATGACCCGCGACCTGATGAAATTGCTCTGAGATGACCAAAATGGTCCGTTTTGAAATTTTTCGTCTTTCAACTAATTTTGACTCTCAGAGGTTGATCATCACTTTTGGAGATAAAATGAGCATCGTTATCGTCATTTTCATGCTTCTAGGGAGCCAAAACTCAAGATTTGGCTTATGGTTAAAAGTGACTTAAAAGGACCCAAATGCTCACTTTGAGGGCTTAAAACGTGTTTATTCACTGCGGAAAGAGATATAAACAATATTTAGAGTGAATTAATGTTCATGCGAGAACGTTCAATTTTTCATGCAAAACGATCGATGACCCGCGACCTGATGAAATGACTCTGAGATGACCAAAATGTTCCGTTTTGAAAAAGTTCATCTTTCAACTAATTTTGACTCTCAGAGGTGGATCATCACTTTTGGAGATAAAATGAGCATCGTTATCGTCATTTTCATGCTTCTAGGGAGCCAAAACTCAAGATTTGGCTTATGGTTAAAAGTGACTTAAAAGGACCCAAATGCTCACTTTGAGGGCTTAAAACGTGTTTATTCACTGCCGGAAGAGATATAAACAATAGTTAGAGTGAATTAATGTTCATGCGAGAACGTTCAATTTTTCATGCAAAACAATCGATGACCCGCGACCTGATGAAATTGCTCTGAGATGACCAAAATGGTCCGTTTTGAAATTTTTCATCTTTCAACTAATTTTGACTCTCAGAGGTGGATCATCACTTTTGGAGATAAAATGAGCATCATTATAGTCATTTTCATGCTTCTAGGGAGCCAAAACTCAAGATTTGGCTTATGGTTAAAAGTGACTTAAAAGGACCCAAATGCTCACTTCGAGGGCTTAAAACGTGTTTATTCACTGCAGGAAGAGATATAAACAACATTTAGAGTAAATTATTGTTCATGCGAGAACGTTCAATTTTTCATGCAAAACGATCGATGACCCGCGACCTGATGAAATGACTCTGAGATTACCAAAATGTTCCGTTTTGAAAATTTTCATCTTTCAACTAATTTTGACTCTCAGAGGTGGATCATAACTTTTGGAGATAAAATGAGCATCGTTATCGTCATTTTCATGCTTCTAGGGAGCCAAAACTCAAGATTTGGCTTATTGTTAAAAGTGACTTAAAAGGACCCAAATGCTCACTTCGAGGGCTTAAAGCGTGTTTATTCACTGCGGGAAGAGATATAAACAACATTTAGAGTAAATTATTGTTCATGCGAGAACGTTTAATTTTTCATGCAAAACGATCGATGACCCGCGACCTGATGAAATTGCTCTGAGATGACCAAAATTGTCCGTTTTGAAAATGTTCATCTTTCAACTAATTTTGACTCTCAGAGGTTGATCATCACTTTTGGAGATAAAATGAGCATCATTATCGTCATTTTCATGCTTCTAGGGAGCCAAAACACAAGATTTGGCTTATGGTTAAAAGTGACTTAAAAGGACCCAAATGCTCACTTTGAGGGCTTAAAACGTGTTTATTCACTGCGGAAAGAGATATAAACAATATTTAGAGTGAATTAATGTTCATGCGAGAACGTTCAATTTTTCATGCAAAACGATCGTTGACCCGCGACCTGATGAAATGACTCTGAGATGACCAAAATGTTCCGTTTTGAAAAAGTTCATCTTTCAACTAATTTTGACTCTCAGAGGTGGATCATCACTTTTGGAGATAAAATGAGCATCGTTATCGTCATTTTCATGCTTCTAGGGAGCCAAAACTCAAGATTTGGCTTATGGTTAAAAGTGACTTAAAAGGACCCAAATGCTCACTTCGAGGGCTTAAAACGTGTTTATTCACTGCGGGAAGAGATATAAACAATAGTTAGAGTGAATTAATGTTCATGCGAGAACGTTCAATTTTTCATGCAAAACGATCGATGACCCGCGACCTGATGAAATGACTCTGAGATGACCAAAATGTTCCGTTTTGAAAATTTTCATCTTTCAACTAATTTTGACTCTCAGAGGTGGATCATCACTTTTGGAGATGAAATGAGCATCGTTATCGTCATTTTCATGCTTCTAGGGAGCCAAAACTCAAGATTTGGCTTATGGTTAAAAGTGACTTAAAAGGACCCAAATGCTCACTTCGAGGGCTTAAAACGTGTTTATTCACTGCCGGAAGAGATATAAACAATAGTTAGAGTGAATTAATGTTCATGCGAGAACGTTCAATTTTTCATGCAAAACAATCGATGACCCGCGACCTGATGAAATTGCTCTGAGATGACCAAAATGTTACGTTTTGAAAATGTTCATCTTTCAACTAATTTTGACTCTCAGAGGTGGATCATCACTTTTGGAGATAAAATGAGCATCGTTATAGTCATTTTCATGCTTCTAGGGAGCCAAAACTCAAGATTTGGCTCATGGTTAAAAGTGACTTAAAAGGACCCAAATGCTCACTTCGAGGGCTTAAAACGTGTTTATTCACTGCAGGAAGAGATATAAACAACATTTAAAGTAAATTATTGTTCATGCGAGAACGTTTAATTTTTCATGCAAAACGATCGATGACCCGCGACCTGATGAAATTGCTCTGAGATGACCAAAATGGTCCGTTTTGAAATTTTTCGTCTTTCAACTAATTTTGACTCTCAGAGGTTGATCATCACTTTTGGAGATAAAATGAGCATCGTTATCGTCATTTTCATGCTTCTAGGGAGCCAAAACTCAAGATTTGGCTTATGGTTAAAAGTGACTTAAAAGGACCCAAATGCTCACTTTGAGGGCTTAAAACGTGTTTATTCACTGCGGAAAGAGATATAAACAATATTTAGAGTGAATTAATGTTCATGCGAGAACGTTCAATTTTTCATGCAAAACGATCGATGACCCGCGACCTGATAAAATGACTCTGAGATGACCAAAATGGTCCATTTTGAAAAAGTTCATCTTTCAACTAATTTTGACTCTCAGAGGTGGATCATCACTTTTGGAGATAAAATGAGCATCGTTATCGTCATTTTCATGCTTCTAGGGAGCCAAAACTCAAGATTTGGCTTATGGTTAAAAGTGACTTAAAAGGACCCAAATGCTCACTTTGAGGGCTTAAAACGTGTTTATTCACTGCGGAAAGAGATATAAACAATATTTAGAGTGAATTAATGTTTATGCGAGAACGTTCAATTTTTCATGCAAAACGATCGATGACCCGCGACCTGATGAAATGACTCTGAGATGACCAAAATGTTCCGTTTTGAAAATTTTCATCTTTCAACTAATTTTGACTCTCATAGGTGGATCATCACTTTTGGAGATAAAATGAGCATCGTTATCGTCATTTTCATGCTTCTAGGGAGCCAAAACTCAAGATGTGGCTTATGGTTAAAAGTGACTTAAAAGGACCCAAATGCTCACTTCGAGGGCTTAAAACATGTTTATTCACTGCCGGAAGAGATATAAACAATAGTTAGAGTGAATTAATGTTCATGCGAGAACGTTCAATTTTTCATGCAAAACAATCGATGACCCGCGACCTGATGAAATTGCTCTGAGATGACCAAAATGGTCCGTTTTGAAAATGTTCATCTTTCAACTAATTTTGACTCTCAGAGGTGGATCATCACTATTGGAGATAAAATGAGCATTGTTATCGTCATTTTCATGCTTCTAGGGAGCCAAAACTCAAGATTTGGCTTATGGTTAAAAGTGACTTAAAAGGACCCAAATGCTCACTTCGAGGGCTTAAAACGTGTTTATTCACTGCAGGAAGAGATATAAACAACATTTAGAGTAAATTATTGTTCATGCGAGAACGTTCAATTTTTCATGCAAAACGATCGATGACCCGCGACCTGATGAAATTGCTCTGAGATGACCAAAATGGTCCGTTTTGAAAATTTTCATCTTTCAACTAATTTTGACTCTCAGAGGTTGATCATCACTTTTGGAGATAAAATGAGCATCGTTATCGTCATTTTCATGCTTCTAGGGAGCCAAAACTCAAGATTTGGCTTATGGTTAAAAGTGACTTAAAAGGACCCAAATGCTCACTTGGAGGGCTTAAAACGTGTTTATTCACTGCAGAAAGAGATATAAACAATATTTAGAGTGAATTAATGTTCATGCGAGAACGTTCAATTTTTCATGCAAAACGATCGATGACCCGCGACCTGATGAAATTGCTCTGAGATGACCAAAATGGTCCGTTTTGAAAAAGTTCATCTTTCAACTAATTTTGACTCTCAGAGGTGGATCATCACTTTTGGAGATAAAATGAGCATCGTTATAGTCATTTTCATGCTTCTAGGGAGCCAAAACTCAAGATTTGGCTTATGGTTAAAAGTGACTTAAAAGGACCCAAATGCTCACTTCGAGGGCTTAAAACGTGTTTATTCACTGCAGGAAGAGATATAAACAACATTTAGAGTAAATTATTGTTCATGCGAGAACGTTCAATTTTTCATGCAAAACGATCGATGACCCGCGACCTGATGAAATTGCTCTGAGATGACCAAAATGGTCCGTTTTGAAAATTTTCATCTTTCAACTAATTTTGACTCTCAGAGGTTGATCATCACTTTTGGAGATAAAATGAGCATCGTTATCGTCATTTTCATGCTTCTAGGGAGCCAAAACTCAAGATTTGGCTTATGGTTAAAAGTGACTTAAAAGGACCCAAATGCTCACTTTGAGGGCTTAAAACGTGTTTATTCACTGCGGAAAGAGATATAAACAATATTTAGAGTGAATTAATGTTCATGCGAGAACGTTCAATTTTTCATGCAAAACGATCGATGACCCGCGACCTGATGAAATTACTCTGAGATGACCAAAATGGTCCGTTTTGAAAATTTTCATCTTTCAACTAATTTTGACTCTCAGAGGTGGATCATCACTTTTGGAGATAAAATGAGCATCGTTATCGTCATTTTCATGCTTCTAGGGAGCCAAAACTCAAGATTTGGCTCATGGTTAAAAGTGACTTAAAAGGCCCAAAATGCTCACTTCGAGGGCTTAAAACGTGTTTATTCACTGCCGGAAGAGATAAAAACAATAGTTAGAGTGAATTAATGTTCATGCGAGAACGTTCAATTTTTCATGCAAAACAATCGATGACCCGCGACCTGATGAAATTGCTCTGAGATGACCAAAATGGTCCGTTTTGAAAATGTTCATCTTTCAACTAATTTTGACTCTCAGAGGTGGATCATCACTTTTGGAGATAAAATGAGCATCGTTATCGCCATTTTCATGCTTCTAGGGAGCCAAAACTCAAGATTTGGCTCATGGTTAAAAGTGACGGAAAAGGCCCAAATGCTCACTTCGAGGGCTTAAAACGTGTTTATTCACTGCAGGAAGAGATAAAAACAATAGTTAGAGTGAATTAATGTTCATGCGAGAACGTTCAATTTTTCATGCAAAACGATCGATGACCCGCGACCTGATGAAATGACTCTGAGATGACCAAAATGTTCCGTTTTGAAAATTTTCATCTTTCAACTAATTTTGACTCTCAGAGGTGGATCATCACTTTTGGAGATAAAATGAGCATCGTTATAGTCATTTTCATGCTTCTAGGGAGCCAAAACTCAAGATTTGGCTTATGGTTAAAAGTGACTTAAAAGGACCCAAATGCTCACTTCGAGGGCTTAAAACGTGTTTATTCACTGCAGGAAGAGATATAAACAACATTTAAAGTAAATTATTGTTCATGCGAGAACGTTTAATTTTTCATGCAAAACGATCGATGACCCGCGACCTGATGAAATTGCTCTGAGATGACCAAAATGGTCCGTTTTGAAATTTTTCGTCTTTCAACTAATTTTGACTCTCAGAGGTTGATCATCACTTTTGGAGATAAAATGAGCATCGTTATCGTCATTTTCATGCTTCTAGGGAGCCAAAACTCAAGATTTGGCTTATGGTTAAAAGTGACTTAAAAGGACCCAAATGCTCACTTTGAGGGCTTAAAACGTGTTTATTCACTGCGGAAAGAGATATAAACAATATTTAGAGTGAATTAATGTTCATGCGAGAACGTTCAATTTTTCATGCAAAACGATCGATGACCCGCGACCTGATGAAATGACTCTGAGATGACCAAAATGGTCCATTTTGAAAAAGTTCATCTTTCAACTAATTTTGACTCTCAGAGGTGGATCATCACTTTTGGAGATAAAATGAGCATCGTTATCGTCATTTTCATGCTTCTAGGGAGCCAAAACTCAAGATTTGGCTTATGGTTAAAAGTGACTTAAAAGGACCCAAATGCTCACTTTGAGGGCTTAAAACGTGTTTATTCACTGCGGAAAGAGATATAAACAATATTTAGAGTGAATTAATGTTTATGCGAGAACGTTCAATTTTTCATGCAAAACGATCGATGACCCGCGACCTGATGAAATGACTCTGAGATGACCAAAATGTTCCGTTTAGAAAATTTTCATCTTTCAACTAATTTTGACTCTCATAGGTGGATCATCACTTTTGGAGATAAAATGAGCATCGTTATCGTCATTTTCATGCTTCTAGGGAGCCAAAACTCAAGATTTGGCTTATGGTTAAAAGTGACTTAAAAGGACCCAAATGCTCACTTCGAGGGCTTAAAACATGTTTATTCACTGCCGGAAGAGATATAAACAATAGTTAGAGTGAATTAATGTTCATGCGAGAACGTTCAATTTTTCATGCAAAACAATCGATGACCCGCGACCTGATGAAATTGCTCTGAGATGACCAAAATGGTCCGTTTTGAAAATGTTCATCTTTCAACTAATTTTGACTCTCAGAGGTGGATCATCACTATTGGAGATAAAATGAGCATTGTTATCGTCATTTTCATGCTTCTAGGGAGCCAAAACTCAAGATTTGGCTTATGGTTAAAAGTGACTTAAAAGGACCCAAATGCTCACTTCGAGGGCTTAAAACGTGTTTATTCACTGCAGGAAGAGATATAAACAACATTTAGAGTAAATTATTGTTCATGCGAGAACGTTCAATTTTTCATGCAAAACGATCGATGACCCGCGACCTGATGAAATTGCTCTGAGATGACCAAAATGGTCCGTTTTGAAAATTTTCATCTTTCAACTAATTTTGACTCTCAGAGGTTGATCATCACTTTTGGAGATAAAATGAGCATCGTTATCGTCATTTTCATGCTTCTAGGGAGCCAAAACTCAAGATTTGGCTTATGGTTAAAAGTGACTTAAAAGGACCCAAATGCTCACTTGGAGGGCTTAAAACGTGTTTATTCACTGCAGAAAGAGATATAAACAATATTTAGAGTGAATTAATGTTCATGCGAGAACGTTCAATTTTTCATGCAAAACGATCGATGACCCGCGACCTGATGAAATTGCTCTGAGATGACCAAAATGGTCCGTTTTGAAAAAGTTCATCTTTCAACTAATTTTGACTCTCAGAGGTGGATCATCACTTTTGGAGATAAAATGAGCATCGTTATAGTCATTTTCATGCTTCTAGGGAGCCAAAACTCAAGATTTGGCTTATGGTTAAAAGTGACTTAAAAGGACCCAAATGCTCACTTCGAGGGCTTAAAACGTGTTTATTCACTGCAGGAAGAGATATAAACAACATTTAGAGTAAATTATTGTTCATGCGAGAACGTTCAATTTTTCATGCAAAACGATCGATGACCCGCGACCTGATGAAATTGCTCTGAGATGACCAAAATGGTCCGTTTTGAAAATTTTCATCTTTCAACTAATTTTGACTCTCAGAGGTTGATCATCACTTTTGGAGATAAAATGAGCATCGTTATCGTCATTTTCATGCTTCTAGGGAGCCAAAACTCAAGATTTGGCTTATGGTTAAAAGTGACTTAAAAGGACCCAAATGCTCACTTTGAGGGCTTAAAACGTGTTTATTCACTGCGGAAAGAGATATAAACAATATTTAGAGTGAATTAATGTTCATGCGAGAACGTTCAATTTTTCATGCAAAACGATCGATGACCCGCGACCTGATGAAATTACTCTGAGATGACCAAAATGGTCCGTTTTGAAAATTTTCATCTTTCAACTAATTTTGACTCTCAGAGGTGGATCATCACTTTTGGAGATAAAATGAGCATCGTTATCGTCATTTTCATGCTTCTAGGGAGCCAAAACTCAAGATTTGGCTCATGGTTAAAAGTGACTTAAAAGGCCCAAAATGCTCACTTCGAGGGCTTAAAACGTGTTTATTCACTGCCGGAAGAGATAAAAACAATAGTTAGAGTGAATTAATGTTCATGCGAGAACGTTCAATTTTTCATGCAAAACAATCGATGACCCGCGACCTGATGAAATTGCTCTGAGATGACCAAAATGGTCCGTTTTGAAAATGTTCATCTTTCAACTAATTTTGACTCTCAGAGGTGGATCATCACTTTTGGAGATAAAATGAGCATCGTTATCGCCATTTTCATGCTTCTAGGGAGCCAAAACTCAAGATTTGGCTCATGGTTAAAAGTGACGGAAAAGGCCCAAAATGCTCACTTCGAGGGTTTAAAACGTGTTTATTCACTGCGGGAAGAGATATAAACAATAGTTAGAGTGAATTAATGTTCATGCGAGAACGTTCAATTTTTCATGCAAAACGATCGATGACCCGCGACCTGATGAAATGACTCTGAGATGACCAAAATGTTCCGTTTTGAAAATTTTCATCTTTCAACTAATTTTGACTCTCAGAGGTGGATCATCACTTTTGGAGATAAAATGAGCATCGTTATAGTCATTTTCATGCTTCTAGGGAGCCAAAACTCAAGATTTGGCTTATGGTTAAAAGTGACTTAAAAGGACCCAAATGCTCACTTCGAGGGCTTAAAACGTGTTTATTCACTGCGGGAAGAGATATAAACAACATTTAGAGTAAATTATTGTTCATGCGAGAACGTTCAATTTTTCATGCAAAACAATCGATGACCCGCGACCTGATGAAATTGCTCTGAGATGACCAAAATGGTCCGTTTTGAAAATGTTCATCTTTCAACTAATTTTGACTCTCAGAGGTGGATCATCACTATTGGAGATAAAATGAGCATCGTTATCGTCATTTTCATGCTTCTAGGGAGCCAAAACTCAAGATTTGGCTTATGGTTAAAAGTGACTTAAAAGGACCCAAATGCTCACTTCGAGGGCTTAAAACGTGTTTATTCACTGCGGGAAGAGATATAAACAATAGTTAGAGTGAATTAATGTTCATGCGAGAACGTTCAATTTTTCATGCAAAACGATCGATGACCCGCGACCTGATGAAATGACTCTGAGATGACCAAAATGTTCCGTTTTGAAAATTTTCATCTTTCAACTAATTTTGACTCTCAGAGGTTGATCATCACTTTTGGAGATAAAATGAGCATCATTATCGTCATTTTCATGCTTCTAGGGAGCCAAAACACAAGATTTGGCTTATGGTTAAAAGTGACTTAAAAGGACCCAAATGCTCACTTTGAGGGCTTAAAACGTGTTTATTCACTGCGGAAAGAGATATAAACAATATTTAGAGTGAATTAATGTTCATGCGAGAACGTTCAATTTTTCATGCAAAACGATCGTTGACCCGCGACCTGATGAAATGACTCTGAGATGACCAAAATGTTCCGTTTTGAAAAAGTTCATCTTTCAACTAATTTTGACTCTCAGAGGTGGATCATCACTTTTGGAGATAAAATGAGCATCGTTATCGTCATTTTCATGCTTCTAGGGAGCCAAAACTCAAGATTTGGCTTATGGTTAAAAGTGACTTAAAAGGACCCAAATGCTCACTTTGAGGGCTTAAAACGTGTTTATTCACTGCGGAAAGAGATATAAACAATATTTAGAGTGAATTAATGTTCATGCGAGAACGTTCAATTTTTCATGCAAAACGATCGATGACCCGCGACCTGATGAAATGACTCTGAGATGACCAAAATGTTCCGTTTTGAAAATTTTCATCTTTCAACTAATTTTGACTCTCAGAGGTGGATCATCACTTTTGGAGATAAAATGAGCATCGTTATCGTCATTTTCATGCTTCTAGGGAGCCAAAACTCAAGATTTGGCTTATGGTTAAAAGTGACTTAAAAGGACCCAAATGCTCACTTGGAGGGCTTAAAACGTGTTTATTCACTGCAGAAAGAGATATAAACAATATTTAGAGTGAATTAATGTTCATGCGAGAACGTTCAATTTTTCATGCAAAACGATCGATGACCCGCGACCTGATGAAATTGCTCTGAGATGACCAAAATGGTCCGTTTTGAAAAAGTTCATCTTTCAACTAATTTTGACTCTCAGAGGTGGATCATCACTTTTGGAGATAAAATGAGCATCGTTATAGTCATTTTCATGCTTCTAGGGAGCCAAAACTCAAGATTTGGCTTATGGTTAAAAGTGACTTAAAAGGACCCAAATGCTCACTTCGAGGGCTTAAAACGTGTTTATTCACTGCAGGAAGAGATATAAACAACATTTAGAGTAAATTATTGTTCATGCGAGAACGTTCAATTTTTCATGCAAAACGATCGATGACCCGCGACCTGATGAAATTGCTCTGAGATGACCAAAATGGTCCGTTT
Organism: Lissotriton helveticus; assembly: GCF_964261635.1. NCBI lineage: Eukaryota > Metazoa > Chordata > Amphibia > Caudata > Salamandridae > Lissotriton > Lissotriton helveticus. Next base: position 1,164,154,244 of record NC_136069.1, on the reverse strand, counting down.
TGAAAATGTTCATCTTTCAACTAATTTTGACTCTCAGAGGTTGATCATCACTTTTGGAGATAAAATGAGCATCGTTATCGTCATTTTCATGCTTCTAGGGAGCCAAAACTCAAGATTTGGTTTATGGTTAAAAGTGACTTAAAAGGACCCAAATGCTCACTTTGAGGGCTTAAAACGTGTTTATTCACTGCGGAAAGAGATATAAACAATATTTAGAGTGAATTAATTTTCATGCGAGAACGTTCAATTTTTCATGCAAAACAATCGATGACCCGCGACCTGATGAAATGACTCTGAGATGACCAAAATGTTCCGTTTTGAAAATTTTCATCTTTCAACTAATTTTGACTCTCAGAGGTGGATCATCACTTTTGGAGATAAAATGAGCATCGTTATCGTCATTTTCATGCTTCTAGGGAGCCAAAACTCAAGATTTGGCTTATGGTTAAAAGTGACTTAAAAGGACCCAAATGCTCACTTCGAGGGCTTAAAACGTGTTTATTCACTGCAGGAAGAGATATAAACAACATTTAGAGTAAATTATTGTTCATGCGAGAACGTTCAATTTTTCATGCAAAACGATCGATGACCCGCGACCTGATGAAATTGCTCTGAGATGACCAAAATGGTCCGTTTTGAAAATTTTCATCTTTCAACTAATTTTGACTCTCAGAGGTTGAACATCACTTTTGGAGATAAAATGAGCATCGTTATCGTCATTTTCATGCTTCTAGGGAGCCAAAACTCAAGATTTGGCTTATGGTTAAAAGTGACTTAAAAGGACCCAAATGCTCACTTGGAGGGCTTAAAACGTGTTTATTCACTGCAGAAAGAGATATAAACAATATTTAGAGTGAATTAATGTTCATGCGAGAACGTTCAATTTTTCATGCAAAACGATCGATGACCCGCGACCTGATGAAATTGCTCTGAGATGACCAAAATGGTCCGTTTTGAAAAAGTTCATCTTTCAACTAATTTTGACTCTCAGAGGTAGATCATCACTTTTGGAGATAAAATGAGCATCGTTATAGTCATTTTCATGCTTCTAGGGAGCCAAAACTCAAGATTTGGCTTATGGTTAAAAGTGACTTAAAAGGACCCAAATGCTCACTTCGAGGGCTTAAAACGTGTTTATTCACTGCAGGAAGAGATATAAACAACATTTAGAGTAAATTATTGTTCATGCGAGAACGTTCAATTTTTCATGCAAAACGATCGATGACCCGCGACCTGATGAAATTGCTCTGAGATGACCAAAATGGTCCGTTTTGAAAATTTTCATCTTTCAACTAATTTTGACTCTCAGAGGTTGATCATCACTTTTGGAGATAAAATGAGCATCGTTATCGTCATTTTCATGCTTCTAGGGAGCCAAAACTCAAGATTTGGCTTATGGTTAAAAGTGACTTAAAAGGACCCAAATGCTCACTTTGAGGGCTTAAAACGTGTTTATTCACTGCGGAAAGAGATATAAACAATATTTAGAGTGAATTAATGTTCATGCGAGAACGTTCAATTTTTCATGCAAAACGATCGATGACCCGCGACCTGATGAAATTACTCTGAGATGACCAAAATGGTCCGTTTTGAAAATTTTCATCTTTCAACTAATTTTGACTCTCAGAGGTGGATCATCACTTTTGGAGATAAAATGAGCATCGTTATCGTCATTTTCATGCTTCTAGGGAGCCAAAACTCAAGATTTGGCTCATGGTTAAAAGTGACTTAAAAGGCCCAAAATGCTCACTTCGAGGGCTTAAAACGTGTTTATTCACTGCCGGAAGAGATAAAAACAATAGTTAGAGTGAATTAATGTTCATGCGAGAACGTTCAATTTTTCATGCAAAACAATCGATGACCCGCGACCTGATGAAATTGCTCTGAGATGACCAAAATGGTCCGTTTTGAAAATGTTCATCTTTCAACTAATTTTGACTCTCAGAGGTGGATCATCACTTTTGGAGATAAAATGAGCATCGTTATCGCCATTTTCATGCTTCTAGGGAGCCAAAACTCAAGATTTGGCTCATGGTTAAAAGTGACGGAAAAGGCCCAAAATGCTCACTTCGAGGGTTTAAAACGTGTTTATTCACTGCGGGAAGAGATATAAACAATAGTTAGAGTGAATTAATGTTCATGCGAGAACGTTCAATTTTTCATGCAAAACGATCGATGACCCGCGACCTGATGAAATGACTCTGAGATGACCAAAATGTTCCGTTTTGAAAATTTTCATCTTTCAACTAATTTTGACTCTCAGAGGTGGATCATCACTTTTGGAGATAAAATGAGCATCGTTATAGTCATTTTCATGCTTCTAGGGAGCCAAAACTCAAGATTTGGCTTATGGTTAAAAGTGACTTAAAAGGACCCAAATGCTCACTTCGAGGGCTTAAAACGTGTTTATTCACTGCGGGAAGAGATATAAACAACATTTAGAGTAAATTATTGTTCATGCGAGAACGTTCAATTTTTCATGCAAAACAATCGATGACCCGCGACCTGATGAAATTGCTCTGAGATGACCAAAATGGTCCGTTTTGAAAATGTTCATCTTTCAACTAATTTTGACTCTCAGAGGTGGATCATCACTATTGGAGATAAAATGAGCATTGTTATCGTCATTTTCATGCTTCTAGGGAGCCAAAACTCAAGATTTGGCTTATGGTTAAAAGTGACTTAAAAGGACCCAAATGCTCACTTTAAGGGCTTAAAACGTGTTTATTCACTGCGGAAAGAGATATAAACAATATTTAGAGTGAATTAATGTTCATGCGAGAACGTTCAATTTTTCATGCAAAACGATCGATGACCCGCGACCTGATGAAATTGCTCTGAGATGACCAAAATGGTCCGTTTTGAAAATTTTCATCTTTCAACTAATTTTGACTCTCAGAGGTTGATCATCACTTTTGGAGATAAAATGAGCATCGTTATTGTCATTTTCATGCTTCTAGGGAGCCAAAACTCAAGATTTGGCTTATGGTTAAAAGTGACTTAAAAGGACCCAAATGCTCACTTCGAGGGCTTAAAACGTGTTTATTCACTGCGGGAAGAGATATAAACAATAGTTAGAGTGAATTAATGTTCATGCGAGAACGTTCAATTTTTCATGCAAAACGATCGATGACCCGCGACCTGATGAAATGACTCTGAGATTACCAAAATGTTCCGTTTTGAAAATTTTCATCTTTCAACTAATTTTGACTCTCAGAGGTGGATCATCACTTTTGGAGATAAAATGAGCATCGTTATAGTCATTTTCATGCTTCTAGGGAGCCAAAACTCAAGATTTGGCTTATGGTTAAAAGTGACTTAAAAGGACCCAAATGCTCACTTCGAGGGCTTAAAACGTGTTTATTCACTGCGGGAAGAGATATAAACAACATTTAGAGTAAATTATTGTTCATGCGAGAACGTTCAATTTTTCATGCAAAACAATCGATGACCCGCGACCTGATGAAATTGCTCTGAGATGACCAAAATGGTCCGTTTTGAAAATGTTCATCTTTCAACTAATTTTGACTCTCAGAGGTGGATCATCACTATTGGAGATAAAATGAGCATTGTTATCGTCATTTTCATGCTTCTAGGGAGCCAAAACTCAAGATTTGGCTTATGGTTAAAAGTGACTTAAAAGGACCCAAATGCTCACTTTAAGGGCTTAAAACGTGTTTATTCACTGCGGAAAGAGATATAAACAATATTTAGAGTGAATTAATGTTCATGCGAGAACGTTCAATTTTTCATGCAAAACGATCGATGACCCGCGACCTGATGAAATTGCTCTGAGATGACCAAAATGGTCCGTTTTGAAAATTTTCATCTTTCAACTAATTTTGACTCTCAGAGGTTGATCATCACTTTTGGAGATAAAATGAGCATCGTTATTGTCATTTTCATGCTTCTAGGGAGCCAAAACTCAAGATTTGGCTTATGGTTAAAAGTGACTTAAAAGGACCCAAATGCTCACTTCGAGGGCTTAAAACGTGTTTATTCACTGCGGGAAGAGATATAAACAATAGTTAGAGTGAATTAATGTTCATGCGAGAACGTTCAATTTTTCATGCAAAACGATCGATGACCCGCGACCTGATGAAATGACTCTGAGATTACCAAAATGTTCCGTTTTGAAAATTTTCATCTTTCAACTAATTTTGACTCTCAGAGGTGGATCATCACTTTTGGAGATAAAATGAGCATCGTTATCGTCATTTTCATGCTTCTAGGGAGCCAAAACTCAAGATTTGGCTTATTGTTAAAAGTGACTTAAAAGGACCCAAATGCTCACTTCGAGGGCTTAAAGCGTGTTTATTCACTGCGGGAAGAGATATAAACAACATTTAGAGTAAATTATTGTTCATGCGAGAACGTTTAATTTTTCATGCAAAACGATCGATGACCCGCGACCTGATGAAATTGCTCTGAGATGACCAAAATTGTCAGTTTTGAAAATTTTCATCTTTCAACTAATTTTGACTCTCAGAGGTTGATCATCACTTTTGGAGATAAAATGAGCATCATTATCGTCATTTTCATGCTTCTAGGGAGCCAAAACACAAGATTTGGCTTATGGTTAAAAGTGACTTAAAAGGACCCAAATGCTCACTTTGAGGGCTTAAAACGTGTTTATTCACTGCGGAAAGAGATATAAACAATATTTAGAGTGAATTAATGTTCATGCGAGAACGTTCAATTTTTCATGCAAAACGATCGTTGACCCGCGACCTGATGAAATGACTCTGAGATGACCAAAATGTTCCGTTTTGAAAAAGTTCATCTTTCAACTAATTTTGACTCTCAGAGGTGGATCATCACTTTTGGAGATAAAATGAGCATCGTTATCGTCATTTTCATGCTTCTAGGGAGCCAAAACTCAAGATTTGGCTTATGGTTAAAAGTGACTTAAAAGGACCCAAATGCTCACTTGGAGGGCTTAAAACGTGTTTATTCACTGCAGAAAGAGATATAAACAATATTTAGAGTGAATTAATGTTCATGCGAGAACGTTCAATTTTTCATGCAAAACGATCGATGACCCGCGACCTGATGAAATTGCTCTGAGATGACCAAAATGGTCCGTTTTGAAAAAGTTCATCTTTCAACTAATTTTGACTCTCAGAGGTGGATCATCACTTTTGGAGATAAAATGAGCATCGTTATAGTCATTTTCATGCTTCTAGGGAGCCAAAACTCAAGATTTGGCTTATGGTTAAAAGTGACTTAAAAGGACCCAAATGCTCACTTCGAGGGCTTAAAACGTGTTTATTCACTGCAGGAAGAGATATAAACAACATTTAGAGTAAATTATTGTTCATGCGAGAACGTTCAATTTTTCATGCAAAACGATCGATGACCCGCGACCTGATGAAATTGCTCTGAGATGACCAAAATGGTCCGTTTTGAAAATGTTCATCTTTCAACTAATTTTGACTCTCAGAGGTTGATCATCACTTTTGGAGATAAAATGAGCATCGTTATCGTCATTTTCATGCTTCTAGGGAGCCAAAACTCAAGATTTGGTTTATGGTTAAAAGTGACTTAAAAGGACCCAAATGCTCACTTTGAGGGCTTAAAACGTGTTTATTCACTGCGGAAAGAGATATAAACAATATTTAGAGTGAATTAATTTTCATGCGAGAACGTTCAATTTTTCATGCAAAACGATCGATGACCCGCGACCTGATGAAATGACTCTGAGATGACCAAAATGTTCCGTTTTGAAAATTTTCATCTTTCAACTAATTTTGACTCTCAGAGGTGGATCATCACTTTTGGAGATAAAATGAGCATCGTTATCGTCATTTTCATGCTTCTAGGGAGCCAAAACTCAAGATTTGGCTTATGGTTAAAAGTGACTTAAAAGGACCCAAATGCTCACTTCGAGGGCTTAAAACGTGTTTATTCACTGCAGGAAGAGAAATAAACAACATTTAGAGTAAATTATTGTTCATGCGAGAACGTTCAATTTTTCATGCAAAACGATCGATGACCCGCGATCTGATGAAATTGCTCTGAGATGACCAAAATGGTCCGTTTTGAAAATGTTCATCTTTCAACTAATTTTGACTCTCAGAGGTGGATCATCACTTTTGGAGATAAAATGTGCATCGTTATCGTCATTTTCATGCTTCTAGGGAGCCAAAACTCAAGATTTGGCTTATGGTTAAAAGTGACTTAAAAGGACCCAAATGCTCACTTCGAGGGCTTAAAACATGTTTATTCACTGCGGGAAGAGATATAAACAACATTTGGAGTAAATTATTGTTCATGCGAGAACGTTCAATTTTTCATGCAAAACGATCGATGACCCGCGACCTGATGAAATTGCTCTGAGATGACCAAAATGGTCCGTTTTGAAAATGTTCATCTTTCAACTAATTTTGACTCACAGAGGTGGATCATCACTATTGGAGATAAAATGAGCATCTTTATCGTCATTTTCATGCTTCTAGGGAGCCAAAACTCAAGATTGGGCTCATGGTTAAAAGTAACTTAAAAGAACCCAAATGCTCACTTCGAGGGCTTAAAACGTGTTTATTCACTGCGGAAAGAGATATAAACAATATTTAGAGTAAATTATTGTTCATGTGAGAACGTTCAATTTTTCATGCAAAACGATCGATGACCCGCGACCTGATGAAATTGCTCTGAGATGACCAAAATGGTCTGTTTTGAAAATGTTCATCTTTCAACTAATTTTGACTCTCAGAGGTGGATCATCACTTTTGGAGATAAAATGAGCATCTTTATCGTCATTTTCATGCTTCTAGGTAGCCAAAACTCAAGATTGGGCTCATGGTTAAAAGTGACTTAAAAGGACCCAAATGCTCACTTCGAGGGCTTAAAATGGGTTTATTCACTGCGGGAAGAGATATAAACAACATTTAGAGTAAATTATTGTTCATGCGAGAACGTTCAATTTTTCATGCAAAACGATCGATGACCCGCGACCTGATGAAATTGCTCTGGGATGACCAAAATGGTCCGTTTTGAAAATTTTCATCTTTCAACTAATTTTGACTCTCAGAGGTGGATCATCACTATTGGAGATAAAATGAGCATCGTTATCGTCATTTTCATGCTTCTAGGGAGCCAAAACTCAAGATTTGGCTAATGGTTAAAAGTGACTTAAAAGGACCCAAATGCTCACTTCGAGGGCTTAAAACGTGTTTATTCACTGTGGGAAGAGATATAAACAACATTTAGAGTAAATTATTGTTCATGCGAGAACGTTCAATTTTTCATGCAAAACGATCGATGACCCGCGACCTGATGAAATTGCTCTGAGATGACCAAAATGGTCCGTTTTGAAAATGTTCATCTTTCAACTAATTTTGACTCACAGAGGTGGATCATCACTATTGGAGATAAAATGAGCATCTTTATCGTCATTTTCATGCTTCTAGGGAGCCAAAACTCAAGATTGGGCTCATGGTTAAAAGTGACTTAAAAGGACCCAAATGCTCACTTCGAGGGCTTTAAACGTGTTTATTCACTGCAGGAAGAGAAATAAACAACATTTAGAGTAAATTATTGTTCATGCGAGAACGTTCAATTTTTCATTCAAAACAATCAATGACCCGCGACCTGATGAAATTGCTCTGAGATGACCAAAATGTTCCGTTTTGAAAATGTTCATCTTTCAACTAATTTTGACTCTCAGAGGTGGATCATCACTATTGGAGATAAAATGAGCATCTTTATCGTCATTTTCATGCTTCTAGGGAGCCAAAACTCAAGATTGGGCTCATTGTTAAAAGTAACTTAAAAGAACCCAAATGCTCACTTCGAGGGCTTAAAACGTGTTTATTCACTGCGGGAAGAGATATAAACAATAGTTAGAGTGAATTAATGTTCATGCGAGAACGTTCAATTTTTCATGCAAAACGATCGATGACCCGCGACCTGATGAAATGACTCTGAGATGACCAATATGTTCCGTTTTGAAAATTTTCATCTTTCAACTAATTTTGACTCTCAGAGGTGGATCATCACTTTTGGAGATAAAATGAGCATCGTTATCGTCATTTTCATGCTTCTAGGGAGCCAAAACTCAAGATTTGGCTTATGGTTAAAAGTGACTTAAAAGGACCCAAATGCTCACTTCGAGGGCTTAAAACGTGTTTATTCACTGTGGGAAGATATATAAACAACATTTAGAGTAAATTATTGTTCATGCGAGAACGTTCAATTTTTCATGCAAAACGATCGATGACCCGCGACCTGATGAAATTGCTCTGAGATGACCAAAATGGTCTGTTTTGAAAATGTTCATCTTTCAACTAATTTTGACTCTCAGAGGTGGATCATCACTTTTGGAGATAAAATGAGCATCGTTATCGTCATTTTCATGCTTCTAGGGAGCCAAAACTCAAGATTTGGCTTATGGTTAAAAGTGACTTAAAAGGACCCAAATGCTCACTTCGAGGGCTTAAAACGTGTTTATTCACTGTGGGAAGAGATATAAACAACATTTAGAGTAAATTATTGTTCATGCGAGAACGTTCAATTTTTCATGCAAAACGATCGATGACCCGCGACCTGATGAAATGACTCTGAGATGACCAAAATGTTCCGTTTTGAAAATTTTCATCTTTCAACTAATTTTGACTCTCAGAGGTGGATCATCACTTTTGGAGATAAAATGAGCATCGTTATAGTCATTTTCATGCTTCTAGGGAGCCAAAACTCAAGATTTGGCTTATGGTTAAAAGTGACTTAAAAGGACCCAAATGCTCACTTCGAGGGCTTAAAACGTGTTTATTCACTGCAGGAAGAGATCTAAACAACATTTAGAGTAAATTATTGTTCATGCGAGAACGTTCAATTTTTCATGCAAAACGATCGATGACCCGCGACCTGATGAAATTGCTCTGAGATGACCAAAATGGTCCGTTTTGAAAATTTTCATCTTTCAACTAATTTTGACTCTCAGAGGTTGATCATCACTTTTGGAGATAAAATGAGCATCGTTATTGTCATTTTCATGCTTCTAGGGAGCCAAAACTCAAGATTTGGCTTATGGTTAAAAGTGACTTAAAAGGACCCAAATGCTCACTTCGAGGGCTTAAAACGTGTTTATTCACTGCGGGAAGAGATATAAACAATAGTTAGAGTGAATTAATGTTCATGCGAGAACGTTCAATTTTTCATGCAAAACGATCGATGACCCGCGACCTGATGAAATGACTCTGAGATTACCAAAATGTTCCGTTTTGAAAATTTTCATCTTTCAACTAATTTTGACTCTCAGAGGTGGATCATCACTTTTGGAGATAAAATGAGCATCGTTATCGTCATTTTCATGCTTCTAGGGAGCCAAAACTCAAGATTTGGCTTATTGTTAAAAGTGACTTAAAAGGACCCAAATGCTCACTTCGAGGGCTTAAAGCGTGTTTATTCACTGCGGGAAGAGATATAAACAACATTTAGAGTAAATTATTGTTCATGCGAGAACGTTTAATTTTTCATGCAAAACGATCGATGACCCGCGACCTGATGAAATTGCTCTGAGATGACCAAAATTGTCAGTTTTGAAAATTTTCATCTTTCAACTAATTTTGACTCTCAGAGGTTGATCATCACTTTTGGAGATAAAATGAGCATCATTATCGTCATTTTCATGCTTCTAGGGAGCCAAAACACAAGATTTGGCTTATGGTTAAAAGTGACTTAAAAGGACCCAAATGCTCACTTTGAGGGCTTAAAACGTGTTTATTCACTGCGGAAAGAGATATAAACAATATTTAGAGTGAATTAATGTTCATGCGAGAACGTTCAATTTTTCATGCAAAACGATCGTTGACCCGCGACCTGATGAAATGACTCTGAGATGACCAAAATGTTCCGTTTTGAAAATTTTCATCTTTCAACTAATTTTGACTCTCAGAGGTGGATCATCACTTTTGGAGATAAAATGAGCATCGTTATCGTCATTTTCATGCTTCTAGGGAGCCAAAACTCAAGATTTGGCTTATGGTTAAAAGTGACTTAAAAGGACCCAAATGCTCACTTGGAGGGCTTAAAACGTGTTTATTCACTGCAGAAAGAGATATAAACAATATTTAGAGTGAATTAATGTTCATGCGAGAACGTTCAATTTTTCATGCAAAACGATCGATGACCCGCGACCTGATGAAATTGCTCTGAGATGACCAAAATGGTCCGTTTTGAAAAAGTTCATCTTTCAACTAATTTTGACTCTCAGAGGTGGATCATCACTTTTGGAGATAAAATGAGCATCGTTATAGTCATTTTCATGCTTCTAGGGAGCCAAAACTCAAGATTTGGCTTATGGTTAAAAGTGACTTAAAAGGACCCAAATGCTCACTTCGAGGGCTTAAAACGTGTTTATTCACTGCAGGAAGAGATATAAACAACATTTAGAGTAAATTATTGTTCATGCGAGAACGTTCAATTTTTCATGCAAAACGATCGATGACCCGCGACCTGATGAAATTGCTCTGAGATGACCAAAATGGTCCGTTTTGAAAATGTTCATCTTTCAACTAATTTTGACTCTCAGAGGTTGATCATCACTTTTGGAGATAAAATGAGCATCGTTATCGTCATTTTCATGCTTCTAGGGAGCCAAAACTCAAGATTTGGTTTATGGTTAAAAGTGACTTAAAAGGACCCAAATGCTCACTTTGAGGGCTTAAAACGTGTTTATTCACTGCGGAAAGAGATATAAACAATATTTAGAGTGAATTAATTTTCATGCGAGAACGTTCAATTTTTCATGCAAAACGATCGATGACCCGCGACCTGATGAAATGACTCTGAGATGACCAAAATGTTCCGTTTTGAAAATTTTCATCTTTCAACTAATTTTGACTCTCAGAGGTGGATCATCACTTTTGGAGATAAAATGAGCATCGTTATCGTCATTTTCATGCTTCTAGGGAGCCAAAACTCAAGATTTGGCTTATGGTTAAAAGTGACTTAAAAGGACCCAAATGCTCACTTCGAGGGCTTAAAACGTGTTTATTCACTGCAGGAAGAGAAATAAACAACATTTAGAGTAAATTATTGTTCATGCGAGAACGTTCAATTTTTCATGCAAAACGATCGATGACCCGCGATCTGATGAAATTGCTCTGAGATGACCAAAATGGTCCGTTTTGAAAATGTTCATCTTTCAACTAATTTTGACTCTCAGAGGTGGATCATCACTTTTGGAGATAAAATGTGCATCGTTATCGTCATTTTCATGCTTCTAGGGAGCCAAAACTCAAGATTTGGCTTATGGTTAAAAGTGACTTAAAAGGACCCAAATGCTCACTTCGAGGGCTTAAAACATGTTTATTCACTGCGGGAAGAGATATAAACAACATTTGGAGTAAATTATTGTTCATGCGAGAACGTTCAATTTTTCATGCAAAACGATCGATGACCCGCGACCTGATGAAATTGCTCTGAGATGACCAAAATGGTCCGTTTTGAAAATGTTCATCTTTCAACTAATTTTGACTCACAGAGGTGGATCATCACTATTGGAGATAAAATGAGCATCTTTATCGTCATTTTCATGCTTCTAGGGAGCCAAAACTCAAGATTGGGCTCATGGTTAAAAGTAACTTAAAAGAACCCAAATGCTCACTTCGAGGGCTTAAAACGTGTTTATTCACTGCGGAAAGAGATATAAACAATATTTAGAGTAAATTATTGTTCATGTGAGAACGTTCAATTTTTCATGCAAAACGATCGATGACCCGCGACCTGATGAAATTGCTCTGAGATGACCAAAATGGTCTGTTTTGAAAATGTTCATCTTTCAACTAATTTTGACTCTCAGAGGTGGATCATCACTTTTGGAGATAAAATGAGCATCTTTATCGTCATTTTCATGCTTCTAGGTAGCCAAAACTCAAGATTGGGCTCATGGTTAAAAGTGACTTAAAAGGACCCAAATGCTCACTTCGAGGGCTTAAAATGGGTTTATTCACTGCGGGAAGAGATATAAACAACATTTAGAGTAAATTATTGTTCATGCGAGAACGTTCAATTTTTCATGCAAAACGATCGATGACCCGCGACCTGATGAAATTGCTCTGGGATGACCAAAATGGTCCGTTTTGAAAATTTTCATCTTTCAACTAATTTTGACTCTCAGAGGTGGATCATCACTATTGGAGATAAAATGAGCATCGTTATCGTCATTTTCATGCTTCTAGGGAGCCAAAACTCAAGATTTGGCTAATGGTTAAAAGTGACTTAAAAGGACCCAAATGCTCACTTCGAGGGCTTAAAACGTGTTTATTCACTGTGGGAAGAGATATAAACAACATTTAGAGTAAATTATTGTTCATGCGAGAACGTTCAATTTTTCATGCAAAACGATCGATGACCCGCGACCTGATGAAATTGCTCTGAGATGACCAAAATGGTCCGTTTTGAAAATGTTCATCTTTCAACTAATTTTGACTCACAGAGGTGGATCATCACTATTGGAGATAAAATGAGCATCTTTATCGTCATTTTCATGCTTCTAGGGAGCCAAAACTCAAGATTGGGCTCATGGTTAAAAGTGACTTAAAAGGACCCAAATGCTCACTTCGAGGGCTTTAAACGTGTTTATTCACTGCAGGAAGAGAAATAAACAACATTTAGAGTAAATTATTGTTCATGCGAGAACGTTCAATTTTTCATTCAAAACAATCAATGACCCGCGACCTGATGAAATTGCTCTGAGATGACCAAAATGTTCCGTTTTGAAAATGTTCATCTTTCAACTAATTTTGACTCTCAGAGGTGGATCATCACTATTGGAGATAAAATGAGCATCTTTATCGTCATTTTCATGCTTCTAGGGAGCCAAAACTCAAGATTGGGCTCATTGTTAAAAGTAACTTAAAAGAACCCAAATGCTCACTTCGAGGGCTTAAAACGTGTTTATTCACTGCGGGAAGAGATATAAACAATAGTTAGAGTGAATTAATGTTCATGCGAGAACGTTCAATTTTTCATGCAAAACGATCGATGACCCGCGACCTGATGAAATTGCTCTGAGATGACCAAAATGGTCCGTTTTGAAAATGTTCATCTTTCAACTAATTTTGACTCACAGAGGTGGATCATCACTATTGGAGATAAAATGAGCATCTTTATCGTCATTTTCATGCTTCTAGGGAGCCAAAACTCAAGATTGGGCTCATGGTTAAAAGTGACTTAAAAGGACCCAAATGCTCACTTCGAGGGCTTTAAACGTGTTTATTCACTGCAGGAAGAGAAATAAACAACATTTAGAGTAAATTATTGTTCATGCGAGAACGTTCAATTTTTCATTCAAAACAATCAATGACCCGCGACCTGATGAAATTGCTCTGAGATGACCAAAATGTTCCGTTTTGAAAATGTTCATCTTTCAACTAATTTTGACTCTCAGAGGTGGATCATCACTATTGGAGATAAAATGAGCATCTTTATCGTCATTTTCATGCTTCTAGGGAGCCAAAACTCAAGATTGGGCTCATTGTTAAAAGTAACTTAAAAGAACCCAAATGCTCACTTCGAGGGCTTAAAACGTGTTTATTCACTGCGGGAAGAGATATAAACAATAGTTAGAGTGAATTAATGTTCATGCGAGAACGTTCAATTTTTCATGCAAAACGATCGATGACCCGCGACCTGATGAAATGACTCTGAGATGACCAATATGTTCCGTTTTGAAAATTTTCATCTTTCAACTAATTTTGACTCTCAGAGGTGGATCATCACTTTTGGAGATAAAATGAGCATCGTTATCGTCATTTTCATGCTTCTAGGGAGCCAAAACTCAAGATTTGGCTTATGGTTAAAAGTGACTTAAAAGGACCCAAATGCTCACTTCGAGGGCTTAAAACGTGTTTATTCACTGTGGGAAGATATATAAACAACATTTAGAGTAAATTATTGTTCATGCGAGAACGTTCAATTTTTCATGCAAAACGATCGATGACCCGCGACCTGATGAAATTGCTCTGAGATGACCAAAATGGTCTGTTTTGAAAATGTTCATCTTTCAACTAATTTTGACTCTCAGAGGTGGATCATCACTTTTGGAGATAAAATGAGCATCGTTATCGTCATTTTCATGCTTCTAGGGAGCCAAAACTCAAGATTTGGCTTATGGTTAAAAGTGACTTAAAAGGACCCAAATGCTCACTTCGAGGGCTTAAAACGTGTTTATTCACTGTGGGAAGAGATATAAACAACATTTAGAGTAAATTATTGTTCATGCGAGAACGTTCAATTTTTCATGCAAAACGATCGATGACCCGCGACCTGATGAAATGACTCTGAGATGACCAAAATGTTCCGTTTTGAAAATTTTCATCTTTCAACTAATTTTGACTCTCAGAGGTGGATCATCACTTTTGGAGATAAAATGAGCATCGTTATCGTCATTTTCATGCTTCTAGGGAGCCAAAACTCAAGATTTGGCTTATGGTTAAAAGTGACTTAAAAGGACCCAAATGCTCACTTCGAGGGCTTAAAACGTGTTTATTCACTGCGGGAAGAGATATAAACAATAGTTAGAGTGAATTAATGTTCATGCGAGAACAATCAATTTTTCATGCAAAACAATCGATGACCCGCGACCTGATGAAATTGCTCTGAGATGACCAAAATGGTCCGTTTTGAAAATTTTCATCTTTCAACTAATTTTGACTCTCAGAGGTGGATCATCACTATTGGAGATAAAATGAGCATCGTTATCGTCATTTTCATGCTTCTAGGGAGCCAAAACTCAAGATTTGGCTTATGGTTAAAAGTGACTTAAAAGGACCCAAATGCTCACTTTGAGGGCTTAAAACGTGTTTATTCACTGCGGAAAGAGATATAAACAATATTTAGAGTGAATTAATGTTCATGCGAGAACGTTCAATTTTTCATGCAAAACAATCGATGACCCGTGACCTGATGAAATTGCTCTGAGATGACCAAAATGGTCCGTTTTGAAAATGTTCATCTTTCAACTAATTTTGACTCTCAGAGGTGGATCATCACTATTGGAGATAAAATGAGCATCTTTATCGTCATTTTCATGCTTCTAGGGAGCCAAAACTCAAGATTGGGCTCAGGGTTAAAAGTGACTTAAAAGGACCCAAATGCTCACTTCGAGGGCTTTAAACGTGTTTATTCACTGCAGGAAGAGAAATAAACAACATTTAGAGTAAATTATTGTTCATGCGAGAACGTTCAATTTTTCATTCAAAACAATCAATGACCCGCGACCTGATGAAATTGCTCTGAGATGACCAAAATGTTCCGTTTTGAAAATGTTCATCTTTCAACTAATTTTGACTCTCAGAGGTGGATCATCACTATTGGAGATAAAATGAGCATCTTTATCGTCATTTTCATGCTTCTAGGGAGCCAAAACTCAAGATTGGGCTCATTGTTAAAAGTAACTTAAAAGAACCCAAATGCTCACTTCGAGGGCTTAAAACGTGCTTATTCACTGCGGGAAGAGATATAAACAACATTTAGAGTAAATTATTGTTCATGCGAGAACGCTCAATTTTTCATGCAAAACGATCGATGACCCGCGACCTGATGAAATTACTCTGAGATGACCAAAATGGTCCGTTTTGAAAATTTTCATCTTTCAACTAATTTTGACTCTCAGAGGTGGATCATCACTTTTGGAGATAAAATGAGCATCGTTATCGTCATTTTCATGCTTCTAGGGAGCCAAACTCAAGATTTGGCTTATGGTTAAAAGTGACTTAAAAGGACCCAAATGCTCACTTTGAGGGCTTAAAACGTGTTTATTCACTGCGGAAAGAGATATAAACAATATTTAGAGTAAATTATTGTTCATGTGAGAACGTTCAATTTTTCATGCAAAACGATCGATGACCCGCGACCTGATGAAATTGCTCTGAGATGACCAAAATGGTCCGTTTTGAAAATTTTCATCTTTCAACTAATTTTGACTCTTAGAGGTGGATCATCACTTTTGGAGATAAAATGAGCATCGTTATCGTCATTTTCATGCTTCTAGGGAGCCAAAACTCAAGATTTGGCTTATGGTTAAAAGTGACTTAAAAGGACCCAAATGCTCACTTCGAGGGTTTAAAACGTGTTTATTCACTGTGGGAAGAGATATAAACAACATTTAGAGTAAATTATTGTTCATGCGAGAACGTTCAATTTTTCATGCAAAACGATCGATGACCCGCGACCTGATGAAATTGCTCTGAGATGACCAAAATGGTCCGTTTTGAAAATGTTCATCTTTCAACTAATTTTGACTCACAGAGGTGGATCATCACTATTGGAGATAAAATGAGCATCTTTATCGTCATTTTCATGCTTCTAGGGAGCCAAAACTCAAGATTGGGCTCATGGTTAAAAGTAACTTAAAAGATCCCAAATGCTCACTTCGAGGGCTTAAAACGTATTTATTCACTGCGGGAAGAGATATAAACAACATTTAGAGTAAATTATTGTTCATGCGAGAACGTTCAATTTTTCATGCAAAACGATCTATGACCCCGCGACCTGATGAAATTACTCTGAGATGACCAAAATGGTCCGTTTTGAAAATTTTCATCTTTCAACTAATTTTGACTCTCAGAGGTGGATCATCACTTTTGGAGATAAAATGAGCATCGTTATCGTCATTTTCATGCTTCTAGGGAGCCAAAACTCAAGATTTGGCTCATGGTTAAATGTGACTTAAAAGGCCCAAAATGCTCACTTCCAGGGCTTAAAACGTGTTTAATCACTGCGGGAAGAGATATAAACAATAGTTAGAGTGAATTAATGTTCATGCGAGAACGTTCAATTTTTCATGCAAAACGATCGATGACCCGCGACCTGATGAAATTGCTCTGAGATGACCAAAATGGTCCGTTTTGAAAATGTTCATCTTTCAACTAATTTTAACTCACAGAGGTGGATCATCACTTTTGGAGATAAAATGAGCATCGTTATCGTCATTTTCATGCTTCTAGGGAGCCAAAACTCAAGATTTGGCTCATGGTTAAAAGTGACTTAAAAGGCCCAAAATGCTCACTTCGAGGGCTTAAAACGTGTTTATTCACTGCGGGAAGAGATATAAACAATAGTTAGAGTGAATTAATGTTCATGCGAGAACGTTCAATTTTTCATGCAAAACAATCGATGACCCGCGACCTGATGAAATTGCTCTGAGATGACCAAAATGGTCTGTTTTGAAAATGTTCATCTTTCAACTAATTTTGACTCTCAGAGTTGGATCATCACTTTTGGAGATAAAATGAGCATCGTTATCGCCATTTTCATGCTTCTAGGGAGCCAAAACTCAAGATTTGGCTCATGGTTAAAAGTGACTTAAAAGGCCCAAAATGCTCACTTCGAGGGCTTAAAACGTGTTTATTCACTGCGGGAAGAGATATAAACAATAGTTAGAGTGAATTAATGTTCATGCGAGAACGTTCAATTTTTCATGCAAAACGATCGATGACCCGCGACCTGATGAAATGACTCTGAGATGACCAATATGTTCCGTTTTGAAAATTTTCATCTTTCAACTAATTTTGACTCTCAGAGGTGGATCATCACTTTTGGAGATAAAATGAGCATCGTTATCGTCATTTTCATGCTTCTAGGGAGCCAAAACTCAAGATTTGGCTTATGGTTAAAAGTGACTTAAAAGGACCCAAATGCTCACTTCGAGGGCTTAAAACGTGTTTATTCACTGTGGGAAGATATATAAACAACATTTAGAGTAAATTATTGTTCATGCGAGAACGTTCAATTTTTCATGCAAAACGATCGATGACCCGCGACCTGATGAAATTGCTCTGAGATGACCAAAATGGTCCGTTTTGAAAATGTTCATCTTTCAACTAATTTTGACTCACAGAGGTGGATCATCACTATTGGAGATAAAATGAGCATCTTTATCGTCATTTTCATGCTTCTAGGGAGCCAAAACTCAAGATTGGGCTCATGGTTAAAAGTAACTTAAAAGAACCCAAATGCTCACTTCGAGGGCTTAAAACGTGTTTATTCACTGCGGAAAGAGATATAAACAATATTTAGAGTAAATTATTGTTCATGTGAGAACGTTCAATTTTTCATGCAAAACGATCGATGACCCGCGACCTGATGAAATTGCTCTGAGATGACCAAAATGGTCTGTTTTGAAAATGTTCATCTTTCAACTAATTTTGACTCTCAGAGGTGGATCATCACTTTTGGAGATAAAATGAGCATCTTTATCGTCATTTTCATGCTTCTAGGTAGCCAAAACTCAAGATTGGGCTCATGGTTAAAAGTGACTTAAAAGGACCCAAATGCTCACTTCGAGGGCTTAAAATGGGTTTATTCACTGCGGGAAGAGATATAAACAACATTTAGAGTAAATTATTGTTCATGCGAGAACGTTCAATTTTTCATGCAAAACGATCGATGACCCGCGACCTGATGAAATTTCTCTGGGATGACCAAAATGGTCCGTTTTGAAAATTTTCATCTTTCAACTAATTTTGACTCTCAGAGGTGGATCATCACTATTGGAGATAAAATGAGCATCGTTATCGTCATTTTCATGCTTCTAGGGAGCCACAACTCAAGATTTGGCTAATGGTTAAAAGTGACTTAAAAGGACCCAAATGCTCACTTCGAGGGCTTAAAACGTGTTTATTCACTGTGGGAAGAGATATAAACAACATTTAGAGTAAATTATTGTTCATGAGAGAACGTTCAATTTTTCATGCAAAACGATCGATGACCCGCGACCTGATGAAATTGCTCTGAGATGACCAAAATGGTCCGTTTTGAAAATGTTCATCTTTCAACTAATTTTGACTCACAGAGGTGGATCATCACTATTGGAGATAAAATGAGCATCTTTATCGTCATTTTCATGCTTCTAGGGAGCCAAAACTCAAGATTGGGCTCATGGTTAAAAGTGACTTAAAAGGACCCAAATGCTCACTTCGAGGGCTTTAAACGTGTTTATTCACTGCAGGAAGAGAAATAAACAACATTTAGAGTAAATTATTGTTCATGCGAGAACGTTCAATTTTTCATTCAAAACAATCAATGACCCGCGACCTGATGAAATTGCTCTGAGATGACCAAAATGTTCCGTTTTGAAAATGTTCATCTTTCAACTAATTTTGACTCTCAGAGGTGGATCATCACTATTGGAGATAAAATGAGCATCTTTATCGTCATTTTCATGCTTCTAGGGAGCCAAAACTCAAGATTGGGCTCATTGTTAAAAGTAACTTAAAAGAACCCAAATGCTCACTTCGAGGGCTTAAAACGTGCTTATTCACTGCGGGAAGAGATATAAACAACATTTAGAGTAAATTATTGTTCATGCGAGAACGTTCAATTTTTCATGCAAAACGATCGATGACCCGCGACCTGATGAAATTGCTCTGAGATGACCAAAATGGTCTGTTTTGAAAATGTTCATCTTTCAACTAATTTTGACTCTCAGAGTTGGATCATCACTTTTGGAGATAAAATGAGCATCGTTATCGCCATTTTCATGCTTCTAGGGAGCCAAAACTCAAGATTTGGCTCATGGTTAAAAGTGACTTAAAAGGCCCAAAATGCTCACTTCGAGGGCTTAAAACGTGTTTATTCACTGCGGGAAGAGATATAAACAATAGTTAGAGTGAATTAATGTTCATGCGAGAACGTTCAATTTTTCATGCAAAACGATCGATGACCCGCGACCTGATGAAATGACTCTGAGATGACCAATATGTTCCGTTTTGAAAATTTTCATCTTTCAACTAATTTTGACTCTCAGAGGTGGATCATCACTTTTGGAGATAAAATGAGCATCGTTATCGTCATTTTCATGCTTCTAGGGAGCCAAAACTCAAGATTTGGCTTATGGTTAAAAGTGACTTAAAAGGACCCAAATGCTCACTTCGAGGGCTTAAAACGTGTTTATTCACTGTGGGAAGATATATAAACAACATTTAGAGTAAATTATTGTTCATGCGAGAACGTTCAATTTTTCATGCAAAACGATCGATGACCCGCGACCTGATGAAATTGCTCTGAGATGACCAAAATGGTCCGTTTTGAAAATGTTCATCTTTCAACTAATTTTGACTCACAGAGGTGGATCATCACTATTGGAGATAAAATGAGCATCTTTATCGTCATTTTCATGCTTCTAGGGAGCCAAAACTCAAGATTGGGCTCATGGTTAAAAGTAACTTAAAAGAACCCAAATGCTCACTTCGAGGGCTTAAAACGTGTTTATTCACTGCGGAAAGAGATATAAACAATATTTAGAGTAAATTATTGTTCATGTGAGAACGTTCAATTTTTCATGCAAAACGATCGATGACCCGCGACCTGATGAAATTGCTCTGAGATGACCAAAATGGTCTGTTTTGAAAATGTTCATCTTTATACTAATTTTGACTCTCAGAGGTGGATCATCACTTTTGGAGATAAAATGAGCATCTTTATCGTCATTTTCATGCTTCTAGGTAGCCAAAACTCAAGATTGGGCTCATGGTTAAAAGTGACTTAAAAGGACCCAAATGCTCACTTCGAGGGCTTAAAATGGGTTTATTCACTGCGGGAAGAGATATAAACAACATTTAGAGTAAATTATTGTTCATGCGAGAACGTTCAATTTTTCATGCAAAACGATCGATGACCCGCGACCTGATGAAATTGCTCTGGGATGACCAAAATGGTCCGTTTTGAAAATTTTCATCTTTCAACTAATTTTGACTCTCAGAGGTGGATCATCACTATTGGAGATAAAATGAGCATCATTATCGTCATTTTCATGCTTCTAGGGAGCCAAAACTCAAGATTTGGCTAATGGTTAAAAGTGACTTAAAAGGACCCAAATGCTCACTTCGAAGGCTTAAAACGTGTTTATTCACTGTGGGAAGAGATATAAACAACATTTAGAGTAAATTATTGTTCATGCGAGAACGTTCAATTTTTCATGCAAAACGATCGATGACCCGCGACCTGATGAAATTGCTCTGAGATGACCAAAATGGTCCGTTTTGAAAATGTTCATCGTTCAACTAATTTTGACTCACAGAGGTGGATCATCACTATTGGAGATAAAATGAGCATCTTTATCGTCATTTTCATGCTTCTAGGGAGCCAAAACTCAAGATTGGGCTCATGGTTAAAAGTGACTTAAAAGGACCCAAATGCTCACTTCGAGGGCTTTAAACGTGTTTATTCACTGCAGGAAGAGAAATAAACAACATTTAGAGTAAATTATTGTTCATGCGAGAACGTTCAATTTTTCATTCAAAACAATCAATGACCCGCGACCTGATGAAATTGCTCTGAGATGACCAAAATGTTCCGTTTTGAAAATGTTCATCTTTCAACTAATTTTGACTCTCAGAGGTGGATCATCACTATTGGAGATAAAATGAGCATCTTTATCGTCATTTTCATGCTTCTAGGGAGCCAAAACTCAAGATTGGGCTCATTGTTAAAAGTAACTTAAAAGAACCCAAATGCTCACTTTGAGGGCTTAAAACGTGTTTATTCACTGTGGGAAGAGATATAAACAACATTTAGAGTAAATTATTGTTCATGCGAGAACGTTCAATTTTTCATGCAAAACGATCGATGACCCGCGACCTGATGAAATTGCTCTGAGATGACCAAAATGGTCCGTTTTGAAAATGTTCATCTTTCAACTAATTTTGACTCTCAGAGGTGGATCATCACTTTTGGAGATAAAATGAGCATCGTTATTGTCATTTTCATGCTTCTAGGGAGCCAAAACTCAAGATTTGGCTTATGGTTAAAAGTGACTTAAAAGGACCCAAATGCTCACTTCGAGGGCTTAAAACGTGTTTATTCACTGCGGGAAGAGATATAAACAATAGTTAGAGTGAATTAATGTTCATGCGAGAACAATCAATTTTTCATGCAAAACAATCGATGACCCGCGACCTGATGAAATTGCTCTGAGATGACCAAAATGGTCCGTTTTGAAAATGTTCATCTTTCAACTAATTTTGACTCTCAGAGGTGGATCATCACTATTGGAGATAAAATGAGCATCTTTAACGTCATTTTCATGCTTCTAGGGAGCCAAATCTCAAGATTGGGCTCATGGTTAAAAGTGAATTAAAAGAACCCAAATGCTCACTTCGAGGGCTTAAAACGTGTTTATTCACTGCGGGAAGAGATATAAACAACATTTAGAGTAAAATATTGTTCATGCGAGAACGTTCAATTTTTCATGCAAAACGATCGATGAGCCGCGACCTGATGAAATTACTCTGAGATGACCAAAATGTTCCGTTTTGAAAATTTTCATCTTTCAACTAATTTTGACTCTCAGAGGTGGATCATCACTTTTGGAGATAAAATGAGCATCGTTATCGTCATTTTCATGCTTCTAGGGAGCCAAAACTCAAGATTTGGCTTATGGTTAAAAGTGACTTAAAAGGACCCAAATGCTCACTTTGAGGGCTTAAAGCATGTTTATTCACTGCGGAAAGAGATATAAACAATATTTAGAGTGAATTAATGTTCATGCGAGAACCTTCAATTTTTCATGCAAAACAATCGATGACCCGTGACCTGATGAAATTGCTCTGAGATGTCCAAAATGGTCCGTTTTGAAAATATTCATCTTTCAACTAATTTTGACTCTCAGAGGTGGATCATCACTATTGGAGATAAAATGAGCATCTTTATCGTCATTTTCATGCTTCTAGGGAGCCAAAACTCAAGATTGGGCTCATGGTTAAAAGTGACTTAAAAGGACCCAAATGCTCACTTCGAGGGCTTTAAACGTGTTTATTCACTGCAGGAAGAGAAATAAACAACATTTAGAGTAAATTATTGTTCATGCGAGAACGTTCAATTTTTCATGCAAAACGATCGATGACCCGCGATCTGATGAAATTGCTCTGAGATGACCAAAATGGTCCGTTTTGAAAATGTTCATCTTTCAACTAATTTTGACTCTCAGAGGTGGATCATCACTTTTGGAGATAAAATGTGCATCGTTATCGTCATTTTCATGCTTCTAGGGAGCCAAAACTCAAGATTTGGCTTATGGTTAAAAGTGACTTAAAAGGACCCAAATGCTCACTTTGAGGGCTTAAAACGTGTTTATTCACTGCGAAAAGAGATATAAACAATATTTAGAGTGAATTAATGTTCATGCGAGAACGTTCAATTTTTCATGCAAAACAATCGATGACCCGTGACCTGATGAAATTGCTCTGAGATGACCAAAATGGTCCGTTTTGAAAATGTTCATCTTTCAACTAATTTTGACTCTCAGAGGTGGATCATCACTATTGGAGATAAAATGAGCATCTTTATCGTCATTTTCATGCTTCTAGGGAGCCAAAACTCAAGATTGGGCTCAGGGTTAAAAGTGACTTAAAAGGACCCAAATGCTCACTTCGAGGGCTTTAAACGTGTTTATTCACTGCAGGAAGAGAAATAAACAACATTTAGAGTAAATTATTGTTCATGCGAGAACGTTCAATTTTTCATTCAAAACAATCAATGACCCGCGACCTGATGAAATTGCTCTGAGATGACCAAAATGTTCCGTTTTGAAAATGTTCATCTTTCAACTAATTTTGACTCTCAGAGGTGGATCATCACTATTGGAGATAAAATGAGCATCTTTATCGTCATTTTCATGCTTCTAAGGGAGCCAAAACTCAAGATTGGGCTCATTGTTAAAAGTAACTTAAAAGAACCCAAATGCTCACTTCGAGGGCTTAAAACGTGCTTATTCACTGCGGGAAGAGATATAAACAACATTTAGAGTAAATTATTGTTCATGCGAGAACGCTCAATTTTTCATGCAAAACGATCGATGACCCGCGACCTGATGAAATTACTCTGAGATGACCAAAATGGTCCGTTTTGAAAATTTTCATCTTTCAACTAATTTTGACTCTCAGAGGTGGATCATCACTTTTGGAGATAAAATGAGCATCGTTATCGTCATTTTCATGCTTCTAGGGAGCCAAACTCAAGATTTGGCTTATGGTTAAAAGTGACTTAAAAGGACCCAAATGCTCACTTTGAGGGCTTAAAACGTGTTTATTCACTGCGGAAAGAGATATAAACAATATTTAGAGTAAATTATTGTTCATGTGAGAACGTTCAATTTTTCATGCAAAACGATCGATGACCCGCGACCTGATGAAATTACTCTGAGATGACCAAAATGGTCCGTTTTGAAAATGTTCATCTTTCAACTAATTTTGACTCTCAGAGTTGGATCATCACTTTTGGAGATAAAATGAGCATCGTTATCGCCATTTTCATGCTTCTAGGGAGCCAAAACTCAAGATTTGGCTCATGGTTAAAAGTGACTTAAAAGGCCCAAAATGCTCACTTCGAGGGCTTAAAACGTGTTTATTCACTGCGGGAAGAGATATAAACAATAGTTAGAGTGAATTAATGTTCATGCGAGAACGTTCAATTTTTCATGCAAAACGATCGATGACCCGCGACCTGATGAAATGACTCTGAGATGACCAATATGTTCCGTTTTGAAAATTTTCATCTTTCAACTAATTTTGACTCTCAGAGGTGGATCATCACTTTTGGAGATAAAATGAGCATCTTTATCGTCATTTTCATGCTTCTAAGGGAGCCAAAACTCAAGATTGGGCTCATTGTTAAAAGTAACTTAAAAGAACCCAAATGCTCACTTCGAGGGCTTAAAACGTGCTTATTCACTGCGGGAAGAGATATAAACAACATTTAGAGTAAATTATTGTTCATGCGAGAACGCTCAATTTTTCATGCAAAACGATCGATGACCCGCGACCTGATGAAATTACTCTGAGATGACCAAAATGGTCCGTTTTGAAAATGTTCATCTTTCAACTAATTTTGACTCTCAGAGGTGGATCATCACTTTTGGAGATAAAATGAGCATCGTTATCGTCATTTTCATGCTTCTAGGGAGCCAAACTCAAGATTTGGCTTATGGTTAAAAGTGACTTAAAAGGACCCAAATGCTCACTTTGAGGGCTTAAAACGTGTTTATTCACTGCGGAAAGAGATATAAACAATATTTAGAGTAAATTATTGTTCATGTGAGAACGTTCAATTTTTCATGCAAAACGATCGATGACCCGCGACCTGATGAAATTACTCTGAGATGACCAAAATGGTCCGTTTTGAAAATGTTCATCTTTCAACTAATTTTGACTCTCAGAGTTGGATCATCACTTTTGGAGATAAAATGAGCATCGTTATCGCCATTTTCATGCTTCTAGGGAGCCAAAACTCAAGATTTGGCTCATGGTTAAAAGTGACTTAAAAGGCCCAAAATGCTCACTTCGAGGGCTTAAAACGTGTTTATTCACTGCGGGAAGAGATATAAACAATAGTTAGAGTGAATTAATGTTCATGCGAGAACGTTCAATTTTTCATGCAAAACGATCGATGACCCGCGACCTGATGAAATGACTCTGAGATGACCAATATGTTCCGTTTTGAAAATTTTCATCTTTCAACTAATTTTGACTCTCAGAGGTGGATCATCACTTTTGGAGATAAAATGAGCATCGTTATCGTCATTTTCATGCTTCTAGGGAGCCAAAACTCAAGATTTGGCTTATGGTTAAAAGTGACTTAAAAGGACCCAAATGCTCACTTCGAGGGCTTAAAACGTGTTTATTCACTGTGGGAAGATATATAAACAACATTTAGAGTAAATTATTGTTCATGCGAGAACGTTCAATTTTTCATGCAAAACGATCGATGACCCGCGACCTGATGAAATTGCTCTGAGATGACCAAAATGGTCCGTTTTGAAAATGTTCATCTTTCAACTAATTTTGACTCACAGAGGTGGATCATCACTATTGGAGATAAAATGAGCATCTTTATCGTCATTTTCATGCTTCTAGGGAGCCAAAACTCAAGATTGGGCTCATGGTTAAAAGTAACTTAAAAGAACCCAAATGCTCACTTCGAGGGCTTAAAACGTGTTTATTCACTGCGGAAAGAGATATAAACAATATTTAGAGTAAATTATTGTTCATGTGAGAACGTTCAATTTTTCATGCAAAACGATCGATGACCCGCGACCTGATGAAATTGCTCTGAGATGACCAAAATGGTCTGTTTTGAAAATGTTCATCTTTCAACTAATTTTGACTCTCAGAGGTGGATCATCACTTTTGGAGATAAAATGAGCATCTTTATCGTCATTTTCATGCTTCTAGGTAGCCAAAACTCAAGATTGGGCTCATGGTTAAAAGTGACTTAAAAGGACCCAAATGCTCACTTCGAGGGCTTAAAATGGGTGTATTCACTGCGGGAAGAGATATAAACAACATTTAGAGTAAATTATTGTTCATGCGAGAACGTTCAATTTTTCATGCAAAACGATCGATGACCCGCGACCTGATGAAATTGCTCTGGGATGACCAAAATGGTCCGTTTTGAAAATTTTCATCTTTCAACTAATTTTGACTCTCAGAGGTGGATCATCACTATTGGAGATAAAATGAGCATCATTATCGTCATTTTCATGCTTCTAGGGAGCCAAAACTCAAGATTTGGCTAATGGTTAAAAGTGACTTAAAAGGACCCAAATGCTCACTTCGAGGGCTTAAAACGTGTTTATTCACTGTGGGAAGAGATATAAACAACATTTAGAGTAAATTATTGTTCATGCGAGAACGTTCAATTTTTCATGCAAAACGATCGATGACCCGCGACCTGATGAAATTGCTCTGAGATGACCAAAATGGTCCGTTTTGAAAATGTTCATCGTTCAACTAATTTTGACTCACAGAGGTGGATCATCACTATTGGAGATAAAATGAGCATCTTTATCGTCATTTTCATGCTTCTAGGGAGCCAAAACTCAAGATTGGGCTCATGGTTAAAAGTGACTTAAAAGGACCCAAATGCTCACTTCGAGGGCTTTAAACGTGTTTATTCACTGCAGGAAGAGAAATAAACAACATTTAGAGTAAATTATTGTTCATGCGAGAACGTTCAATTTTTCATTCAAAACAATCAATGACCCGCGACCTGATGAAATTGCTCTGAGATGACCAAAATGTTCCGTTTTGAAAATGTTCATCTTTCAACTAATTTTGACTCTCAGAGGTGGATCATCACTATTGGAGATAAAATGAGCATCTTTATCGTCATTTTCATGCTTCTAGGGAGCCAAAACTCAAGATTGGGCTCATTGTTAAAAGTAACTTAAAATAACCCAAATGCTCACTTCGAGGGCTTAAAACGTGCTCATTCACTGCGGGAAGAGATATAAACAACATTTAGAGTAAATTATTGTTCATGCGAGAACGTTCAATTTTTCATGCAAAACGATCGATGACCCGCGACCTGATGAAATTACTCTGAGATGACCAAAATGGTCCGTTTTGAAAATTTTCATCTTTCAACTAATTTTGACTCTCAGAGGTGGATCATCACTTTTGGAGATAAAATGAGCATCGTTATCGTCATTTTCATGCTTCTAGGGAGCCAAACTCAAGATTTGGCTTATGGTTAAAAGTGACTTAAAAGGACCCAAATGCTCACTTTGAGGGCTTAAAACGTGTTTATTCACTGCGGAAAGAGATATAAACAATATTTAGAGTAAATTATTGTTCATGTGAGAACGTTCAATTTTTCATGCAAAACGATCGATGACCCGCGACCTGATGAAATTGCTCTGAGATGACCAAAATGGTCTGTTTTGAAAATGTTCATCTTTCAACTAATTTTGACTCTCAGAGGTGGATCATCACTTTTGGAGATAAAATGAGCATCTTTATCGTCATTTTCCTGCTTCTAGGTAGCCAAAACTCAAGATTGGGCTCATGGTTAAAAGTGACTTAAAAGGACCCAAATGCTCACTTCGAGGGCTTAAAATGGGTTTATTCACTGCGGGAAGAGATATAAACAACATTTAGAGTAAATTATTGTTCATGCGAGAACGTTCAATTTTTCATGCAAAACGATCGATGACCCGCGACCTGATGAAATTGCTCTGAGATGACCAAAATGGTCCGTTTTGAAAATTTTCATCTTTCAACTAATTTTGACTCTTAGAGGTGGATCATCACTTTTGGAGATAAAATGAGCATCGTTATCGTCATTTTCATGCTTCTAGGGAGCCAAAACTCAAGATTTGGCTTATGGTTAAAAGTGACTTAAAAGGACCCAAATGCTCACTTCGAGGGCTTAAAACGTGTTTATTCACTGTGGGAAGAGATATAAACAACATTTAGAGTAAATTATTGTTCATGCGAGAACGTTCAATTTTTCATGCAAAACGATCGATGACCCGCGACCTGATGAAATTGCTCTGAGATGACCAAAATGGTCCGTTTTGAAAATGTTCATCTTTCAACTAATTTTGACTCACAGAGGTGGATCATCACTATTGGAGATAAAATGAGCATCTTTATCGTCATTTTCATGCTTCTAGGGAGCCAAAACTCAAGATTGGGCTCATGGTTAAAAGTAACTTAAAAGAACCCAAATGCTCACTTCGAGGGCTTAAAACGTGTTTATTCACTGCGGGAAGAGATATAAACAACATTTAGAGTAAATTATTGTTCATGCGAGAACGTTCAATTTTTCATGCAAAACGATCGATGACCCCGCGACCTGATGAAATTACTCTGAGATGACCAAAATGGTCCGTTTTGAAAATTTTCATCTTTCAACTAATTTTGACTCTCAGAGGTGGATCATCACTTTTGGAGATAAAATGAGCATCGTTATCGTCATTTTCATGCTTCTAGGGAGCCAAAACTCAAGATTTGGCTCATGGTTAAATGTGACTTAAAAGGCCCAAAATGCTCACTTCCAGGGCTTAAAACGTGTTTATTCACTGCGGGAAGAGATATAACCAATAGTTAGAGTGAATTAATGTTCATGCGAGAACGTTCAATTTTTCATGCAAAACAATCGATGACCCGCGACCTGATGAAATTGCTCTGAGATGACCAAAATGGTCCGTTTTGAAAATGTTCATCTTTCAACTAATTTTGACTCTCAGAGGTGGATCATCACTATTGGAGATAAAATGAGCATCTTTATCGTCATTTTCATGCTTCTAGGGAGCCAAAACTCAAGATTGGGCTCATGGTTAAAAGTGACTTAAAAGGACCCAAATGCTCACTTCGAGGGCTTAAAACGTGTTTATTCACTGCGGGAAGAGATATAAACAACATTTAGAGTAAATTATTGTTCATGCGAGAACGTTCAATTTTTCATGCAAAACGATCGATGACCCGCGACCTGATGAAATTGCTCTGAGATGACCAAAATGGTCTGTTTTGAAAATGTTCATCTTTCAACTAATTTTGACTCTCAGAGTTGGATCATCACTTTTGGAGATAAAATGAGCATCGTTATCGCCATTTTCATGCTTCTAGGGAGCCAAAACTCAAGATTTGGCTCATGGTTAAAAGTGACTTAAAAGGCCCAAAATGCTCACTTCGAGGGCTTAAATTAAAACGTGTTTATTCACTGCGGGAAGAGATATAAACAATAGTTAGAGTGAATTAATGTTCATGCGAGAACGTTCAATTTTTCATGCAAAATGATCGATGACCCGCGACCTGATGAAATGACTCTGAGATGACCAATATGTTCCGTTTTGAAAATTTTCATCTTTCAACTAATTTTGACTCTCAGAGGTGGATCATCACTTTTGGAGATAAAATGAGCATCGTTATCGTCATTTTCATGCTTCTAGGGAGCCAAAACTCAAGATTTGGCTAATGGTTAAAAGTGACTTAAAAGGACCCAAATGCTCACTTCGAGGGCTTAAAACGTGTTTATTCACTGTGGGAAGAGATATAAACAACATTTAGAGTAAATTATTGTTCATGCGAGAACGTTCAATTTTTCATGCAAAACGATCGATGACCCGCGACCTGATGAAATTGCTCTGAGATGACCAAAATGGTCCGTTTTGAAAATTTTCATCTTTCAACTAATTTTGACTCTTAGAGGTGGATCATCACTTTTGGAGATAAAATGAGCATCGTTATCGTCATTTTCATGCTTCTAGGGAGCCAAAACTCAAGATTTGGCTTATGGTTAAAAGTGACTTAAAAGGACCCAAATGCTCACTTCGAGGGCTTAAAACGTGTTTATTCACTGTGGAAAGAGATATAAACAACATTTAGAGTGAATTAATGTTCATGCGAGAACGTTCAATTTTTCATGCCAAACGATCGATGACCCGCGACCTGATGAAATTGCTCTGAGATGACCAAAATGTTCCGTTTTGAAAATGTTCATCTTTCAACTAATTTTGACTCTCGGAGGTGGATCATCACTATTGGAGATAAAATGAGCATCTTTATCGTCATTTTCATGCTTCTAGGGAGCCAAAACTCAAGATTGGGCTCATGGTTAAAAGTAACTTAAAAGAACCCAAATGCTCACTTCGAGGGCTTAAAACGTGTTTATTCACTGCGGGAAGAGATATAAACAACATTTAGAGTAAATTATTGTTCATGCGAGAAGGTTCAATTTTTCATGCAAAACGATCGATAACCCGCGACCTGATGAAATTACTCTGAGATGACCAAAATGATCCGTTTTGAAAATTTTCATCTTTCAACTAATTTTGACTCTCAGAGGTGGATCATCACTTTTGGAGATAAAATGAGCATCGTTATCGTCATTTTCATGCTTCTAGGGAGCCAAAACTCAAGATTTGGCTTATGGTTAAAAGTGACTTAAAAGGACCCAAATGCTCACTTCGAGGGCTTAAAACGTGTTTATTCACTGTGGGAAGAGATATAAACAACATTTAGAGTAAATTATTGTTCATGCGAGAACGTTCAATTTTTCATGCAAAACGATCGATGACCCGCGACCTGATGAAATTGCTCTGAGATGACCAAAATGGTCCGTTTTGAAAATGTTCATCTTTCAACTATGTTTAACTCACAGAGGTGGATCATCACTTTTGGAGATAAAATGAGCATCATTATCGTCATTTTCATGCTTCTAGGGAGCCAAAACTCAAGATTTGGCTCATTATTAAAAGTGACTTAAAAGGCTCAAAATGCTCACTTCGAGGGCTTAAAACATGTTTATTCACTGCGGGAAGAGATATAAACAATAGTTAGAGTGAATTAATGTTCATGCGAGAACGTTCAATTTTTCATGCAAAACGATCGATGACCCGCGACCTGATGAAATGACTCTGAGATGACCAAAATGTTCCGTTTTGAAAATTTTCATCTTTCAACTAATTTTGACTCTCAGAGGTGGATCATCACTTTTGGAGATAAAATGAGCATCGTTATCGTCATTTTCATGCTTCTAGGGAGCCAAAACTCAAGATTTGGCTTATGGTTAAAAGTGACTTAAAAGGACCCAAATGCTCACTTCGTGGGCTTAAAACGTGTTTATTCACTGCGGGAAGAGATATAAACAATAGTTAGAGTGAATTAATGTTCATGCGAGAACAATCAATTTTTCATGCAAAACAATCGATGACCCGCGACCTGATGAAATTGCTCTGAGATGACCAAAATGGTCCGTTTTGAAAATGTTCATCTTTCAACTAATTTTGACTCTCAGAGGTGGATCATCACTATTGGAGATAAAATGAGCATCTTTATCGTCATTTTCATGCTTCTAGGGAGCCAAAACTCAAGATTGGGCTCAGGGTTAAAAGTGACTTAAAAGGACCCAAATGCTCACTTCGAGGGCTTTAAACGTGTTTATTCACTGCAGGAAGAGAAATAAACAACATTTAGAGTAAATTATTGTTCATGCGAGAACGTTCAATTTTTCATTCAAAACGATCAATGACCCGCGACCTGATGAAATTGCTCTGAGATGACCAAAATGTTCCGTTTTGAAAATGTTCATCTTTCAACTAATTTTGACTCTCAGAGGTGGATCATCACTATTGGAGATAAAATGAGCATCTTTATCGTCATTTTCATGCTTCTAGGGAGCCAAAACTCAAGATTGGGCTCATTGTTAAAAGTAACTTAAAAGAACCCAAATGCTCACTTCGAGGGCTTTAAACGTGTTTATTCACTGCAGGAAGAGAAATAAACAACATTTAGAGTAAATTATTGTTCATGCGAGAACGTTCAATTTTTCATTCAAAACGATCGATGACCCGCGACCTGATGAAATTACTCTGAGATGACCAAAATGGTCCGTTTTGAATATTTTCATCTTTCAACTAATTTTGACTCTCAGAGGTGGATCATCACTTTTGGAGATAAAATGAGCATCGTTATCGTCATTTTCATGCTTCTAGGGAGCCAAAACTCAAGATTTGGCTTATGGTTAAAAGTGACTTAAAAGGACCCAAATGCTCACTTTGAGGGCTTAAAACGTGTTTATTCACTGCGGAAAGAGATATAAACAATATTTAGAGTAAATTATTGTTCATGTGAGAACGTTCAATTTTTCATGCAAAACGATCGATGACCCGCGACCTGATGAAATTGCTCTGAGATGACCAAAATGGTCTGTTTTGAAAATGTTCATCTTTCAACTAATTTTGACTCTCAGAGGTGGATCATCACTTTTGGAGATAAAATGAGCATCGTTATCGCCATTTTCATGCTTCTAGGGAGCCAAAACTCAAGATTTGGCTCATGGTTAAAAGTGACTTAAAAGGCCCAAAATGCTCACTTCGAGGGCTTAAAACATGTTTATTCACTGCGGGAAGAGATATAAACAATAGTTAGAGTGAATTAATATTCATGCGAGAACGTTCAATTTTTCATGCAAAACGATCGATGACCCGCGACCTGATGAAATGACTCAGAGATGACCAAAATGTTCCGTTTTGAAATTTTTCAGCTTTCAACTAATTTTGACTCTCAGAGGTGGATCATCACTTTTGGAGATAAAATGAGCATCGTTATCGTCATTTTCATGCTTCTAGGGAGCCAAAACTCAAGATTTGGCTTATGGTTAAAAGTGACTTAAAAGGACCCAAATGCTCACTTCGAGGGCTTAAAACGTGTTTATTCACTGCGGGAAGAGATATAAACAATAGTTAGAGTGAATTAATGTTCATGCGAGTACAATCAATTTTTCATGCAAAACAATCGATGACCCGCGACCTGATGAAATTGCTCTGAGATGACCAAAATTGTCCGTTTTGAAAATGTTCATCTTTCAACTAATTTTGACTCTCAGAGGTGGATCGTCACTATTGGAGATAAAATGAGCATCTTTATTGTCATTTTCATGCTTCTAGGGAGCCAAAATTCAAGATTGGGCTCATGGTTAAATGTGACTTAAAAGGCCTAAAATGCTCACTTCGAGGGCTTAAAACGTGTTTATTCACTGCGGAAAGAGATATAAACAATATTTAGAGTAAATTATTGTTCATGTGAGAACGTTCAATTTTTCATGCAAAACGATCGATGACCCGCGACCTGATGAAATTGCTCTGAGATGACCAAAATGGTCTGTTTTGAAAATGTTCATCTTTCAACTAATTTTGACTCTCAGAGGTGGATCATCACTTTTGGAGATAAAATGAGCATCGTTATCGCCATTTTCATGCTTCTAGGGAGCCAAAACTCAAGATTTGGCTCATGGTTAAAAGTGACTTAAAAGGCCCAAAATGCTCACTTCGAGGGCTTAAAACGTGTTTATTCACTGCGGGAAGAGATATAAACAATAGTTAGAGTGAATTAATGTTCATGCGAGAACGTTCAATTTTTCATGCCAAACGATCGATGACCCGCGACCTGATGAAATTGCTCTGAGATGACCAAAATGTTCCGTTTTGAAAATGTTCATCTTTCAACTAATTTTGACTCTCGGAGGTGGATCATCACTATTGGAGATAAAATGAGCATCGTTATCGTCATTTTCATGCTTCTAGGGAGCCAAAACTCAAGATTTGGCTTATGGTTAAAAGTGACTTAAAAGGACCCAAATGCTCACTTCGAGGGCTTAAAACGTGTTTATTCACTGTGGGAAGAGATATAAACAACATTTAGAGTAAATTATTGTTCATGCAAGAACGTTCAATTTTTCATGCAAAACGATCGATGACCCGCGACCTGATGAAATTGCTCTGAGATGACCAAAATGGTCCGTTTTGAAAATGTTCATCTTTCAACTAATTTTAACTCACAGAGGTGGATCATCACTTTTGGAGATAAAATGAGCATCGTTATCGTCATTTTCATGCTTCTAGGGAGCCAAAACTCAAGATTTGGCTCATTATTAAAAGTGACTTAAAAGGCTCAAAATGCTCACTTCGAGGGCTTAAAACATGTTTATTCACTGCGGGAAGAGATATAAACAATAGTTAGAGTGAATTAATGTTCATGCGAGAACGTTCAATTTTTCATGCAAAACGATCGATGACCCGCGACCTGATGAAATTGCTCTGAGATGACCAAAATGGTCTGTTTTGAAAATGTTCATCTTTCAACTAATTTTGACTCTCAGAGGTGGATCATCACTTTTGGAGATAAAATGAGCATCTTTATCGTCATTTTCCTGCTTCTAGGTAGCCAAAACTCAAGATTGGGCTCATGGTTAAAAGTGACTTAAAAGGACCCAAATGCTCACTTCGAGGGCTTAAAATGGGTTTATTCACTGCGGGAAGAGATATAAACAACATTTAGAGTAAATTATTGTTCATGCGAGAACGTTCAATTTTTCATGCAAAACGATCGATGACCCGCGACCTGATGAAATTGCTCTGAGATGACCAAAATGGTCCGTTTTGAAAATTTTCATCTTTCAACTAATTTTGACTCTTAGAGGTGGATCATCACTTTTGGAGATAAAATGAGCATCGTTATCGTCATTTTCATGCTTCTAGGGAGCCAAAACTCAAGATTTGGCTTATGGTTAAAAGTGACTTAAAAGGACCCAAATGCTCACTTCGAGGGCTTAAAACGTGTTTATTCACTGTGGGAAGAGATATAAACAACATTTAGAGTAAATTATTGTTCATGCGAGAACGTTCAATTTTTCATGCAAAACGATCGATGACCCGCGACCTGATGAAATTGCTCTGAGATGACCAAAATGGTCCGTTTTGAAAATGTTCATCTTTCAACTAATTTTGACTCACAGAGGTGGATCATCACTATTGGAGATAAAATGAGCATCTTTATCGTCATTTTCATGCTTCTAGGGAGCCAAAACTCAAGATTGGGCTCATGGTTAAAAGTAACTTAAAAGAACCCAAATGCTCACTTCGAGGGCTTAAAACGTGTTTATTCACTGCGGGAAGAGATATAAACAACATTTAGAGTAAATTATTGTTCATGCGAGAACGTTCAATTTTTCATGCAAAACGATCGATGACCCCGCGACCTGATGAAATTACTCTGAGATGACCAAAATGGTCCGTTTTGAAAATTTTCATCTTTCAACTAATTTTGACTCTCAGAGGTGGATCATCACTTTTGGAGATAAAATGAGCATCGTTATCGTCATTTTCATGCTTCTAGGGAGCCAAAACTCAAGATTTGGCTCATGGTTAAATGTGACTTAAAAGGCCCAAAATGCTCACTTCCAGGGCTTAAAACGTGTTTATTCACTGCGGGAAGAGATATAAACAATAGTTAGAGTGAATTAATGTTCATGCGAGAACGTTCAATTTTTCATGCAAAACAATCGATGACCCGCGACCTGATGAAATTGCTCTGAGATGACCAAAATGGTCCGTTTTGAAAATGTTCATCTTTCAACTAATTTTGACTCTCAGAGGTGGATCATCACTATTGGAGATAAAATGAGCATCTTTATCGTCATTTTCATGCTTCTAGGGAGCCAAAACTCAAGATTGGGCTCATGGTTAAAAGTGACTTAAAAGGACCCAAATGCTCACTTCGAGGGCTTAAAACGTGTTTATTCACTGCGGGAAGAGATATAAACAACATTTAGAGTAAATTATTGTTCATGCGAGAACGTTCAATTTTTCATGCAAAACGATCGATGACCCGCGACCTGATGAAATTGCTCTGAGATGACCAAAATGGTCTGTTTTGAAAATGTTCATCTTTCAACTAATTTTGACTCTCAGAGTTGGATCATCACTTTTGGAGATAAAATGAGCATCGTTATCGCCATTTTCATGCTTCTAGGGAGCCAAAACTCAAGATTTGGCTCATGGTTAAAAGTGACTTAAAAGGCCCAAAATGCTCACTTCGAGGGCTTAAATTAAAACGTGTTTATTCACTGCGGGAAGAGATATAAACAATAGTTAGAGTGAATTAATGTTCATGCGAGAACGTTCAATTTTTCATGCAAAATGATCGATGACCCGCGACCTGATGAAATGACTCTGAGATGACCAATATGTTCCGTTTTGAAAATTTTCATCTTTCAACTAATTTTGACTCTCAGAGGTGGATCATCACTTTTGGAGATAAAATGAGCATCGTTATCGTCATTTTCATGCTTCTAGGGAGCCAAAACTCAAGATTTGGCTAATGGTTAAAAGTGACTTAAAAGGACCCAAATGCTCACTTCGAGGGCTTAAAACGTGTTTATTCACTGTGGGAAGAGATATAAACAACATTTAGAGTAAATTATTGTTCATGCGAGAACGTTCAATTTTTCATGCAAAACGATCGATGACCCGCGACCTGATGAAATTGCTCTGAGATGACCAAAATGGTCCGTTTTGAAAATTTTCATCTTTCAACTAATTTTGACTCTTAGAGGTGGATCATCACTTTTGGAGATAAAATGAGCATCGTTATCGTCATTTTCATGCTTCTAGGGAGCCAAAACTCAAGATTTGGCTTATGGTTAAAAGTGACTTAAAAGGACCCAAATGCTCACTTCGAGGGCTTAAAACGTGTTTATTCACTGTGGGAAGAGATATAAACAACATTTAGAGTGAATTAATGTTCATGCGAGAACGTTCAATTTTTCATGCCAAACGATCGATGACCCGCGACCTGATGAAATTGCTCTGAGATGACCAAAATGTTCCGTTTTGAAAATGTTCATCTTTCAACTAATTTTGACTCTCGGAGGTGGATCATCACTATTGGAGATAAAATGAGCATCTTTATCGTCATTTTCATGCTTCTAGGGAGCCAAAACTCAAGATTGGGCTCATGGTTAAAAGTAACTTAAAAGAACCCAAATGCTCACTTCGAGGGCTTAAAACGTGTTTATTCACTGCGGGAAGAGATATAAACAACATTTAGAGTAAATTATTGTTCATGCGAGAACGTTCAATTTTTCATGCAAAACGATCGATAACCCGCGACCTGATGAAATTACTCTGAGATGACCAAAATGATCCGTTTTGAAAATTTTCATCTTTCAACTAATTTTGACTCTCAGAGGTGGATCATCACTTTTGGAGATAAAATGAGCATCGTTATCGTCATTTTCATGCTTCTAGGGAGCCAAAACTCAAGATTTGGCTTATGGTTAAAAGTGACTTAAAAGGACCCAAATGCTCACTTCGAGGGCTTAAAACGTGTTTATTCACTGTGGGAAGAGATATAAACAACATTTAGAGTAAATTATTGTTCATGCGAGAACGTTCAATTTTTCATGCAAAACGATCGATGACCCGCGACCTGATGAAATTGCTCTGAGATGACCAAAATGGTCCGTTTTGAAAATGTTCATCTTTCAACTAATTTTGACTCTCAGAGGTGGATCATCACTATTGGAGATAAAATGAGCATCTTTATCGTCATTTTCATGCTTCTAGGGAGCCAAAACTCAAGATTGGGCTCAGGGTTAAAAGTGACTTAAAAGGACCCAAATGCTCACTTCGAGGGCTTTAAACGTGTTTATTCACTGCAGGAAGAGAAATAAACAACATTTAGAGTAAATTATTGTTCATGCGAAAACGTTCAATTTTTCATTCAAAACGATCAATGACCCGCGACCTGATGAAATTGCTCTGAGATGACCAAAATGTTCCGTTTTGAAAATGTTCATCTTTCAACTAATTTTGACTCTCAGAGGTGGATCATCACTATTGGAGATAAAATGAGCATCTTTATCGTCATTTTCATGCTTCTAGGGAGCCAAAACTCAAGATTGGGCTCATTGTTAAAAGTAACTTAAAAGAACCCAAATGCTCACTTCGAGGGCTTTAAACGTGTTTATTCACTGCAGGAAGAGAAATAAACAACATTTAGAGTAAATTATTGTTCATGCGAGAACGTTCAATTTTTCATTCAAAACGATCGATGACCCGCGACCTGATGAAATTACTCTGAGATGACCAAAATGGTCCGTTTTGAATATTTTCATCTTTCAACTAATTTTGACTCTCAGAGGTGGATCATCACTTTTGGAGATAAAATGAGCATCGTTATCGTCATTTTCATGCTTCTAGGGAGCCAAAACTCAAGATTTGGCTTATGGTTAAAAGTGACTTAAAAGGACCCAAATGCTCACTTTGAGGGCTTAAAACGTGTTTATTCACTGCGGAAAGAGATATAAACAATATTTAGAGTAAATTATTGTTCATGTGAGAACGTTCAATTTTTC
Source organism: Lissotriton helveticus (assembly GCF_964261635.1). Classification (NCBI taxonomy): domain Eukaryota; kingdom Metazoa; phylum Chordata; class Amphibia; order Caudata; family Salamandridae; genus Lissotriton; species Lissotriton helveticus. Next base: position 1,164,115,820 of record NC_136069.1, on the reverse strand, counting down.
ATGCAAAACGATCGATGACCCGCGACCTGATGAAATTGCTCTGAGATGACCAAAATGGTCTGTTTTGAAAATGTTCATCTTTCAACTAATTTTGACTCTCAGAGGTGGATCATCACTTTTGGAGATAAAATGAGCATCGTTATCGCCATTTTCATGCTTCTAGGGAGCCAAAACTCAAGATTTGGCTCATGGTTAAAAGTGACTTAAAAGGCCCAAAATGCTCACTTCGAGGGCTTAAAACGTGTTTATTCACTGCGGGAAGAGATATAAACAATAGTTAGAGTGAATTAATATTCATGCGAGAACGTTCAATTTTTCATGCAAAACGATCGATGACCCGCGACCTGATGAAATGACTCAGAGATGACCAAAATGTTCCGTTTTGAAATTTTTCAGCTTTCAACTAATTTTGACTCTCAGAGGTGGATCATCACTTTTGGAGATAAAATGAGCATCGTTATCGTCATTTTCATGCTTCTAGGGAGCCAAAACTCAAGATTTGGCTTATGGTTAAAAGTGACTTAAAAGGACCCAAATGCTCACTTCGAGGGCTTAAAACGTGTTTATTCACTGCGGGAAGAGATATAAACAATAGTTAGAGTGAATTAATGTTCATGCGAGTACAATCAATTTTTCATGCAAAACAATCGATGACCCGCGACCTGATGAAATTGCTCTGAGATGACCAAAATTGTCCGTTTTGAAAATGTTCATCTTTCAACTAATTTTGACTCTCAGAGGTGGATCGTCACTATTGGAGATAAAATGAGCATCTTTATTGTCATTTTCATGCTTCTAGGGAGCCAAAATTCAAGATTGGGCTCATGGTTAAATGTGACTTAAAAGGCCTAAAATGCTCACTTCGAGGGCTTAAAACGTGTTTATTCACTGCGGAAAGAGATATAAACAATATTTAGAGTAAATTATTGTTCATGTGAGAACGTTCAATTTTTCATGCAAAACGATCGATGACCCGCGACCTGATGAAATTGCTCTGAGATGACCAAAATGGTCTGTTTTGAAAATGTTCATCTTTCAACTAATTTTGACTCTCAGAGGTGGATCATCACTTTTGGAGATAAAATGAGCATCGTTATCGCCATTTTCATGCTTCTAGGGAGCCAAAACTCAAGATTTGGCTCATGGTTAAAAGTGACTTAAAAGGCCCAAAATGCTCACTTCGAGGGCTTAAAACGTGTTTATTCACTGCGGGAAGAGATATAAACAATAGTTAGAGTGAATTAATGTTCATGCGAGAACGTTCAATTTTTCATGCCAAACGATCGATGACCCGCGACCTGATGAAATTGCTCTGAGATGACCAAAATGTTCCGTTTTGAAAATGTTCATCTTTCAACTAATTTTGACTCTCGGAGGTGGATCATCACTATTGGAGATAAAATGAGCATCGTTATCGTCATTTTCATGCTTCTAGGGAGCCAAAACTCAAGATTTGGCTTATGGTTAAAAGTGACTTAAAAGGACCCAAATGCTCACTTCGAGGGCTTAAAACGTGTTTATTCACTGTGGGAAGAGATATAAACAACATTTAGAGTAAATTATTGTTCATGCAAGAACGTTCAATTTTTCATGCAAAACGATCGATGACCCGCGACCTGATGAAATTGCTCTGAGATGACCAAAATGGTCCGTTTTGAAAATGTTCATCTTTCAACTAATTTTAACTCACAGAGGTGGATCATCACTTTTGGAGATAAAATGAGCATCGTTATCGTCATTTTCATGCTTCTAGGGAGCCAAAACTCAAGATTTGGCTCATTATTAAAAGTGACTTAAAAGGCTCAAAATGCTCACTTCGAGGGCTTAAAACATGTTTATTCACTGCGGGAAGAGATATAAACAATAGTTAGAGTGAATTAATGTTCATGCGAGAACGTTCAATTTTTCATGCAAAACGATCGATGACCCGCGACCTGATGAAATGACTCTGAGATGACCAAAATGTTCCGTTTTGAAAATTTTCATCTTTCAACTAATTTTGACTCTCAGAGGTGGATCATCACTTTTGGAGATAAAATGAGCATCGTTATCGTCATTTTCATGCTTCTAGGGAGCCAAAACTCAAGATTTGGCTTATGGTTAAAAGTGACTTAAAAGGACCCAAATGCTCACTTCGTGGGCTTAAAACGTGTTTATTCACTGCGGGAAGAGATATAAACAATAGTTAGAGTGAAATAATGTTCATGCGAGAACAATCAATTTTTCATGCAAAACAATCGATGACCCGCGACCTGATGAAATTGCTCTGAGATGACCAAAATGGTCCGTTTTGAAAATGTTCATCTTTCAACTAATTTTGACTCTCAGAGGTGGATCATCACTATTGGAGATAAAATGAGCATCTTTATCGTCATTTTCATGCTTCTAGGGAGCCAAAACTCAAGATTGGGCTCATTGTTAAAAGTAACTTAAAATAACCCAAATGCTCACTTCGAGGGCTTAAAACGTGCTCATTCACTGCGGGAAGAGATATAAACAACATTTAGAGTAAATTATTCTTCATGCGAGAACGTTCAATTTTTCATGCAAAACGATCGATGACCCGCGACCTGATGAAATTACTCTGAGATGACCAAAATGGTCCGTTTTGAAAATTTTCATCTTTCAACTAATTTTGACTCTCAGAGGTGGATCATCACTTTTGGAGATAAAATGAGCATCGTTATCGTCATTTTCATGCTTCTAGGGAGCCAAACTCAAGATTTGGCTTATGGTTAAAAGTGACTTAAAAGGACCCAAATGCTCACTTTGAGGGCTTAAAACGTGTTTATTCACTGCGGAAAGAGATATAAACAATATTTAGAGTAAATTATTGTTCATGTGAGAACGTTCAATTTTTCATGCAAAACGATCGATGACCCGCGACCTGATGAAATTACTCTGAGATGACCAAAATGGTCCGTTTTGAAAATTTTCATCTTTCAACTAATTTTGACTCTCAGAGGTGGATCATCACTTTTGGAGATAAAATGAGCATCGTTATCGTCATTTTCATGCTTCTAGGGAGCCAAACTCAAGATTTGGCTTATGGTTAAAAGTGACTTAAAAGGACCCAAATGCTCACTTTGAGGGCTTAAAACGTGTTTATTCACTGCGGAAAGAGATATAAACAATATTTAGAGTAAATTATTGTTCATGTGAGAACGTTCAATTTTTCATGCAAAACGATCGATGACCCGCGACCTGATGAAATTGCTCTGAGATGACCAAAATGGTCTGTTTTGAAAATGTTCATCTTTCAACTAATTTTGACTCTCAGAGGTGGATCATCACTTTTGGAGATAAAATGAGCATCTTTATCGTCATTTTCCTGCTTCTAGGTAGCCAAAACTCAAGATTGGGCTCATGGTTAAAAGTGACTTAAAAGGACCCAAATGCTCACTTCGAGGGCTTCAAATGGGTTTATTCACTGCGGGAAGAGATATAAACAACATTTAGAGTAAATTATTGTTCATGCGAGAACGTTCAATTTTTCATGCAAAACGATCGATGACCCGCGACCTGATGAAATTGCTCTGAGATGACCAAAATGGTCCGTTTTGAAAATTTTCATCTTTCAACTAATTTTGACTCTTAGAGGTGGATCATCACTTTTGGAGATAAAATGAGCATCGTTATCGTCATTTTCATGCTTCTAGGGAGCCAAAACTCAAGATTTGGCTTATGGTTAAAAGTGACTTAAAAGGACCCAAATGCTCACTTCGAGGGCTTAAAACGTGTTTATTCACTGTGGGAAGAGATATAAACAACATTTAGAGTAAATTATTGTTCATGCGAGAACGTTCAATTTTTCATGCAAAACGATCGATGACCCGCGACCTGATGAAATTGCTCTGAGATGACCAAAATGGTCCGTTTTGAAAATGTTCATCTTTCAACTAATTTTGACTCACAGAGGTGGATCATCACTATTGGAGATAAAATGAGCATCTTTATCGTCATTTTCATGCTTCTAGGGAGCCAAAACTCAAGATTGGGCTCATGGTTAAAAGTAACTTAAAAGAACCCAAATGCTCACTTCGAGGGCTTAAAACGTGTTTATTCACTGCGGGAAGAGATATAAACAACATTTAGAGTAAATTATTGTTCATGCGAGAACGTTCAATTTTTCATGCAAAACGATCGATGACCCCGCGACCTGATGAAATTACTCTGAGATGACCAAAATGGTCCGTTTTGAAAATTTTCATCTTTCAACTAATTTTGACTCTCAGAGGTGGATCATCACTTTTGGAGATAAAATGAGCATCGTTATCGTCATTTTCATGCTTCTAGGGAGCCAAAACTCAAGATTTGGCTCATGGTTAAATGTGACTTAAAAGGCCCAAAATGCTCACTTCCAGGGCTTAAAACGTGTTTATTCACTGAGGGAAGAGATATAAACAATAGTTAGAGTGAATTAATGTTCATGCGAGAACGTTCAATTTTTCATGCAAAACAATCGATGACCCGCGACCTGATGAAATTGCTCTGAGATGACCAAAATGGTCCGTTTTGAAAATGTTCATCTTTCAACTAATTTTGACTCTCAGAGGTGGATCATCACTATTGGAGATAAAATGAGCATCTTTATCGTCATTTTCATGCTTCTAGGGAGCCAAAACTCAAGATTGGGCTCATGGTTAAAAGTGACTTAAAAGGACCCAAATGCTCACTTCGAGGGCTTAAAACGTGTTTATTCACTGCGGGAAGAGATATAAACAACATTTAGAGTAAATTATTGTTCATGCGAGAACGTTCAATTTTTCATGCAAAACGATCGATGACCCGCGACCTGATGAAATTGCTCTGAGATGACCAAAATGGTCTGTTTTGAAAATGTTCATCTTTCAACTAATTTTGACTCTCAGAGTTGGATCATCACTTTTGGAGATAAAATGAGCATCGTTATCGCCATTTTCATGCTTCTAGGGAGCCAAAACTCAAGATTTGGCTCATGGTTAAAAGTGACTTAAAAGGCCCAAAATGCTCACTTCGAGGGCTTAAAACGTGTTTATTCACTGCGGGAAGAGATATAAACAATAGTTAGAGTGAATTAATGTTCATGCGAGAACGTTCAATTTTTCATGCAAAATGATCGATGACCCGCGACCTGATGAAATGACTCTGAGATGACCAATATGTTCCGTTTTGAAAATTTTCATCTTTCAACTAATTTTGACTCTCAGAGGTGGATCATCACTTTTGGAGATAAAATGAGCATCGTTATCGTCATTTTCATGCTTCTAGGGAGCCAAAACTCAAGATTTGGCTAATGGTTAAAAGTGACTTAAAAGGACCCAAATGCTCACTTCGAGGGCTTAAAACGTGTTTATTCACTGTGGGAAGAGATATAAACAACATTTAGAGTAAATTATTGTTCATGCGAGAACGTTCAATTTTTCATGCAAAACGATCGATGACCCGCGACCTGATGAAATTGCTCTGAGATGACCAAAATGGTCCGTTTTGAAAATTTTCATCTTTCAACTAATTTTGACTCTTAGAGGTGGATCATCACTTTTGGAGATAAAATGAGCATCGTTATCGTCATTTTCATGCTTCTAGGGAGCCAAAACTCAAGATTTGGCTTATGGTTAAAAGTGACTTAAAAGGACCCAAATGCTCACTTCGAGGGCTTAAAACGTGTTTATTCACTGTGGGAAGAGATATAAACAACATTTAGAGTGAATTAATGTTCATGCGAGAACGTTCAATTTTTCATGACAAACGATCGATGACCCGCGACCTGATGAAATTGCTCTGAGATGACCAAAATGTTCCGTTTTGAAAATGTTCATCTTTCAACTAATTTTGACTCTCGGAGGTGGATCATCACTATTGGAGATAAAATGAGCATCTTTATCGTCATTTTCATGCTTCTAGGGAGCCAAAACTCAAGATTGGGCTCATGGTTAAAAGTAACTTAAAAGAACCCAAATGCTCACTTCGAGGGCTTAAAACGTGTTTATTCACTGCGGGAAGAGATATAAACAACTTTTAGAGTAAATTATTGTTCATGCGAGAACGTTCAATTTTTCATGCAAAACGATCGATAACCCGCGACCTGATGAAATTACTCTGAGATGACCAAAATGATCCGTTTTGAAAATTTTCATCTTTCAACTAATTTTGACTCTCAGAGGTGGATCATCACTTTTGGAGATAAAATGAGCATCGTTATCGTCATTTTCATGCTTCTAGGGAGCCAAAACTCAAGATTTGGCTTATGGTTAAAAGTGACTTAAAAGGACCCAAATGCTCACTTCGAGGGCTTAAAACGTGTTTATTCACTGTGGGAAGAGATATAAACAACATTTAGAGTAAATTATTGTTCATGCGAGAACGTTCAATTTTTCATGCAAAACGATCGATGACCCGCGACCTGATGAAATTGCTCTGAGATGACCAAAATGGTCCGTTTTGAAAATGTTCATCTTTCAACTATGTTTAACTCACAGAGGTGGATCATCACTTTTGGAGATAAAATGAGCATCATTATCGTCATTTTCATGCTTCTAGGGAGCCAAAACTCAAGATTTGGCTCATTATTAAAAGTGACTTAAAAGGCTCAAAATGCTCACTTCGAGGGCTTAAAACATGTTTATTCACTGCGGGAAGAGATATAAACAATAGTTAGAGTGAATTAATGTTCATGCGAGAACGTTCAATTTTTCATGCAAAACGATCGATGACCCGCGACCTGATGAAATGACTCTGAGATGACCAAAATGTTCCGTTTTGAAAATTTTCATCTTTCAACTAATTTTGACTCTCAGAGGTGGATCATCACTTTTGGAGATAAAATGAGCATCGTTATCGTCATTTTCATGCTTCTAGGGAGCCAAAACTCAAGATTTGGCTTATGGTTAAAAGTGACTTAAAAGGACCCAAATGCTCACTTCGTGGGCTTAAAACGTGTTTATTCACTGCGGGAAGAGATATAAACAATAGTTAGAGTGAATTAATGTTCATGCGAGAACAATCAATTTTTCATGCAAAACAATCGATGACCCGCGACCTGATGAAATTGCTCTGAGATGACCAAAATGGTCCGTTTTGAAAATGTTCATCTTTCAACTAATTTTGACTCTCAGAGGTGGATCATCACTATTGGAGATAAAATGAGCATCTTTATCGTCATTTTCATGCTTCTAGGGAGCCAAAACTCAAGATTGGGCTCAGGGTTAAAAGTGACTTAAAAGGACCCAAATGCTCACTTCGAGGGCTTTAAACGTGTTTATTCACTGCAGGAAGAGAAATAAACAACATTTAGAGTAAATTATTGTTCATGCGAGAACGTTCAATTTTTCATTCAAAACGATCAATGACCCGCGACCTGATGAAATTGCTCTGAGATGACCAAAATGTTCCGTTTTGAAAATGTTCATCTTTCAACTAATTTTGACTCTCAGAGGTGGATCATCACTATTGGAGATAAAATGAGCATCTTTATCGTCATTTTCATGCTTCTAGGGAGCCAAAACTCAAGATTGGGCTCATTGTTAAAAGTAACTTAAAAGAACCCAAATGCTCACTTCGAGGGCTTTAAACGTGTTTATTCACTGCAGGAAGAGAAATAAACAACATTTAGAGTAAATTATTGTTCATGCGAGAACGTTCAATTTTTCATTCAAAACGATCGATGACCCGCGACCTGATGAAATTACTCTGAGATGACCAAAATGGTCCGTTTTGAATATTTTCATCTTTCAACTAATTTTGACTCTCAGAGGTGGATCATCACTTTTGGAGATAAAATGAGCATCGTTATAGTCATTTTCATGCTTCTAGGGAGCCAAAACTCAAGATTGGGCTCATGGTTAAATGTGACTTAAAAGGCCTAAAATGCTCACTTCGAGGGCTTAAAACGTGTTTATTCACTGCGGAAAGAGATATAAACAATATTTAGAGTAAATTATTGTTCATGTGAGAACGTTCAATTTTTCATGCAAAACGATCGATGACCCGCGACCTGATGAAATTGCTCTGAGATGACCAAAATGGTCTGTTTTGAAAATGTTCATCTTTCAACTAATTTTGACTCTCAGAGGTGGATCATCACTTTTGGAGATAAAATGAGCATCGTTATCGCCATTTTCATGCTTCTAGGGAGCCAAAACTCAAGATTTGGCTCATGGTTAAAAGTGACTTAAAAGGCACAAAATGCTCACTTCGAGGGCTTAAAACGTGTTTATTCACTGCGGGAAGAGATATAAACAATAGTTAGAGTGAATTAATGTTCATGCGAGAACGTTCAATTTTTCATGCCAAACGATCGATGACCCGCGACCTGATGAAATTGCTCTGAGATGACCAAAATGTTCCGTTTTGAAAATGTTCATCTTTCAACTAATTTTGACTCTCGGAGGTGGATCATCACTATTGGAGATAAAATGAGCATCGTTATCGTCATTTTCATGCTTCTAGGGAGCCAAAACTCAAGATTTGGCTTATGGTTAAAAGTGACTTAAAAGGACCCAAATGCTCACTTCGAGGGCTTAAAACGTGTTTATTCACTGTGGGAAGAGATATAAACAACATTTAGAGTAAATTATTGTTCATGCAAGAACGTTCAATTTTTCATGCAAAACGATCGATGACCCGCGACCTGATGAAATGACTCTGAGATGACCAAAATGTTCCGTTTTGAAAATTTTCATCTTTCAACTAATTTTGACTCTCAGAGGTGGATCATCACTTTTGGAGATAAAATGACCATCGTTATCGTCATTTTCATGCTTCTAGGGAGCCAAAACTCAAGATTGGGCTCATGGTTAAAAGTAACTTAAAAGGACCCAAATGCTCACTTCGAGGGCTTAAAACGTGTTTATTCACTGCGGGAAGAGATATAAACAACATTTAGAGTAAATTATTGTTCATGCGAGAACGTTCAATTTTTCATGCAAAACGATCGATAACCCGCGACCTGATGAAATTACTCTGAGATGACCAAAATGATCCGTTTTGAAAATTTTCATCTTTCAACTAATTTTGACTCTCAGAGGTGGATCATCACTTTTGGAGATAAAATGAGCATCGTTATCGTCATTTTCATGCTTCTAGGGAGCCAAAACTCAAGATTTGGCTTATGGTTAAAAGTGACTTAAAAGGACCCAAATGCTCACTTCGAGGGCTTAAAACGTGTTTATTCACTGTGGGAAGAGATATAAACAACATTTAGAGTAAATTATTGTTCATGCGAGAACGTTCAATTTTTCATGCAAAACGATCGATGACCCGCGACCTGATGAAATTGCTCTGAGATGACCAAAATGGTCCGTTTTGAAAATGTTCATCTTTCAACTATGTTTAACTCACAGAGGTGGATCATCACTTTTGGAGATAAAATGAGCATCATTATCGTCATTTTCATGCTTCTAGGGAGCCAAAACTCAAGATTTGGCTCATTATTAAAAGTGACTTAAAAGGCTCAAAATGCTCACTTCGAGGGCTTAAAACATGTTTATTCACTGCGGGAAGAGATATAAACAATAGTTAGAGTGAATTAATGTTCATGCGAGAACGTTCAATTTTTCATGCAAAACGATCGATGACCCGCGACCTGATGAAATGACTCTGAGATGACCAAAATGTTCCGTTTTGAAAATTTTCATCTTTCAACTAATTTTGACTCTCAGAGGTGGATCATCACTTTTGGAGATAAAATGAGCATCGTTATCGTCATTTTCATGCTTCTAGGGAGCCAAAACTCAAGATTTGGCTTATGGTTAAAAGTGACTTAAAAGGACCCAAATGCTCACTTCGTGGGCTTAAAACGTGTTTATTCACTGCGGGAAGAGATATAAACAATAGTTAGAGTGAATTAATGTTCATGCGAGAACAATCAATTTTTCATGCAAAACAATCGATGACCCGCGACCTGATGAAATTGCTCTGAGATGACCAAAATGGTCCGTTTTGAAAATGTTCATCTTTCAACTAATTTTGACTCTCAGAGGTGGATCATCACTATTGGAGATAAAATGAGCATCTTTATCGTCATTTTCATGCTTCTAGGGAGCCAAAACTCAAGATTGGGCTCAGGGTTAAAAGTGACTTAAAAGGACCCAAATGCTCACTTCGAGGGCTTTAAACGTGTTTATTCACTGCAGGAAGAGAAATAAACAACATTTAGAGTAAATTATTGTTCATGCGAGAACGTTCAATTTTTCATTCAAAACGATCAATGACCCGCGACCTGATGAAATTGCTCTGAGATGACCAAAATGTTCCGTTTTGAAAATGTTCATCTTTCAACTAATTTTGACTCTCAGAGGTGGATCATCACTATTGGAGATAAAATGAGCATCTTTATCGTCATTTTCATGCTTCTAGGGAGCCAAAACTCAAGATTGGGCTCATTGT